>NC_047038.1:5655812-6280812 GCF_011762595.2 Tursiops truncatus
GAAGACACAGGCAGTTGCTTGCATTCAGGGGAAGTTGTTGGATGAGAAGGAGGTCCAGGTGAGTTATTTAACTACCAATGGGCACAATGGTAGGAAATAAGAAAGTGAGATGAAATTGTAAAGGACTGACATACAACTTGGGCATGTTAAGTATTTAATGTTTACATTGATATTGTCTGTTCCAAGAAACGGAATTTATAGAGAAATTTAATGAAGTGGCAAGAGAAGAATTACACAAGACAAAAGGAAATGCCAAAATTAAGCAAAAAAATCATTGCTGATGGTAGAGGCATTAAACAGTAATAAAAGTGGAACGATGCGTCATTCTGTAGCTGGGGAAAGGGAGCTGCTGCTGTCCATTTAATAAGCCTTGTGGGAGAGCTTCGAGCTCTCCTGGCTGAATGTTTGCATCAAATCCAGCAACATCAGCCAACGTAAACACAATGAAGATGTTTAACACTATAGCTTACACTGAAGGGAAGATGTGGGCTCACTCTTCTAATTCACCTTGGCCTCCACAGAGCTGGCCTGCCCATATTTTATCTGACCCGTCAGAAATGTAGGGAAAATAATCTGTTTTGCTGCTGCTCTCCTTTTCTGGGCTAACTCTTTAGACTTCCGTAAGGAATTTCTTCCATTTTTGGAAAGTGCAGAAACTCTGGGTCATGGACCCTTCTTTTGTTCTAGTTTAGGTTCCAAAAGATGATATACTATCCTTTAAAACAAAGATTTTTTTTCATTTCTTTTTTCTTTTTGATGTAATGTAAGACTGTAGTCAGTTTTTACCACTTATTTATATATGTGTGTGAGGTGACGTTGCCCAAGTGGTAGTGTATTGCAAATTCCTTGAGAGCAAAAGTCATGATAGATTGTTTAGATTTGTTTTTTGACATTACAACAGAATGATCCTTTAATACTTACGGTATTGTTACTGAACCAAACTTAGGTCTGCTTGCCCGATGCACAGAAAAGCCAATCTACTGACACCAAGTTGTGGTGAAGGAAAGTACAGTGTTTATTGCAGGGCCAAGCAAGGAGAATGGGCAGCTCATACTCAAAAGACCTGAACCTCTGGATGGCTTTCAGGAAAGGCTTTTTAAAGACAGTGTGGGGGAGAGGGTCACAGTGTTCATGATCAGCTCATGCACCATTCTCTGATTGGTTGATGAGGAGGTAACAGGTAAGGTCACAGAGGTCAGCATTATCGATCCTCAGGTTACAGCCAGTTTGGGGCCACAAGACTGCGGTGATCATGCAGTTAGCTTCTTCCACCTGGTGGGGATTTTAGTATCTGGAAAAGAACTCAAGGGTGTGACCCAGGATGTTATCTATAGCCCTTGAGGAGTAACTAAAAGACCTTGAGTTTGTTTTACGGCTAAACTATTACTATTTTGTTTTGTCTTGTTTGACTGCTTTCCTTTGTTTCTGCATTTTCTCACTTCTCTGACTAAAATTGCTCTTTGGAACTCAGGGAAGGCCTAGAAGGTTAAAGGTTTTCTACAAACAAGAGGCAGGGGACATGGGGAAGGCCCCACAGGGTCCTGCTCAGTTTCAATATCAGTGCTTAATGTGACCATGTTTCCTTATATCTCGCTTAACAGAGAAGTGACCTGAGAATTTTACTACATTTAAAGTAAATTAAATATTTTGGAGAGTATTCTTAGCAGGTTTATTTACTCTATTATTATAAAACAGTGATTCTCTTTGTCTCTAACTTATCACATATTTCTCACATTAATATGAAACTTCAAGAAGAGAGAAATTTTACTTATACAGATTGTGCATTTATTCTAATCTAATGAGATCCAGAAACTAGCTGTATGTTCTGTATTCTCTTATGAGGATTTGTTAAACTTTCCTTTGAATATAATAACTTTCATCTTTGTGAGACCTCTGTTATGCAGCCGAAATATTCCTGAAACTTAGAAACACCTCTCTTTCGTAATACTCTCAAAATGGCCCTTTTCAGGATCTGTGCTTGGGATTCAGTCTTTGCAAAGTTTGATATCTTTTGGGTTTCCCTGGTGGCGCAGTGGTTGAGAGTCCACCTGCCAAAGCAGGGGACACGGGTTCCTGCCCCGGTCCGGGAAGATCCCACATGCCGCGGAGCGGCTGTACCCGTGAGCCATGGCTGCTGAGCCTGCGTGTCCGGAGCCTGTGCTCCGCAATGAGAGAGGCCACAACAGTAAGAGGCCCGCGTACGGCAAAAAAAAAAAAAAAAAAAAAAAAAATTTGATATCTTTTATTGATTATTCAGTGCTGCACTCTTAGGAATATTGTCCCTTAAGGCCAAGTAGACTACAGATCATGGTAAGGCAATATGCAACGGATGTTTTTACAGGGTTTCCAGTATTTATATTTTCCTTCTATGAGGATAAGAGATGTTTTTGTAAAATAGGTATTTCTGAATTGACAGTAGCATTTTAAAAAATGAACTATATTTAGGAATTGGATGCTTTGAGGGGAAGTCATTTAGTGGATAACTCAATATTCTCCATTTTGGGTCTCAAAACTTGCACGTTATATTTGCCTGTACAATGCAGGCAAAAACTGAGATTTGAGTGAAGAGAAAAAGGGTCTTATGTATATCATCTACCTCCCATCCGCCTTTTATTTTCTTACGGGAAGGCCAGTTTTGAAACAAGTCACATTTCCCATTTAGATCATCTCATTTGCTGTTTTCTTTGGGAAATAGAGACTTTTCATGCCTAACTTTGAATACTGATTGACTAAAGTAAATCTGAATTTCTATTTTTTAATTATCCAAAAGATATACAGGAAAAGTCTCTACAAAGTAGAGAAAACTGTTATGCATAAAAGTGCTCAGTCCAGGGCTTCCCTGGTGGCGCAGTGGTTAAGAATCCGCCACCAATGCAGGGGACATGGGTTCGAGCCCTGCTCTGGGAAGATCCCATATGCTGTGGAGCACCTAAGCCCGTGCGCCACAACTACTGAGCCTGCGTGCCCCAGCTACTGAAGACCGTGCACCTAGAGTCCATGCTCCACAACAAGAGAAGCCACCACAATGAGAAGCCCATGCACCGCAATGAAGAGTAGCCCCCGCTGGCCACAGCTAGAGAAGGCCCGCGCGCAGCAGCGAAGACCCAACGCAGCCAAAAATAAATAAATAAATTTATAAAAATAAAAATAAAAGTGCTCAGTTCACATGTTGCTGCAAAAATTTGTTTAAACCTATTTATTTTAGAGTTCAGTATAGTTTCTTTTCTGTTTCTAGAAGGAAAGCATGCCATTCTCTAGGAAAGGGTCTGCACACTTTCTCCGTAAACGGGCGGATAGTAAATGTTTTCAACTTCGTGCACCATTTGGTCTCTGCCACAACTATCAGCTCCGCTGGAGAGTGAAATTAGCCATAGACTGATAGTATCAGTCCTAGGTAAATAAGTGGACCTAAGTGTGCTCCAATAAATCTTTCTTTACAAAAGAAGCTTGGGGGTGCGGAACAGATTGGTTCCACAGGGTTTTCCAACCCCTGTTGGTATCTAATGAACTATAGGGAGAAAGCAGAAAGTAAGTTAAATGATCTGAGAAGGTGGTTCTTGGGTTTCATGCCTCCTCATTGAAGATAGACCCTTGAATATTTCTTCCCAAACATTATATTACCATCATTTTTAAGAATTATATCACACTCCTAAAAACTATAGTTTACAGACTATCCTTTAGTCTTCTTTCCTGGTCAAACTCTGTTACGAGTAGAGGCATGCTTAAAAAAGAGATTGTTTTTGAAATGCCATTTTCCTCTTTGCCATGATTTTATTAAAATAAATGTGAGGTAGTGTTAGTGGCAATCAGTATACTTTTGGGACTCCTTCTGTAGAATGGATACAGCATTAGTAAAGTTGGGAATGAGCAGAGAGTAAGAAATCTAGGTCTGAAACTGTATAGTTCATTCCCAATCCCCCTCCCCACCCCCACCTTCAGGTTTATGGTTAAAGAATGAATAATAACCAATTCTTTGAAAAGTCCTAAATCTTTCTATTCTTATTGTAGGGCAAACACAACACTTTAAAGATGCCTTTTCAGGAAGAGATGCAAGTATTATGGGATTGCCACTGGCCTTTTATTATGGAATGTATGCATACGCTGGCTGGTAAGTTGATATCGCTATCAACAGGTGATTTGGGTGGTTCATTAATTCCTTCAAGTACTTTAAGTGCCAAGCAAGGTGCTAGGCAAATGTGAACAGGGATAATCCAGTGTGACATGCTTTACCTGAAGTGAGAAAGATGATGTGGCTCCCTTCACCAGGCCAATTACCGTGCACACAACTTAACACAAACATCACTGAGGTTTCCAGTCAAGGCAACTACCAGATTTAACCTGATAATGTAAAAAAGAAACAAATGCTGGGTCTTGAGAACCAGTACAAATCACTTATAAGTATGGATCAGTAAGGGCATAAGAGCGCCACAAGAAATTAAAGATTAGTATTGATACTTTGTCAGAAAGCCTCCCAGCAGAAGCTACGGAGGTGTACCCAATAGTGATTAATTGATTTACTCCACCTTCCCATGAGAAGGAAATAATTCAGTTACAGAAATAAGATGTTCCCAGGAGGTAAAATGGTACTCTAAAGGCAGGGAGGAGAAAAGGGATAGTGAAATCAGGTGTACTAGATAATCTGTTACATTTTAAAGGACCTTACAAATTCCTTAAAATTTCCTCAACACTTAAAAACAAAAAAAAAAAAAAATGCAGGAAGGATGAATAAAATTACTGTGCCACAAGTACATTTCCTTAAATCCCTGTCCAACTGTGATGCCATTCTGGTTGAAGCATTAAAGCTTTGTATTTATGTCTTGCTTTGTTCAGGAACTTGAATGACAATAATCATGGCCAGGAGTGGGATTTTTTTCCTAATTAAATTTTACTGACCTAATAAGATTTAGTTGAAGCGACTACTGCAAGAAATCCCATTAGGTAGAAAAATACTACTTAAACATCAAAATAATTGTAATGCAATTAAATTTCATTGTTTTGGAATAATTACTAGCAATATTTCTTTTTTATTATTTATAGAGCTAATAGTTGTACAGTTGCTGTGAGAATGTTCTATGAGTCTAAAAATAATGAACTACACTAGCTCAAAAATTATGTAAATTCATTTCAAATACAAATACAATTTCCTTTTGTTTCTTTTGCTTTTAGGATCTTACCTTCCAGCTAATGCATGGAATATAAAGATATTTTTACCCTGTTAATCTCACTGAATTATAGAGGAGAATTAGGAGAGTACAGGAACTAAAAATTTTAATATGGTATTTGAAGTAAAATGTTTGAAGTTCTTAGACGATTGGAGCTCTAAAATGTCTAGTGTAAAATGTTTGTGTATTCTCGAAATATTTTGATAGCCATTGCGTGTAAGCATTACTCTTAGTATTTTTGAAGTCTTTTTATTTTTGTCCAAAGCACAACGTGGTGCTGAACAAAAAATAGAACGGAATTGTGCTCCCAGGGTTAGCAGCAGAATCATCTATTCTATGGCTATTCAGCCTGATCACAGCTCTGGCACCCCGGGGCCCCAGCCAAGCCCTGGGAGGGTCACCAAGAGACACTAGAGCAAGTGGGGGAGGTGACAGAAGCTTTCAGCTAGAGCCAAGTGTTGGGGGCTTGGCGGTATTCAATCAGGAATGCGGAATGTGGAGATCATCACGAGGGAGATTTGATTAATTCTATTGAATGAAGTTTCTTTAGCCTGTGAGTACCATGCATCTGTTCCCACGGCATCTTAACAGTATTCTTCTATCCAACTCACTCCCCTACTCTAAGTGCTGAATATTCAGGTTACCTGCTTTATGGAGAGCAAATCTTCTCCACTTCTGTAAGCTTTTGAGGGCTGGTAGATTTCTCCAAGTAGAAAGACTCTTTTCATTTTGAATGATCTTATTATCTTAATCTTTAGTTTTGTTGATGCTGAACCCCAAACGTTACTTTTGTTAAAATGATTAAAAATGACAATTTAGGTGATAGTAAACGAGTCCAAAGAACTGCAGAATGGGGAGGAGGACAGGAAGCTTTTATAGGATGAAGAGTAAGGAGCAAAGAAAAGAAAAATAGAAAATGAGTATGAAACAAGGAAATAATTATAGACCCCAGAGGTGGCTTGGCGTTTGGAGGTTGAGTGGAGCCATCTTGGGCCTAGAAATATATTTCAATACTCTGTTTACAGTGTAAATGGGGTTTATATGAACCTTTGGTCATACTTTTACCCGTCGAATCCTCATGTCCACATCCTAGGTTAAAGAACAGGAAACTGTTGATTTTCTTGTATTCTAGAGGGTTCGATCATAGTGTAGGAAATTAAGGCCAGGATTTTCAATGGACTGTTACGCGTTACCAATGGTTAATGTAAGGGGGCAGATAAGTAACCGTATGTCTCCAACAGGCTGTTCTGCTACCTGCATGCTGCTTTGTGGATAGGTAGAAATCATCTGCTTGTTCATCTGTGGCCACCCGTCTTAGAAAAAGGGAGCTGTGGGTAGAAGAACTAGTCTGTTGGTTTGGAGTGCCGGAGGAAAAAGTTAATATCTGGATATAAATGCAACAAGATGGAGACTAAAAGAGTTCCCAAAGCAGGGGGTGTTCAGGCACTTTCCAAGTGTGATCCTGCCTCTCTGACCTTTTTTTGTCTTTCACGATGGAATTACAAGACTGGGTTGTGGACTTGTAAATTGGGCGCCAGAAATGAGCCTCCACTCCCTGTGCTGCTGCCCTGACAATCTTTGATGCAAAAAAAGAAAAAAAAAAAAAGAGGCTGTAGGGCGCATTGCAAATAAGGAGACAGAAGCAGCTGTCGTCCTCAGAAGTTAACCACCCAGGGTGTAAGTAAACGCAGCAAGACCCCTGTTGTCTGGGAGGCCCTGCTCCGTTAGTAAGTCACCCCCTATGCTTTGAATAGGAGCAAGACGCAGCCAGACCTCGGACCTGAATAGAGCAGGCTGTTGGTTTACCAGGAGTGCTGGACCTTTGTAGAATGATGAAAACTCCTTCACGGAAACATGATTAGGGGGAAAGAAATCATTAACCCAGCCAGGCCACAGAGTTGGGTCAGAACAACTTTTGTATGATTGCCAACGTCTGCATTCAGAGAAATACGTCCTCCAGTCTCCCTGGTGGCCCGGGGGAACTCAATCAATTTCAGTCCCATATCCTGATCCAAAGCTAAATATTGCTTGGTGGGATTTTTTTTTTTTTTTTTGAATTGTGTGATAGAAAATAGTTTTTTGGTCTGTCTTTTTTCTCCCTTTTAAATCCTATCCTCAGTGGACTTAGTCTTTCTAAAGCACCCGCTGGGATTATTTTGTAGCGTTGTGTCAAATCGAATCTAAAGAATAAGCTTCGTTTCAAAATAATTCACATGGTTGGGTATCAGAATGCATTGCCAGCTTTGCAGTGCCTTTTTTACACAATCACGGAAAAGCTGGAACAATGGATCTTATGAACATTCTCTAGAGAACTTGAGGAGATGGGCTATGGACGCATGGCTGGAGCCTTAGAGAGCGTAAAGGTGTATTTCCCACAGGAGTGAATGTTTGGACCAAAATAAGAAGCTTTCTCCTTCCCACCTCCCACCCTGTCCCAAGCCCTTTCCTTTTCTCTATGGCAAAATATTTGCAATTGCGTTCTTTTTTCATATTTCCTTTCTCGCCTTAACATTGTTGGAAAAAGACCAGTTCTAAAACAACTGTTTAGAAGGAACTGGTTATTTTTGAAGTGAGAAGCCTGGAAATATTTCTAAGTGTGTGTGTGGTTTTTGCGTGGGTTTTTTTTTTAGGTTTTTTGTTTTGTTCATTTTCTTCCTGTACTTCCCACTGCCTTGGGCTTATAGCAAACACATCAGATCCCTCAGAGTGCATATTCCAGATATAAGTATTGATTGTTGCTTGCATTCCTGGTGTAACTGCAACCTCTAATTTTAGAAACTTACTTTCTAGTCATTAAAAAATATACTTGGCTGCTCTGCTGACTTTTTAGATCACCTTTGGTGCTACTGTTTTCTCTCAGGTATTCAAATATTTCTACTTAGAACATGGTCCTTACAGTATGAGACACCTGAACTTTATTAAAAGATAAACTGAGGCATATTAAAATGTTAAGAGTTTGAGCAAAAATCGATATGAATTGACAGCATCCCGTCTTGCAGACAGAAAGGAGCTCCAGGGAGCTGTACAGAAGAGAAGGCTTTTATAGGCAGAAGGCGGTGAGAACAGGGAAGTTATACTAAGCCATAAAACAGCTTGGTTATTACAAAGTTATTTTCATTTAGGGGATGGCAGGCGTCTGTCAGGCAGAATGCTTAGATAATGCAATTCCTAATCGACTGGTTTCAGATTCCATTTCTGGGAGATCTGAAACTTTAAGTGAATTACAGTTTGGTTTGGTGACACGAGGCTTAGCATAAGCGACTCCATTTTGGGCCTGTTGTCCTGTGTTTTGTTTTGTTTTGTTCTGTTTTACAACCATGAACATCAACTGCCTATTTGTGAATAAAGGTGGAATAAGACAGGTTTTCTCATCTTTGCTTTAAGGTGTGAGATACCTTAATTATATTAAAGGCTGATGGGCTAATATTCCAGCCTCTTGGTTTTAGATGATAGAGAATTTGTCCCTGTAGAACCATGCTTCTGTGGACCTATATAATAGCTATTTTATCTTCTAAGGAATAATAAGAGTATAGAGGAATACAATGGAAATATGACTTTTTTACTTTGCGGAAAGTTTCTAAGCCTCTGAAATGGAGAAGTAGAAAGGTCTTTGTATGTCTAGTTCTCTTCGTTACGATCCCTTAGTTCTCCCATCTTCATGATCCCGTTATCTCTGTGTGCTT
This sequence comes from Tursiops truncatus, assembly GCF_011762595.2. Lineage (NCBI taxonomy): Eukaryota > Metazoa > Chordata > Mammalia > Artiodactyla > Delphinidae > Tursiops > Tursiops truncatus. The sequence goes on from NC_047038.1 coordinate 5,664,658, forward strand.
ATTTGAGGAGTTGCCTCCATTTTACATCTTGGAATCTTGAAAGAGAACTTTAAGGGCTTTAAATGGTCTCGAGAAGTCACTTTAGATTAGAAAAAGAAGTCAAGGATGCAAGGCAGTTGACATGCCTGGATGGGATAAGTAATGTCATAAAGTGAGGGAAAGGAATCTGAATTTCTCTAGGGCCATAAATTTAGGGTAATATGTGTAATCCTATGGGACTTGAAAGTGAAATATTGTGTGCCTCCAATGCTTCTTGTCATGTAAGAGATGACAAAAGTGTCCAGGATCTGGGGGAAATATTCAAAGTGTTCTGCCCTTTAGTTATCAACTTACAGTGTAATGACTAACAGTGGGCCTAAAATTAGCTGCCTAAATACACGTGCACACACACACACACACACACACACACACACGCACACGCAAGCAAAGCAACTTCACCGTTGCTATTATGCATAAGGCATAGTTGCCTTACGACTTGAGGTTATTTGGATGGAAAACAGTGAGTTGAAAGGAAAAAGTGCAAATTGCGGGCTTCCCTGGTGGTGCAGTGGTTGGGAGTCCGCCTGCCGATGCAGGGGACACGGGTTCGTGCCCCGGTCCGGGAGGATCCCACATGCCGTGGAGCGGCTGGGCCCGTGAGCCATGGCTGCTGAGCCTGCGCGTCCGGAGCCTGTGCTCTGCAACGGGAGAGGCCGCATCAGTGAGGCCCGCGTACCGCCAAAAAAAAAAAAAAAGTGCAAATTGAGAATTTATTATCCTTTATCCCATTTTTATTTCCTGTGTGCCTTCTGTGTTCATATCCAGAAGCCAATCCCCTAAAACTAAGAAATGCTATTATCATGCTTCTATTGTCCTGCAAGTTTTTATCACGCCTACTAAAAGCTGATTCCCAGACGCCAGAGGCCACCTTGTACCTACATCCTGTTCTCACTCCCAGGGCACGCTTTGTGCTGCAGAGTACTACGCTGGTGCTCACACCCCCGTGCTCCTGTGCCGTACTCTGCCTGGAATGTCCTCACGCCACTTGACCAGGGCTAAACTTCAAGCATTTTTGAAGACTCAGCTTGGGTGATGCCTTCTCTCAGAAAGCTTCCAAGACCTGCCAGTCTGGTTTAGACCTCAGCCCTGGCTTCCATGGTAACCTGGGCATGCTCTAACATTGCCTTCTGTGCTGTATCACACCACTCTATGGACCATTCTATGAACTATGAGCTCCTTGACAAGAAAGATTATAGATTTTCTACTTTTATTTCCCCAGTGACTGACATGTGATAATCTCATACATTGCTGGTAGGAATGCAAAAATGGTGGAAAATAGTTTGACTATAAACATGTATCTACTCTGACCCAGTGACCCTATTCTGAGTATATGCCCAAGAGAAATGATTGCATGGTCCCCAAAAGAACATATACAAGCATATTTATGGTATCTATATTCATAATAGCTATAAATTGGAAACGATTCAAATATCCATCAGTGGTAGAGTGTATAGTGTTACATTCATACAATGAAAAGCAACAATAAAGAATGATGAATTACTACAAACAACATGGATGAGACCCACACACATAAAGTCCAGCAAAAAAGCCAGACACAAGAGAATAAATATTGTATAATAGTTATACAAGCAAATATTATTAGTCTATTGTAATGAAACGAGCAAAGCTAATCTATAGTGGTAGAAATCAGAATAGTGGTTGCCTTTACAAGGAGGGTGGAGGAGATGATAATGATTGCAAAGGGCCTTGAGGGGACCTTCCAGGGTGCTAGAAATGTTGTACCTTTAAATCCTTTTGTCAGTTACATAGGTGTATACATATGTAAAAATTTATCACTGTATACTAAGATTTGTTCACTTTACTGTTTGTGTGCTATACATACCTCTATGAAAAAGTTAAGAAATAAAAAAGAGCTCCATAAATACTGCTTAATAGAAAAATGAATTGTGGGAGCTTTGGGTACTGGAGATATTCATCTTAGGTTATTTGTTTATAAAGTTTTTATGATTCTGAGTTTGATTTTAAATATTTAAAATTTCAAACTTTGGGTGATGATCATAAAATATATTAATGGTTTATAATTCATGGATGTCTTTTTAGGTTTTATCTCAACTTTGTTACTGAAGAAGTGGAAAATCCTGAAAAGTAAGTAGCCATAATTACTCTGAAATATTTATAAGGAATGAAATGTAAGGTTGTATGGTTAAAAAAGTGGACCTAAAGAAGGAATTCAGTGAGGGCTAATTAGCTTTCTCACTATCAGCATTCTCTTGGGCAGTAAAACTTACTTGATTTTATCATAAATTAGATGTAAATAACTTTATTGTATATTCTACATCCAATATAAAATTGTCTGGTAACCTGAAAGCATAAAAGAATAGAGTTACATTTTAGGTAACTCATTTCATAAAAACATACATACAACTTAAAACGGACTCTTGGATGTTCACAAACGTGCTATGAAACGTGAACTCCGAAAGTTGATTATTTCTAGTAATTCATGTGAGCTTTTTCAGAGCTATACAATCAAAGGGAATAATGTAATTAATGAACAAGTAGTTATGAAAACCTATAAATAAGTGCAGAATATTCTAGGAACTTGTAAATTTGGGGAGCTGGATGACTGCTTTTCCTTTTTGTTATTGGTAAAAATCATCCTTTTGATGATTAGGTGATTTGATGATGATTTATATAATGTTTCAGAATGAACTATTTTTAACCTAGAACTTTGGAAACTGAATTATTTTGATGATTCGTCTAAAAACTTGACTTTTTACAGGAAAATCACATAATCTACAGCCAGAAAAGGGAAATTTTAAGTAGTACAGTGTAAGATAAAGACAGAATTTTAGAGTTATTTAATTCATCTGACTTTTATGAAATATCTATACCATGTTCCAACTATTGTGCACCATCTGACATGATGAATAAGACGTAGTCAAGATTCCATTGTCTAGTCACTGAGTCAAATGTGTAAACAAATAACTAACGTGGTGTGATTGGTACCATAGTAGATTATTTTCCCATTTGACAGAGATGAAAGGGGAAAATATTTATCTAGGGAGATGTTGCTTATATAGAGACTCAAATGATAAGTAGGTGTTCCTTAGGTAATTATAGGAGAGAGAGAGAGAGAGAGAGAGAGAGAAAGAGAGACGGAGAGAGAGAGAGAGAGAGAGTGAGAGAAGGGAGAGGAAGGGACAAACTTCCAAGAAAGGGAAACAAGTACAAAGGTGAGTCAGTATGAAGTAGCCTGGACTTCAGAGAACATGCTTAAGGGTTGACAATTCAAATTAAGGTAGACTAAAATTCGGGCAGCGAGTATATAGGTAGCCGATTAGATCTGGCCAAGTACCAGAGTTGTCAGAATTTTGAATATGCAAACCAGTAATTGAGGTTCAAATAGTGTTTCATACTATCTGATTTAACCATTATGCAAATCACTATGTAATTTAAACATGTGAAATGGTTATTTTATTGAGAAATATGATAAACTTCTAGCAATGTTTTCGTATTTATACCTGGAATTGTGGTAGAGAACATACATTGACCGGGAACTAGTTCTTTCTAGCATGGCTCTGAAGTGGTAAACTACGTTATGACTCTAAATCCGCTGATTACAGAGATAAATGGGTTGCCCTGCCTTTTAATTTTTTGCAAATAATTAGTGTGTAAGTGGCAATGAGGAGGAAAGACTCCTCTTACTAGATTTTATGTAAACTATTTTTTGAGTCTCCATTGTGTGAAAGAGATTACTATGGTTTATGACTATCTTTTTTTTCGGGCCTCTCACTGTCGTGGCCTCTCCCGTTGCGGAGCACAGCCTCCGGACACGCAGGCCCAGCGGCCATGGCTCACGGGCCCAGCCGCTCCGCGGCACGTGGCATCTTCCCAGACCGGGGCACGAACCCGCGTCCCCTGCATCGGCAGGCGGACTCTCAACCACTGCGCCACCAGGGAAGCCCTATGACTGTCTTTTTTAAGTCTACAAACATTTTAAAGAGACCAATTACTAAAATCCAATATCAGAGACTATTTCTTATGAAAAGAATGGCAAACTGTAGGTCTGTGGACGTGACCTATAATGGAACAGTTATTACATGGTACACCAGTGGCATGGAGATAGTTCATATTCTCATTTAATGTTATTTAATAATTTAAGCATAGATTTTGTTTTCAATATGTACAATTATACTATTGTGCATATTAAGCATATTCAAACTATGCCATTATTAGCTTGATCTGAATTTCTGATGCATTCTGCCAGAGAGGTATGCCAGTTTAGGATTCTCTCTCTCCCTCTTTCTTCTTCTTAATTTAAGAGGCTTAGTTTCACACATTGATGATGTTCATGATCAAGATATACAACTACTAAAGAACAGGGATGTGTTGATTCGGGGTTTGTTGTCCGCTGTTGCAAAGAAATTTCCTCGTCTCAAAAAGTGAGAAGAATAATAGCACCTACTTCATTGGGCGGTGCTAGTGAGTACGTAGATTAGTGACTGTTACTTTTTAATCTCTACATAATTGGTTGTTGCTACTGTTATCATATCCTTATTTTAGGAGCAAGGTAAAATGTTACTCCCGTCAGAGTGTTTCCTAGGTTTCAGTATCCTAAGCAATTCTCTTTCTTCAGTGTTTTTGAAAGAAATGCAAAAACATTTTCACACCATATTGAAGCCTGTTGTATAAGACTAAGATTGTTATCACTGGTTACAGTGGATGAAATATTGTCATTTTCTGGAAATCATGATTCTGCAAATTTCATTAAATATTCCTAGAATACTTTTAATTTTAAAATTATATTTTAAGCTCTTAAACTTAGGAACTTTTCAGGAGAGAGTACAAATCTCTCGATTTTAGGTCAAGATAATGAGTAACCGCCAAGACAACTTGAAGAAAGAAACCTCTGATACCTTTTGGTTCTTTTTTTTTTTTTTTTTTTTGCGGTACGCGGGCCTCTCACTGCCGTGGCCTCTCCCGCTGCGGAGCACAGGCTCCGGACGTGCAGGCCCAGCGGCCATGGCTCACGGGCCCAGCCGCTCCGCGGCACGTGGGACTCCCCCGGACCGGGGCACGAACCCGCATCCCCTGCATCGGCAGGCGGACTCCCAACCACTGCGCCACCAGGGAAGCCCCCTTTTGGTTCTTTTATGCTAGGTACTCAGATATTCGATGTTTGCATGGAGGAGTCTGCGTAAAACTCAGACAACACGTTTATTTTCTCAAAATCAGAATACGAGAAATCCCCTTAATGGAAAGTAAAGCTTAAATTTGTACTATGTATTTATCAACCAAAGAAATTCAGGGTTTTGAGCAATTTATTCAATGTCTTAATTTTAAAAATAGCATTTCCCTGAAATGTTGACAATTTTTCCAGGTCTTGTAAAACTAAATCTTATTTCTTAAACACAGAGAATGGTTTGGGAAATATTGATGATCGAATATTGAGAATAGATGGTAAAATTATGTGGACCTCGTCCAGATGTGTAATTTGTATTATTTTGTAGGGAGACCGGCTCCAAAATACCTTTAGATACAAGGGAGAATAATTATAATTCCATCTCCTTTGTGACGTGCCGAGATAAATGTGTTTGCCCATCAGTCACGGGTGCATGTGTCCAGGTGTGTTGTAATGGGCAGCATTCAGCAGCTGGTGAAATGAATCATCAGCTGAGGATACAACCCTTTTTACTGTACTTCTCCACCTAGGCAATAAAATTTCCCTAAAATTGTGACCCGATAGAAAAAGGGATCATTAATTTAGATCAGTGAAAACAGCAATGTGCGTTAAAATATATAGGATGTGCAATAAGGTTTCATGGTCACAATTGGCTACCCTTTACATATAATTTAATTTCAGTGGAAATCTTTCAAATTAGCTAACATTACTTTATGGAATAATTTCTGAACTGCTATTCTGAACTGTTACAGAACAGTTCCTTAATACCGTAACAAGTGGGAGATAAACTGGGAGATTAATGCAATCCAAATAACTAGCTCGTGGCTTTTTCTATTCTTAAGTTTCATCTATTCTTTAAAGCTTGTAAAGCACTAATCCTAAAAATTTGGGCAAAATTCCTGTTCTGTGATTACATTTGTAATGTTAAAAAATGTTCCCATGGTCTGTCTTATAATTTGTGTTTTCTTCTCTAAGAGTAGCTTTGGATCTAAGGGAGTAGTTACCCTTTACGAGGTATTTAACGTTTTTATTTGAAAACACAGTGATTATCATTGAAGTTTTATAGAAATGTAAAAGTATTTCATTGAATAATTATTTATAGCATGCTAACTGGCTCCACAAACAATAAATATTAGAGTAAGAATAGTATTTTGAGGAGCACATATATCCAAAGTTTGGACCATGAAGGTGATAGAATTTCAAGGAATATATGAATTTTAAAATGTTATTTTCCCCCCAAATGAAGTATGTAGTGGTAATAATTGCTAATGTGTACATTTGTTCTTAAAAATCAGTGTTTTTATTTGCAAATATAATGAGTTTTGCTTTATGACATTAATTTTGTGGCAACTGTGCAATCGATCACTGTTCAAAAAGTTACACGGTGTGAAGAACCTATCATTGAGATGTATAATGTTTGTAATTCTGCTCTCAGATGGATAAATCATGTCTCATGTTCATGAAAGCCAAGAGATGAATTGCTTTACTTTGACCTTGGGGGTCTGAGATTAGTCAGTCTGTCTATCAGACTCGTTCCAGCGTTCTTCTCACTTCATTTATTCCTTCTGTTCTGAATAGTTGGAAACGCTAGACTTGAAGGAAGGCAGTAAACCTTGATATCATCCGTCATTGCTGAAGAGCAGGCTATCAACTCTCTGTGAATAATCAAGTTTAATAGAAGGTTTAAATAATCAGGGTGTCATGTTTAATTAATACTTGGCCTGCTTTCAATTTATATTAATTGATGCCTGAAAGTCATCACACCTTGCACCAATGATAACTTAGAAGAAGAGAAATTTGGTTTGGGAAAAATGCCCCAAAACCTTTAAGGTCTGTGGTCGATCACAGGGGCTCATAAATGGTCCACTATCACATTGCTTGCATTCCGTTCAGATGGTGCAGTCTTAAATTCATCGCATATATGTTCTAATCCTCACTGACTTATATTAAGCCAGAGTAAAGGCATTTATTAATAATATTTTACTGTTTTATAAGGCCTACTGCTTATAGGACATATACAACCGTTAACATGATTAAAAACACAGCAAAACAAAGCAATTTAAAAATCTTGCCCAAATGTGCCGTAGCACAGTTGCATGACAGAATATGAAAAGTTGACTTGAAGTCTTTTATCTTGCATATTGGCATTTTAAGGATGCAGTTTTCTATGAGAGGCAAATCTTCTGCTTTCTATGCTTTCCAGCTTTCTAATGCAACAGTTGCTAGAAAATAGCATATAATGTATACATGTGCAGATTACAGTAATACTATGTTTTGTGACCTTTTTATTAAAAAGTAATGTTATCTACTACATTCTTAGAATATTTTCAAAGTGTCTTTTACAAATACTCAAGGGTTATATGTTCTTAAGGTATGCAAACTGATTTTCATAGTTACCTCACTATAGATAAATGTAGATAGAAAAAAACAGGGATTATTAAACAGAATTAATTTGCCAAATGAACTTCTTAGAAATGACATCTCCTAACCAGGTTAATTTGTAAAATTGAATTTATACCAAAATTTACAAAGATTTCTTTGGCAAAATGAGGCATCTCTTTATTAATGACAACAAGACATTGTTAGGATTATCTTAATATGTGACAGTGTTTCTCTTCAGTTGTTGAAATAATTGAAACCTAAATTAAAATCACTCTATTTTATGCATTTCTTCTGGAAATATATATATATATGAAAAATTTGGTAAATCCATTTTTAAATATAGTGGTTGAGCCACTGAGGCAGACAAAAGATCAGAATTTGTCCAGATGACACAGAGAAGAAATGATTCTATGTTCAGACAACAAGGTCACCAAGTTACTCTGCCTTTGTGCAGTTTGAAAATTTCTCACTGATGGAACATGAGGTTGATGTACCCTGGGATCAAAATTCTTGCATTTCTCAGCTTCACATATGCATAAAAAATATGTCTGGCTCAAACACAGTTTGTTCCTGTAAGGCTGAAATGTCAAATAAGTGGTGCAGAAATTACAGGATTATGTTATAGTATTTTATCAGGCAGTAATCAAAGAAGACAGATATTAATCCTTCAATGCTTTGTGGAAGACATTTAGATAGTTTTTAAAAAATTTTAAGGATTCTAACCCCATTATGAGGCAAAAATTTGAAGGTCAGTGCTTTTGACTGCTTTACGTCCTTTTACATTAGTTGTTTCTAAATTTGAATTTTAGCTTTATTGAAGTTTATGTTTTGAGTCTAGAATCATAAACTCGTGTTTTAGGAGCAGTAATAGTGGCTGATTTAATTCTACCCTGTGTTTCTGATCCCATTAATTATCCATAAAATATGAGACCACAAGTGAATAGAATCAAAGAACTTCAGAACTAGAGGAGGACCTTGGACACTGTATAATCTAGCTTTTCACCAAATGCACGAATCTCCTCCACAATATCTTTAAACAGATATAATTCACGTAATATACAATGAGAAACTTACTATAACCTCTTCGACTGGGCTACCAATATTTTTTATCTGCATATGTTTATTATCAACCTGCTAATTTCTTTTTTTCCACATCTTTATTGGAGTATAGATGCTTCACAATGTTCTGTTAGTTTCTGCTGTATAACAAAGTGAATCAGTTATACGTATACATATATCCCCATATCCCCTCCCTCTTGAGCCTCCCTCCCACCCTCCCTATTCCATCCCTCTAGGTCATCGCAAAGCTTTGAGCTGATCTCCCTGTGCTATGCGGCTGCTTCCCACTAGCCATCCATTTTATATTTGGTAGTGTATATATGTCAATGCTACGCTCTCACTTCATCCCAGCTTCCCCTTCCCTTCCGTGCTCTCAAGTCCGTTCTCTACATCTACATCTTTGTTCCTACCCTGCCACTAGGTTCATCAGTGCCACTTTTTAAAATTCCATATATATGTATCAGCATACAGTGTTTGTTTTTCTCTTCCTAATGTACTTCACTCTGTATGACACATACTAGGACCATCCACCTCACTACAAATAACACAATTTCATTCCTTTTTATGGCTGAGTAATATTCCATTGTATACATGTGCCACATCTTCTTTATACATTCATCTGTCGATGGACATTTAGGTTTCTTCCATGTCCTGGCTATTGTAAATAGTGCTGCAATGAACATTGGGGTGCATGTGTCTTTTTGAATTATGGTTTTCTCTGGGTATATGCCCAGTAGTGGGATTGCTGGATCATATGATAATTCTATTTATAGTTTTTTAAGGAACCTCCATACTGTTCTCCATAGTGGCTGTGTCAATTTACATTCCCATCAACAGTGCAAGAGGGTTCCCTTTTCTCCACACCTTCTCCAGCATTTATTGTTTGCAGATTTTTTGATGATGGCCATTCTGACTGGTGAGGTGAAACATCATTGTAGTTTTGATTTGCGTTTCTCTAATGATTAGTGATGTTGAACATCCTTTCATGTGTGTGTGGGCAATCTGTATATCTTCTTTGGAGAAATGTCTATTTAGGTCTTCTGCCCATTTTTGGATTGGATTGTTTGTTTTTGTGATATTGAGCTGCATGAGCTGCTTGTAAATTTTGGAGATTAATCCTTTGTCAGTTACTTCATTTGCAAATATTTTCTCCCATCCTGAGGGTTGTCTTTTCATCTTGTTTATGGTTTCCTTTGCTGTGCAAAAGCTTTTCAGTTTCATTAGGTCCCATTTGTTTATTTTTGTTTTTATTTCCATTTCTCTAGGAGGTGGGTCAAAAAGGATCTTGCTGTGATTTATGTCATAGGGTGTTCTGCCTATGTTTTCCTCTAAGAGTTTTATAGTGTCTGGCCTTACATTTAGGTCTTTAATCTATTTTGAGTTTATTTTTGTGTATGGTGTTAGGAAGTGTTCTAATTTCATTCTTTTACATGTGGGTGTCCCATTACCAGTTATTGAAGAGGCTGTCTTTTCTCCATTGTATATTCTTGCCTCCTTTTTCAAAGATAAGGTGACCATACGTGTGTGGGTTTATCTCTGGGCTTTCTATCCTGTTCTATATTTCTGTTTTTGTGCCAGTACCATACTGTTTTGATTACTGTAGCTTTGCAGTATAGTCTGAAGTCCGGGAGCCTGATTCCTCCAGCTCCATTTCTCTTTCTCAAGATTGCTTTGGCTATTCGGCGTCTTTTGTGTTTCCATACAAATTGTAAAATTTCTTGTTCTAGTTCTGTGAAAAATGCCATTGGTAATTTGATAGGGATTGCATTGAACCTGTAGATTGCTTTGGCTAGTATAGTCGTTTTCACAATATTGATTTTTCCAATCCAGGAGCATGGTATATCTCTCCATCTGTTTATGTTATCTATGATTTCTTTCATCAGTGTTTTATAGTTCTCTGAGTACAGGTCTTTTGCCTCCTTAGGTAGATTTATTCCTAGGTATTTTATTCTTTTTGTTGTGATGGTAAGTGGGATTGTTTCCTTAATTTTTCTTTCTGATCTTTCGTTGTTAGTGTATAGGAATGTAAGAGATTTCTGTGCATTAATTTTGTATCCTGCAACCTTACCAAACTAATTAGTTCTAGTAGTTTTCTGCTGGCATCTTTAGGATTCTCTATGTATAGTATCATGTCATCAGCAAACCATGACAGTTTTACTTCTTTTTTTCCCAGTTTGTATTCCTTTAATTTCTCTTTCTTCTCTGATTGCCGTGGCTAGGACTTCCAAAACTATGTTGAATAAGAGTGGTGAGAGTGGACATCCTTGTGTTGTTCCTGATCTTAGAGGAAGTGCTTTCGGTTTTTCACCATTGTGAATGATGTTTGCTGTGGGGTTGTCATATATGGCTTTTATTATGTTGAGGTAGGTTCCCTCTATGCCCACTTTCTGGAGAGTTTTTATCATAAATGGGTATTGAATTTTTTTTTTTTTGCACCTATTGAGATGATCATATGGTTTTTATTCTTTAATTTGTTAATATGGTATATCACATTGTTTTGCGTATATTGAAGAATCCTTGCATTCCTGGGATAAATCCCACTTGATCATGGTGTATGATCCTTTTAATGTGTTGTTGGATTCTGTTTGTTAGTATTTTGTTGAGGACTTTTGCGTCTATGTTCATCAGTGATATTAGTCTGTAATTTTCGTTTTTTGTGATATCTTTGTCTGATTTTGGTATCAGGGTGATGGTGGCCTCATAGAATGAGTTTGGGAGTGTTCCTCCCTCTGCAATGTTTTGGAAGCTTTTGAGAAGGATAAGTGTTAGCTCTTCTCTGAATGTTTGACAGAATTCTCCTGTGAAGTCATGTGGTCCTAGACTTTTGTTTGTTGGAAGATTTTTAATTACAGTTTCAATTTCATTACCTGTGATTGGTCTGTTTATATTTTCTAATTCCTCCTGGTTCGATCTTGGAAGTTTGTACTTTTCCAAGAATTTGTTCTTTTCTTCCAGGTTGTGCATTTTATTGGCATATAGTTGCTTGAAGTAGTCTCTTATCATCTTTTGTACTTCTGCAGTGTCAGTTGTAATCGCTCCTTTTTCATTTCTAATTTTATTGATTTGAGTCCTGTTCCTTTTTTCTTGATGAGTGTGGCTAAAGGTTTATCAATTTTGTTTATCTTCTCAAAGAACCAGCTTTTAGTTTTATTGATCTTTGCTATTGTCTTCTTTGTTTTTATTTCATTTATTTCTGCTCTGATCTTTATGATTTCTTTCCATCTACTAACTTAGGGTTTTCTTTGTTCTTTTTTTTTTAGTGGCTTTAGGTGTAAGGTTAGGTTGTTTATTTGAGATGTTTCTTGTTTCTTGAGGTGAGCTTCAATTGCTATGAACTTCCCTCTTAAAACTGCTTTTGCTGCATCCTATAGGTTTTGGATCATCATGTTTTTGTTGTCATTTGTTTCTGGGTATTTTTTGATTTCCTCAGTGATCTCTTGGTTATTTAGCAATGCACTGTTTAGCCTCCATGTATTTGTGTTTTTTACTCTTTTTCTTCCTGTAGTTGATTTCTAATCTCACAGTGTTGAGGTTGGAAAAGATGCTTGATAAGATTTCAGTTTTCTTAAATTTTCCAAGGCTTGATTTGTGACCCAGATGTGATCTGTCCTGGAGAACATTCTGTGTGCACTTGAGAAGAAAGTGTATTCTTCACTTTAGTGTGAAATGTCCTGAAAATGTCAATTAAGTCTATCCGGTCTATTGTGTCATTTAAATCTTGTGTTTCTTTATTTATTTTCTGTCTGGATGATCTGTTTCTTGGTGTTAGTGGGGTATTAAAATCCCCCACTATTATCATGTTACACTCAATTTCTCCTTTTATGGCTGTTAGCATTTGCCTTATGTATTGAGGTTGCTCCTACTGTTGGGTGCATAAATATATATAATTGTTATGGTTTCTTCTTGTATTTGTTCCTTGATCATTATGTAATGTCCTTCCTTATCTCTTTATTTTAAAGTCTATTTTATCTGATATGAGTATTGCTACTCCAACTTTCTTGTGACTTCCATTTGCATGGAATATCTTTTTCCATCACCTCACTTTCAGTCTGTAGGTGTCCCTAGGTCTGAAGTGGGTCTCTTGTAGACAGCATATATAAGGGTCTTGTTTTTTATCCATTCAGCCAGTCTGTGTCTTTTGGTTGGAGCATTTAATCCATTTACATTCAGTGTGAGTATTGATATGTATGTTTCTATTACCATTTTCTTAATTGATTTGGGTTTGTTTTTGTGGGTCTTTTTCTTCCCTTGTGTTTCCGGCTTAGAGAAGTTCCTTTAGCATTGGTTGTAAAGCTGGTTTGGTGGTGCTGAATTCTCATAGCTTCTGCTTGTCTGTAAAGCTTTTGATTTCTCCATTGAATCTGAATGAGATCCTTGTTGAGTAGAGTAATCTTGGTTGTAGGTTTTTCCCTTTCATCACTGCCCCTCCCTTCTGACTTGTAGAGTTTCTGCTGAAAGATCAGCTGTTAACCTTATGGGGATTCCCTTGTATGTTATTTATTGCTTTTCCCTTGCTGCTTTTAATATTTTTTCTTTGTATTTAAAGTTTGATAGTTTGATTAATATGTGTCTCAGCATGTTCCTCTTTGGGTTTATCATGTATGGGACCCTCTGTGCTTCCTGAACTTGATTGACTAGTTCCTTTCCCATGTTAGGGAAGTTTTCAACTATAATCTCTTCAAATATTTTCTCAGACCCTTTCTTTTTCTCTTCTTCTGGGACCCTTGTAATTCGAATGTTGGTGTGTTTACTGTTGTCCCAGAGGTCTCTGAGACTGTCCTCAATTCTTTTCATTCTTTTTTCTTTATTCTGCTCCCCAGCAGTTATTTCCACCATTTTATCTTCCATCTCACTTATCCGTTCTTCTGCCTCAGTTATTCTGCTACTGATTCTTTCTAGAGTATTTTTAATTTCAGTTACTGTGTTGTTCATCATTGTTTGTTTGCTCTTTAGTTCTTCTAGATCCTTGTTAAATGTTCTTATATTTTCTCCATTCTGTTTCCAAGATTTTGGATCATCTTTACTATCATTACTCTGAATTCTTTTTCAGGTAGATTGCCTATTTCGTCTTCATTTATTTGTTCTTGTAGGTTTTTACCTTGATCTTTAGTCTGTAACATATTTTTTTGTCGTTTCTTTTTTTTTTTTTTTTTTGATGGATAGGGTTGTATTCCTGTGTTACTGGTTGTTTGGCCTAAGGCGTCCAGCACTGGAGTTTGCAGGTAGTTGGATAGAGCCAGTTCTTGGTGCCGAGATGAGGACCTCCGGGAGGCCTCAGTCCGATTAATATTCCCAGGGACCTGAGGTTCTCTGTTAGTCCAGTGGTTTGGACTCGGAGCTCCTACCACAGGAGCTCGGGCCCGACCTCCAGCCCGGGAACCAAGATCCCGCAAGCCAAATGACGTGGAAAAAAGGAAAAGAAAAAAAAGAGCAGTACAATAACAAAGAATAAAAAAGAAAATAAAATTAGAAAGATAAAAAATATATTAGGAAAAATAAAAATATAATTGAAACAACTGCAACAAGTAAAACAAAACCACACAGAAAAAAGAAAAAAAGAAAAAGGGGAACAAGCCAAAAGGAGCAGTACAATAACCAAGTATAAAGAATAAAATAAAATTAGAAAAATAAAAGATTTATTAGAAAAAATAAAAATATAAATGAATCAACAACAATGAATCAATAACAAGGTAAAACAGAATCCCAATCTAAAAGAGGAAAAAAGAAAAAAAAAATCTTTGGCTGTGGGGGGTGGAGTTTAGGCAGGGGTGGAAGTTAAGCAGGGGCGGGGTTTCGGGTGGGACAGGATCTAGGCGGGGGTGGGGGGGTGGGGGCGGGGTTGTAGTCTCAGGAGGCCCACGTAGCCGGAAAAGGCCCTGGGGGTTAGGGCCTAGGAGACCTGCTTAAGACCTGCCCGGAAGCGGAGAGGCAGCACGTCCAAAGGGGGGCCTCTGGAGTGTGGAGTTCCAAAGTTTGGAGGTAAGGCCCTGGGTGAGGCTGTGTGGGTGGGGTTTAGGCCCAGTGCGTTGGAGGGGGTCTGGGTGGGGGGGGCGTGTCTCCGAGTGTAGAGGGCCCTGGGTTGGGGTGTAGGGGCGGGGCTTGGGCTCTCAGTAGGAGGGAGGCTCTGAGGGCAGAGGATTACGCCGTGGACCCCAACAGTCTCCCCCGTGCCTAAGTGGACAGGGAAAGCGCTGGCTGTGTTCCCCTCCGTTCCTCCATGCCCCCTCACCCCCAGTTCTCCCCCAGGGTCTCTCCAGTCCCCGCTGGAACCCTAACTGTGGGTGGGTCCTGCTGAGTGTAGGAACTCCTCCCCTCCCCCAGCCGCCCCTCAAGGGTGCCGGTCCCAGAGGTCCGGCCTTTACTTTTGCTCCCCCTTCCCTCCCTCCCACTCCCTCAGGACCTGCACGGCTGGAGGGGCCTTGGTGGGCAGAGGATCAGGCCTGGGATCTCAGCAGATTCCTGGGGGCCCAAGTGGGCAGGGGAAACCTGGCCACACTCCCTTTGGACCCTCTGACCTCCCAGTGGTTCCCCAATTTACCCCTTCAGGCGTGGGATCCCTCCCCCTCCCCCAGCCGCCCCTCAGGGGCACCAGTCCCGTCCCACCTCCACTTCTCCTCCCCCTTCACTCCCCGTACGCCCCACGTCCCACCCAGTCGCTGGGGGTTCCTCCCGTCCCCTTAGGTGTCTGTGGTTCTCCACCGGTGCCTGGTGGGTGCCCTAGTTGTGCTGCGAGGTGATTCGCAGAGATGCGAATTCCGTGTCCTCCTAGTACACCATCTTGACTCCGCCCCCCAACCTGCTAATTTCTGTAACCATTTCAAACTTTGATAAATTGTTGGCTGGCTGGCATGCATAGGGGGAGCCAAATGTCTTGACTAAATAGGTACAACCCAAATGTCATTGAATTTCTCATACACCAGAGGTCGCAGAGTTAGAATCCTCTTATCTGAAAGGAAGCACCTCCTGCAATTAGAAGTAGTAAGTCAGTCATTAGATTGTCTCCCGCTTTTGAGTTCACACTTTAGTAGGTCCCCTCCTCCATATTCTGCTTTATGCAAATAAGCTACCCTTCTCTATTCCTGAATTGGAAAGTTAAATGATTGTACCCAACAGGCGGCTCGTAACTAAATTTTACGTTCTGGGTTACAATTGGTGAAAAACTTCTTAGACCCCCTAATATCTAGTTTGTGGACTGCTGCGTGGTATTCATTCATTCATGAAACAGTGTTGTTTAAGAGTCTCACAAAAATAGAATAATATCCCACATTGTTCCTTATGGGCAGAGACGATGCGTCTAGGCCGTTATCTGTGTGCTCGCCATGCACTGAAGTAATTTTGGTAATTTAGTTCTAGTCGTATTCAAACACTGACTCAGCTTACCGACCAACTCGGGAAAATGACCCACTTTGGAATTCGTGTAGATGCAAGCTAAAGCTGTGTTACCAATAATGTAAACATCTAAAATGAACCCAGTGAAGTTGAGACTTTCCAGTAAAGCGACATTTTCCTTCGCTTTTGTGAACTATAAAAATACTTACTGAGTCTTTGAAAATAGCACTTGTTCAGAAAATAAACATTCTAATGCTGTCTCCTCTTAACTAGATGTTTGACCTTGGGCAGACCTCTAAATTGCTTCTGAATCTTTGTTTACCCCTTTTAAATAGAGGGTAATAATCCCTATATTGCAGTTCTCATGGGGTTGTGAGGATAAAATATGTGAGAATCAAAAATGTTAATGAGCCTGACAAGTAATATACAAACCCGTCTGCAACCCAAACCTATGTTCTTCAAAGATTAGAATATTTCATAATCTTTGGAAAAAATGAGAGGATTAGCCTAATTGTTTTAGGAACGGGGCTGCCTTTTCAACACACATGACTTATTAATCAATTTGAAAAGTTGTTCTGCACCATCAGCAAAGTACCCAATTATCGGTAGTTAAAAGGTTCAGAAGATGATGAGAACTGCTTTTTATTTAATAGTCTCTAACCTCCCTCAGGTGGTAATATGCTCACGCATCATAATCAGAATGAATTTCTTGGCAGTTTTTTTTTCCTTCTGAACCAATATTTGCATAGCCACACCCATACTGGCCACGTCACACTGTTGGCCAGTGGTGCTGCTATAATGGATGGACTATTTGTACTTCCGCTTCAGTCACCTATTTTTAGGCTCACTGTCTTACCAAGAAACTCCTTTATGAAATCTGACAAACAAGGTCTTGATCTGAGTGGCTGGTATCATGTATTGAAATTGTTATTTTTATTTCTAGGAAAGAAGCTATAGAATTGGTACACAACAGGAGAATACAAGTGTTAGTTTAGCCCCAAATGATTTTTTTAATGAATTTCTGTCTAATTTAAAAATGCATTATTAAAAATATAAATGATACTTGTTACCTGAGTAAGAGATGGATGACAGGGTAGCACTTCATTATTTTTGAAAATATGATGTGTTTTATTTCCATTCTTCAGTTGAGAAAGTGCATAGAGGTGAATTCACTCCTCACGGCCGTGTAATTAGTATGTGAGGAAATTAGGATTATAATCCATGTTAGACATAACGCATGGACTGTTTGTCTGGCTCCAGAGATTTTCTTTTCTTTTTCTTTTTTTTTTATTAAAGTATAATCAATTTACAATGTTGTGTTAGTTTCTGGTATACAGCAAAGTGATTCACTTATACATATGTATGTGTATATATGTATGTGTGTGTGTGTATATATATATTCTTTTTCATATTCTTTTCCATTATGGTTTATTATAGGATATTGAATGTAGTTCCCTGTGCTCTACAGTAGGACCTTGATGTTTATCCATTCTGTATATCACAGTCTGCATCTGCTAATCCCAAACTCCCACTCCATCCCTCCAGTCGCCACCCACCCGCACTGCCCTGGCAACCAAACGTCTGTTCTCTAAATCTGTGAATCTGTTTCTGTTTCGTAGAGAAGTTCGTTTGTGTCATACTTTAGATTCCAAGTATAAGTGATATCATATGGTACTTTTCTCTTTCGGACTTACTTTGCTTGATACGATCACCTCTAGATCCATCCATCAGAGCTCTTTCCAAATGCCAGTTGTTCTCTTTGGCAGGCAGAGCAGAAATGATCCATGGGTATGCAAGGTAGTGTAATGGCTGACTAAGGAAGTAACTTGGCTGTGGAAGAGGAAGTTGGGAGAAGGGCAGAACCTAGAAAGGTAGACTAGAGAAGTAAAGGCATCTCAGATAGGGGATGGGCATGCACAAAGCCGTGGAGCTGTTCAGTGGTTTCAGGGAAAACTCTGTAGACTGCTGTAGCTAAAGCAAAAGATTGTGAAGAGGAATAGAAGACACGGGGGTAATTAAGATGCGGGTGCTGGCATGGGGTGAGCCTTAGCTTCCATTACAGGAGTTCAGGAACTGATCCAGGAGCCCGTGGGATGGGACGGGTGCAGGTGTGTTGTATGTTTTTGGTATGTGTGAAGCAGTGCTTGGGGAAGACGACCCCAATGGCACAACCAGTGGATTTTCTTTTTGTGACATATATACAGTTTAAAGAGAGTTACCGTCCAAGAAGTCACATTTCAATCTTTTATAAGTTTATTTTTAATGAAAGCAAGTATCTCAGAAAACGTAATTGTTTCCTGTACTTGAACCATTGCTGGAGTCAGACACGGTGACAAATTACGTGGCAGAAAATTCTAGGAAATAGCACCATAATCTGTACACTGTCCTAGCTTAAAGATACGGACTAAACAGACTGCTCAGAGAAAAGGAGTGAGTCAACGAAGCCTTCACATAACTCTCCGAAAATATACAGAGTTGTCTTTTTTTGAATGAATGAATGAAGAAGGTGGTATCATTTATTCTCCATGCCAGTAGAAGAGCAAGTGAGATTAAATGAGAAGAGAGCTCATTTTAGAATAAAATTTATATGCAAATGTGTTGACGTAAGAGAATTTGGTTAAGCATTGGAATTCTCAAAATAGCGATAGAACGGGTTATAATTTAGCCACAGTTCTTTATTCAGGTTGAAAAGGGAGAGACCGTTGCCTACGTTTGCTTCTAGCTCTGTAATATAAAGTTTCCCTTTTCAGGTTAGTAAATACATAGGAATCAATGTGGGGAAGCATATACTGCATCACAGGTCTATATTATTGGGGAGGGTATCACATACTAGGAAGATAAAGGAAATCCAAAAATCCTTAGTTAGATTTTTAAGGTCAAAGAGTTTTGAAATATTTTAAATAAGATGTGTTAAAAAAGCTGACATTCAAACATTTGATATTCCAGGGGAAGGGGGCATAAGGAGGTGAGGGAAATAGCTATGCCAGTACAGGACAAGAGTTGTGCTGGGAGGTAATTGGCACTGCCAGCCACAGTGAGATTCACACTGGTGTTGTAGAAAGAGCTCTGAGCTTGGAGTGAGTGAGTAAGGTTCTAGTTCCGCTTCTGAAAATATTTAATTTTGTGACGTTAGCTACATCCTTTACCCCTCTGAGCTGCTGATTTTTCGTCTGCAGAAAAGGAATGGTAGAGTAGCAAATTCTGAGTTTTCTGTCAACTCTAGTATGTTCTATGATTCTTGTAGGTGACACACAAGTACCTAGTTTGACAAGTAGAAGCATGGCGAAGGGATGAAACTTACAAGATCTATCTCAGGAAGAAAAAGTGTCAAGTACACAGACACAGAGAAAGGGATTCTGTGACCAGTTTCTAGATTTCATGATGATTTGGAGATCAGACAGGGCTAAAGTTTTTCGAGTTATTTCAGAAAATGGTAAGAAATTTGGATGGACAAATGGGGGGGTGGGGATAAAGCCAGATTGGCACCTCTCTATGTGGAAACTTAATTATTAGATCTGAAGATCTAGGGTTAGTCCAAGTTGTGGACTCTGATGCAGTGGGGTGACCTTAAGTACAGGATCTTATGATATGTGGCGTGTTCCAGGAGGAATATAGATGCTAATACACTTGTTAGGATGATCAGTAATCTCTGATGATGAATCCTAGATCCTGTTTACTATTTTTATCATATATGCCTACAGAAGGCATAAAATGGTCTATAAAGTGGTACAGGATGTTCCTAGTAACCTTTTACTGTGTTTATTTTTCTCAAGAGTCTAAGCATATATTATGAGGGAATTACTTATGCAGGGAGGTATCTTCTCTGATAGGTCTACTACTTTAAGCATAAGACATTTCCAATAATCCAATTAGAATTATTGATTTATTTATAATTTTATACTGCCTACCTAAAGAATGAGAGAGAGAGAGAGAAAGAGAGAGAGAAGGAGAGGGAGAGAGAGTTAGAAAGAAAGAGAGATTTTGGTAATAACTTTCAAGAGTGTATATGCATTCCTTTACCCAACTATTAAGTAGGTATTCTAATGCTTATCTTGCAGAGTTTTGGTGAGAATTAGAAATAATACACTAATGTGTCTGACATTATTTTGCTCATAATAGATGCTTATTTAATGGTAGTCAACTTACTTTTCATTGTTGTCATCAAACATCATGTCATTAGCTCATTTGTAATCCAATAGGGATTATCAGATCAGGATTTGTAAACTTGGGCAAAGTATTTCTCTTCTGTCCTGCTTAAGTGTTGGGTTTGCGGTCCACTGTGACAAGGTAAAAGACACACTTTCTGAAACACTTTGCCATGGGAGGCAGAAATTATCTCAGTCTCAGAGTTAGGCATTTCTCATCTTTGAATTTGGAGGTTGTTTTCCAAAAACATTTCATTCATTTTGTTTTCATTCATTTTGCTTTCCAAAAACATTTCATAGTATTTCATTCATTTTCTAAGGAGACCAGCTCATAGCTTTTAAAAATCAAATGATTTTCCCAACTGACTGTTCACTACTGTGACATATTCTAAGTTTCCTCTTTCCTTGTATTCTCTCTCTTTCTTAAAATTTTACATATGGAACAAATAGAACTGCCCAAAGCTTAACAGTAATCAATACCAATGCAAATTAGTTGAGAATGCAGTGATGAAATACAGAGGCCACTGTTTTACATGGTGAGATATACAATATTATATGGACGATAGTTTATGAAATTAAGTCTATAGTATAGCACTCAAATATTTCATAATATGTGGAAAAGTAAGGCTTATAATATATAGTCATATATCATAAAATGAGAAAGAGACTAAAGATTATAATTCCTGGCTTTATAAACAGTCATTTCTAGAACCTGGTAGGTTACCCATCACACAGTGCTTTTTATAGGCATCTCATGTCCCACCTCATCCAAAGTGTCTCACCTGTTGGCCTTTCATGATGCCATTTTTTCTTCCTCCCCAACATTCTACCATCATGGTCATTCTCTCATGGATAGATGGCAAAGGATGTAATAATGTCTCTAAAGGTCTAAATTGTTTCAATTTTCATGTTACCTCTGTGTACAGATACTTCTCCACCCATTTACCTTCTTCCATTCACACATTGGCATTGGGGTGGCCTAGTTTATTAGACTAACTCACTGTCACAGTTAACAACACAACGAACTTGACCTTGGGAAAATAAATCACAAAGGCCTGGGGTGTTAGAATTGGAGGGGAAGTGGCCATCAAATTTCACAACCCTTTCTTTGTAAAGATAAAAGAATCAAAGTCATAGAGATAGATTAATTTGTCTATATTTACGAGCTAAAATCCTGAACCCTTTCCAGTCCTCTTTCTAAATACTTAATGTTGTTTGAACACACATCTAAGAGAGATGGCTAGGGCGAGATCGTAGCCTTGAAATTAGCTGGGAGGAGAATGTAATCATTAGGCGTGACCCGTACGTCATTTGAGAAGACCACAAAACTGCTTTTAAAAACGTGTAAAAGCATTAACATTTGCCTGCATTCGACTTTCTACAACTGTTGTTCACACACATAATGAAAGAGGTCCCAGGCTAACTTGAATTAAGTATTCTATTCCAGGTCGTTTATTGAAGGTCTTTTAGTTACAAGATTAAAACAGAAATTTGATGATTAGCAAATGCTAAAAGGTTAGGCTCTTCTCAGGAAATAGTTGCTTTTTATTTTCTCTAACATCTTTACAGAGAGACTGCTTCTTAAACTAGCTCTGCTGTCTCTGGGGGAGGGGACAATATTTCATTTCCCTGTCTTGATATTGTCAAACAATCAAACCCTCCCTTCCTGTATTCTGGCCTGAGGCAGGCAAAAGAGAAATTGAGATAGAAGATGCAATTAATTTTTTTTTTTTAGCCAGGAAATGACAAAAGAAATGAATGAGATAGATAGCAAGAGGAGGTCATGGTTCTAAAAGGCTGTTTTGTAGCTGCTCAGGGTCTGATGGAGGAAAGGTTAAATGTGTTTTAAATGTATGTAAGTGTTTGGCTGTTTGGTCCCCATAATGCCCTGTACTCTTGCCGAGGATGGAGGGGTGGAGCGAGTAGCAAAGGTGGGGGCAAAGCAGCTGCAAATTGAACTCAGTGACGTCTCTGTCTGGGCCACGAAGCTATTTGTCTTGCTGTCAAGCCACAGCCTGAACTCTGAACGGCAGCGAGCGAGAGAGCTGCTGCTTGGATACGTAGGTGCTTTCAAACCGTCAAGTTTATGATGCACGTCAGGAACTGAACAGAGCGGCAGTTTCCTGTTCTCTAAAAGATAGTGTTAATTCCGTTCCTGCCGTTGGCATTTCTATCGCGACTCCTCCCAAAAGTCCCTCACCTCTCAGCCTGGCCTCACAGCTCCACATGGCTGATCGAGGGGCACCTAGGAGCACAGGATATCCTGGTTATTTCATTCTCATATTTCTCCTAATAGACACACCTTGCTTATTCCATTTTTTAAATGGCTAGGACACAATTCTCCATCTCTAGTTGTAGTCAAATGATTTAGTCGAGAGATAGAAGGAAAATTACTTTCTATGGCTTCTGTACCCTACCAGGAAAAGTCAAAGTCAAACTTTATGATTTTCAGTATTTTCGATAACAATATGTAGCCTTTCCCCCTTTCTCTTAATAATACTAGATGATCAAAGTTTAGAATATTCAAAAATATGTAGAAGAGGGCTTCCCTGGTGGCGCAGTGGTTGAGAGTCCGTCTGCTGATGCAGGGGACACGGGTTCGTGCCCCGGTCCGGGAAGATCCCACATGCCGCGGAGCGGCTGGGCCCGTGAGCCATGGCCGCTGAGCCCGCGCGTCCGGAGCCTGTGCTCCGCAATGGGAGAGGCCACAGCAGTGAGGGGCTCGCGTACCGCAAAAAAAAAAAAAAAAATGTAGAAGAAAATTAAAGTCACCTATCTTCTCATAATCAGATCAAATGAAAGTACTCATTGTTGATTTTTTTCACATTTGTGTATATATGTGTGTGTATTTGTGCCATGCATGTGTGTATTGCATTATATTACTTGAGATGAATGTACATGTGCATTTTTCTTCATAACCTTGGCATTATATTTAGTATGTATTTACTTGTTTGCTTATTTATTGTCAGTTTCTCCTGTGTCATTCATTGCTGCATCCCTAGCAGTTTGAAGGTACCCTAAAATCTGCTCTGCCATCTAGATGTGCTGTATCTCGAGCTTAGCTCTAGCTCTTCCTGTTCATCTAGATCTATCCTTTTTTCATTTCATGTCATTTCATTAGATTTTCCTAGATCTTTAAAATTTAAGTAAACACCATTTTTAATGGTATAATATTTCATTGGGTAGGTGTACCATTATTTGAAAATGTTTCCAATTTTTCTTAGTCTAATAATGCTGTTACTCATTTAATATATAAATCTTTGTACATATTCAATGATTTTCTGAGAAGGTTGATGAAAGAGAATTACTATGTCAAAGGCAATGAACTTTTAAAAAGTCTCTTTTTGTATTACCAAGTTGCTTTACAAAATGGGTATATCAGTTTCCTTTGCCATCAGTGATAATTAAGAATATTTAATCAGGGATTCCCTGGTGGTGCAGTGGTTGAGAGTCCACCTGCTGATGCAGGGGACACGGGTTCGTGCCCCGGTCTGGGAAGATCCCACATGCTGTGGAGCGGCTGGGCCCATGAGCCGTGGCCGCTGAGCCTGCGCGTCCGGTGCCTGTGCTCCTCAACGGGAGAGGCCACAACAGTGAGAGGCCCGCGTACCCCAAAAAGAAAAAAAAAAAGAATATTTAATCAGTGTGTGTCATTATTAACAAAAATCTTCGTTAACTGAAAGCAAAAATTATACCTCATTTGCAGTTTTTGGTCATGCATGAGGCTTAATACTTCTCCCATGTCTAGTAGCTGTGTGTGGATGCCATTTGGGGGCATGAATATTCATGATTCAGCAGAATTCTTTGTAGATCATAGGCACTTATTCTTTTTTTTTTCTTTTTCTTTTGTGGTACGCGGGCCTCTCACTGTTGTGGCCTCTCCCGTTGCGGAGCACAGGCTCCGGACGCGCGGCCATGGCTCACGGGCCCAGCCACTGCGTGGCATGTGGGATCCTCCTGGACCTGGGGCACGAACCCGCGTCCCCTGCATCGGCAGGCGGACTCTCAACCACTGCGCCACCAGGGAAGCTCTTATTCTTTATATCCTATATTTTTTGTAAACATTTCATCAGTTTTTCAGGTAACTAAATTTTTCTTTATGATTCAGCTTATAGAACTTTAAATTTAAATATAGTAATTAATAAGTTAGATATTTAAATTTAACTACTACATTTAAATGTAACCATTTAAAAATTTTTCCATATATTGCTTTTATACCATAAATCTTTCTACATCCCTAGATCATTTAAATCTCACTCATATTTTATTTGTTTGTTTTTCCCTGATTTCTTTTCCCATTAAACTTCACGGGCCTAGCTGCTCCGCAGCATGTGGGATCTTCCCGGACTGGGGCACAAACCCGTGTCCCCTGCATCAGCAGGCGGACTCTCAACCACTGCACTACCAGGGAAACCTTCCCATTAAACTTTTAATCTTATCTGGAATGGATTTCTTTGAGTGTGCTCCATCCAGTGTAAGCTCTTGATTTCCCCCCAGATTTCCCAATAGCCCATCATTTATTGAACAGTCATAATACCACTTAGCTTATGGTATTTACTTAATTTATAATACTTACTACCCATCATATTATGTATTAAGTTTTAATGTCATATACTAGATTTTATTTCAAGGTAATCTATTCTGCTCCACTTATCTTTCTATTGATATATCAGCCAATTACTATACAATTTTTATTATTAAAAGTTTTAATACTCTTTAATCTGGAGGGAAAGGTAGCCTTAAGTATTATTCTTTTTCTCTAAATAAATCAATGTTGAGTATAACTTATTTGTGTGAAGGCAGTGTTTACTCTCAGCTTTTCATGCATAGGAAGAGAATCTATACAGTGCTTTGCAATTTAAAGCTCATAGTTTTTCAGATTATCTTGGTAGTATTATCTCATAATCTGTATCGTATAAAGATATATTCTTCATATATGACTAAATCCTTTGTACTCCAGAAATTTCTTTTGCTGTGTACTATGGTTAATTGTTGACTTCTATATATTGGTTATATTATGATTAATTGGTTTCTTCTTTTACTTCTATCAGATTTTAAAAATACTAATTAATTCAAGTAACCTACAAGATATCTTCTGATAATATTAGTCTTACTTTTTTCCCCTTTCAGCCTTTCTTTTTTAACCTCTGAGCTCTACTAATGAAGCACCTTTTATAATGATTTTCTATTTTCCAGAATATTTTTAAACAAAATACCAAATGCCAAAATATTAGTGGAAATATCAATGGAAACATGCAAAAAAATTATTTCTTTATGGTCCTTGTAATTGGTGAAACTGCCCTGTAAGGGATTAAATATGAATGAATTTAATTATTATGTATGTATCCAAATAGTTGAGTTTATATTCCTGAGAAATAATCCTTTGCTACATAGATTATTAACATGGTAATAAACACAATTCCTAAGCAACATACATTAGACAGAATAAGTTTTTTCCTTGATATCCTTCTTAGGATTGAACCAAACATCTGTTGGAAAATATTTGAATCATGTCTTATGCATCTCTTAGACATTTGCTACTTTTCTTACAAAATGAGAATGACAATATTGGATTATGTCATTTCTAGCATTTGTTTTCTCATGCTGGTTCCAATTCATCTGGTATATTCCAAATGTATGCACAGAAATCAACTCAAGACACAATTGTGTTGCTCTCTCGATCGAATAGTCGATCGAGAACCTCAGTGCTTTGACCAAGAGTGAGTCAGCTGCTATTGTGTATTTAGAAATGAGTCTCCCTTGTGCCCTTTTCCTTCCTCAATGACGTCATTTTAGTCTGTGTTCCATTTCCATTGGCTTCTCCCCCCAGGTTGTGAGGCCTGATCCCTTCCATGGTTCGGACACCCTGTTTGTTTGTACTGTTGATTCCCTGCCGATGGCGGCCAGCTGACTGTGCCGTGCTGTGTTTGTTCGTGTTTTATGGGGAGATGTTCATGTGCGGCTGCTGCATTTCATATTAAATCTGAGATGAACTTCAGGAGGTTTCCTGATTTTTATTAAAAATGATTTTGGCTAGGGGCCATGTTATCCTGTTCATAAGTCAGGTGTTCTCAGAGATTTAATAATTTAGAATTCACATGAGGTTTTGATGGAATAAACATTACTTTTCTCTGTTAAAGCTGCCTCTTAACCTTTTATTTCCTTTTTCCTCTTTGCTGCTTCCATTTATTTATTTTTTTAAAGTCTTCTTTTGGGAGGTTTGTACAGATTTACCTCAAAGCTATGAAAATATTGTAAAAGGAAGAGTCAAAACGATAGCTTAGTTTGGTTGAAGTGATTTAAATTTGGTAAGTTTTGTGAGTCTTTTCACCACTATTATAAACGCACTTCTGTTTTAATTATTTTAATCCCAAGTTATATTTTCCAAAGTAGTTATCTTCTCTCCCTATTTTAATGAGCTATTTCTTTTAGAACATGTCCTACAAATAAAATAAAACATGTCTTACAAATAAAAGGTTTGATAAAAAAGCAAAAAATAAATAGATAAATAAATAACAGAGGCCAAAGAGGTCAGGAACTCTTTCCATGTGTGATTACAAGCTAATAAAAAGCAGAAATTATCCTTAAGGGTGGCAAACAGTTCTGACAACTCCTCTCAAAAATATTTGCCCTAGGGCTTCCCTGGTGGTGCAGTGGTTGAGAGTCCGCCTGCCAATGCAGGGGACACGGGTTCGTGCCCCGGTCCGGGAAGATCCCACATGCCGCGGAGCGGCTGGGCCTGTGAGCCATGGCCGCTGAGCCTGCGCGTCCGGAGCCTGTGCTCCGCAACGGGAGAGGCCACAAGAGTGAGAGGCCCGCGTACCGCAAAAAAAAAAAAAAAAAAAAAAAAAAAAATTTGCCCGAGAGATTTAGAGGATATATTTTCGGGACACATTACGTGCTCAGTTGAATATACTTAATTTCTCCATAGAATTTGGTGAGTATTAATATGTAAAGATATTTGAGAAGACTGTTGAAGTTAGAAAATGTTTGGTTTTGTTTTCCTCACATTAAAAATAGTAGAGAATGAGGAGTACAGGGGTCGTGGGGCATACTTAGAAAAGGAGGGGAGATTTCTCTGAGGAGGAGACTTTTGATTTAAGCCTAAGTGAAAGGAATGAGATGATCACGTGAAGAATCAGAGCAGGGAGCTCCATGTCTTATCCTGTTTGAATTTTAGATTCCACAAGCAAGTGAGTTTTCGTTTGTAGTTGATGTCTTTATCACTTTACTTACAATAATGTCTAGCATAAAGAAGATATTTGATAAACGGAGGTGAAATGAAATTTTTATAAAGGACTCTGATAAAGGACAATTTCCTTAATAATATTACTACAGATGTCCTCCTAAAATTCATATGATTTTTAAAAATATATTTGCAATACAGTTTTGATAAAAAATAAAGGCAGAAAATATGAGTGTCTGTGATAATGTGGTCCATGTAATGTGGCATCCAGAGGTCTGATCTGATCTACAGACACTGTTTTAGAATCTGGAAGGATGGACAGACCACTTGTCCTTTATTTTTTAATTTTTTTTAAACATCTTTATTGGAATATAATTGCTTTACAATGCTGTATTAGTTTCTGCTTTATAACAAAGTGAATCAGCTTTATGTATACATATATCCCCATATCTCCTCCCACTGCGTCTCCCTCCCACCCTCCCTATCCCACCCCTCTAGGTGGTCACAGAGCACCGAACTGATCTCCCTGTGCTATGTGGCTGCTTCCCACTAGCTATCTATTTTACATTTGGGAGTATATATAAGTCCATCCCACTCTCTTACTTCATCCCAACTTACCTTTCCCACCCCCCATGTCCTCAAGTCCATTCTCTACGTTGGCATCTTCATTCCTGTCCTGCCCCTAGGTTCTTCATAACCATTTTTTCCCTTAGATTTCATATATATGTGTTAGCATAGGATGTTTGTTTTCCCCTTTCTGACTTACTTCACTCTGTATGACAGACTCTAGGTCCATCCACCTCGCGACAAATAACTCAATTTTGTTTCGTTTCTTTTTATGGCTGAATAATATTCCATTGTATATATGTGCCACATCTTCTTTATCCATTCATCTGTCGATGGACACTTAGGTTGCTTCCGTGTCCCGGCTATTGTAAATAGAGCTGCAATGAACATTGTGGTACATGACTCTTTTTGAATTATGGTTTTCTCAGGGTATATGCCCAGTAGTGGGATTGCTGGGTTGTATGGTAGTTCTGTTTTTAGTTTTTTAAGGAACCTCCATACTGTTCTCCATAGTGGCTGTATCAATTTACATTCCCACCAACAGTACAAGAGGGTTCCCTTTTCTCCACACCTTCTCCAGCATTTATTGTTTGCAGATTTTTTGATGATGGCCATTTGGACCAGTGTGAGCTGATACCTCATTGTGGTTTTGATTTGCATTTCTCTAATAATTAGTGATGTTGAGCCTTCTTTCATGTGTTTGTTGGCAGTCTGTATATCTTCTTTGGAGACAGGTCTGTTTAGGTCTTCTGCCCATTTTTGGATTGGGTTGTTTGTTTCTTTATTATTAAGCTGCATGAGCTGCTTGTATATTTTGGAGATTAATCCTTTGTCAGTTGCTTCATTTACAAATATTTTCTCCCATTCTGAGGGTTGTCTTTTCATCTTATTTATGGTTTCCTTTGCTGTGTAAAAGCTTTTCAGTTTCATTAGGTCCCATTTGTTTATTTTTGTTTTTATTTCCATTTCTCTAGGAGGTGGGTCAAAAAGGATCTTGCTGTGATTTATGTCAGAGTGTTCTGCCTATGTTTTCCTCTAAGAGTTTTATACTGTGTGGCCTTACATTTAGATCTTTAATCCCTTTTGAGTTTATTTTTGTGTATGGTGTTAGGGAGTGTTCTAATTCCATTCTTTTACATATAACTGTCCAGTTTTCCCAGCACCACTTATTGAAGAGGCTGCCTTTTCTCCATTGTATATCCTTGTCTCCTTTATCGAAAATAAGGTGACCATATGTGCATGGGTTTATCTCTGGGCTTTCTATCCTGTTCCATTGATCTATATTTCTGTTTTTGTGCCAGTACGATACTCTCTTGATTACTGTAGCTTTGTAATATAGTCTGAAGTCCAGGAGCCTGATTCCTCCAGCTCCGTTTTTCTTTCTCAAAACTGGCTATTTGTTGTCTTTTGTGTTTCCATACAAATTGTGAAATTTTTTGTTCTAGTTCTGTGAAAAATGCCATTGATAGTTTGATAAGGATGGCATTGAATCTGTAGACTGCTTTGGGTAGTATAGTCATTTTCACAGTGTTGATTCTTCCAATCCAAGAACATGGTATATCTCTCCATCTGTTTGTATCATCTTTAATTTCTTTCATCACTGTCTTATAATTTTCTGCATACAGGTCTTTTGTCTCCTTAGGTAGCTTTATTCCTAGGTATTTTATTCTTTTTATTGCAATGGTAAATGGGGGTGTTTCCTTAATTACTGTTTCATATTTTTCATCGTTAGTGTATAGGAATGCAAGAGATTTCTGTGCATTAATTTCGTATCCTGCTACTTTACCAAATTCATTGATTAGCTCTAGTAGTTTTCTGGTAGCATCTTTAGGATTCTTTATGTATAGTATCATGTCATCTGCAAACAGTGACAGCTTTACTTCTTCTTTTCTGATTTGGATTCCTTTTATTTCCTTTTCTTCTCTGATTGCTGTGGCTAAAACTTCCAAAACTATGTTGAATAATAGTGGTGAGAGTAGACAACCTTGTCTTGTTCCTGATCCTAGAGGAAATGCTTTCCGTTTTTCACCATTGAGGACGATGTTGGCTGTGGGTTTGTCATATATGGCCTTTATTGTGTTGAGGTAAGTTCCCTCTGTGCCTACTTTATGGAGGGTTTTTATCATAAACGGGTGTTGAATTTTGTCGAAAGCTTTCTCTGCATCTATTAAGGTGATCGTATGGTTTTTCTCCTTCAGTTTGTTAATATGGTTTATCACATTGATTAATTTGCATATATTGAAGAATTTTTGCATTCCTGGGATAAACCCCACTTGATCATGGTGTATGATCCTTTTAAGGTGCTGTTGGATTCTGTTTGCTAGTATTTTGCTGAGGATATTTGCATCTATGTTCATCAGTGATGTTGGCCTGTAGTTCTCTTTCTTTGTGACATCTTTGTCTGGTTTTGGTATCAGCATGATGGTGGCCTCATAGAATGAGTTTGGGAGTGTTCCTCCCTCTGCTATATTTTGGAAGAGTTTGAGAAGGATAGGTGTTAGCTGTTCTCTAATTGTTTGACAGAATTTGCCTGTGAAGCCATCTGGTCCTCAGCTTTTGTTTGTTGGAAGATTTTTAATCACAGTTTCAATTTCAGTGCTTGTGATTGGTCTGTTTATATTTTCTATTTCTTCCTGGTTCAGTCTTGGAAGGTTATGCTTTTTAAGAACTTTTCCATTTCTTCCAGTTTGTCCATTTTATTGGCATATAGTTGCTGGTAGTAGTCTCTCAGGATCCTTTGTATTTCTGCAGTGTCAGTTGTTACTTCTCCTTTTTCATTTCTAATTCTATTGATTTGAGTCCTCTCCCTTTCTTTCTTGATGAGTCTGGCTAATGGTTTATCAATTTAGTTTGTCTTCTCAAAGAACCAGCTTTTAGTTTTATTGATCTTTGTTATTGTTTCCTTCATTTCTTTTTCATTTATTTCTGATCTGATCTTTATGATTTTTTTCCTTCTCCTAACTTTGGGATTCTTTTGTTCTTCTTTCTCTAATTGCTTTAGGTGTAAGGTTAGGTTGTTTATTTGAGATGTTTCTTGTTTCTTGAGGTAGGATTGTATTGCTATAAACTTCCCTCTTAGAACTGCTTTTGCTACATCCCATAGGTTTTGGGTTGCTGTGTTTTCCTTGTCATTTGTTTCTAGGTATTTTTTGATTTCCTCTTTGATTTCTTCAGTGATCACTTCGTTATTAAGTAGTGTATTGTTTAGCCTCCATGTGTGTCTATTTTTTACAGATTTTTTCCTGTAATTGATATCTAGTCTCATAGCATTGTGTTCGGAAAAGATACTTTATATGATGTCAATTTTCTTAAATTTACCAAGGCTTGAAATGTGACACAAGATATGATCTATCCTGGAGAATGTTCCATGAGTGCTTGAGAAGAAGTGTATTCTGTTGTGTTTGGATGGAGTGTCCTATAAATATCAATTAAGTCCATCTTGTTTAATGTATCATTTAAAGCTTGTCTTTCCTTATTTACTTTTCATTTCGGGTGATCTGTCCATTGGTGAAAGTGGGGTGTTAATGTCTCCTACTATGATTGTGTTACTGTCGATTTCCCCTTTTATGGCTGTTAGCATTTGTCTTATGTATTGAGGTGCTCCTATGTTGGGTGCATAAATAGTTGCAATTATTATATCTTCTTGGATGGATCCCTTGATCATTATGTAGTGTCCTTCTTTGTCTCTTGTAGTAGTCTTTATTTTAAAGTCTATTTTGTCTGATATGAGAATTATTCCTTCAGC
The DNA here is from genome assembly GCF_011762595.2 of Tursiops truncatus. Lineage (NCBI taxonomy): Eukaryota > Metazoa > Chordata > Mammalia > Artiodactyla > Delphinidae > Tursiops > Tursiops truncatus. The sequence goes on from NC_047038.1 coordinate 5,696,253, forward strand.
TTTCTTTTGATTTCCATTTGCGTGGAATATCTTTTTCCATCCCCTCCTTTTCAGTCTGTATGTGTCCCTAAGTCTGAAGTGGGTCTCTTGTTGACAGCATATATACAAGTCTTGTTCTTGTATCCATTCAGCCAGTCTGTGTCTTTTGGTTGGAACATTTAATCCATTTACATTTAAGGTAGTTATCGATATGTATGTTCCTATTACCATTTTCATAATTGTTTGGTTTTTGTTATTGTAAGTCTTTTCCTTCTCTTGTGTTTCCTGCCTAGAGAAGTTCCTTTAGCGTTTGTTGTAAAGCTGGTTTGGTGGTGTTGAATACTCTTAGGTTTTGCTTATCTGTAAAGGTTTTAATTTCTCCATCATGAGATCCTTTCTGGGTAGAGTAATCTTTTTGTAGGTTTTTCCCTTTCATTACTTTAAATATGTCCTGATACTCCCTTCTAACTTGTAGAGTTTCTGGTAAAACATCAGCTGTTAACCTTATGGGGATTCCCTTATATGTTATTTGTTGTTTGTCCCTTGCTGCTTTTAATATTTTTTCTTTGTGTTTAATTTTTGATAGTTTGATTAATATGTGTCTTGGCGTGTTTCTCCTTGGATTTATCTTGTATGGCACTCTCTGCTCTTCCTGGACTTGATTGACTATTTCCTTTCCCATATTAGGGAAGTTTTCAACTATAATCTCTTCAACTATTTTCTCAGTCTCTTTCTTTTTCCCTTCTTCTCTGGGACCCCTATAATTTGAATGTTGGTGTGTTTAATGTTGTCCCAGAGGTCTCTGAGTCTGTCCTTAATTCTTTTCATTCTTTTTTCTTTATTCTGCTCCCCGACAGTTATTTCCACCATTTTATCTTCTAGGTCACTTATCCGTTCTTCTATCTCAGTTATTCTGCTATTGATTCCTTCTAGAGAATTTTTAATTTCATCTATTGTGTTGTTCATCATTTTTTGTTTGCTCTTTAGTTCTTCTAGGTCCTTGTTAAATGTTTCTTGTGTTTTCTCCATTCTATTTCCAATATTTTGGATCATCTTTACTATCATTATTCTGAATTCTTTTTCAGGTAGACTGCCTATTTCCTGTTCATTTGTTTGGTCTGGTGGGTTTTTACCTTGCTCTTTCATCTGCTGTATGTTTTTCTTTCTTCTTCTTTTGCTTAACTTACTGTGTTAGGGGTCTCCTTTTCACAGGCTGCAGGTTCGTAGTTCCTGTTGTTTTTGGTATCTGCCCCCAGTGGCTAAGGTTGGTTCAGTGGGTTGTGTAGGCTTCCTGGTGGAGGGGAATAGTGCCTGTGTTCTGGTGGGTGAGGCTGGATCTCATCTTTCTGGTGGGCAGGACTGCGTCCCGTGGTGTGTTTTTGGGTGCCTGTGACCTTATTATGATTTTAGGTAGCCTCTCTGCTAATGGTTGGGGCTATATTCCTGTCTTGCTAGTTGTTTGGCATAGGGTGTCCAGCACTGTAGCTTGCTGGTCGTTGAGTGGAGCTGGGTCTTAGCGTTGAGATGGAGATCTCTGGGAGAGCTTTCACCGTTCGATATTATGTGGAGCCAGGAGGTCTCTGGTGGACCAATGTCCTCACCTCGGCTCTCCCACCTCCGAGGCACAGGCCTGACACCTGGCCGGAGCACCACGACCCTGTCAGCCACACGGCCAGGTACGTGGGGAGTTTCTTGGGAAGCTTTCGGGAAGTCTGAAGTCTTCTGTTCAGTAGGTGTTCTGCAGGAGTTGTTCCACACGTAGGTGTATTTCTGGTGTATCTGTGGGGAGGAAGCTGATCTGCATGTCTTACTCCTCTGCCGTTTTGAAGGTCCCTCACCACTCTTCCTTTATATGCTCTTCTGTAATGATCACTGCTATCAGCCAGACTGATACTATGAAGGTACTGTGATGTACTGGTATTCGTGATTGAGGATAGGATCATCACCTCAAGACCCAGGAGAAGAGTTGGTGAAATCTGTGTCCTGTTTTTTTCCTCTGAGCGACAGAACAGGACAGACTCAGGCACTTCCGTAGGATGCTCTGTTACATGAGCAAGGACTGAACTAAGTTTTCAAAGTTTTGTTAAACAGTCTTTAAAAATCAGCTTTATTTGTTAAAGTGATTGAATAATGAACTTCCAAGAGAAATGGACGTTAGATTTCATTAATTCAGCACCCTCTTTAACTAAGGAGGAAGTTTATGCCTAGAGAGGTCCAGTGATCTCCTGGGTTCCTGCCAGTGACTGGAAGATGACTGGACCCAGCTTTCAGATTGGAGTCCAGAGAATGTTCATAATTCTATGAAATCAAAACAAACACTGAAGGCAAACATCAGAGACAAAATGTTGCATAAAGAAAACTTACACTTGGGATGGTACATACACATTTTTTTCTTGGTTATAGGAATTTGGGGATGGGGCTGAGGGAAAATACGAAAGAGAAGGGAAATTACAGGGTGGGTGAATGCGGGGACCACTTCTCTTTCTGGGGCAGGTAGTCCCTCAACCATCGCGTGTTGTGTTTGACTTTGCTAAAGTATCCTTGGGGAGAAATTTGCCTACGAATCCTTGTAGTCTAAGAAAAGGCATTAGCAAATATAAAATAAAGCACAAAGCTTATTTTTTGAAAAGTTTAACTTTTGAGCTGAAAGATGAAAGATCATGAAATTTCCGTTTCTGCTGGGAATATGAATCTTTGTTAATGGACAGCCCAAGGAGAGGAGAGGGGAACTTACAGGAGGTTCTGCCGTTCTGGGGGCCTCTGTGACCTTTGCAGGGAGCCGTCAACTGTTCCAAGCAGGAGTCAAAATCATCACTTTCTTGACAATGACATATCATCTCTCTCAACTGGAAAGGTATTTAACCCATCCATTCAATTTCTTCTCATCTTCACCTTTCTCTGCAGCTCCATTATCTGCTGTGTCGTGTTCTCTGGGGCCCAGCCATGCAGATTTACCACTTTGATTAAAGCCAGGCCATAGCTGTTGGCTCCCCTATCAACCTTATACCTTTCCTACTATAAATGTTTCCCTCAATTACCTATAAATAGGATTTGTTGCAGTGAAAAATTATTTTCAACTTTGTAGGATCAAAATATATATACATACATACATACCTCTCTAATCATTCGTAGGTAGGCATTTTATGAAACCAATTCATAGAGTTTGAAAACCGTAGTTTAGGAAGCCAGCATTGAGTCCCAAAAAAGTATTTAAAGACATAATTTGACTTGTAGCATCTAGTGGAGGGATGTTAAAACTGTTTGAAAGCGCTGGATCCCCTCAGTTGTATATCAATACATAAAACAAGGAAGAGAGGACTGATCTGGTTGAAGTGAGTGAGGACAGATTAGCCTCTAATCTTATCAATTGTCCATCTTCTATTCTGATTCCCATATTACCCTGGTGTCTCCTTGACTACCAGATGTCAAAGTAAAATGATTTCTAATAATTAGACTTGTCATTGTTGGTCACAAATATTGAAAGCGGTTTTCAGTAGTTCATTTGTCAGGGTTGAATGTCTCCATATGTACCTGTTCCATTTCTTATCGTGCAGCTGGTCAGAAATGTGACTGGATTTGATTTATGGGTTTATAGTAGGAGAAGTGTTATCAGTTCCTTCTAAGACACGTGTTTATGACCAGAGGAAATTTTGACTCTAATTCCCACTTATTATACCCAAGTGGGTATGTTTATTTTACCTTGCCTTGTACTTAGCATAAGAGTATATTTATTTAACATTGCATTGTTTTATTATGTATCTTTGGCCAAAACAAGAGGCGATTATACTTTGATCTTTGTTGGATCGGAGGCAGTTGTCAAATGTGCAGGAGATTTTATATTTCAAAATAGTGAACAATGGGGTCTATGTTTGCTCTGTTTCTGGGAACTTGGAATAATAGAATTTTCACTGTTCTAACTTTAGCCAATGTAAGTGTTTCAATTGGATCTCCTTTGGGACATTATTTTAAAGACTTTATATCTTATACTGGTCTCTTACGAAACAAAAAAATATGAGATAAAAATGAATGAGGACCCATTTAGTCTCATAAAAACTAATTCACTGAGATCTACAAAAAGTCTTGATATAATGAGGCCCTTCATTCTTTTATTAGTTAGGGTAGTGCCAGCTGCTCCAACAAGCAAACCACAAATTTTCAATGGCTTTAAACAATCGAAAGTTTAGTTTTTAGATCATGTTACAGTCCACTGTTGGTGTCCCTGTCTGAGCGGTAGACTTTCTTCCTCATGTTGATTCTGTGGCCCAGATTCCTTCCACATTGTGGCTTTGCCTCTCTATAGATCCTCTATACAACTAGAGAAAGGGTTGGGGGCAGACAAGGCAACCCACTTCTTAACCACCTTGGCCTAAAACTGCCACATCAGTTGACACATAAGGATGAGTCACACTCCCACCTAGATACCAGAGAGTCTGGAAAATGTGGTCTATCTGGGTAGCTTCTTCTCAGGAATGACTGATACTTTGGAAAGAGGAGCACAAAACTGTGGTGAGTACTTCATTCTCTCAGCCATGCATCTCTGAATCTCAGGAACTCAGTTATAAAAAAAAAAAAGGTTCACTGAGTTGTTGCATCACCTTAGAGTACTTTAGACAAAATCCTGAGGGAAATAACATTTAAAAAAGTATACTATAAAAACAATATAACAAAAATAAGAGCTGGGTCTTCCCTGATGGCGCAGTGGTTCAGAGTCCGCCTGCCAGTGCAGGGGACACGGGTTCGTGTCCCGGTGCAGGAAGATCCCACATGCCGCGGAGCGGCTAGGCCCGTGAGCCATGGCCACTGAGCCTGCAAGTCTGGAGCCTGTGCTCCGCAACGGGAGAGGCCACAACAGTGAGAGGCCTGCGTACTAAAAAAAAAAAAAAAAAAAAAAAATACGAGCTGAACATTAGTATGAAATGTAATTTATTGTTATTAAAATATTTTGTTTTCTTAGTTATTTACTTGCTAACATTTTATCAAAAACCAATTTTGTTTCTATGTTTGCGCACTCAAACTTGCCTACTAATTTCTTTACGTTCATCCATGATAAATATGGATAACTGTAATATATCTGGACGACACACTCTAAATCTTGAGAAAATGAGAACAAATGAGATGCAGACAATGCAGATTTTTTATTGGTTTGAAATTCAAGCAAATGAAAATTTACCCCCAAGCTCCATTTTGCTGAATAATTTTATTTAGGCAGGAATTTATTCTGCTAGTTGGATAAAAAAATAAAGTATTATTAGGGCTAAAAACGCTTAGACTCATGCTTCTGATTGCTTATGACCCTATGTTTCTGAATTATAAGTTTCCATTTCAGTTCATTTTTCTGCGTGGTTTTGCTGCACTTTTCTGTCTCCTTCATGCCTCTGTGTATGTTTTTTCCATGAGCCTCCTTCAGGCTGCAGTCTTTTAATCTGTGTCTGTTCATTTCTTACATCTCCCTACAGGTCCCTCTGTCTTCTCTTTTTGTTTATGGAGTTCTTCATCTGTGGACAATGGAGAATGGTGAGATTTAGATTAGACATCAGTGGTATTGAAATTTAAAGCATCTCAGTGAAAACACCTGTAGTCTTGCCGTGGTACCATAAGAAGCCGAGGGCAGGCGTTTAGTGCTTGAAATCAGTGGGATCACTGTGTACCTTTATGTGACAATCTGCTCGTCACATCACTGTGTTCAGCCTTGGCCCAGAAATTGTCATTAAGTTAGAACATGAACCATGGACCTTTAAGAATGTTTCTAAATAGGTTTATGGAATGTACTCTTCCTCTTGCTACATTTTCTTCTTTCAGTGACAACCCACACCTTCCCCCCCAACTTGCCGTGTCTCTTCAAGTGCATTTCTCTTACACTGTTATTCACAGTCCGGTTCCCACTCACAATGTGCAACTAGAGATACAGTGATAGCACTAAATGACAAGGGGGCAGAATCACCGATAACATACAAGGCAGTTCATAGGGTTCCAGTCATCTGTAATCTAATTGTTTCAAGTCTGGAAAACAATCAAGGACCCTTATTTGTAATTCAGTCCCTGCTAGAAATATCAGAAATCACATAGCCAGATAGTACAGTTTCATGCTTGCCGGGGGGGCAGGGGGGTGTCTCTGGAAAGTTTGAGATGAGCAAGAATCAGGGAAATTAGGTAAAAATGTATGGAAGAAAAAAATCACGTGAGTGAAAAATATAGATAGATTTTCTTTGAGATACACTAGTATTGATCTTTTGGATTGTAACACATGACTGAAGTTTGAGGAGTACAGTAAAATGAACAGCAGTGGTAATAAAGTAAACTGAATAATCCTGTAAAAATAAATTGGTAGAGCAAAAAGAGAGAAGTAAGAGGTACTTGAGTCACTTCTGGGTCAGATCTAGAGAAAAGCTTTCAAGGTCTCTACAGGGTCATTATAAAGAAAATGTTTTGGGTTTTTTTTTAACATCTTTATTGGGGTATAATTGCTTTACAATGGTGTATTAGTTTCTGCTTTATAACAAAGTGAATCAGTTATACATACACATATGTTCCCATATCTCTTCCCTCTTGCGTCTCCCTCCCTCCCACCCTCCCTATCCCACCCCTCCAGGCGGTCACAAAGCACCCACACGCACAAAGAGACAATGTGAAATAGGTATGATCCTAAAATAAATACTCAGAATCAAGAAATACTCATTTATAATTTTAAATACTTTATGTTGAGATGAATCATGGCTTTGTTTCAATTATATATAAACAGTTTACTAAAAAATTTTAAAGTTCTTTGAAAAACCCTGTTTTCTTTTTTATTTGCATCTCACATATTAAGAAGTTCGTCATTTTCTTGCCCTTCTTAATTCCTCTTTTCTCCCCTCCCTCTTTTTTCCTGAATGCAAAATACATGTGTTAACACATTAATGATTTTTAAATAGAAAATGTGAAGTATCAGGCACTTCTCTTAGAAGATTCCAGAACACACAAGAGAAGGTTTTAGCAGAACTGGCATCATGCCCAGTCCCACGGCTCAAAGACAATTTTAGATGCCCCAGGATCAATGGTTTCTGTGGTCTCCAGTGGATGTATCCACACCGGGGAATGTATGAAACTTATTTTGATTCACATAAACCTCAGAAGATTTTGCGCCAGTTATAAAACAATTTTAGGAATGTCCTAAATACAAGTGACTACAGAATTACTCGGATGGCCTGAATCTCAGAAATCCTTGCGACCTTCATGTGTCCTCAACTCTCTGAAGCTAGGTCTACTCATTCTGTTTTCATGGCAGGAGTCTTTTTAGCCAACATAAAGCACTGGAAACAATGATCATTGCTGATGCTCTACCACGGAGTTGCAAAGTATATTAAAAATGCCTCCCGTGCTCCATCATTTGCAAGATTATTTGTGATGACTATTAAGTGCATAGTAAAATGTACTATGTGTCACGTTGTAACCATCAGCCTTCTGATATTTGTATCATGTGTATAAAATAGAGGACATGTTTGTCAGCATGTGAGGATCCTAGGAATTTTGTACCTAGAGTTAAAGTAGGCACAAAACAGCCATGATATCACGGACAAGATATTTCAGGAATGTGGGACTTAGCGATGGAGGATCTGAATTCAAGACCCAGCTTTCTCACTTACTACTTTTGCGACCTTGGCCAGTCACTTAACCTCTCTGAGCCTTGGTTCCATTGTTTGAAGATGGTGGTATTACCTCCTATTTCAGTGGGTTGTTGTGGATTTTGTCATTTGTTCATATTCTATGTTATTCCACAAAGGACTTGAAATGAAATGTGTATATTTGGAGATAAAATGCGTTTGCCAGTGCTTTGTAGATTATACAAATATAAGCTACCTGCCGTTCCTATTGGGGCCATTTAAATTCCTGGGGAGCTCTGTCCTTAGAATGAGAGTGCTTCTAAGCAGATGTTCCAGAGACTTCCATCTAATAATTTCCAATAAACAAATATTTATCTATGTGTGACATAGACGGGTTACAGATGCCAATTTAAAATAAACCTGCAAGGAAAGAAGACCGTCCAAGACCTTTTGATTGAAAACCATTTGCAATTAATAAAAATATCAGATTCTCAGTTAGTGCTTATTTCTCATGAATACATAATTGAAAAGACTATAATGACAAAAAGCTCTTAAGGATTAAGTAACCTTTCCCAATACATTCGTGTCTTGTTAATCATAAAAAAATATATACACAACATTTGAGAAAGATTACAACTCATAGGTGTGAGTCATTTTTATTCAGCTTAAAGACAATGCTTCTGTTGCACTTAGAATTGGTGGACACCTCGCAATTACACAGGGGCTTTGAAATGTCAGTGGCCTACCAGTTCCTGTGATTCCTTTTATTATCATGTGCCATTTGCCTTAATCTTGGATTACGAACTGTGTTTATCTGCCCTCTGCATCTAAAGCCTCCAGAAAGATGGCTCTGGCTTGCCCTAATAGCTCTTATCAGCTCACCCAGTGGCCCTTAAGCGTTGCTGCTTGAAATCCAGGAGTTACCCACACAGTGCCAAGCCCTTCTGAACAAGTCAACTGATTTCCTCGGTGTAAATGATTGCTATTTATGCCAAGGCAGCCACAAACCCTTCTCCTTCCCTTTGTTAAGGTGAAATGGAACCTTAAGGACAGAAGCTACTGGCTGTCTGGCCACATCCTCTTCAGTTCCCGTGGCTTAGCTTTACCTAGGGTGGAATTACTGGGTTTGCTGTGAATTGCGGCAAGGTTAGACCCCTTTTCTCTTTTATCCTATATTTTAAGCTCCTTTGATTTTTTTTTCCCTCTAGTATCTATATACTAGGCTGATCTATCTATAGGCTATCTATAGGCTATATCTATAGGCTATCTATACTTGGCTGATAGTAAAACTGTTAATGATCTGTTTCATTTTGTCTGATAAGTATGCTTCCTTTTCCTCCTTTTCTATAACAGTTGTCTAGGGAAGTTTATTCAGTGTGCCTCTGTGGTTTTTTAAATTCAAAATAAACTAGTATTTCCAAAATACTGAAACTTTTGAAAACATTCACTTGACATTATAGTTCGTATCACACAGAAAAATTATGAAAATCATGGAATAAGTCTTTCCCCCTCCTTCATACTACACAAAACTGTATTTTCAGTGAATACATGAGGAATACAGCCTGGATAAGAGCTTTCCAATAAACATTATATTCAATAATTATAATTTCTCTGAAAAGTAATAGTTAAGAGTTTGAGGACCCGCATGCACGAGAGAGAATACACTTCAGTGGTTTAAATGCTTTGACTTCAGGGTAGCTGGATCCGCAGCTGAATTCTGGGTTTCCACTTACCAGCTGTGTATCCTTGAACAGTTCTTTAAACTCTCTAAGACTTCATTTCCTCGTATATAAAATGGTAATTGTGCTCCTAACTCACAGGATTTTCCAAGGACAAAATGAGGCAAATATGTAAAGTAGCTAATAAAAGGGTGGGTAGTAGCAGCATCTGCTGTTTTTTGTTATTGACAAGCTGAGGAAGAACAAAAGGAGAACTAACCTGGAAGTTTCAAATGTTTTAAAGGTCCCTTCTGCTAAAGTCAGTTTAGAAATCCTCCCTCAGAAAGACCATAATCTCTGGGCAGGAGACACAGGCTGCCTTGAAAGAGCTGGGCTGGGAGGCTAGATGCTATGCCGGCAGGGCCAACAGTCAAATTTCAGAGTGACTCCTCTGTGCTCTGTGACAGCATCATGTGACATGACAGTACTACCTGTCCCGGACAGGTTAGGTGACTTCACCGCACTGAACAGTAAATCACCTCACTTTTTATTAGCAGAACCTTTGCATTTCTTAATCCTACTCTTGGGAGGAGATCTCTAGAGAGTGTCTTCCTCCCTCTCTTTCTCTCTGCTTCTCTCCTCCATAGAAAGAACTCAGAACCCCATTTGGCGTGTTACAAGAGCTGAAGGATTCGAGTTTCAAATATTGATAATACAGTGAGTGGTTGAGAAGCTGCCTTTATCTTTAATATGCCTTATGCCACTTACCCCTCTGTATTTAATTGGCCCAGTGATCTCCTTTGCTTACGTTTAGCGTTTATCAATCACAAGCAGCAATGCGTGGTACGGCATGAACAGAAAGTTCCACGGGACCCTCTTCACACTGGGGAAGGGGAACATCTGCTCCTTTTCTAGCAGGATGCCAGGATTTTAGAGGTCAATGTGTTTCCCCATCAAGGCTTAAGGCTTTGGGGACCAGGGGAAGTGTCGAGCTCCAAGCAGCATAATGAATGGCATTTGCTGGCTGGCTGGGTTTGCCTGTTCTCAACAGGGGATAGAGAATTCGGCGTAATGAGCTGGGACTTAGTGTGCTCAACACACCCAGCTTGGGGAGTGGGGCAGGCTGTGCCTTTCTTGTTCCTGGTTCGGACCTGTATTTTCATCTTGGAAGAAATTATAGGGAGGTCTTCATTAGTGGTACCCAGCAGGGTTAAGGCTCCCTGAAGGCTGATAAGCTCTATGGCTAAAAAAAAAAAAAACCCACAAACCCATCCGCCTTTGTGCAGGGAGCCGAAGGTTTAAGTTGCTTGAACTGGAAACAGTCTGAAGAGGTGATTATGTTAAGCAAGTAATGTGTATCGGTAACATGGAGTCAAATTATGAGGGTCAGTAACTTCCTGGCTTTCCCAGTGCGTTAAATGAAGACATAACGTTGTGTTTGCGCCGGCTGCTTCCTGATGCCGCGTGGTGTCAGCACCGTCCGGTCCTATGTACTTCACAGCATGTCACCTCTAACTTCATGGGATTATCTGTGCTCTTGCTTTAATAGATACTCATGATCTTGAGCTCCCTTTGAACTCACAGCAGGGCAGTGCAAAGGTGTTATTGGGAACACTTCTGGGCTTTTTGTGTTATGTACAAAGTTATTATTACTGTCATTTAGAAAGGTAGATATATGTTGCTGGCATGCTTCCAAAAGTGTACACGTATTTGATGGCAAGGGGAATTACTGAAGGGGAAGACACTGAATGCGAAAGATCTTTTGGGAAACTAGTATTAGAAAGGTGTCAAGGCAAGTGAATCAGGATTTGAAAGGCATATATATAGGACAGTGGATCTCAAAGCGTGGTCCCCTGGCCAGCAGCATCAGAATTACCCAGGAACTTGCGAAAGATGCAAATCCGCCTGAATCAGAAACTCCTGAGGTGGGCTCAGCAATCAGTCTCTGTTTTAACAAGCCTTCCGGGTGATACGTGCTCAAGTGTGTGAAACCCTGCCGTAGGATCTATGGAGCACAAGGATCGGACAGACCCACATGTTCTGGGGTAGAGCAGTAGGCAAGACAAATGTACCTCCCCTGATGGACTTTATTAAATTACAAAGGAATATGTGGTACTTCACCCTGATGAAATGTTTAGACATACCCAACAGAGCCTGTAGTTAGCCATATACCATGTTGTTCTTTGTTTGAATGAGCCTGTTATCTTCTTTGCTTGCAGAGAAATGACTAACAAAAGATGACTGATCAGTGATTCCTTTGTGCATTTCAGAACCATCCCCCTTGCGATATGTATATCCATGGCCGTCGTCACCATTGGCTACGTGCTAACAAATGTGGCCTACTTTACGACCATTAGTGCCGAGGAGCTGTTGCTTTCAGAGGCCGTGGCAGTGGTAAGTCTAAGTTGGGAAAATGCCAGTTTGAATTTAGGTTAATGAAATGATGCAATTTTATAGTAGTTCCCTCCAGCAGAAAGTGTTTTGAAATCCAGTAATTCTTTTTTAACTGAATGATAACGAATATTGTAAAAATTTAGAACATACCTTAGCATAGTCCATTTAACTGATACAGCTACACTCCTATATGATTTCTCTGTACTGTTAATTTCATGTAAAACATTTCCACATATGCCTGCTTGAAAACATATTTCCACACATACATGTTGAATAGAAGTCATGATTCTTCCAACATGTCTTTAAAGACAGGCGGGCAGTTACTGAGTTTAAATGAATGCATTTTGGGGTATGCAAATGGCAATTGATTCTGTACTCCTCCCTGTTTAGACGCTTTTCAAATGCTAACTTAAAATCTTTTTCCCAAAGTACCACTTTAGAATTTCCAAATGGACCACATAACATTTTTTTCCTAGTATATATATATCATTTTGAATACAAGTTCTAGGATATTATTAATTTGAGGAAATGCTGAGTTATTCAAAGTTAAACAGATGTCATTGCTATAGTACTTCTCAGAATATTAGAGAAGCTAATGTGCATTTTAACTTCCTGAGATGCGGATACTCATAATTTTACAGCATTTTCCAAAATTTATTTGACTTCAGGGGCATCTTTTGCTTTCAAAGGTCATGTTATGGGACTGCTATTCTGTGACACAGACTTTTTGGTATAAAAACTTAGCTAGTAAGAGGGCACTCATTCATGACCTTGTAACAATGAAGGGTGAAAAAAAAAAGAACTTCCCATCACTAGATGTCAGTTCCTTTTAAAATAGTCACTATTAGGTCATATCAGAAACATCCACAGGGAACAAATTATCTCATTTCATGTGAACCTATGTACGAGTTCACTGTATTAAAAAAGACTCTGTCCACTGCGGTAACTTCTACCAGACAACCAAATGCAAGAGCTTCCTGATGTCAGGTCGTCATCTCATCTTACTAGACAAAGGGCAGCACTTAAGTCTTTGAGCGTAATGTGGTCCATTAATTACATAGCACCGACTGCATCAAGGACAAGTAAAGAATCCCACATTTTTTTTTTTTTTGGAAAATACATCCTTCATGAAAATTTGCAATGTTGCACATGCCATGCAACAAAAGGAAAGGTCAGAAGTTTTGTTTAACTTTTATATTTTCTGTAGCTTGGTTTCCTTGGACTCGTGTTGGTGTTCTAGCCTTTTAATAGGAAACTACAGAAGGAATTGGCAGATAACTGAGAGGGCGGGATGGACTTCGTAAACAGAGATTCAGCTGATGTGATTATTCTGGGCAAAAGATTTTCAGAACTGTTCATATCCATAATATATATGATTAAGTCCTCAATTATTTTTTGCCACGCTTTTAAGTCATAACAGTGGGATTGGTATATGAAACAGGTATCTGCAACACTTCTCAGTGTACCTTTGTACTTCGCTATAAAAATGTGGCTTTCCAGATGAGAGACAAGGTATTCTACAGAAGGATTTCTGTCTCTAAAAGGAGAACTTCTGTACTGAGTTTTTTTTTTATTTACCAGAGTCAGAGACACTAGATATCATAGTTGCTAAAGATTTGATCCATGGATCATCGCTCTTTGGAAGTAGAGGGAAGGTGCTTGTTTAGACTATTGCCCATAATTCTGCAACAAGCAGGGACATGGTATTTGATTATTATTCTAAGAGGTTAGTCTGACCCTAACCCAAAACAAGGATTATAAAACACACACAGATCACCAGGTAAACAGAAAGTCATAGAGCGAGTTTGGCCTAAATTGTTTCATTTTATTCCACTTTCTGCCAGAGCATTAATTTGCTTCCTTCTGTCTTTCACTAGACTTTTTCTGAGCGGCTCCTGGGAAATTTCTCAGTAGCAGTTCCAATCTTTGTTGCCCTCTCCTGCTTTGGTTCCATGAATGGTGGTGTGTTTGCTGTCTCCAGGTGAGTGAGTTCAAGCATTTCTAGAAATGCATTTGTGTGTCTGAGATGGGATGTGATGAGGACAACTTTAAAAAGAAAAGAAATAGTGCCTCTAAACCTGCTGTTTTTAAAGGGAAACGCAAGATTGAAATCTTTCTCCAAGTGTCAACAGCGTGTTCTATTCTGTCCATTAGAGGGCACTGTTTGTCTACTCATAGCCTACTCTGAAGCCAGGGATGAAGGGTTTTTTTTTTTGTTGTTTTAACGTTATGTCTACAGAGTTTAACAACAACATTTTATTTCTGGCAATAAAATCTTTTGTTTCTCTAAAGGTGACAAGCAAAAAAGTAAAGTAAGAGACACCAGACATCACCATACCACCATCTGTATCCCTTTTGTTTGATGCAGAAGTCCCTTTTGTTTTAATTTGATGAAAACCCAGTCAGATAAATGTAAATGGGGTGTGTGTGTGTGTGTGTGTGTGTGTGTGTGTGTGTGTGTGTTGAGTTGCACTGGATTGATAACACACGAGCAGTATTAGAAATCTAGAACGAAATTCACCACCAGCTATTTATATGTGGGGTGAGTTATGCTGAGTCAGATGTTGCTACTGTTTCTCCTCAAAGGAAAGTAACATTTTGGCAGATTTTATAAAATTCGAAGTAATCACCTAAGAAATGTCAAACCATTTGGTATGAAGAAGATGCAAGTTTTCTCTTCGATTTCTGGATTTTTTCCATTGGAGATGATTAATTATGCATTTTTCTCCTGTCAGGTTATTCTATGTTGCATCTCGGGAGGGTCACCTTCCGGAAATTCTCTCCATGATTCACATCCGCAAGCACACTCCTCTGCCAGCTGTTATTGTTTTGGTAATGCATAGTAACATGTGTCTCTAGATGTAACCTCAAAGAACAGCTTAGCAAAGAGGATTCCAAACTTGACTTCAGCTCGTGCTTTCTGTTCTCATTCATCGCTAAAGTGCTCTATGTGTATCCTGGTGGATTTGCAGAGGCAGAATATTTTCCATCGCTTCCCTTCATCCAGTATATCTGATGCATATTTGATGCTTTGGAGCAATAACACGTCCCTTCTTTTTCATCTTTGTAGAAATCTGTGAGATCAAAGGGAAATGATTGCCTGGGCTCCTGTCACCGACAGAGAGCCTCGCAGAAAAGGAGGTCGAGGAATAAGTCCCAATTCTACTTATTGAAAGTGGAGCTAAAAACTACAGTCCCCAAACGCCCAGATGTCTCATCAGAGGCCCCTTATCATGAAATGCATACAAAGTTATAGAAAAAGTGGACAGAATCCTAGACAGTGCAGGGATTCTGTGCTTGAAAGTGAGAATTTTGAGAGCACCCCTAAATGGGAGAAATAAAAGCACCAAAACTTAAATTTGAGCTGTACGATTCTTTATGCAGAGAAAAGTATTTGTGAAACACGGGATATGAAAGACTGTGTAAGGTGTAGAAGGCCTCAGATCCCCATTGGCAATGTTATATTCCTTTTTACTTGCTATTTTTTCCCAATAACGTTTCCAAAACCCAAAAACATTTCCCAGAAATGTTTCCCGGTAACATTTGTTCCCAATCTCCTGCTGTCAGGCGCACCACAGAATGCACTGAACACTTTCGTACCCCCATCTCCACCCCCCATGGGTTTCATTTGTTTCAAAATGTTTCCTTGAAATTTCTTTGTAAAGGCCGGTGGGCGGGTGGGGTACTCTGTGGATTCTGGAAATGTACTTCACTTGTGGGAACAGAATGTATTATTTTGTGGGAACAGAATATATTATTGGTGAAGAGGGCTTTCATTGTAAGCCTGCGTTATCAGTCATGCTGTCCTTGGTCTGTGCAGCTGTAGAGACTTGCTATGCTGAACTCTGTGCTCCATTCTTTTCTGCGGTCTTGAGGGTCACATGTGGCAAGCACCCAGGGAGAGGAAGCGTGGAGGAGGGAAAGGTCAACGTTCTGCACTCAGGAGAGGACACAGTCTCTAGAGGTGGCTGTCTTTCCTGTGTATGCATAGCCAGGGGCTCATCAGACACCATTCGCAGAGCTTTCTGCAAATGTGTGTATTGGATGCGCTTTTGACTTTTATCGTTAGTTATTTACCGACCATCTCAGTCTCTGGGTCTTTAAATTTTGAGTCATCGAGTGTCCTGTGTTTTGCTCTTTGAAAGCACGTTCTCTTAACTCAAATGAAAAACAGCTAAAAATAATGCGTCCATGTGTGTGTGTAAAGAGAGAGTAGAAAAGCTGGATGTATAGCTAGGAGGTTAGTTGACTATAGGTGTTAAGCGCAATGGTCGTTTATCAGTAGAAAGAATCGTTTGGAAAAGATAATAATAACGTGCAGTGATGATATTGCTTGTTATCACGTGTGTTCTCTTTTAACTCACTGTGCATGGTTTTTCTCTCCCTCCCCCACCCCCCCAGCACCCTTTGACGATGGTAATGCTCTTCTCTGGGGACCTCTACAGTCTTTTGAATTTCCTCAGTTTTGCCAGATGGCTTTTTATTGGGCTGGCGGTTGCCGGGCTGATTTATCTTCGATACAAACGCCCAGATATGCATCGTCCTTTCAAGGTAACCTCCGCGATCTTGATGGGTTTACATAAATCTTCCTCCTAATGCCTGGTCCTCCCTTTGTCATAAGTTGATGATGAAGAGCTTGGGCAGGGGGGCAGAATCCTCTGGAATAAAATGTTTAACCCTTGCAGGTCATGCCTTCATATGGGATTTATTTTACTTTGAAAAAATAGTTCATCAGCTCATTTGTGATGTACCGAACTTTGTAGGTCACATGGTTGAAAAGTGGGGATATTAATATACAATGTTTGTTATATTGATTTTTCATGAATGTGTCTAATGACCTGATATGTTCAAAATATAGACTGCTTCTTTTTTTTTATGCTGAATAAGTTGTGGACAACCATACTCAGAGTGAGGCCGATATGTATGAAATCATCACTGATTCAAACTTTAAAAAGGATGCTGCTTTACAAAAAGGCATTTTAAGAGTTCTTAAATGTTATGACTTGTTTGATTGCCCCTTTTCTGCATTGTACACTCCAGAAGGAGTAGAAATGTGAAATACATAGGGAAAGTGAAGATGTGCGAATATACCACTTAATAGAATGTCCATTTACCATAGCTAAGTGTTTCCTTTTGGGAGGGCTGGCGCATATGCCTCTAGCCTTGAAAGTTCATGGACTGATTTGTCTTTACTATGTATTTGCTTTTAAGAAATAACACCGATCATGTTGTCCGTCATGTCGTCAGAATTTGTTTCTAATTATATTCATTGCCTAATGCCGGCAACATCTATATTAGTGGTTGAATAGGAGTTGGCCTGTTTTATCCCTGTCAGTTCTTATTGTGAATCTCCAACAGAAAATCGATATGCACTGAAAGGCTTTAACATGTAACAAGCAGCCCGTGCTCCTGGCTCTACATGAAAGTGGATTCTAATCATAATTATCAGAGAACCAATCTTTTACAATCAAAAACGTAACTCGTAAAACATAGTGCTTAACTAGTAAAATAGTTCAAACAGAACATCTCTAATGAAACACACTTATTTATCCTTAGATGTTGTTCTACCCAAAGTTTTTTGTGTTTTTTTTTAATTTAAAGGAGTGTGTTTAATATAGTCTCTGTGCCCCATGCAAGAGATTTCGGTACGAAGGTGTGGTAGGATGGTGCCTGTCGCTTGGTCACGTGATCAAGGTGTATCACCTGATCACATGACTGATGTGCTCATCTTGAATCCACCTTCTGTCTCTTGAACCACCCTTGAAGTGATTTTCTTCTGTGCTGTGTTCCAGGTGCCGCTCTTCATCCCGGCTTTGTTTTCCTTCACGTGTCTCTTCATGGTCGCCCTTTCCCTTTATTCAGACCCATTTAGTACAGGGATTGGCTTCATCATCACTCTGACCGCGGTCCCTGCCTACTATCTCTTTATTATATGGGACGAGAAACCCAGGTGGTTTAGAAGAATGTCAGGTAAGACTTTTAAGCAGTTTCGGGACCTTTTGAGAGACCGTGTTGTAGAAAACCCATCTATGTGTACCTATATAACATGCATGCATTAAAGTGTGAAAATGTAAGTGGGGAAATTGCTAGTTTGAATACATTACCGTATTCTAATGAGAACGGGTAGAAGAAAAGGCAGGAAGGATGTTGAGGGTAGAGCTGCTGAATCCTTTCAGGATATTGAGTTCCAGTTGCTTTAATCACTTCTTAGGAGAACAAATTTTTAGATAGAATTTTATCAGCAGTTCTGTAAACGACCTAATTGTTCTTCCGAATCCCTTACTAACTTAATTGTTTCTATCCTGGGTTGAACGTAGTTTATTGATTCTGTATGATAACATACTACTTAATGAGTGATATGAGATTTGGTGGGGGGTTAGGTAGAGCCTGCAAAGGGCTTAAATATCATTATTATAACACCACCCTATTGGTGAATCATGGAGGGTCATAAGAACAGCAAGAATGCTCATGAGGGGCCTTCCCCGGTGGTCCAGTGGTTAAGACTCAGCGTTCCGGGCTTCCCTGGTGGCGCAGTGGTTGAGAGTCCGCCTGCCGATGCAGGGGACACAGGTTCGTGCCCCGGTCCGGGAGGTTCCCACATGCCATGGAGCGGCTGGGCCTGTGAGCCATGGCCGCTGAGCCTGCGCGTCCAGAGCCTGTGCTCCACAACGGGAGAGGCCGCAATGGTGAGAGGCCCGCGTACCACAAAAAAAAAAAAAAATCAGTAGGTAGGAAGGGTGCTTAGGAACAGCCTCTGTCAAAAGCCTCACCCTCTGTCAGGGGCTCTGCCAGTGACGCTGTTTTCCTCACATCATCGTCTCATTCAATCCTCCCCAAGATCCACGTGTGAACTGGTTGATTTCTATACCCAGATGGGAAAACCAGGGTGCAGGGAGATGGAGAATTTAAGTGTATAGATTTTAAACCATTGAGCTGGGATTTGAACCCACGTATGCTGGACTTCAAATTCATGCTCTTTTTGGATTGGGTACCTGTGGGAAGAGAGAGAGGGAGAACTTTATCCAGAGGAGCAGATAGGTTCTTGCTGGTGAGGTTGGTGAGTTTAAAAATCCACTTTTTTTCTTTTCATTCATTTTAATTTACTTACTTTGCCATCATTAATTTTTTAAAGCCCAGTAAAATGTTCAGGGAAATTTCTGGTCAAATTATTAATAAATAATGTCAGTGTTACTAAAAATAAAAAACAAACAACTCTGTGTACATATTGCATCTCTAGTGTGCTGCACAAACTCATTTAGAAGCTGGTCATTTAACATAGACATCTGCATCGCTTCTCGGCCTTTTGGCTAAGATCAAGTGTAAAATAGACTTCTGCTAGTACTCTATTAGCTTTTAATTGGTGTTTGATATCTTTAGACCTTATACTATTATTTATACCTGCATTTTGTTTCCTAGCTGGCAACATTATTCCCAGAGGAAGTGTTACTATAAAAGTTAGGTTCTTCAAGGTTTACACAGGCACACAGATTGCCTAGCAGGGTATTTAATCTCTGTGTCTTGTTAGATCACACTGGTTTTCGGTAGAGTATTTTTAGTTACGTTTTATCTGTTGTAGGCAATACATAGAGAGCCTTTGCTGAAAAACAAATCCAAGTCTTGTTAAACAGTATGTACCATTAGGATTGCTCATTGCCAATGTTCAGGGTAGATTAGTACTCACCACTGTGGGGGGCGGGTCTGTGTCCATCTCAGATCCTGGCTAGAGACAATTAAAACCCCTGAATGCATGGAAAACCATGAGAATTTAGGAAGAAAGAGTGGGTAGCCCTAGAGTTGGACTACAGTGTGAGAGACCATGATGAAAGAACAAATTCCTGTTCTTGCGCACTTAGTAGGCATTTTGTCCTTCCTGTTTGCAGTCAGCCAACTCTAAAAATGCTTTCCTTCTGCTAACATGTGCCTATTTTCTTCCATTTCTTTGCCGGTACGTATCAACTACTGGTTTTCATGCCTGCTCCTTCTTTGATGTTTTTCCATGCTCATGTAGTTGTAAAGTTTTCAGTTATTTTTCTGTCTCCAATGGCGTTTTGCACATCTCCAAGGACTCTAAATGTAGCGTTAGCCATTCGTGAAAGTAGCAGCAAGTCGCAGCCCCATGATGGTTATTTGGTTCTCAACAACGCCATTGAGTCTTACCAGGGAGCGTGGCAATTCTGCCTGGACACTGCGATCATTGTAACCCTTTATCTTTATAGCTGCCTTTTGAGTGAGTTTGCGAAAAGAAACAATCCTCTGTAATTTTGTTTGATTTTCCACTTAGGCAGCATTCTTAAAGTAAAATAAAGAAAATTCATAATATTTATCGCGGCCGTAGCAAGTATTTTCCTAGCCTTTGGCCAAAACAAAACACTCATACACGGACACACAACACAGCAGAGTCCTGAGCCATCACCTCGCCTCTTCTCCCAATTGCCTCCTTGTTGTCAGGGAGAAACTCAGTGTAAACTTGGAGCCAGAGAGCCTCTGCTTGGAGCAGTGTGCAGAGTTAACACCAAATTGTTCTGCTGGGGAACATTCTTTAGCCTTGGTCTGATCACTTATTTTCACCCGAGTATACCTGAACAGATCCTCCCTGTGAAATGATAGTTTATCAAAATACATCTTACCAGGGGGCATCCCTTAAAAAAACACAGGGTCACCGAACAGCGTTCAGAAAACGGAGACAGGCTGCTGAGTTGAGATAGCCAGAGAACGTTCAGAACCCGAGAAGCTGAGCGTTTCAGAGACTTGATGAATTTCTCTGGCCACAGGATGCCAGCATTGAACCACGCTTCATTTGATAGCATTCCTGGGATGAAAAGAAAATGTGCTCTTAAGGGAATACTCGGATGTGCAGAGAGCTTTTTTCCCCCATCTGTGATGGAGTGCTTAATTCATCTGGGTCGATTTATTTATAGAAACACAAGCTTCTCACCCAAGGAAGAGGGGACAGATACCCCACCGACATACTCAAATTCATGGGGATGCTGGAGCCGGCAAACCCCAGCCAGGGCTCCCCGCAGCCGTTTTCCTCGGCCGCCTCTGTTTATCCGTCCAACCCCATCACAGCTGGGAGTGCGTGGGGTGACTGGAAGTTGGTCCCTCTGGCTCCGGGCGAGTTGGGGAGGACAGCTGTATTTAAACAAAATCTTTAGTGATAACGAATCATACTGGGCAGCACCACAGAATGACTGTTGTCCATCGTGGACAGATTTTGCAAAACCAGAATTCTAAAAGCATGGTCTGCATACAGTGTGTCGTGATCAGTTTGTGTATGATGCTCCACTGAAAGCTGCCGCAGGCATTTGACAGACTCTTCACGAAGACTGAGGTGCGATGTTTTACGAGAGTTAAGCTTGCCTGAATTTCTTACCAAACCATCTTCACTGTAAGGGTCAAATGGGGCCATGCACGTGAAAAGGTTTTGAAGGCTTTTCCAAAAAAAAAAGAAAAACGTAGACACTGCGGTTATGATTTCTGGGGAAGCTTGGTTTTGTGCTAATGTTTCATAGGCTTATTCCATTTTGGCTGTAGTTCCCACGCTTGTACCAGGTATGATTGGATAAATCAGATTTTGCAAGGGCAGTAGTTGTTTCAGTGGATTTCCAAAACAACGACTGAACATGGAAGACAAAGCTAAAAATATTTCCATTGCTATTTGGTCTTATAGCTTACATAAGTAAAAACACCAAATGCAGACTCAATGGCTCGACTTTATTTAAAGAAATATTGTCAGGGGGCTGATTATTCCCAAAGCCAGAGGCCCTACATGGGTAGGGATGTAGTTGGAGACCACATGCTCTGCAGCTTTTGGGGGCAAGCAGGAAGCTTCCTCAGAGGCTTACTTGGGTCCACTGAGCACCGCTCTGTGACCCCCATGGCTGTAGATGACCTGGTGGGAAAAGTTGGTAGGACTCCAAAAGCCACTCAGAGCCCAAATCAGTCACTCTGCTCAAACCTCCATCATGCTGAAAATTATTTAAATCTCGAGATCCCAAGAGAGGGCATAAGAAAGCCACACGAGGGACCGTCCACAGGGCTGACTGAGCGTGGAGGTATTACTGGGTGTGTAGAACGAGGAGAGAGGTTCTTTGGCCCCAAAAGTGCTACTGAATGGAAGATCCAAATGGAGCTTTCAGGAA
Source organism: Tursiops truncatus (assembly GCF_011762595.2). NCBI lineage: Eukaryota > Metazoa > Chordata > Mammalia > Artiodactyla > Delphinidae > Tursiops > Tursiops truncatus. The sequence continues at coordinate 5,718,006 of NC_047038.1, forward strand.
GGAGAATGCCACACGAGCGGAGCAACAGGATCTCTTAAGTTGTTCTCCCTCTGTCTGGAACCCATGCAGTGTTGTGACATGGGTCAGTAAGATGTCTAAGAAAGCTGAGGGCTGCAGAATTACAGAGGCACACTTTTGGAAAAGGCTTTCATTTGGGGCATGGAGGAGTAGATGCTGCATTAAAAAAAAAAAAAAATCTCCGTAGACAACTGCATAAATAGTCACACACACGCGTGCGCGCGCGCACACACTCAAGAACGGCCGTCGTTATGGAGACTAGTTCGAGTAGCGACTGCAGGACTTCTCCGGAGAGGAAGGGCTGCAGAGCATGTCACCTTCACCCCACCGCTTTGCAGTTGACCATGGCAGAATTCTTGTTATTTAAAGCTATCAGTTAGTCCTAGCTCCATCTCTGCCTGCAAAAGACACATCGCCCTTGCTATTGACTGATATCTACTTTTACACAGTCTATTTTTCTAGGATAATTCTATCATTTCCCTTTTCTGTAAACATGAACTTCAGTTGCTCTTGAGCACTCCCTTGTGCTCCATGTAGATCTCAATGTCAGGAGTGGGCTGGGACAGAATAGAATTCATTCGAGAAACGTTTACATAGAGTTTATCATTTGCAAGAATGACGCTGGACCCTTTGTAGTGAATGTATATTATAAAAATCAGTGTGCTGAGGAAAACAACTTGGGAACACTGTTAGCAAATAAAGGATGAAAAAACGTGCCTTTTTTAGTGTCATTAAATATTGCTGGGAAGGGACTCTTACAGGTGACAAGTCATAAAAGAGGAGAAAGATGGCCTGTCTGGATGAGAGACGATGTGGCTCTGAAAACCATCAAGACAATAGGCACCAGGGGCTTCAGGACCAGTAACAGTTTGAAGAGGTTTTGTGGAGACCAATTACAGAGATAAGAGGTGGACAAGAGCTAATATCTCAGGAAAGTGGAGTCACAGGGTTCTAAGACTGTCGAGATAAAATGACTGTAGAAATCAGCTAGCCCAGTGACCCCTGCACTTTAGTGTCTATCAGAATCACAGATTTATGGGCCCTACCTTCAGTTTCTGATTCAGTAGGTCTAGGATGAGGCTTCAGAGTTGTATTTCTGATATCTCAGATGATTCTAATGTTGCTGGCCTGGGGATTATACTTTGAGAACCACTGATCTAGTCCAAGACCCTCATTCTTCTTTATTTATTAATTAATTTTTAAATTAAGAAAAAACGGACCTATAACATCGTGGAAGTTTAAGGTGTAGGAAGTGTTGATTTTGATATATTTATATATTGCATTAGATAAAACACAGTAGCGTTAGCTGGCACCTTGACAATGTCTTTATCATGGTAAACATCTTTTATCATTTGTTGTCCTTGAGAACAGTTAAGTTATAGTCTCTTGACAACTTTTATAATACAGTATTGTTGACTATAATCTCCAGAACTTATATATTTACTAGTTGTACGTTTGTACCCTTAAACAACATCTCTTTAATTTCCCCACCCCTCCAGCCCATGGTAAGCACTCTCTGCTTTCACAAGTTCAGTTTTTTAAGATTCCACATATAAGTGACATCATACAGTATTGTCTTTATCTGTCTAACTTATGTCACTTAGCATATGTCTTACAAGTCCACCCATGTTGTTGCAAATGCAGGATTTCCTTTTTTCTCATGGCTGAATAATATTGCAGTTGTGATATATATACCACATCTTCTTTATCCATTCATCTGTTGATGGACACTTAAGTTATTTCCTTATCTTGGCTACTGTGAATAATGCTGCAGTGAACATGGGTGTACAGACATCCCTTTGAGATACTGATTTGAATTCCTTTGAGTACATACCCAGGAGCGGAATTGCTGGATCATACCTACCATAGTTCAATTTTCAATTTTTTGAGGAACCGCCATACTGTTTTGCACACTGGCTATACTGATTTACATTCCCGTTAACAGTGTATAAGGGTTCCTTTTCCTCTACATCCTCACCATTTGTTATCTCTTGTCTTTTTGATAAAAGCCATCCTTTTGCTAAGGTGAAGGTGATATTGTGATTTTGATTTTCATTTCCATGATGATTAGTGATGTTGAACACCTTTGCATAATACCTCTTGGCCATTTGTATACCTTCTTTGGAAAAATATCTATTCAGGTCCTTTGCCAATTTTTAAATTGGATTATTTTCTTTTTTGCTATCGAGTTGTGAGTTCTTTTTATATTTTGGAGAGTAGTCCCTTATCAGATGTATAGTTTGCAAATGTTTTCTCCCATTCTGTAGGTTGTCTTTTCATTTTATTGATTGTTACCTTTGCTATGCAGAAGCTCCTTAGTTTAATGCAATTACACTTATTTATTTTAGTTTCTGTTGCCTGTGCTTCTGGTGGCTTATCCAAGAAATCATTGCCTAGACCAATATCAAGGATCTTTTCCCCTATGTTTTCTTCTAGGAGTTTTATAGTTTCAGATCTTGCATTTAAATCTTTGATCCGTTTCAAGTTAATTTTTGTGATTGGCATGAGGTAGGGGTTCAGTTTCATTCTTTTGCATATGGATATCTAGTTGTCCCAGATACCATTTATGGAGGAAACTGTCCTTTCTCTATGGTGTGTTCTCGACACCCTTGTCAAAAATTAGTTGACCATATATGTGGGAGTTTACCTCTGTGCTCTCCATTCTGTTCCACTGATCTGTATGCCTGTTTTTATGATAATACCGTACTGTTTTTTTTTTAAGATTTATTTATTTATTTTTGGCTGCATTGGGTCTTAGTTGCGACACGCAGTCTCTTCATTGTTGTGCACAGGCTTCTCTCTAGTTGTGGCGTACAGGTTTTCTCTTCTCTAGTTGTGGCACGCAGACTCCAGAGCGCATGGGCTCTGTAGTTTGCAGCACTCGGGCTCTCTCCTTGAGGCGCGCGAGCTCAGTAGTTGGGGGCGTGTGGGCTTAGTTGCCCCACTGCACGTGGGATCTTAGTTCCCTGACCAGAGATCGAACCCACGTCCCCTGCATCGTAAGGTGGATTCTTTACCACTGGACCGCCAGGGAAGTCCGCATAATGTTTTGATTGCTATAACTTTATAATATAGCTTGAAATCAGGTATTACAGTACCTCCAGCTCCGTCCTTCTCTCTTAGGATTACTTTGTGGCTCTAAATAAATTTTAGAATAGTTTGTTTCTATTTCTGTGAAAAATGTCAGTGGAATTGTGATCAGGATTGCATTGAATCTGTAGATCACTTTGGGTCATATGAACATTTTCACAATATTACTTCTTTCAGTCTAGGAACATGAGGTATCTTTCCATTTGTTTGTGTCTTCTTCAGTTTCTTTCCTGAAAGTCTTATAGCTTTTAGTGTATAGGTCTTTCACCTCCTTGGTTAAATTTATTCCTAGGTATTTTAATTTGTTTGATGCTATTGTCAATGAGATTGCTTTCTAATTTCTTTTTCAGATAATTCATTGTTAATATATAGTAATACAACTGATTTCTGTGTGTCAATTTTGTATCCTGCAATTTTACTGAATTTTTTTTATTATTTCTAACAGTTTTTTAGGGGTCTTTGGGATTTTCTATATAAGATCATGTCATCTGTGAACAGAGATCATTTTACTTCTTCCTTTTTTTTTTCTTTTTTTGCGGTACGCGGGCCTCTCACTGCTGTGGCCTCTCCCGTTGCGGAGCACAGGCTCCGGACGCGCAGGCTCAGCGGCCATGGCCCACGGGCCCAGCCGCTCCGCGGCATGTGGGATCTTCCCAGACCGGGGCGCGAACCCGTGTCCCCTGCATCGGCAGGCAGACTCTCTACCACTGCGCCACCAGGGAAGCCCTTCCTTTTTGATATGGATACATTTTACTTATTTTTCTGCCTAATTGCTCTGGCTTAGTACTATGTTGAATGCATCCTTGCGTTCCAGAGATAAAACCCACTTGATCATGGTGAGTGATCCGTTTAACGTGTTGTTGAATTTGGGTGGCTAAAATTTTGTTGAGAATTTTTGCATCTGTATTCATCAGGGCTATTGGTCAGTAATATTCTTTTCTTATAGTGTCTTTGTCTGGACTTAGTATCAGGGTAATGCTGGCCTCATAAAATGAGTTTGGAAGTGTTCCCTCTTCTTCATACTTTCATATCTTTTCATGCTACTGATTAGCATATTTTGGTTTCAGCTTAAAGAACTCCTTTTAGCGTTTCTTGCAGGGCAGGTCTAATGACTACAAATTCCTTTAGCTGTTGTCGACCTGGGAAAGTCTTTCTCTCTCCTTCCTTTCTATAGGACAGCTTTTCTGGGTGAAGTATTCTTGGTGGTAGTTTTTTTTCCTCTGAGCGTTTTGAATAAATCATCCCATTCTCTCCTGGTCTGTAAGATTTCTGCTGAGACGTTTGCCGATAGGCTTATCAAGATTCCCTCATATGTGATGATTCTTTTATGTCTTGCTGCTTTCAAGATTCCCTTTTTGTCTTTGATTTTTGAGAGCTTGACTATAATGTCTCAGTGAAGTGAATGTCTCAGTGAAGACCTCTTTGGGTTGAATCGGTTTGGAGATCTTTGAGCTTCTTGTACCTTGATGGCTGTATCTCTCCCCAGATTTGAAAATTTTCGGCCATTATATGTTTAAATAAGTTTTATGTCTCTTTCTCCTTCTCTTCTCCTTCTGGGACTCCCATAATATGGATAATTTTTCTTTTGATCATGTTCCACAGTTCATGCAGGCTTTCTTCTTTTTTATTCTAATTTCTTTATTCTCCTCTGAGTGGAAAATATCAAGAGGTCTGTCTTGAAGCTCCAGGATTCTTTCTTGTGCCTGATTGAGGCTACGCGTCAAAGCTATTACATTTTTCATTTCATTCATTGTATTCTTCTCCAAATTTTCTGATTTTTTTTTAACGGGTCCTATTTCTTTGTTGAATTTCTCATTTTGTTCATATACTATTCCAGAGTTCATTGATCTGTCTGTGTTCTCTCACATATCACTCAGCTTCCTTCAAATCATTATTTTGAATTCTTTCTCAGATTAGTCACAGATCTTTATTTCCTTAGGGGCAGTTAGTGGAGTGGTATTGCATTCCTTTGGTGATGTCATGTTTCCTTGCTTTTTCATGTTTCTGATGGGTTTGTGTTGATATCTGTGCATTTGAGAATGATGTCACCTCTTCCAGTCTTTTCAGACTGGCTTCAGTAGGGAAAGACTTTCACCTGGAGGTGGCTGTTAGCGCACCTGCTGACTGGGATGCAGTGTCTTTGGTTCCCGAGAAGGCACAGCGATGTAGTCTCTATGCCACTCCACTGGTTGAGGCTGAAATTGGCCAGACTGTGGGGTTCTTATATGGCTAAGGCTGCAGAGGACCCATAGGTGGCAGGTAGGGCTATTGGTATCTTCAGAGGCTAAGGCTGCTGACATCTTCCCGCGCTCCTCTACTTTTTTGCTCTTGGAAGGAGCCTCTGAGGACACCCCTCCTGGTGCCTGTTCTGATGTGCTGACACCCAGAGTTCTCAGAGCAGCATTGGAACTGAGGTCCGGGGATCAGGCACTCGTGGAACTACCACAGTGCCAGGGTCCTGGAGCACAGCCACACTGTGTCTAGGGCATGGACATGTGCAGATATCCTATGGAACTGGTACTGGGGTCTCAAGGGCTCACTACTGTGACTTGTGCTGGTGAAAGGGAATATGGCAGTGACGGGGGCCCTGGGATGACAAGGTGCGGTGGTGGCTTGGGCAGAAAAGGCCCAAGAGTGCAGTGGTAGCCCAGCCTGGGAATGGTAGGTCAAAGTCTGACCTCTGCCCCCACCCCTCCCACCGCCCGCTGGGAGCGCTCACAGGATAGCAATAGTACGACTCCGGTAGTTGTTAAAGCCGTGTGTTGGGACTCAGGGAACTGGGCACAGGGTAGTGGCAGCAAGCCCTTGGCAATGACAGTTCAGAGCCGCCACCTGGGATGGGGGGTGAAGTTCAGGGCGGTGGTAGCCTGGTCCCAGCCTCCGTGGGTCAGAGTCCTGACCTGGAATCTGAGGGGCGGGGCTCAGGGCAGTGGTGGCACCGCTGGCAAAGATGGCTCAAGAGCCTCGATCTGGGATGGAGGCGGAGCTCAGGGTAGAGGCAGCCCAGTCCCAGCAATGGAGGGTCTCAGCCTTGACCAGACCTGCCATGGGGGTGGGACTCAGGATAGTGGCTTTGCCCTTAGCAATGATGAGTCAGAGCCAGGACCTGGGACCTGGGAGGCAGTAAGAACTCACCTCAGCAATGACACTTCAAAGTCTTGACCTGGGATGGGGCGGGGGGGTGAGGCACAGGGCAACAGCCAATTCGGGCAGCCAAAGCACGACTTGGGACCCAGGAGGCACGGCTCAGGTCAGGGAGATTGCCTCGGTAATGGTGGAGCAAGGCCCCAACCTGGGGCTGGGGTGGGCAAAGAGCCATGGCAGCTCTGGTGTCCTCTGTGGAGATGTGCTGTGGCACCCAATGTGTGAGAGGCGGGCAGAGCAACAACTGGGACCCCTGAGGGCAGGTCTCACCTCAGCAGCACCTCCAGCCTCTGGGAGCAGATCCAGAAGAGGGGGGTCCTACAGGCTGCTCCACCAGCTAGGGTCAGCGTCGCTGAAGACTGAGAGACTCTTGTACCCAAAGCTGCAGACATCCACAGTGGCGAGGCTTGCTGTGGTCCTTCTGCTCTCCTTCTCCCCATGTGGTGACCTTCCTGAGAGGATTCCTCCTGGTGCCCAGCAGCTCCCGACTGGGGGATGGGGTGATGGGGACAAAATGCTTCCTTTGCTTTTGTCCGTGGCCATCCTTGATTTTTGAGCTCTGCCAGGTGTTTTGCTGCTGCTTCTTTGTTGTCTAGAGCTTTCCCTGAGCTGTTTTCTTCCATCTGTAACTGTTTATTGTTCTTGGTTTTCTTTTCTGTTTGCTTGTTTTGGGGGGTGGGGGACCTCCCGGCCCTCCGTCTTGCTGACATCACTCCCAAGTCCCCCCCATTCTATAGAGGAGGCAAATGAGGCCCTAGGAGATAAAATGTTTTGCTCAATAATACACTACAAGTTTGAGACTGGAAATTATATTCTGATTCTTCTGATTTTGCTGAGGAGTTGGATGTACTCTCATAGGTGCAAAAACAACAAACCAATTTAGACTCAATATGAAGTATATTTTTGAACATTTATTTATATCTTGGTCCTATTGTCTCAAAATATTTTCAGCCTCCTGGTTTGGGAATAAAAGTCCTTATCTGAACGCAAAATACTAATGTATTTTTTTTAGTAAATTTTATTTTTTTATTTTTGGCTGCATTGAGTCTTCATTGTTGCATGCAGACTTTCTCTAGTTGTGGTGAGCGGGGGCTGCTCTTCGTTGCGGTGCGCGGGCTTCTCATTGCTGTGGCTTCTCTTGTTGCAGAGCACGGGCTCTAGGCACGCAGGCTTTAGTAGTTGTTGTACGTGGGCTCAGTAGCTGTGGCTCGTGGGCTCTAGAGGGCAGGCTCAGTAGTTGTGGCACACAGGCTTAGTTGCTTCGCAGCATGTGGGATCTTCTCGGACCAGGGCTCGAACGCGTGTCCCCTGCATTGGCAGGCGGATTCTTAACCACTGCACCACCAGGGAAGCCCCGGTATTAATATATTCTTGCTGAGAAGCCATCATGGGAAGTTACAGAGGTGACTAATAAATTAATTGAGCATGATAGGATTCTAATGAAATAAGTAATTCTTGAAAGAGATAGGCGGTTGTGAGTTTTCAATATTCAATCCCCAATAATTTGCATTTTGCTGTTTTTATGCATTTCTGATTTCTGTGCATTTTAAATTTCTCTTCTTTATTTCTTTGTAGACATTACAACCAGAACATTACAAATAATACTGGAAGTCGTACCAGAAGAAGATTGTCATAAATTATAAATTAATGCATTTGAAGTCTTGGCAATTCATCCTTGGCTTTGTTTCTGCCCAAAGGGCTGAAACAAAAAATGGATCTTCTAAGAAATTTAGTTATTACTCCATGTGGTTATAGAACGCTGATACGCAATTATACCATAAGTTCACATGATCATTGAGTCCCTGATACCTACCTGTTGAGGTTAGGAAAAACGACTACAGAATGGAAATTACTTTAGTGGTCTTTCTCTATAACATATCTTATGGCTAAGAACCTTCAGACTGAAAACTGAGATGTTTTCTTTAATATGGGTTTTGTAAAAACAATTTTTATATACTATAGATAACTGTACTGTGAAAATTGTTTTCTACTCTTCTGGGGAAAACAAAAAAGTGTATGTCATCATTATGGACAGAGGAAAGAAAGAAATTTATTTTACATTGGCATTGCATTGCTTCCCACAGATATCAACTTAGATATCATACATGTTTTAATGGATTATACCCAGAGCATTTTGAAAAAGAAAAAAAGCTTAGGGGTATGCCTAATTGTGATGAATACATTAAAGAAGAGTTTCTAGGGGCTATTGTTTATGAGGCAAATCCAGGAATTATGTTTAAGTAAAAAAAATGCTTGAGAATTTATTATGTTAGGATTTTTTTCACTCATTATCAGGAAGCTCCGTAGTTACGTGCCATTTGTTTTCATGGCAGCCTAATTGATCAGGAAAGGATGTAACGCCTGTCCTAGAGCAAAACAAAAGTCAGTTTGGTATTAAATCCTCTTAAGCATGATCATGTGTTTCACTAATAATTTACTCTTTGATAAATACATCTAAATATGTGCATTTTTAAATCTTCAAGTTATAATATCAACAGGAGACGGAAATCACCAAGAAAGAAAATGCCCAAAATACTATGCCCAACTCTATAGTTCTACATACATTGTTAGTGTTTCTGAACATTTTTTAAAAATCTCATAGCTGTTTTTACATGAATTAATGTAATGAATTTTGATGAATTGGTGAAAATTGATGAATTTGGTGATGAATTTTGACAGTTTTACGTTTTCTTTGTACATTTTATATTGTTAAAATATCTCTTTGGACAAAACTGTCCAGATCAATTAGGAAAAGACTTATATTTACATAAAAATTAAGGAAGAAATGTCACTGCTAAATAAGATTTACAACTGATGTTTCTAAGAATGTTTCCATTTCTCTCTCTAGGCTTTAATTTCCTGACAAAGTAAAAGAGATAACTGATAAATTCACTGAAAGAAACTGTACATGAAATGTATATATTCAGACAGGTATTTACTATGCTGGGTTTAGAAAATACTGTGGAATTTTCAAATAAGAATAATATAATGATGAAATTTGTTAACCATTATTTACTTAAGTCTCAGAGTAAATAGTCATGGCCAGAATTTTTTCATTCTGTAATTTTTGTCCATTTGAAAAGAAGAATTTTTGGAAGAATTACACTGATTCAAATCATTAAGAGCAGATATATAGAGTTCATAGACAGTTGATCAAAGTAGAAATGATGATAATTTGAGGCAATTTCAATTAATTAATTTTCAATTCGTTAATTTCAATTTCAAAATTTAATTCAGTTAATTAAATTTCATTCAATTAAATTTCAATTTAATATCTATCTGAGATTGAAATTTTGTCAGCCAAACGTAGTGTTTGGGTCTTTAAGTGAATTTATAAAAATTCCTTCCTTTTTCTCTTACCATGGATTTTCAGAATTTGATCTGTAGTCTGTACAGCTTATATCCATTTGTCTACATCTGTCCCCACTAAATTGTTGCTATCGGTGAAAACAGATTTGCTTTATATTCTTGTTTACAGTCTAGGCCCATGTAATCTAAACCAGCAAACTCTCCTGGAATTGTTTTTTTCCCCTAATGAAAAAAAAAATGGTAAAGTCTCATGGAGAAGTTTGTATAGTTACTGATTAATTCCTGAGGTTAATGTGGGAGATAGGTCTCCTGATTTTAGTTATTTTAGTTTTAGTTCTAATTTCTCTTTATGTCATTATACAAGCTAACTAGATTACATATTCATTATTATTTTCATCATTTTAAAAAATGATTTTTGCATTGTTAAATTTCTAATGCCATTGTAGTACCATTTTAACCAGATGGAAAGTCAGTCAGTAATTTTTTTTTTTTTTTTTTGCGGTACGTGGGCCTCTCACTGTTGCGGCCTCTCCCGTTGCGGAGCACAGGCTCCGGACGCGCAGGCTCAGCGGCCATGGCTCACGGGCCCAGCCGCTCCACGGCATGTGGGATCTTCCCGGACCGGGGCGCGAACCCACGTCCCCTGCGCCGGCAGGCGGACTCTCAACCACTGCGCCACCAGGGAAGCCCAGTAATTTTTTTTTAAAGCGATGAGGATTAAGTTGTATTTCTACTTATCCTTAGGATACATCATGACAAGATACAGGGCTTCTGTAATCATTCAATAGTCGTAACATTTATTTGGAATGGTATTATGTCAAGCAGATTCTAGTTTGAAAACTCTCTTACACACTTTTATATGTATATATTTTTTTATGCTAAGTAATTTTTTCTCATATATTTAGGAAAATTTTTTCTCATATATATTTTTCTCATATATCGAACTGTTAGATGTGATACATTTGTACCAGTGTGCATATTCAAATGTTTAAATACATTTTATCAGTTTATTGTAACACAAAAAAGTAAAAGTAGCCAATATAGTTTACGACGGCTAATACACTATTTTCAAATGTTCCGCTCTTTTGGTGCATAGATTCTCAAGTATTTAAATATGAATTTAGTAGATCTAGTAAAGACCTCCAAAGCTAAAACAATTTGCTAGGAGAAATGGAGTGATTCTCCTTAATAATTATGAATATTTCAGTAAACGTTTTTGACCCCTTTTAAAAAATATTAGACTAGTTTTCTGAGATTTTTCTAAGATTGAATGAAGAAAACTGACTATTATAACTGGTGTCTTGGTCAGCTAGGAGTAGACCCTCTTCTTATCTTTCTTTAGGAGATTAAAGATTTGCCCTAGAAAAGATGGCTGACTCCAGCGCCAAACATAAACGTTAGATGTGTGTATGCACACATTTGCATACGTGCTTATACCGTATCTCCCCTGCCTCTGCTGGCACAAAAATAGGACAGATTATTAAATTACATTTCCAATTCACGGCAGTTTCTCTAACACTAAGATATCCAAGTTGAAACAAGTTTCTACATTGTTTTATGTGTCTGGTACAGTTGTTTCCCCAGTTGCTATTTGATATATCATCAGATGGTTAACATGAGTATAATTACATAACTCAATAGAATTCTATGTTGAACTGAATCAGTCTTCAGGAAACTTATTATCTCTATTTGAGATGAATGTAATGCTAACTGAGAAAGGGAGCATCTTTGACCTATAGCTGATTTCTTATAATTGAGGAGTGGGTTATGAAAAGATGGAAAACTAAAGGTCAGAGTAGCAGGAAATGAAAGGTAGTATGTGATTGGAGGGAACGATATTTTGATCTAACTTATTATGCAATATAATCAGAGAAATATTAAAAATTAACTGTCTGCTGTACACAGGGACTTTGATTATGCCCTTGTGAATCCCCTGAAAGCTAATGAAATGTAAGCTTCAGTGCCCCTTACTTAGACATGCCCTTTCCTAGGTCCTGTACCTAATTTTTCATTAGGAATTTTGTATTACGTTTCTTGAACGTTAGCAAAATTATATATACTTCTGGCCCTAAAAAAATCTGCATCTGTCCCTGTGAGAAAGGTCAAAGTACTCCCATTACTTTATCTATTAGAAATAAGCGTGGGGTATTTGTAGGATATATTTTTAAGTAGTAAAGTTGTGAGTTAATTGAAATATCTCTATATAACTAAGTGGCTTTCTCATAGTACATATTATATGTGGTATATAAGGAGAGAGTTTCACTTTGGACATATTTTATGTGTCAATTCTGAATGATAGAAGAACAATGAATGGGATTTTAATTGTATCTCTTTTTCTTAGTTTGGAAAGAAATAGAGAGAGATTTGAAATTTGAATGCAGAGGAGTCAAGAAATTTGATTTTAGTTAAATAAAACCTTGTTTCATTTCACCCTACGTGATGTGCTGTATGTTGGTGCTGATAATGTTTACAGAGCTACATTTTCCGTAACCATTCGAAGTCAGGAATTAAAGCATGGCGTTGTGTGACTGACAAGAAGCTCATGGTGGATATAAATTAGAGTAGATAGAGTCATCTTAGCAGCTTCTGTTTACATTATTTATATATATAGGTAAAAGAATTATTACCTATAAATGTATTTTAGGTTAATTTTCCCATAAACAGTATTTTTAATTTATCTCAATATATATAATACCTAAAAGTGTAACCTCTAGGTATTATTAGTACTGTACTTAAAAAGATATTTTAATAGCCAGTTTTGGGAGTTAATCCTTCTTTTTGTCGCATTTTTCAAATCAGTTGGAGTCTAAAAATAAATGCTTGGTCTATTTTTAGGTCTGATAACAAATTCACAGAGGCATACATCATGGTCTCACAGAAAGTTCACCAGTTTTCCATATGTTGTGAGATAATTGCCCGTCCCTACAATCTTGTCAGGATAATAACTTGATCTTTCTGAACCGGTTCTCTGTTTCCTTCGAGTTAATCACATGGTTCCCTGTATGTTTTATTTTTTTGACATGATATTTTTCAAGATAGGAGTGAGTCTTCATTTTATACAATTACTTGATATTCTTAGCCTGAAACTACCACTCCGGTTATGCCCTTGTGTGTGTCCCTGCCCCCTTCTCTCTCTTACCGTTGGCTTTAAAATGTCAGTGGAAGATGGTTACAGTCTCCAGACAGTTATCTGTTACACGTGTGCATTTTGGCTACTTGGATCAAGGGTACCTTTATAGTATCAATAAGTGCCTTAACAGTTTTATAGATAATCTCTCAAGAAACTGTGGAGCATTTAGGTGTCTAGCAGCCGTACAGATGGACGCACTGTTTTGAAAGTGAGCATACTTTTTTCCCTCAACATGTACACTACTGATTTTATTTTTAAAAGTATGACTTTCAAATGAATTAATTTCTTGGTTAGAAGACTTGCCTCCCGAATCCTTATTACCTCTTGTGGAAGCCTCTAAAGGCCATGTTGAAAACTGGAGAGGAAAAAAAAAAAAAAAAAAAAGACATGCACAGTTATCTCTTTTGCAGCAGTGACAGTGACGTATTTTGAGTCCTTTGTGCACCAGGGTATTTTGTACAGCGTCTTGTGGGAAGACAGATTAGGCCTTTGGTTGTTACAGCTGTATAACCGGTTGGGTTGTGATTGGCCTGACTGAACTGAGGATTGTGAAGTTAGAGCCCACTTATTCCTACTGATTAATATTCTTCTGCGCACGCTCTGAAGCACATTCAGAGCGCACCAGGAGGCGATGCAATGTGGTTCCCTGGTTTGAGGTTTGAGCTGTCTTATTTTAAAGCATGTCTGAATTCTTTTTTTCCCTAGCATTTCTCCTTCATTCCAAATTTCCACTTCCTGACTAATGGAATATAAAGTAAAAATACTTTGGAGAAGTAAAACACAGATTATTTCAAATGAGCGTACGCTTATAACAGAATAGAAATGATCTACGTTAAACTACTGTGTATGCTAATTACTTCAGACACTACCACGGGGCACTTTTAAATTGCTCTGGAAGCAAAAACAGTACATATAACTATGGTTAGCACACAAGCCCCCTGCAAAGATTTTAAGTAGTCTGGGATTCTTTTTTTTTTTTTTTTTTTCTTTTTTTTAAGTCTGGGATTATTTTGATCCTCTTTTTGGAGAAATTTTTTCCTTTTGGTTTTTCCTTGTGAATGTTGTTACTACTGCTTTAAATCTAGAACTTAACTGTTGATACTTAGTATCTTGAAAACAGGGTTCATCTTTTGACAGTATCCATCTGTGTTCAGAGAGTGGCATATCACCTTACTCTTGCTTACTGTGGACACAGACATTTGCCCCAAATTTCTGTCTTTTTGTAGATGGATTGCAGCACAATAGTAATGAATTTTCAGGGGTACCTTTCAGCATTTGGGGAACTTTGCGAACATAAGCATCAGATGTGTTTTAAAAAAAAAAACAAACAAAAATTGCTTATTACCATGTAATGCAGTGTCTTCTCCTGACGCCAAACTGGTGAACAAACGTGTATTGATAGAATTGTTTCACTGATGCTAAATGTTGACTACCTGCAGTTTTATAATAAGTGCAAGTCACAGAGAGGCAAGACAAATGGCTTCTTGTACTGAATGCTTCGAGAACTTAATTTGTCCTAATTTTCTGACAAAGATTTGACTCTGGGTTTCAGAGAGCTTGGTTTTTACTTATCAGAGAGCAGATTAGATGGTAGTGATGTACTGATAGACACGGTTTTCAGTTATTGACTCAGAATTCATCTCAGGATGAATCTTTGACGTTGTTTTATTGTCTGTATATCTGTATTGACTTTATTAACATGGGTTTAGCGAGCTCTGTGCTAAAATTTGACCTGGTAGCAATAATTTCTTTTTCAACTATCAAGGGGCAGAAAAATCCGTATGTATTGTAATGTTCATTAACATATTACTAGGTACTATACATGAATGTATTTCAGTGCTTTTCACAGTCTATGGTAAGCTTCAGTAATACGTGCCAATGCAATCAATTTACCCAGTGGGAAAGCAGTCCGGTTATCCTGAAGGGCTGTTCTGGCAGCTGTCTCTGATCTGTGCTTAGATTGTCATTTATAGACCAGCTATATCCATTAACTTGGATCTGGAATGGGTTCATCATGACCTTGGACCATTCATTGTGAGTAGGGGCGGGTGCGCTTGCGGGGCTGCTCTAAAATACAGGAACAAGAAGTTCAGCTGAGGGAGAGGGAGGCCTGACATCCTACACGGTCCTCATCTGTGGTGGGGTCTCTTCATCTTAGCATCGTGATAATGCAACTCAGTAAATGGGATTGTGCTATTTTATACAAATTTTGCACAATATCTTCTATTGCTAAATTCTTAAAGAGCAACATTTCTTTTCTGTATCTACATTCCAACCATCTTAGAAGTACTAAGATAATTAACTATGAAAATATAAATGGTGCCAAGGGACTTTCATCTGTGGACTGTGCTGTTTCTTAGGGTTCTGTGGCACTGATGCCTATACCAGCATGTGATATGTGACATAAAATGGGTTTTTCTACAGCTTAATGATTTCCCTCCAGGGAGGGTTCTGGTACAGCCGTCACACTGCCAGATGGTGTTTACGGGCTATTTGTGTGAGTGGTAAGATGCTATGAAATAAGTGTGATTTCATCTGATGGAAACTCTGCACGTGTTTTTGTATGGAATAGATTTTGGTGCAATATGACGTCACTCAATGTTGCATTGAATTTAATTTCAGTTGTATTTATGTATATGTATACCTGTCATGCTTCTAGTTGCTTCAACCTTTGTATATATATTTTTGTACATATTTTTAGTAGAAAACATTTGACATGGAAGTTAAATAAACATTTGATAGTTTACCTAATAAAAACCACGTTGTGTTTTTGGTTGTTTTTTGTTTGTTTTGTGTTCTTTTTTTTAGCAGTGTCCATTCCATTAAATTGAAGGCTTTGGTTTTAATGATTGGATTTATCTGTCACTCATTATGTGAATTTGTTGAAGTATCCCACTTCACAACGATTTCCTGTACTAAAAACTGAAAGTGGTGGCGGATTTAGCAAACACTCTAGACATTCTTCTTCCTCATGGCCTACATCCATCTGTCCTCTGCTCTGAAATATCTAGCAACTTCTCTTTTCTTTTTTCACCTGTCCTAATTCAGTCTTCTTATTTCCCACCTCTTAACAAAAGTCTCGTTTCTTGTCTCTCTATAATTCAGCCTTCACATGTTTCCCCAGAATGTTCTTTCTGAAACACAAATATAGTAAAAACCCTCTATGGGGACTTCCCTGGTGGCGCAGTGGTTAAGAATCCACCTGCCAATGCAGGGGACATGGGTTCGAGCCCTGGTCCGGGAAGATCCCACATGCCGTGGAGCAACTAAGCCCGTGCACCACAACTACTGAGCCCGCGCACCCTAGAGCCCGTGCTCCACAACAAGAGAAGCCACCGCAATGAGAAGCCCCTGCACTGCAATGAAGAGCAGCCCCTGCTCGCCGCAACTAGAGAAAGCGTGCGCAGCAACGAAGACCCAACGCAGCCAAAAATAAGTAAGTGAAATAAATTTATTTTAAGAAAAGAGATTTGTACATGTTTAAAAAAACCCTCTATGATTTCACATCTAGTAATTATTAATATTTTTTTCTGGGTGGGTAATATCAATACTTCTGTACAGCACACTGGGCTTTCCGTAATCTGCCACGTTTCTTTCTCCAGGTACAAGTGACCACTTCCATATTCTCTGCCACAATATTAAATGTCTTTCTAGTAGTCTAACAAGGAAAATATGCCATCATTTCATTTGACATAGTGCAGATTCCTACAGGAATTATATTTCCTTCTACCATTCCTATCTCCTATACCCAGCGTAGCGTACTTCTACCCAACATTCAAGTTTGAGATTCAAAAGTCACTTCTTCCGAAAACTTTCCCCAAGCTGGTTCAGGACCTGAGCCCTGACCATCTCCATCTTCTGGGGTGCGCTTCTTTTGTAGAACTCGCTGTAAACCATTGTAATCGATATGCTCGATTCCTTTCTCTGCCTGGATTTGCCAATTTTTAGTTGTCTTTTACTGACTAAAGTGTAGTAGGTGCTCAGTGCTTTAGATTCATACATTCAAGAAATGAACAAATGACTTTTATTCATTAGGTTTCATGATAAACTTTTTTCCGAAGTAGTTTACAGTACCTTTAAATGTAAGCAATCTGTTAGCTTCTGTGAAATTCTGTGAAATGTCTTACCTTCAGAATATAAGGAAACTGGAGAGTTTCAGACTCTCTCCTCTCCTGTTCGTTGTCTCTTTCTCCCCACCTCTGCATCCCCAGTTCATGTTGGTAGGTGGGTCTTGAATAGAGGAAATGAGCAAATGACCTACTATGATCTCTTCCCATGAAAATGCATTTGGGCTCCTATGTTATTGATAAGGTATCTTTTTTCATAATACTAACTTGAAAACAAATAATGGTCTGAAATGGAGAGCAGAAGAAAATCTATATTTCTGATGACCAAACTTCTCTTTGAAGTAGACATAGGAGATTAAGTAGCACTTTTTCCTGATGACATACTTCGGGAGAACAATAAAAAAGGAAACGTAACTTTTGCACCTGTTAAATTTAAACACTTTTGAAAAGAAATACAAACCATGTGATATGTAGATATACTTATTTTAAAATTAATGAATATGACTGGAAGTGTAACGAAAATGTATAGGAAAAATTAGATAATACGTAATGGCTAATAATTTTTTAAAACTTTCATTAGGCTCTTAAACATGCTGGTTTAGCTTCACAATGACTTCTGCAGCTGAACTACATCTAATAATTTTCTACTGTAATTTTTAGGCTGTGTCTAATTTATAAAAATTTGAGATGATGATGTATCCTGGGATGGGTGGGCAGGTCATGGATAACTGTACTGTTGCTTTTGCTTCCACATGCCCTAAAAATTATATGTGCAGACTTTCTAGGAATCTGGCTTAGAAGGTCAGGTCTTCATAGCGATTTTATTGTTTTTATAGTATTAAGCCTAAGAACACCTGGTCACCAGCAGACGTTGACTAAAAACTCTGATCTTAAAATGTTTGATGTTTGAAAGAATTTAGAAATAAAAATATAATTAGGATTCCATACCCTTTAAGTTTTTAGCTTTGAAGATTTATTAATCTCTGAAAAGAGATATGAAACAGGATTTCAAAGGTGTTAATTCAGGTTAAATTACTATAAAAATTGAAATCCCCTCTAGCTGTAATAAACTAAATTAATAAGTATAAATGAGTATAACCCTAAGAAAGGTATGAGCGAACCAGTTATTTTCCTCTTATTCTAACTTCTCTTAAAAATAAGAGAAACTAATCTTACTTTTGTCATAGTAATTAACATTGTAATTATATAACAATATGTCATTATTTTTATGTATTCCATTTCCTAAAATCTAAATATGCCATAAAATTTTTCTCATGTTCTGAATTCCACCTTAAACTTAGGTTTACTTCTCACTCCCACACTGCCATGTTCCTTTAAGAATTTGTTACTCAAGGCATTAAAGTCAAAGTTTATTTGTTTATTGATTCAAGAAAAATTCCACAAGAACCTCCCCATGCCAAGCAAAGAGATGGGTGCTAGAAATACAATACTGAACAGTTGGTATTTCCTGTGCTTCACGAAGTTGAAGACAGAGATACTTTTTCTTGATCGCTCAATTGTATTGTTAAGAATTAGGGTAGATCTCAAGGGCTAGAAGGCAGTATACCCCAATGTGATCTGGTCTGGGAGGTTGGGGAAGGCTTTCCTGAGGATGTGATATGAACTGATATTGAAGGATGGGTGCTCATTAACCAGGTAAAGGGAAGGTGGGATGAGGAGTGTTACAGGCAAAGCAGACTGTGTGATAAAGACCCTGAACCACAGAAAGCAAGGTTTGTTAAAGGAAATAAATGCAAGACCGGTGCAACTAGAGCACAGGACAAAGTCTATAATGCGCTTTAAAAGAGGAGCAATTGTAGAGGACTTATTAGGCAATGTTCAAAGTTTTGGTCTTTACCCAGTATAATGGAGATGTCACAGACAAAAAGAAATTCACACACAACATGAACATTGAACTTTATCAAAATTTCAAATCTTACCCTCTCCTAAAATTGGAAATAGAATTTTTCAGTAGTAAAAATAATTTGTTTTACCACTTTCGTATTATTCCTATATTTTATCTAATTAGTTCACACTGCCAAAGGTATCTGTAAACTGCAATAGGCTCAGTGTCTAATATTGAAAGAGGAAGTAATTACAGGAATATGTAATCAACGTACGAGGGAAATCTTTTTTCTGGGAATTTTATTGTTGTCTCTCCTTAGCATGTTTTCCCCTCTCTCTTCCAAGTTAGATTAACATCTGATCTACAGTGTTGAACATTCATCAACTATCTCTAGGGTGGTTTGTAATTTTTTTTTTGAGAGAGATATTCCTCTGGTGCTATAATTTTTAAATCTATTCTTAACTTCTAAATTTATTTTTTGCCCAAATGAAAACATTAAACAAAAATCTACCTTGCATGACCTATTGTTAACAGAGTTATTGTCTTATGAATAAAGGTATCATTCATCTGACTCTAGTGGGGCAATGTGAAAAATGTCAATACTATAGATATTTGAAATTTTTTCTGGTTCTGTAGAAACACAGAGAAGAACTTTTAGTGTTTTTTTTTCCCCACTCTTCATAATTCACGATGGATGAAAAGTGACTTTTCTAGCAAGAGAACAAGAATTTCATTTAAGGAAATAAGGAAATAAAGTAAGAAAAATTATTTGAGATTATTTAAAGAACACTTCCATGGAAAATGGGGAATTCTTTGATACAGTTTTCCCCCCAGCTTTCTTAAGATGTAACTGACAAGTAATATTGTTTAAGTTTAGTACAATGGGATGATTTGATACATGTACGTATTGTGAAATGATTACCACATTAAGGTTAGTTAACGCATCCATCACCTCGCACAGTGACTACTTTTTTCTGTAGTGACATTAGGATCTATTCTCTTAGCAAATTTCAAGTATACAGTACAGTATTGTTAACTACAGTCACCGTGTTGTACGTTACATGTGCCTTATGTATTCATTTTCTAACAGAAAATGTGTACCCTTTGACCATCTCCCCAGTACCCCCACCCTTTAGCCCCTGGTAGCCACCAATCTCCTTCCTATGAGTTCAACTTTTTAGATAATACGTATGTGAGATCAAAGAGTATTTGTCTAATAGTTTTTTGGTGGCAAATTTAGAGTTTGCTAAATATGTGATCATGTCATCAGTAAACGAAGACAATTTTGCTTCTTCCTTTCTGATGTGGACTCCTTTTATTTCTCTTTCTTGCCTAACTGCTCTGGCTAGGACTTCCAGTGTTATGTTGAATAGGAGTGGTAAGAGTGGGCATCCTTGTCTTCTTCCTCGTCTTGAAGGAAGAGCGTCCAGCCTTTCACCGTATGATGTCAGCTGTGGGTTTGCTGTGTATGACCTTTATTATGCTGAGGTATATTCCTTCTATACCCAATCTGCTGAGAGTTTTTATCATGAAAGGATATTCTGTTTTGTCAGATGCTTTTGCTGCGTCTATTGAGAAGATCGTACGATCTTAATCTTTGATTCTATTCATGTGATGAATCGCACTTACTGATTCGCAGATACCGTGCCATCTTTACATCTCCAAAAGAAATCCCACTTGGTCATTGTGTAAATCCTTTAAACGTTGAATTTGGTTTGCTAGGATTTTGTGGAGAATTCTCGAATCTGTGTTCATCAGGCTGTGCTCCCCAGCCGGATGGTGCCACTGGCTGGACTCCGCTGAGGCTGGGCTGCCGCCTGGGATCGGGCGGTCCACTGGTTGAGCTCCACTCTTAGGCGACGTCTCTGTCTGGGATCCCTGGTGGAGCAGGGTCTCCAGCTTTACCTGGCGGTGGGTGGGGCTGCAGTCCAGGTGAGGCCACAGACTGTGTTCCGTGACTGGGCAGGGTTGCGGGCTGGGCCCCCTGCCTGCAGGAGGAAGCTTGCCGTGCTCAGCCCCAAGTACTGCGGGCTCGGCTGGAGGCTGCCTGGGGTCTTGGTTTGGGCTCCCTTGCAGACGGGGCCGGAAGCTATGCTCTGCAGCTGGGGCTGCCAGCCTGGTTCTCTGCCTCAGCTGGGCTCCAGGATGAGCGTCACAGCTGCCCAAGGTCTCTGGCTGGGCTTGCGGGTCAGGCAGGGCTGGAGGCTATGTCTAGCCGTTGAACGGAGCTGCTCGCAAGCTTTCACTCTCTTGGTGGGTTTAGAGGAGGGGCTCCGCCACTGGGACAGCCCGCCGGCTGTGCACCCAAACTGGGCAGAACTTCTACTAAGCTCTCTGGCTAGACAGGCCACCGGCTTGGGTCTGCAGATGGGCAGAGCTGCTGGCTGAGATCTAAGATCAGGCTAAAATCACTGCCAGCAGAAATTTGTCTGCCGAGATCTAGACGCTCGTTTCTGTGAGCCTGCTTCTCTCCTCCAGCTCTAGCTGTTCCCCCAGTTATTCCCATGAGGAGATACCTAAGTGGGTTTCCTGGGAAGCTTCCTGGATGCTGGGGAAGCTGGCTGTCTGCCCTGGGCTCTCCTTTTCCCCCTGGAGAAACTGTAGGCCAGGGGAGAACTGCTAGGTGTGATGGCATACTGACCTGAGGGAGGGGAGACTCGGTCACCCTTCTAATGCGTCTTTTCTTGGTTTCTGCGGTCCAGGAGGGTGCTTCAAACTCACCCCTACGTCCTGGGATCTTCACAAGGGCGTCTTGTCTATGGGCAGTGCTGTTTGCTCTTTCTGTGAGGGGGAATGAAATCATTTTGCCATTTTGCTCTGAAGCAGATTTTCATACCCAGGTCTCCCTAATCTGAAGTTCCATTACCAGGTGTTTCTCTATGCACTTATAGTGACATATTGATTTCCTTAAGAGAATAATTTGATACCATCCAGGCGTGCCTAATGATAACAAAAGGTTAATGTAGAAAGTCTATGATTCTTAGTAAAACGCTTTCTCAAATTAAAGCGCTCAGATTTCAGTGAGAGAATATTGAATCAAAGGACTGAAAGGGCAGAAGAAATTGAACAACGGTTCAATTTTGTAATAGATGTTATTTATCATTTTTATTAAACCTTGTATCAGCCACGTGCTTTGCATTGCCTGGGATACTCGTCACCGCTCTCTATGAATAAGAGAGGTGACAAGCCTTACTTCCATTTTTGGATAAAGAAAATGAGTTCAAGATAGCTAACATGCCTTGCCTCAAGCAACAGAGAAAGTCAAAAAGGTCAGAGTAGAAATTCTGATTATCAGATCACTCTTAAATTCCTGACTCTTGGATCAAACCATCTCTCAGGTAAAGACAATTACTTTGTTATATTTATACATCGATCAGTCATTAAATATTTATTTCGTATCTGCTATATGATTAACAATGAACTTTATGGTATGGGAAATGTATCCTGATTCTTCAGCGCAAGGAACTCACAGTAATTCAGCTTGGATAAAGAAGAATCTATAGTCTAATAATAAACCGCAGGAACACATCATTGAATACAGTGTGTGATTAACCGTGACAATGTGTGTTGGGCTTCGCATTAGTTCTTAAATATTTGGAGGAGGGGGTCGGGTCGGTAGATGTTGATTTTGGATGATGTGTGTGTGTTTTGCAATTTGGTGGAAGGTACGTATTAAAAGTATACTATGCTTTTGGTTCATAACAGAGCTAATTCTGAGTGGAGTTGAGGAGAGTAGATACAGAGAAATTGATTGTATCATGTCCACTTATGCCAGTACCTTTATATCAGGAAAATGAGTTTGACCTGAAGATAGAAGCCACTGAACACATTTCTGAAGGGAATCATATGGTCAAAGTGGCAACTGAGCAAGATTGTCAACTCTGCTAGAGTTGATGAGGAAAGATCTGGGTTCAGCAAAATCTAGCTGGCAAGCTTGTGCAGTGAACAGGTGTGAAGAAGTCTAGATTGGGACGGGAAATAAAAGGGCAGATGAATGAGAAATTCTGGAGAAAAAAAGCAGCAGGACGTCGTGCCTGACTCACTCTGGAGGATTAAGAGGAAGAGAAGTCATAGGTGACTCTGTGGTGTCAGGCCTGAATGAGCTGATAAATAAAGGGGCATGTGACCGACCAGAGGTTTTTGGTGGTAAACATCTGATTTCCTTTTATGAGGTGATTGGAGATTACAGCACGTTTTCATTTGCGAAGTGCTAAAGTTGAGGTCGTGAAAATTCCATCTGTACACATCCCCTGATCATCAGATTATAGGTCAAGAGCTCAGGTGAGAGGAGAGAATTTAGATACACATCGTTAATGTTCTTGTGGCGGCTTATACATAGCACCTCTCTTCCCTGCTTGAGTTATGAATCAATTAAGATAGAAGTCGAAACTGGAAGGCAGATAGGAGAGCAAAATATCGCCTTTATTTCTGGTACAGCTCATATGGAAGAATGTGATTCATGGCTATGGGCAAGTAGGCTTTCTAACATTGAACTCTGGGGTTAGAGAGATGTACTCACCCCACCGCAGGCAGTCTTGTACCATTTCAGGCCTCTTCGCATGGGTCTCTACCCCTGTAAAACTTAAGACGTGGAGCAGCACAGCAGAATTAATGTCCTCTGAGGTCAGGATGGCTCCCAAGAGAGAAAAGACATACAGTTGGGTTTTTTTCTTTCCAAACTCACCAATAAGATTAAGACACTACTCTTCTAGAATGAGGCTAAGAGTGTTTCCCTAACATGGTGCCTTCTACATGGAAGTAAATATCAGCTATGGGAAAGAACCATCGCTCCTTCTGCCCAGCCCATCACATTTAAGAGAACTCTGGGGCTTCCCTTGTGGCACAGTGGTTAAGAATCCACCTCCCAATGCAGGGGACACGGGTTCGAGCCCTGGTCCGGGAAGACCCCACATGCCGCGGAGCAACTAAGCCCGTGCGTCACAACTACTGAGCCTGCGCTCTAGAGCCTGCGAGCCACAACTACCGAGCCCGGGTGCCACAACTACTGAAGCCCGTGTGCCTAGAGCGTGTGCTCTGCAACAAAAGAAGCGATGAGAAGCCTGCACACCACAACAAAGAGTAGCCCCTGCTCACCGCAACTAGAGAGAGCCTGCACACAGCAACGAAGACCCAAAAATAAATAGATAAATAGATAAATAAATAAACAAATTTATTAAGGAAAAAAAAAGAGTACTCTGCATAGAAACGCACCTTCATGGGTTCAGAAAACATGCCTTTTCTATTTTTTATTCACAATCTGACTCAAGCATGGAACTTGGAAAATGTCTATTACCCAACAAATAGTTTTTGATTAAATGGGTAAATATAAAGTTGGCAGTTGAAGATGATGTAACTTGATGGATTTCCACTGGAGAGAGTGTAAGAGGAGAAGCGTGTAACCCCATGGAGTAAGCTTGCATGAGCTAGGTAGGAAATGGAAAAAAGCAGGGGAACTAAACAGGAAAACCTACTAAGACTCTGGATCTAGGGGGATGTCTGTTTTGGACGACGGCATGATGTATTGTAGTTTCAGAACACTTCCAATGATGTCATTCTCTATTTCTCATATTTTGGTCAGGCTGACAGCCATTCTGGGATTTGTGGTTTCAGGTATGTGGTAAATGAAAAGATGTTGAACAATGATTACTGTTTTACCTTCTGATCCCAGAAGCCATCAAAGACAATTTTCAGCCTTAACAAGGTGGTTGTGATGTGTTGTATTATATTATTTAGGACTCTTTTAGATGCAAGTAACAGAAACCAGTTCAAGTAATCGAAGCACAAGAGGGAATGGGATATGGATGTAACCATGTCTTGAAGAACCATTTGTCAGGAATGCAATCTGGCCTTAGAAAGCAACACATGTCTGGAACCGGAAAGCTACAGGAAGCTAGGCCACATTCTCTCCATTTCTTATCTCTGTCTCTGTGTGACTCTATTATACTTCTATTCTTCCCTGTACTGGCCTTCGTTACACAATGCCTGAGTTTATACATCTCTTCCAATCAAGAGAAAAACTCAGACGAAGAATCAAATCTTTTAGTCACAATTCCAGGTGACAAATTTTAACCCCAAGCAGAATCCAGTCATGGCTTTCAGGTTCCTGCATAACGGAATGGGTGAATGGTTTTGAGGAAGCAGAATTCCTGGAGATTTTAGTAACGATAAAAGGCTTCTAGACACACACACGCGCGCGCGCACGCACACACACACACACACACACACACACACATTCTATAAAGCATGAATCATTCAAGAAGTTGGAAAGAATAGAAAGAGTGAAATGTAGGCAAGAATAAGATAAAAATAACTAATGTTTCACAAATACATATTATGTGCCTTTAGCACTGTTCTAAGCACTAACTATATACTATCTCATTTAATCCTCATGGCAACTTTAGGAGGTCCTCACAATTAGGAAGAAACAGAGGCAAGTTGGAATTAAGTCCAGAGCATCAAAAGTTCAAAAGTCACATGGTAAGTGCCTGGAACATTTCAGATATTTAAAAATTTTTTTAAATATTTAAAAATTTAAAATTTTTAAATTTATTATTAAATTTATTATTAAAAATTATTCCTATTCTCCAACCACTAAATGTTTTCTTTTCAGTTTGTTCCTAAGCATTGCATTTTCTTTGCTTACTGGGCAAAAGCAGAAGAAACCTCCACTGGTAGGAGGACTGATGATGGGTATTACTGGTTCTTTGGGATACCCGTGGGATAATGATGTTCACTTTGACGATGGCTTATCCAGCTGTGGGGAGATGTTAAGGATGGAAGTGTAATTCGCCAGGTTCTCTCACCACTGGAACGTCCTGCCAATAGTAAGGCAATTCACCTCAAATTACAGACCTCACTTCCACAATCCTGCCCTAAGGCCGTAGCTAGTAAAAAACGATTTTACTTCTAATTGACAATTCTACATTCCTTTTGGTTTCTTGCTTTCAGGACTTGTTTTTAGTAGGGGTGAAGGGGTGAGCAGTGGACAGAATGACAGGGAAATTTGGATGGATTACGAATTTTAATTGAAAATTTTAACAGACACAGACATGAAGTTTAGAATGTTTGAAAATCATAATTATATTTAATTATATACAAATTGTGTTTATATATAAAATTACATATGTATATATTTAATATCCAATAAGCAAATATTATTTTTGCGCATCCACGGACCATCCACCAAAACTGAGTTTCTACTGGGACTCAGTGAAAACCCACCAAATCTCAAGGAATCAATATCTTGGAGATTATGATAATAATGTAATAAAATTAGAAAATTTTAATAAATCTAATAATTTTTATTTTATTATTTTATTATTAGATTTATTTTAATAAATCTAATAATTTTTTTATTATCTAATAATAAAAAGATAGCTTTAAAAAGTCTGTATATCTGTAATATTAAAAAGAGACTGTAAGAAACTCTTAAGTAAAAATATTTTACAGAATACTTTGAACTACATGGTAATGAAGAGCAAAAACAAGCCAGGAGTTTTAGGTGAAGGTAAAGCATTCTAAGAGGGAAATTTGGAAGGCAAGAAGCATGGAGATGCAGATGTAGGGGGAAAATAATAACAATAATAACAGCACAACAGCACCAAAACCAGGACAGAGACTGCCCAGGTTGATCAAGATGAAGGATCATGAACTGAGAAACCGCTTACTAGTATTTTTAAACGACAATAGTTTTGAATAAATTAACTGCCATCATGCAATAAGAATGTGTTCCATTCAAATCGGTTTTTAGAATGGAAGGGGGGTTATTTTACAGGAAATAATTGATATTGAGGAGCTGTGATAGAAATGCATGTACCAATGAAATAATTGTCAGTGCGTGCTGTAAGTTACCACAGATTTCTTAGTTATTTATGCATCTGAGATCCGTAAAAGAGAGAGTAAAAGGTAAAGAAGAATAAGGATGGTTAGCTTACCATGTTAGCAAGAGAAGTCCCTCTCACCCATGGATTACTGCAATCCCCTGCTTCATTCCAGGGAGTTCAGTCCTGTTTTCTAGATTTCAGAGAACAAACTTTCTCACTTTCTCACCTTGCCTGGCCTAATAATCGGAAGTTTATTTGAAGTTTATTTATTTTGACCTAATAGTCGGAAGTTTCCAGGTAGTATAATTTTCAAATACCAATATCACATGAATCATAAGATAGTCTCCACAATTTACATTTAACTCTATAGTACATGAAACATGAAAAGAAGCCTTGAGATGGGCTTATTAACCTTTCAGCTATATAAGATAAATATGGCAATGGGAGATCATTCCAGAGACTTCCATTTGTGTTCCAATATGAATATGGATTTTAAATTACTGCTTATCCTATAAACTCTTTTTCCTTCATTGACCAAGTATGAGTCTTATCCGCAACATACAATGCAAAGGTAATTTATACTTTTAAACTGGAAATACACCATGGCAACCCTGGTCTGTTCTATACATTTGCTATCTTAGATGGATTTTCCATCTTTTTATTTGGAAAGCCAGCAGACCGAGAAGGTGGTGGACTAATGTCCCAAAGAATCATCTTACCCGAGTTAGCAGGCAGGCTTCTTTTATAGTAAAAGGGGAGGGAGTGTTGCAGGTTGTGACACACCTCTTGCTGCAGGAATCCTTTGTTCTTGCAGCCATCCATGTGGGGCCTGTCACAAGCTTCCTATAAAACTCCAGCGAGACAAATGTTGTTCTCTGTTCTGCAACTTTGTATCTCTATATGAATGGAAAAGTGTTATTCCTTTAAAGATCAGAGCCTTGAGAATGGGCTATCCTGTATATTTCAGGCTTTAGGCAACATTCTTTTACAAAACGTGCAGAGCCAGCGTGACTAAGCACAGGCAGCAGAGCACACGTGTAAGGGATGGGGCTAAAGGAACAGGTCCAATATGGAGCCAGGTTTGTTCTTCTCTGTGACAGGACCTCAGGTGGTGTTCATGGCAGGTATAAAGGCATAAAGCCAGAGAAGGAGGCAAAGGCCAGGTCATTTGGGATCACATAGGCCTTGGTGAGCAATCTTTGTATGATTCCTTGGGGGGTAAGCAAGGGGCAGCCTTCACAAAACCCTATAGTGCGTAGAGACTAGATTCCAGAGGACCAGTGTGTAAGAAGGGTCATAATAAAAAGGTGGTGACAGTGTTCTAGACAAGACGTGACAAGAACCAAACCAGGGCTATGGACATAGAGACTGAGATAAGGGATGTATTGGTTTCCTGGTTTTTGTCATCACATCTCTGACTGTGACTCTCCTGTCTCCCTCTTATAATGACTGTGATCACGTTGGGGTTGGCTCACTGAGATGATACCATCCTGTGTCATTAGCCTCATCCCCAAACCCTTAACTGAATCACATCTACAAAGTCCCTTTTGCCACGTAAGGTGACATATCCACCGGTTTGAGGGATAAGGATGGAAGCATCTTTGACGGGTCGTTATTCTGTCTACCACACAGGACATGTTGAAAAAATATTTAGGAGGACTCGGTAGTTTACGAAGATGCTGTGGGATGAGTGAAAGAGAAAGTAAAACATGCCCGGCTGTTTACCAGGCTGACTTTAAGAAAAGAGGTGTCATCAACTGTGATGAAGTATGCTGGAGGAGAAACCGTTCAGGTGTGAGGGGTATCATTCAGGTGTGAGGTGAGGGGCACGTAGAGATGGGGGTGCCTGTGGAACTTCAAGCCAACAGGAGACGTCTAGCTATCCAGCAGGTATGTTGCTATGTGAACCTGAAGCATGGATGAAAACCGTGTTGGAAGTTTAGATTTGGATGTTTCCAGCCTTTAGGGAGCAGAGTTGAAGCCGTGTTGGACGAAAACACACGGGGAGAAATTGAGAGTGGGGAGAACCACAGGGAGCCGCCATTAGGGCTGTTTGGAAGAGCAGCCCTCAACGTTGACCAAGGAGGATTTGTCAGAAAATTGGTAAAGGGAATATTTCAAGAACCAAGGCAACAGAGCAGACTGTGCCCCTCAAAGTCCCGCTAGGGATTACTGCATTTCACTGTAGCAGAGAGGAGTGAATGAATAGGACTCCGCACTGCTCACCAAAATCAGAGTGACTGTGCTTTTATTTGAGTCATAGGTTCACATTTTTTCCATAGAGTTTTATTTAAATAAGGGGCTTTTTAATAAAATTGTACTTAAAATATGAAAATCTCCAGAGTAGAGAAGTTGGGGTAGAGTGAATGATGGACGTCACATGGTCGCTTGGTAGAGCATAGGGTGAATGTGGCCAAAACCATACAGCTGTGATTGCGTTTATCCATCTGTGTAACTAACAACTCGTGTTGTCGGTTCCCTATGTTCTCACAGCATCTTGTACATAGCTTGATCATGGCTCTTTCCATATTCCATTTTCATTTTTGTTTTAACTTCTCTGTATCCCCCTCTAGATTATGACTACACTAAGGATCTCCCCAGTGGCTTTCATCTTTGTATTGCAAGTGTAAAAAAATGCAGAAAAATGTATTCCCTAGGCTTCATCATAAGGAGAAATTTTGCCTGGATTTAGGTAAAGAGAGAGACCTCAAAACCATGCTTAAATAAAATATGATGCTTTGTGGGAGGAAGAGAGAGAGATTGTTTTGTTCCTGAGAAGAAAGGAGAGGAAAAGGAAGAATGAATGAAGAATAAAAAGAAAGGCAGCAAAGAGAAGGCAGGAGATCTTAAGATGCAACTCCAGTCCATAAATTGTCAATCATGTTTCTACGCTTATAAATCCTATCCTTTAAATTAATAACTGATAAAGGTTATGAATTTGGGGCTGAGCTAACATAGAGCAAAACAGAGACAGTGTGGATAGAGGAGGTATTTGGCAAAAGTGCCATGGAAATGTAATACCTGGGAGTTTGAAGAGATCACAAAGAGATTTTGAGCTTTAACTAGCAAAGGGATTTTTTTTTTTTTGCAGTACGCGGGCCTCTCACTGTTGTGGCCTCTCCCGTTGCAGAGCACAGGCTCTGGACGCGCAGGCCCAGCGGCCATGGCTCACGGGCCCAGCTGCTCCGCGGCATGTGGGATCTTCCCGGACCGGGGCACGAACCCGCGTCCCCTGCATCGGCAGGCGGACTCTCAACCACTGCGCCACCAGGGAAGCCCAGCAAAGGGTTTTTGAAATAGAATATTTTACAACAGTGCTGCCCAATAGAAACATCATGTGAATCACAGAAGACAAGCCACACAGGTAATTTTCAATGTTCTTGTAGTCACATTAAAAAAGTAAAAATAAGTAGTAGACTTAATTTTAATAATATGTTTTATTTGACAAAATATATCCAACATATTTTCATATAAGCATGTAATTAACATAAAAATTATTAATGTACTGTGTCACATTCCTTTTTTGATACTAAGTCTTCAAAAATTGGTGCACATTTTGTATTTACATTTGAATTTGAACTAGCCACGTTCAAGGACTCCATATGTGGCTAGTGGCTTCTATACTGGACATCAAAACTGTCGATTTCCATAGTCCAGGTAACCTGCAGCTGATAGTAAGATTTCATTTTTCAGTGCTCCCCTGGGATTGTGGAACTTGGACCAAATATGGAAGTACATCTTGGATAATGCTTAACCAGTAATACATTCTCCCCATAGCCGCCTAACTGTTGGATGCGTATAAGTTAGGACTCAACAGAGTATCAGTGAACACAGTTTCTTGAGTAGGAAGAAAATGGTTAAGCGTCAGGTCTTCAATGCATTCTCTTCCTTTACCTGGAAAATGCCTCCAAGAAAGAACGAAGGTGACCCAGTCAATCTTCATATAGACATTCTAATTACAGAACTCCTGGGGAAAGCACTGATGCATTCAGTAGTGGGAGAGTCTTTTATCTATGGAATACTTTGAGCTGATGCACCTGGTCTGTCCATGATCGCTTATGATGGTCTGTGGATTGTGGGGGTGGGGGCAGGGAATGAAATCTATGGATGTGTGGCCATGGCCTTCTAGGAAATGTTATGAAAGCTATTTGGTATAAAGTGAAGGAATTTCAGGATTAAAATAGATCCCCTCTGTGTAGGTACTGTAGTCACGTACATTATTAGTGATCTCATACATTCATCAGGGCTGGAAGGTATTGATGTGATAAGAAAGCATCAGGGGACCTGCACTAGGGATTCTAGATTTCTCTTTGCCTGTTCCATGGATTAATTTTAAACTCAAAATCATTACTAAAGTTTGAAACTCTGGTTCAAGTGAGTCTGGTTTGATGATTCAGTCCTTGGCATTTTTTCATTAAGAGATTGGAATATTTAACGTGAAGAAAATGAGGTCTGTAAAGATACACTTAACGATCTGGTTGCCAATATAGCCCTGATAATTGAGCAGGTACTCCAATGCTTAGCAAAGATTACTTGATCTAGAGTGGTTCTAGATGGTAGCCCCCAGCCATATGTGACTATTTACACTTTAATTAATTAAAATTAAATAAAAGTTCAGATCCTTACTTGGATTAGCTACACTTAAAATGTTCAGTAGTCACATATGGCTAGTAGCTATTCTATGGACCAGATGAATATTGAACATTTCCTTCACGGCAGAAAGTTCTACTGAACAACCTTGCTCTATACATTAGAGATTTTATTGGGAAATAGAACGTCGCAGACTAGAGAGAGACTTGGGTTTGAGTCAGAACATTTCAATAAAATAAGACACACATGTCAGGCATGCAACTAGGAAAAGAATTTGCTTAGGTCTTTTTTTTTTTTTTTCTGTTAAAAGCTTTATTGTTTCCATTTGGTCCAAGGCTTGGGAGAGGGCTCCAGGGTAGTTAGAAAGCTGCCTAGTGGCTGCAGAGAGGGGCTTCGGGCAGAAACCCTGACGCCAGAGGGGCTCCTCAAAGGCTGTTGGGCTTTGGAGGCTCCTAGCTGTCCTTGAGGCTGTCTTTCCAAGTGATGCTCGCCCAGCCCAGCCTGGGGACCAGCCGGCCTGCGGAGGTCGGTCAGGTGGTTGCCATCTTCTTGATAAGTTTCACCTGCTCCTCCGGGAAGCGGCTCTCCCGGAAGTCACAGGCGGGGTCTGCAGGCGGAACCCACAGCGTGCAGCTCCAAAAGGGCCAAGCTCGGGTTCTTTGCCGTGAGCATGGTGACTTCCACAGCACCCTGTGTTTCGCCCCACTTATCTTGGGACTGCTTCTGCACATCCTGGAAGAGGGCGCAGCTGCCGCGCTGGTTTTGCATTTTCAAGAGACGCTGGACGCCCTCTCGCTTCTCGGCCATTTCGCGGAAAAAAAAAGTGGTCCACGCCGGCAAGAGCCACATGGTCGTGGTCGAAATAGAAGCCCAGAGAGAGGTAGGTGTAGGGGGCCCGCAGATGCCTGTTGACCAGGTGGTTGACGACAGCCTCCACCTCAGTGAAATAATTCTGATGAATCTGGGAGCTCATGGTTGATCGGTAATCAGGAGTTAAGATCGAAAAATGGTGTTGGCAGGTCCTGGTGGCCGAGGGTAGATGAGTGGCTGATTCGAAAGGTTGAGACTGGAAAAAAGGTTGGAGGGTGGGCAGAGACTGAAGCAAGGGGCGTCCCTGGGTCTGGTGCATCTAAACACTGTTGAAGCAAGAGACAGAGCTGTAGGACCATCGAGTGCACTGCCACTTAGGTCTTGAGAGGTGAAGGAGAGTGGAGAAGAGGAGAGAGTTTTAATGGGGAGAGACAGGGAGCTAGAGAGACGGGAGAAGGCTGTACATTCTGCCATATAATTCTATACTTGGGAGTATACAGTATTTTTAATAGCATTACTAAACTTGAGAATAGGCAGATGTGTGTGTGTGTGTATATCTTCTGTTAAAGGAGCTAAGTTTCAGATATGAATGGGTATGGGAAAAGATGACTTCAAGATAAAGTAGGGCTCTGGAATCATATCAATTGTGAGAAAGGCTTTGACTTTCCCAGTATTTTAAAATTTGCAATTCAAGCCATGTATCTAGGTCCCAGAGAGAGATAGGGAAGATGCAGTTAGTATTTTGATTATATCGGTACAACGTGATGTCTGACAATAAATAGATCCTCAATAAAATGGTTAAATGAAAGAATGAATATCCAGGGCCAACTGCCTTTCTTGAAGCAACTTTTGTTCGGAGACAACTCTTGGGGTATGGAAGGTCAACACAGCATAATCTTTGACTTGCTTTGATTTTGCAATGACGATGTGAATTTGGATCACTGGCAGCTCAGATCGAAGTATACTCTTAGAAGCTAAAAGTAGACTAGGTTGGGCTGGAGGCCCCTTAACTTTTGAAAGGCTATAGTGTTTATTTAGATTTATTGCTACTCTCAAAATTCCGATGTAACTAAGTAGACGCCGATCTGCAGCACATTCCTACCGAGAGAATAAATCTTGTAAATTGACAAGGGTTTTGCAGACACCATCAAGTTGCAAAAAAACACAAAAAGTAGATGATACGAAGATATTAACCTTTTTGACGCATTCTAATAAAGACAATTCTAGAAGTGCAGCTCGGTTTCGATCCCAGCAAACCAGTCCTGAGATGTGGCTCTGGTGCCAAAATTGCCTTGTCTGGAAACTGGTTTAGATTCAGTATTACTGAACTGTATAAAAAAAGACTTCATTAAGTCGGCTTTCATTCTATTTATGCCTTTGTCATTTCCTTCAGTGTTGAAGTGAAAATAACACAAAAGAAATCATTGCTGAGAGGCCTAGAATTTATCTTCAATTATTTATTGTGATACTCCTCTCTCCACCCACCATTACACTCTAACATGTCAAGTGTCAGTTAAAGGCATGTTTAAGACCCTGTAATTCTCAGCATGGTAACTGTTTTGACTGTATTTAATGGCCAGCACTTACTCCAAATGAGTTAAAGCATATTATTGTGTAAGCATTTATCTTCCCGACTTTTCTGCCTTGGTAAAACATTTTCCTGTTACTCCACTGCTTTTCTATTCTCTTGTAAGTTTAAATAACAGTATGTAACTAGCTAATGAATAGGATTAGATACCAGGTAGATACTTATCAACCTGCGCCAACCAGGTTGATACACATGAGAAATTACCACGAAACTGACAAATGGTTAAATGCAGATAGACACGTCAGACACCCTGGCCTCACATTTTTTCCACATGTTCATGACGATGTGAGACATTTCCCCTTCAACCCAGCCCCTCAACCTGGATTTCCCTCTCTTAGAGAATGGTATCACCATCTACCTCATTGCTCAAGTCAGAAATTTGGCTATTATTCTCAACTATCACCCCACTCTATCTTATCTACACACATTACATTTGGTGAATTTAGAATCTAATTGTATAGCATACATGATAATTGGGGTGAAGCTTCGTTCTTTCCCTTCACTCCCTGCTGGAATTATCTAGATTTTCTGCGTGAATACGTGTCATCGACGGATGATTAATTGTATAGACTTTAGTTTTTCTTTCAGTCACAGACTTTTCTATTCCACACTTGAATCAGTCATGATCTTGACTTTGTAAAATCTTACTGTGTTTAATAGCCTTTAGTTATTGAATAAGAAGGGAAATAGGGATTTGGATGTATTAAAATACTGGCTTCTGCCAGTTTTCTTAATTTGTCTTCTAAAGAACTTTGATGAGAGCCTGGCTATCTGTATCAAACGTAGAATAAAACTCAGAGTTAGCCTTCCTATAAGTAAATATAAATGTTTATGCAGTTACATCACCCATACAGCAGCTATTGTTAAGAAAACACTCCACCATCTTGTCAGTTATCTCTATAAGAGTCAGAGAAAAGTATGTTCGTAGCACTATTGGGTTCGTTGGCCAGTTATAATTACTATATGTATTAGCTCTGTGTCATTTACTGAAATAAATGTCAAGGGAAATTAAGAGAAAATAATAAACGTAATATGTGCATATGAGGAGCTACAGTCTAATGCAAGGGACAGTACAAAAAGAGATTTTAAATAAGTAAAATTCATAGTCAACTGAGGTTATAAAATTACATATTCAAAACTTGAGTATCAAGATGATATTTTTTAGAGTATCATTGAAATGGTATATAATAGGAGACAACTGGCAATGGCACAATAAGTAAATAAATGGGATAGAACATAAGCATTAAAAATGTTGCTTTCCAAAAATGTTTAAAACAGGAGAAACGCTCACAGTATTACGTTGAGTAACATTAATCTATGACTCGAATACACAGTGAAAAAATTGAGCCTATGCAGCGGCCAGAGTTCACCTTTCACTCTTACGTAAAAAAACAAATCTCTTTTGCAGCTCAGTTCTTACAGTTGTGTTTGCTCTACCCCTTCTTGTTGGTAGCATCTGTTATTATCTATCTCTCATCAGTTTGTGAAATCTTTGGCGCGTGGCATGTATTCATCAGAGTAGGCTATTGTGCACTACAGTAATCAACGACACACAAGTCCTATTAACTTATAACCATAAATGTTTATTTTTCTCATGTTAATATCCTTCACCGGTTCACGTTGACTCTGTTCCTTGTATTTCCTTTAGAACTTAGGGTAATGGAACCATCTCTAGCTGGAAGGAGAAAAGAGGCATGGCAAACCACAAATAGGCTCTTAAAACCTCTACATCTCTTTAACTCACACCACTTCACACACATTTATCTGGCCAAAGCAAGTCTAGGTTCAGCAGAGTGGGGATGTCGAAGCATCCCTCCAAGAGGGTCACTGAAAGAAGGGAAGTAGTACCATTTGATCTAACAGCAAGCAATGACCCTCAGCTCTCATTTTGTCCACTATCTCACATTAATTCACTTTTGCCACTACTCCACTTTACTTACCCATACTCATGTCACATCCTAGACTATGGTTTTGGTCTCTCAAAGGAGCTCAAACCCTATCTCCCCACAGAACCTCTTGACTCCTTATTGCAGAAGAGGTAGGAATAGTCCACTTAATGTGCTTTTAGGAGATGTGTTGCTCAAAGCCAAAGAGGCCTTATCATCCACTTGAAAATGGGTAGGGGCTTTCTCTGTGCAGGGCCGGAGTGGTCTGGTACTGTCGGTAGCTGGGAGCATCCTCTTTCTCATTTAGACCATTTATGTTTGCCATCTCTCTCTTTTGAATTCCTTC
The DNA here is from genome assembly GCF_011762595.2 of Tursiops truncatus. NCBI lineage: Eukaryota > Metazoa > Chordata > Mammalia > Artiodactyla > Delphinidae > Tursiops > Tursiops truncatus. The sequence continues at coordinate 5,753,653 of NC_047038.1, forward strand.
CAACATAATCAGGTAGGATGGGTGAGTGGAATGGGGATGGGATCAGTTAATAACTCAATAAAAATTGAGGTAACTATTCTATGTCTCTTGGATATCTTGACCACTCTTCTTTCTGAAATGGTGACCTTTACTTGCATTGAATATCCAAGATATGTGGCCATTATTTGGGCTTTGGTCTAGAAACAGAAAGAAATTTTCAATTTAGCGCTTCAGCTCCAGAACTTTTCAACTTAAACGCAGAGTAGTTCCTCTCTAAAGCCTAATGATTTTCTCTGGGTTGTGGGACTATATATGAGTTTCTATTTCTTTTAGTTTTTTGTTTTCTATATTTTCCAAATATTTACTTTACAATAAGCACATCATTACTTTTACATTTAGAAAAAAATGCAATAAACTTATTTTCAAAAACAACATAAAAATTAAGAGTCCTGCATGAGGAGAGTGACTTCAGGGAAATCAGGGATAATTCCATGTCACTTGAGAACATTTGTAATATCTTGTTCATTTTTATATTTCTTATAGTTCCCAGTGTTGAAAGATGTGTGTGACCCTTATGGTGGTATTAGTTTTAGGAACAGATTTATATCCAGAGCTACACTAGACACATCAACCTTTGTGTGTGTGTGCTTCTGGGCACAAAGTTGAACAGAGAAGGCATCCCAAGGGACAAAGATACTGCAGAAGTTCTAGGCCTTTAGACCCCTACTGCAATATAAAACTCTTGTGAGCTATCCTGAACCAGAAAGACAGAGAACGTTTTAGATGGATTTTCTCCATCTAAACCATCTATGTTCTAAGAACCTAGAAGCAAAAAGTAGACCACATGTTCTACCTTGTTCTTTCCTTGCTGAAGCACAAGTATGTTTAAGAATTTCTAATTTAGAGCACACCCACCAGTAAGCAAAGGAGAATGCAGGAACAAGATACAAAGCCTTGGTTGAGTGTTTGAACATTTTCTTAGGTATAGAGAAGCTCTCTGCCTTTGGATCTATTTACCTAATGTAAGATGGGGAGATTTTGAGTCAGTAGAGTGAAAGACCTGAAGAGAGACCAAAGAGAAAGGGAGGGATAGAGGAAAAGTAGAGAGACAGACAGAGAGAGGCAGAGATTGACTGACTGATTTTCTCAAGGGGTTTAGGTCATGGAACATTATTCTATGGTCCCAGGAAGAAAAGATCTGGAAAAGGTACATTCACATGCATTCACTAACAAAGTGTCCAACAGAGTCTCCTAGGATCTGACCATTTCATAGTACCACTCTTTGTCTTTGGTGAAGAAAAGTGAAGCTTGCTGGGAGCGTTCTGAGCCAACACTTGACACCATTGCAGGAGCTAGTCACTGAATGTAGAAATGAAGAGATGGATGTTGGATGGATGAATCTTCTAATGTTTCAAATGGATTGGAGAGAGAGACAATTTTTGGCCTTTATTCATCACTATATTAAGTCTTTACCCCAACCAACTGGAAGATTGATCATCAAATTTTCATGCATTTGTTTTATGAATAATATTTAAAAATTCTAATGTGTAACAGATCTTCTAAGAAATGTATATCCGGATTATCATATTAATAGTCACAAAATGGACAAAGCTAACACTTCAAATGTACAATCCTCTGTCATACTCACGGCTTTATTAACTACTATTTGCATTATTTTACAAACAGCTTTTAGGGATGTTGTGGTTTACTGGAGCAGTACATTTGTATCACCGTGACTTTTCTGGCTGTTACAAAATTCCTTTTTGAGAATACCTCAGAAGATATTTCTGAATTGAAAACTTCAGGTCAAATTCTGAAAATTAAAACAATCCCAAACTCAAACCTGACCGTGTAAGAAGCAAGTAAAGTTCAATATAAGAAGAAAAGTTAAAGCAATCTCCAGTAGTTTAAAAGAAAAAAAAGGATTTTTGTATAAGAAGATAATTCTTTACCACCTTAATCCATTATTAAAGGTGACCATTCATCCTTAATAATCAGATCAATTTGTGCTGAAAATTTAGTTCTGTATGTGTGAGTTGCAAGTGATCTCATTAGTGTTCTACTATATCAAGTTTGATAAAATCCCCAATCCATTTCAGTTAAGTTTCTATTGATCCAGTTAAGAGATCAATCTGGACTTGTTCAGTTCTTTTGTCAAGGGATTTCGTCTGGCTTGAGTTTAAAGTTATGAAATAAACATGATTTAGAAATGTAAGATGGAATGAAAAACAGTCCAGCTGAGTGTTGCCAATTACCTGAACTCAAGTTTTCGCATTTGAGCATCTGATAGGGCATTGGCACTTAGAAATGGACTAGAAAACCAATAGGACAAAGAAGACGGAGTGCCTTTCAAAGTAATGAAGGTCTTACCTTCCCTCACTTCCACTAGTGATTAGGTTTCTGCGTCACTGAACAATGTGAAATCTATTTGTCAATAAAATAGGATTTTACTTTTATTCTTTAGTATGTTTTACGTCTATTGATACTGACTTTCATTAACTCAATGCTTCCTTCATATCTATTTTTCAGTTTCTCATTATTTTCTGCATTTTACCCTAAGTTTTCTGAGGAGAGAATGAATGGATTTTAAAATGTGTGAAGATCTTGGGGACACGGACAAGAGTTTCACGTGATAACCATTTTCCTGACACCTTCTTCCCTTCGGGAACGGTTTTAGGAGTGGTGCTGAAACAGAGAACTGCCCGGAAGCACTTCTCTTTCATACGATTTCTCTTCTCATACTCGCAGAATAGGCGAGGATCTCCTTTTAGCAGGAAGCATCTTTAAGACCTTGTGTTCCACCTGGTAAAGAATAGGTACATAGGTATGCAGTGATTCTGCATGTATGTATCACGTTGTCAGGGAAGTTCACTGTCCTTTTCTCTTGGGGGTACCTTCTTGAGGACAAAGAGATTTGAAGGTAGAGACTGAACATATGCCAACAAGTCAGAGACTATAATTGGTGGTCCCCATGGTGTGTCATGCCACTGTACCCATCAGCTTTCAGTTAGGAGAACAGAGCCACTCTAAGTTCCATGGGAATAAAAGATGTATTAGGTTTTGTGGAAGAAATTAGACTATAGACGAATGTGGGAGCTTGCTGAGGAAGTGATGCTCTGGAAGGGTGATGTTGGAGGATTAGAGAAGCAGTTACTAAAAAATCACAGAAGTGCTACCACAGGCAGACAAATAGAATCTTGTGGGGAAATCCAAGAAACTAAGCCCTCGCGGTAGTGCAAGTGGGACCAGAAGTACACTCACACACTCTCGCACAGGTTCTAACAGCATCAGACAGAGGAGGAAAAAATAATGAGGAAAGCCAAGGCCGTGGGCAAGGAATCAAGTAAGAGGCGCCCTTTCATCACATTTTTATTTCAGTTGTTGTTATTATTAAATAATTATTAAAGGTAAATTTTAAAGACCTCCGTTCTGGTCATTTCTCACAATTGTTGGTTTACTAGGTGAAAGGCAACAGGCTACTTAAAAAGTTTTACCCTGACACACATAGAAGATTTGGGGGTTCAACTTGTTTCATTTTATAGGTGAGCATGCTGAGACCTAGGAAGTTAAAAGAGATTCATTCAGAGTGACCCAGTCAAGGTAGAGTTCTGTCAGCCAACTCCTACCTCAGCGCTCTTCCTGTATACATGACTCCTCCTTGAAGAGATATTTTGATTTAAACTGCGGTCAGGTCTCACACTTTAAAAGCCTAATAAGATCACTTCTGGGACTTCCCTGGTGGCGCAGTGGTTAAGAATCCACCTGCCAAGGCAGGGGACACGGGTTCAAGCCCTGGTCCGGGAAGATCCCACATGCCGCGGAGCAGCTAAGCCCGTGCGCCACAACTACTGAGCCGGCACTCTAGAGCCCGTGAGCCACAACTACTGAGCCCACGTGCCACAACTACTGAAACCTGCACGCCTAGAGCCCATGTTCTGCAACAAGAGAAGCCACCGCAATGAGAAGCCCGTGCACCGCAACTAGAGAAAGCCTGCTCGCAGCAGTAAGACCCAATGCAGCCAAAAATAAATAAATAAATAAAACAATAATAAATAAATAAATAAATAAAACTCTAATAAGATCACTTCTAATTCACACATATAGAACTAAATTTTCAGCACAGATCTGATTACTAAGGATGATCCTGTAACTGGCCTTATTGACATTGACCTTGGCAAATCCACTTTTCAAGCTTAGTGCCAAGAGGCAGGATGGTCTCCTGCTTCCATAGAGGCCATTTGAAAGAGGTGGGTAACAAAATTTACTGTATTCTTACAAGATAAGAATATTCATCTCTAACCATTTTCACCCAGCGATTCTGAGAACCTGTTCTATGCCATGTCCTGTATTAGGCAATAAGAAGAGGTGCAAGAACGATTAGAGATGACCCCTCTGCTTTAGGATGATGTACGGTTCAGGTAATCCTACACTGATCCGTTCTATTTTCTTGGGTTATATTCAGCTACCTTTACATCAGCTTTTTAACGATTGAAAATGCTTGCTCATGGGGCTTCCCTGGTGGCGCGGTGGTTAAGAATCCACCTGCCAATGCAGGGGATGCAGGTTTGAGCCCTGGTCTGGGAAGATCCCACACGCTGCAGAGCAGCTAAGCCCATGCGCCACAGCTACTGAGGCTGCACTCTAGAGCCTGCGTGCTACAACTACTGAAGCCCGTGTGCCTAGAGCCCGTGCTTCACAACGAGAGAAGCCACCACAATGAGAAGCCCGTGCACTGCAACGAAGAGTAGCCCTTGCTTGCCGCAACGAGAGAAAGCCTGCATGCAGCAGCGAAGCCCCAGTGCAGCCAAAAATAAATAAATAGACTTAAAAAAGAAAATGTTTGCCAGAGACTTCCCTGGTGGTCCAGTGGTAAAGAATCCACCTTCCAATGCAGCGGACGCGGGTTTGATGCCTGGTCAGGGAACTAAGATCCCACATGCTACAGGGCAACTAAGCCCACGTGCCGCAATTACTGAGCTTTTGCGCCTCCACTAGAGAGCCCTTGTGCTGCAAACTACAGAGCCCACGTGCCCTGGAGCCTGCACGCCACAAGTAGGGAAGAGAAAACCCGCACGCCACAACTAGAGAGAGGCCCGCTAGAGGGAAGCCTGCACGCCACAACGAACAGCCTGCGTGCCGCAACTAAGACCCGACACAGCCAAAAAAAAAAATAAAAATAAGTAAATAATAAATCTTAAAAAATAAAAGAAAATGCTTGCTAAATTGGATAGCTTATTCATTCACCTCAAATTTGTTCTGGTAGGTAGAAGATATACAGGGTGAGGAAAGGGGTTAAATAAAGTATTATTGTCAAAGATACAAAAATATAGGGGGAAAAAACCTTACAGTTATTGCAGACTATGTTTTTGGCCTAAGAAAACTACATCCTTGAAAATGGGAACACATTCTAAACCAAAATTTACCCTAAAATTTTACAATGTAAGATCCAACTCTGCTGGTGCAGTAGTAATGAAAATCAGAATACTTAGACGTCTGTACCATTTAATACTTGTTTTGTTTTCCATTTTCGTGAGATTTCTAAGATGGCTTGAACAGATTACAACCAAATTTAGTTGTGCGTGTTGATTTTTCACAAACGCTCTGTTTATGTCATGTACAATTTGCTGATGCCTTTAATTAATGGTCATAGCAACTCTTGCGAGCTTAATCAATCTTCAAAACAATTTATTGTTTGTGCAGTTTATAGCCAATGCTGCAGGAGAGATTTTTCTTTTTGTACATTTAAAAATCCCAGAGAAATTAACTTTCTCCTTCAGGGCGCTAGGCTGTTCCTTCTCTGACTTTCTGGAAGTGGTTGGTAGGAATGAATTATTGTCAGCCTTTCAATAAGCTACTGAAGATGGAATCTGCTTTTCAGGAGAATAGTGGCCATTCTATCCTCCTGTTTCTTACGCCAAGAGGCTGAGAGCAAAAGTACATCTGGGCAAATGAAAATATAACTAATGGAAGAGATAGAGCATCGATTTCTAGGATACAGTTATTAAAGAATGAATGAGTGGAGAGGGAAGGGTGATGAATGTGTGCTGAACACACACAGCATTTCTGCTCCGGGTTGTGTTGTGTGAGCTCGGCCTGATTTCTTCTGCTTCAGGCGGCTGAAAGCCCTCCACAACACCCGTGTGTTCTTGTCTGTTCTGCCAACTCCACTGCTACTGCGTGTGCTTTCTTATCTGCTGTGACAACTAAGTTAGTCTCCTCTGTTCCAGCCGAATGGAGGGCTCTTACAAGCACACAGATGCAACCTGAATCCAGGCCTGAAGTGGGTACCAAGGGTTTAGCTGCCTTGTATCACATGGAAAGCACAGGGAGAAAAGGTGGGAGAGGCTCCCAGTGGCCGAGTCCCTCCTCTTTCCTCTATGACAGTGTTCCCTCAACAAGAGGAAGGAGCAGGCCTTACTCTGCTTCATGTCAGTTGGTTTGGGGAGATCTCCTCTCTGTTTAGTTCCTTCATAGATTTCATTGATGTTTTTTTAACCGTACTTCATAGGGGAGAAGGAAAACCAGTTTTGATTTGCCCCAGGTCTGGTACTTCTGCCCTTTGGAGAGCCCCATTACAGCTGAATTGATAGGGCCTACAGATGGTCAAGGAAGGGCCTAAAGATGATAAAATTATAGGGAAATAGAGACCTATGAGAAAATCTCATAGAATCTTATAGAAGTTGAGTCATTTTTTATAAAGAATGAAAGACGAGTAAGGATGAACACGTGGTCGCATAGTTTCCAGCCAACCAGCTAACGGTGCATAAATAGAAATAGGAAGTAGCTAAAAGTGCATAGGATGGAAACACAGACCCCCAATTGTATTACGCACCCTCAGGTGGTGAGGAATTGGAAGTGATTCCCTGGTTCTCATAATGTTGAAGTCACATTATATTTCTCAATCACAATTTTTTAAGACTTCCTTCCAATGCTACCTTTTTCACGATCTTTGTTTTTCCTGCTAAGTAACCCTTCCATCTCTTCTCTCTGAGACAGTTGCATCTCTTCATAATCTGCCGCCAGTTCTTATAATAGTTTTTATTCAGCTGTATTGCTTTCATGCTGACCTTCACAAGGACCCTGAGCTCCGTGAAAACAGGAATTATTTTTTTAAAAATATTTTTGTAATTGAAAGTCTGTCACAGTGCTTCCTGTATAATGGGTGCAGAACGAGTATTTTTAAAAAATCATCTGAAAGAAGTTGTTAGAGAATTAGTCTGGTTTTGAAGCAAAGACTTTAGCAGAAAAGGTTTAATATAGAGATCTCTCTGGAGCACTAGGAAATGGGCAACCCAGCTGGTCACTTGCCCATACCAACCTTGAGTCTTTTCCCAGCTTCTTGCCTTTTTCCACCATCTTCTCAGCTCCTTCTCAGCAATTCTAACCAGCTATAGAGACTTAATAATTAGCAATCAAAATGAACTCAAACTAAAGTTTTAAAACCCCAAATAATGGAAAAGAAAATGAGGATGTAGAAGTGGTCCACTGCCATTCACCCACATAATTCATTGACTGTTCAGTAGAATCTAGGGCACCATATGGATGAACTGAATGGACTAATCCTCTGGGCAAGAAAACCGAAGTAGCAGCTCTTTGTGCATCTATGGGAACAAAATGGTAGGAAGATTATGTTCACTGTTGGAAACTGGCCCACAGGGCCATGAAGAGTCCATTTGTTCAGTATTCAGTTAATTTTATGACCAGCCATGATTATTTCCTATAAATAGAAATCATCGGTCTAAATATTCAGAACGAGTTCTCCAGTCCTTATCCTAGGTACATGTAGTATGTTATTACCTTCAGCAAAAACCAGGAGCAAAACGTTGACCCCCTAAAGTTGATTTCTGACACTTTCAGTGTCTCCTGTTCTCTGTTAGTCTCCAGGTACTGCTTTCACTTTCTGCTTTTTGAGAGCATGGTCGCCGTATTGAGTACAGCACTCCTTCTGCATAAAGGAGTTTAATTCTTAAGTCTAATTGAGCAAAGGAATGCCTTGTTCCTTGTTAAAGGATTTGGGGGAAAAATAATAGAAATCAAGCCTTCAACGAACACATAAAGAGGGAAACATATTGCATCGCGGGGAGGAGCCTCTTTAACCGCACTGAAATCTGAGTTGGTAGGTGACCATCTCCTCTGTTTGGGTAGGCTAGTCGTGGCATTCAGTAGCAGAGGAGAGCAAGCAGGATTTTGACATATTTGTTCAAGTTTAGTAGTTGATTCATTTCCCTGAATAATTGATTTCTTAAAGAAGCTTTTAACCTGAGTCTTATTGTATCCTGACAACCTGAAGGGATGTGAGTCCCTTAGTAAATAAATAGGTTCTGTGTGTTCTAAATGAGTGGAATATTGACCTTGACTCTTCCCAGCAGAGTCATAAAGCAGGGCGGTGGAGATAGCTTATGACGCAAGTCTACCACATTAATTTAGATGACAAACTCTTCCCTCACAAACAGCTTCCGCGTTCTCTGCCCACACAGCGTCTTCTTCTGAGTCAACAGTAAGATAACATTTGCTCACTTCCACACATTTAAATAACTGGTTCATAAAAAGCCTCATAGTTTGTTTAAACACATTTTTAATTTTAGTTTTTTTTTAATGGGGGTATAGTTGCTTTACAATGTTGTATTAGTTTCTGCTGTACAGTGAAGTGAATCAGCTATATGTATACATACCTCCCCTCTTTTTTGGATTTCCTTCCCATTTAGGTCACCACAGAGCATTAAGTAGAGTTCCCTGTGCTCTACAGCAGGTTCTCATTAGTTATCTATTTTATACATAGTATCAATAGTGTATATATGTCAATCCCAATCTCCCAATTCATCCCACCCTCCCCTTTCCCCCCTTGGTGTCCATATGTTTGTTCTCTACATCTGGGTCTCTATTTCTGCCTTGCAAACAGGTTCATCTGTACCATTTTTCTAGATTCCACATATATGTGTTAATATATGATATTTGTTATTTTTTTTCTGACTTACTTCACTCTGTATGACAGACTCTAGGTCCATCCCCGTCTCTACAAGTGACCCAAGTTCATTTCTTTTTATGGCTGAGTGATATTCCATTGTATATATGCACCACATCTTCTTTATTTATTCATCTGTCGATGGACAGTTAAGTTGCTTCCATGTCCTGGCTATTGTAAATAGTGCTGCAGTGAACATTGGGGTGCATGTGTCTTTTTGAATTATGGTTTTCTCAGGGTATATGTCCAGTAGTGGGCTTGCTGGGTCATATGGTAATTCTATTTTTAGTTTTTTAAGGAAAAGACTTTGTTTTTTGTGAAACTTCATATTTTGGACTGGCCTTTCAATGACTGTTTCTGGTCAAAACATTAAGTTCTGAAACATTTTAATTGGAAATGAACGTATACAAATAAAAGCAAAACATAGCATTACTAAGGATAGGGAAGTTTTGGAAATAAAAAGAAGTTATGACAAAATTTCATCACACTTGCAATGACTTTGCTGTTCATCAGCTTCAGTTTCTAAGTTTTCATCTTATTTTAGTGAGAGAACTACATATTTTAAAGGTGTCGGTCTTTCAAATGCTGAATGGCCAACAATGTATCATATTTATAGTTTACTTTCTTGATTCATGCCTATAGCCTTGGAAAACAAGGTCCTTAATGAATAGGACCACTCTGCACTTCTTATCGTCTTCCAGCTCTGTGAGTATTGCAAGGAATTTTGAAAGCCAATATTTGTCACCTTTCTACTTTATGATAGAATTGTAAAAGTGAGGTGGCCAATATTTGTCACCTTTCTACTTTATGATAGAATTGTAAAAGTGAATTGTAAGAGTTTCATTTACCTTACCCTTTAGAGAAAAAAAGGAGAGAAAAATGAATAAATGGCTTCCCTCAATATTTGGAGCCAATTAGATCAATAAATTTTTCCAGAACCCTCCAGCTAGTTTTGAAATCATTCTACTTTTAAGAAAATATACCTAAGTGGCAATTTCTTTTTTATTTAATAGTATTATACTTCTGTGTAATATATTTGACTTTAGGATATCGAAGTGTCCATAAGAGTAGATTAATTTTATGTGTTTATTATTTATGCCCCTCATTGTTGAAATAAAAAATATTTAAAGGGACTTGTAAAATACCAATTTTTTAAGTAATAAAATTGGAAAATAGAGAAATAAGTAGGAAAAGTAAAATAAATCTGGGGATAATTTCTAACCATAAACTATATTTCCTAATGTCCAATAGGCTCTGCTATAGCTTGGCTGAAAATTTGACCTCAATCTTCCTAGCAACTAATACAGACAACATTCAAGTATTTTATTCCTGATAGCAGTGTAAGATTTTTTCCTGTGGCTCCTACCACTGGTTTCTGTGAAATATGTGTTTCAAGCATATATTTTCAAAATGATGAATTTAACAAACAGATAATATAGTGAGAAATAATTGTTGACTAAAATAAAATAGCAAACTAAATTTTAATCATAACATAACCTAAATTAGTCTTGGTATCAGACTTGTAGGTGGGATGAAATGGCTTCCTGGCTCTGCTAAGAGAGAATATTAAAACGGACATCTCTATATTTCTGCAGTGATATTTATTAAGCACCCTCCAGGTACCTTGAGAATATAGTGAATAATCTTATTCTGACAAATTAGCAAATTGATTGACTAGGCCCATAAGGAACTGTAGATAAATATTCCATATAAGCGGAACGTAACTAGTTATCTCTCTAAAACATATTGTGGGAATGCCAGTGATACTGGACAGCTGGGAGGACACCCAGAGATATGTTCGGACCATGATACCCTTTTCGTTTTTCCAGAGATCAGGCAAATCTTTGTTCCCTACCCAGATGTTAGTAAAATAATATTAACAATATTTATTGAGCAACAACTAAGCATCAGGGTTTGTAGTTGCTACAGTTGATATTAAGAATAAATGAGTAGTTCACAATGTATATAATACAGTAAAGGTATGAGACAAGTAAACTGGAAGACTGTAATATACAATCTACCGAAGGCCGTAAAGAAGTACCAGCCATGTCTGATGAAGTGAAAAAGAGGGAGGGGGTGGCCTCTTCTGAAGGGATAGGAACAGGTTTCATGGAAAAGATGCTCTTTGAGATGGGTTGTGAAGGCTGGATATGATTGGAACCAGTGGAGGAAGATGTTCTTTGCAGAAAGAATGCCATGAATAGGAGCCCTGAGGGGGCACTTGGTTCCATTCACATCCTTAACTCTGTCCCCAGCCGCCCGGAGGAGCAGTCACTAGTAGGAAGTCATTTCATTTCTCCTCTCATTCCTTCAGCTTTCGATTGCATCTCAGTGCCTCCGCTTTAAAACGCCTCCTGCCCTATCTCTGTCTTCCTGGTTTCATCACAGAAACCTTATTTCTGCAGCACTCATTTCAACTGACAACTTATTTGGACGGTCTGCATGACTTTCCTCCTCAGCGACTCTGAGAAATGGTCGGGCTCAGATCCCTTTCTTAGCTGCACACCAGCTGCCTGTTGATAAGATTACAAGGAACACCTTTTCCTTCCTAGGCCCCTGCCTCCCTCCCTTTGAAGCAGGCATCTAACACCCCATACCCTAGACGAGTTGACTCCACCGGCCCTGATTCTCTGCTTAAATAGGATGTAGGATCAAATAATGGGAAAGCGCCAATGTCACAGGAGCTGCGAGTAATCTGGTTTACTAGGAGTGGGAGATACAGCCAGGAGATTGCTAGAACATAGGCTGGAAAGATAATCTAGGCTCACACTGTGGAAGTCTCTGAATGACATGCTGAGAAAATTGAATTTGATTTGATAAGAAATGGGAATTCAGTGGAGCAGATTTACCGTCTGCATTCGTTTCTCCCTCTTTTTCTCTAGAGAGTGTGTGTGTGTTTTTCTGTGATGCATTCTCATTGGAAAAAGGATAGGGTCTATTAGATTTCCTTTACGGTGCCATTCACAGCCGTGTGCACCCAAGAAAGTCTTCGTAGAGACGAGGGAAAGTGATCAGAGTTGGGAAAGTTTGTTACACCATAGTGCTTTTCAGAATGTCATCTCATAAAAGACTCAAGCATCCTTGAGAGGGAAATATATTGCTTGGAAAAGAGTAAGTAGACAATGCCAGTAAAAATGGAAATATGCCTTTACCCTGTGGAAGTCTTTAGTTTTAACTGGCAGAGACTGGATGGGAACTGAAACAGATCTCAGGGTTTCATGCTCTGCTGACAGCAGAGACGTGGTTCAGTTAGCTTCTAGCCGAGTGTTTAAGGGATATTGAAATCCTTCCAGTTTACAGTACGTTTGGCAGCTCTCTGTGGGATAATCTTTTTTATGTGTATTCTGTTTGGAAGTGAACTGTGCACCAGTTATTTTAAGTAGTATTTTTTTAATCTGTTGCTGTGTTAATTATAGCAGAGACAGCGACAGCACACTCATAGGCTGATGTGAATGTTTTATTCAGTGAACCAAAGAAATATCAACCAGGGCTGTATAGAAATTGCAGTGGACTGAAAATAATCGAATATGAATGGGTTTAGGGAGCCAATGGCACTGACAGCTTATGAAGCTGAAGATTCGATTTTTTTCTCCTACTGCAGTTTATGTGAGAGTCACTGAAGAAAGAAACCCTTGGCATGATTATATTTTCTTGTGGAATGTAACTAGTTTCACAGTGGAATAATTTTGACAAGAGTTCTTAGTTTCCTTCCATATGTTGTATTTCATTTTCTAGAAAAGGGGTCCTTGCCCTGGCGTATTTCACTGCTATTCACTGCACCATAGGAAAACTGTTTCTTTTTCTTTCTGCAGTTATCGGTGGCAGAAAGAGAGAAAAAAAAAGATACAAACAAACGAAAAGGGAAGGTGAGTCTGGGTGAACTGCTCTCGAGCCAGCGCACGCTAGCACAGAGACCTCGAAGCGAGGGATCACCTTGGCTTCTCATTAAGGTCTGAACCCAAGAGAAAGTTATGGGTGAACGTGTGTGTGGAATTCCACACCTTCCTTCCAGCCCCGTCCTTGTATTTTCATTCAACCACAGAAACACTTGAGAGGCAGTAGTATAAGAATAAGTGGCTGATCCTAGAAAATTAAATTGTCATTTTTTTTTCTAAAAAAGATATCTTAAAATGTGTATCTAGGATATGCAAGGAGGAAAATAAAGAACAAACAGAGGTAGTCCCGACTGATGTTGGATTCACTGAAGGGCAAGTCTCTTACTTCCTTGGATTTTCTGTTGATTGACTTCAAAGCTATAATTTCTAAATAGATTTCTGGGACTAGGAATCTTGGCACAAAATCTTCAGTGTGTTCCAGGAGGCTGTATTCTGGCGCTTATTTCTTTTATAAATTAAAAAAAAAAAAGCTCAGGCCCTTAAATGTTTCCGTGAACATGCCTCCTCCACTTCCGTCTCCCACACACATGTGCGCACACCCTCACACACACAGACACACTCTCATGACATGCTTTGAATTGGACCCCAAGTTAAAACCAATCTGCTGAATAATTTCTGCTTGTTATTGTTCAGTTAAGCATCAATAGAGTGGGAAAAGGAAACAGAGAGCCACAACAAAGCAGTGCTGTAAATGCTGTTTATGTAATACATGTAGTTAACACCAATTTAACCTTTCCAGTGTAGCCTTCATTTAAGCTCAAAAGAAAAAAAAAAAAAAAAAAGCAAACACCAATTCATTCACAGAAAAGTGATTGCTGACCTTTAGGTGCCTGGCACTGTGCTCATGTACAAAAGTCATGGAAAATTGAATAAGAAATGATATGTGCTCTTGAGATTCTCAAAGTCGAACAGCAACAATATTTGTTTGTAATAGCAAATATAGAAACATTTATGACATAATAAGTTCAATGAATAGTTAATGAGCAGCTAGAAAATGAGGTAGGTTGCTGTGAACAGAATCAAAAGCAAACAGCACAAACTGGAAAAAAAATCGCAGCTCATTTAACCGAAAAAAGATCTAATTTCCCTAATATGTAAAGAGCATCTATAAATAAATGAGATTATCTGGTAGAAAAATGTGGAAATGATATAAACAAATAATTCATTAAAAAGGTAATATACGTGACCTTTAAAACTAAGAAATGGTACTCGACCTTAATCATAATAAAGGAAATGAAAATTAATATTACACTTAAAGAGCATCTCTTACCTATTAAGATTGACAGAGATAGGAAAGTTTGATAATCCTGTGTTATCAAGAATGGGAGACAAATAAGCACTTCACACACTGCTTGAGAAAATATAAATTTCTACAACACAGACATGCAGGACTATTGAAAATGTTTATCAGAATTTCATAGTCTCTCATAGAACAATTCCAATTTACTCTGTAGGTATAATAGTACGTATGTGCAAAAACGTATTATTAGACTGTTAACTGTATCATTGCTCAAAATGGTACAAGTTAGAAACAACTTAAATTTCCATCAATAAGATACTGATTAAAATATACTATTTATAACCCTGCCATAAAATGTTAAGCATAAGAGAATATAAGAGAATGATACCATACTCTGTGTATTAATAGGAAAGCACCTCTCACCAAAACACAACATTAAGTGGAAAAAAAAAAAAAGCAATGTGCAAAACATACTGTGTAGTACGTCACCACTTGTGTAAAACCGGAGGAGAATTATGCTCGTGTTTCCTTATTTAGGTATCTGTGGAAACACAAAAATCAACCAATCAATCAATGGGAAGAAAAATTGGGTGACAGAAAACAATGATGTAAAGGAGACCTCACTGCATGCCTATGTATGTTCTTGGTTTCTGAACCCTGTGAATGCATTTCTTGTTTGAAAAACTAAAAGTATTTTTTAAAAAGAAAAGAGGCAAGAGCAAATCATTCCAGCCTGGATGGTCAGGAAAGAATTTCGAAGGGAAGCAGTATTGAGGTGAATCTGGGAAGGTGAGAAGTTCAAGCAGAGATGAAGCCAGAAAAGAATGTCATAAGCAAATACTCAGAAGCGTGAACATCCGTGGAGGGTCAGCAAAGCCATAAAATGGCACTGAGAAGGAAGCTTCAAAGGGCCAAGAAGAGAGCAGTGATATATGAAGCAAAGGGCGTGGAAGGTTCAGGAAGGAGGGCATGGTCATTAGCATCAGCAGCGGCAGGGAGGTCCTCAGGGCTGCAGCACCCCTGCAGTTCCTCTGTAGTTGATTCCACTTTCAACCCAACTTTTCGTCATTGGACTCTGTGGTGAAGGGTGTTGGCTTTATTTCTAGTTCCATTAACCAGTCATCTGCAGATTGTTTTCTATACACGTGTCTCTGTGTTAGACGTCTGTGTAATAAAAAAGGGACAGGAGGCATAACAGACAACCTCAAAAGTTTGAAAATCTATTTTGTGAGAGAAATTTTACACGTTAGGCAACTTGTGGACAGTTACAAAGCAGTCTGTCTAAAAGGACAGAGTCGTCCGAATTCTCGATTTCCCCAGCACTCAGTTTCTTAAGATGCTTTCCTAGTACTTGTTGACGGGTCATCAAATGAAGTGACGTGCATGTTAGTAAACTATTATAGAGTGCAGTGTGAATATAAAGGATGATGAAGGAGATGATGATGACGTAATCATGATCATGATGATGACGACGTAATCCTGAAATGAAGTGAAGGTGTCACCCCAGCTTTGGCTTTTCTCTCTGATGCCAGTTTCTCCCTGTGCTTTCCTTCAGGCTTTGGGTAAGTGCTCAGCTGTGTGGTGACAGGAATGTACTTGCCTGGGATCCCAAAAGGGCTTCCTGGATTTATCCTGGGAAAATGAGGAGGACATAAAAGGATAAAAGAGGGGATTGGGTACTGCGGACAGAAGAAACAGCAACGCGTCAGCAGTGGGAACAGTTGTTGCACTTCTGACCTGGTCATCAGCCAGGTAGGTGACGGGAGCCTGATCACCTTGCTCAACTTCACTTTGTTTTTAATTGAAGTATAGTTGATTTACAATGTTACGTGAGTTTCTGGTGTCCAGTGAAAGGATTCAGTTATTCACACGTATATATCTATTTTTTTCCCTAGATTCTTTTCCCTTATGGGTTATTCCAAAATACTGAGTATTTTGTGCTATCCCTGTGCTATACAGTAGGTCCTTGTGGGTTACCTGTTTTTATTTAGTGTGTAATTTATGCATTTGTTAAATGAGTATGGACAAGAGCCATGAGTTTTAATGCTTCCCTTAACAGTGCACTTTATTTTCCCCAAAGAAACTCTGCTTACAAGACCAGTAGCTGAAGGGTGGAGGACCTGCCCGGAAGGAGGCAGGCGTGGGCAGCCCGCGGCTCTCGCCTTTGGGTAGCTTCGGAATGACGCGTTGTAGCCCATTTGTAAAGGACCAAATCAAGCCATCTTCTGACCCCTTCAAATTCTAGCTTTTTAATTATCCATGACTGTAAAATTCTGAGAGCACTAAAATGATGAATAGCCTAAGAATGGGGTAAGTCTAAGACCCCCCATTAGAAGAACATTCTTTTCTCAACGTTGCCCTTCATTTTAGTAGTTTTGCAACTTTTCATTGTAGTAAAGCCCATTCACCTGAGCGTTCTGGTGGTTTAGGACACCCCAGTGTGCTTACCGAGATATCTGTTTACCAACTTCAGAATTTTATTACCAAAAGGTACATGGGCTGAAATTAATGTATTACATAGATTCCAAAGGCAAAGATAATTTGAGCCATTTAAAACAATATCACCTTAATATCCAATTATATTTCTTTTAATTACAGTATTCTCCTATTATTCTCTTACCTCTATGGGACGATCAGTTACTCTGGAACAGAGGAGTAATGTGTCAAAAAGTTAACTTTCCTCACAGTGTGGCTAGCTCTGTATCTATTGATACAGTTGATTACGGCACAGTGAAAGGTCATGAAATCCAAAGCTTTAGCCTTGTCATAATTTGGGCTACATTTTTAGGCTATACTTGAAGCAGTCCAAGTTAATTTATTGTAGAGAAATGGTACCACCCAAAGAGTTAATTGATCTGTATTTCTAATCCTGACATGGTGTTTAACTCAGAGTCGGTAAGCCAGCTTCTCGTTCACCAGAAACACGGATTGATGTTGCCAAACTGAAATCAATCAACGTTCTCAGAACTTTTGCCAAAATGGATTGTTGAGGAGAAGAACTCTTGGTGTTCAGTGCCCACTTTATTCGGTCAAATTGACTGAAAAGGGTTAACTGCTGGTGGGTGAGGCTGTGGTGGCTTTGGTTGCTTTCTGATCGTTGAGGCAGATGGGTGTCAGCGGTGTGTTTTCTCTTGGGCTGGGGCGTCGAGGAAGCGCCCTTGTGTGTGTGCCCAGGACTGACTCCTGTTGCTGAAATACTGTCGCACAGTCTCGGTAGTTCTTAGTAAGTGCTGGGCGTGATTGGCATGTGCTCCAGAAAGCAGCAAGGCCGAATAAGACAGAAGGGAAAGCAACAATGATATCAGTAGCCTCCACCGGGGATTTATTTAAAGCCCGCCGTCCTGTCAACATTGTTTCAATATGACAGCTGAGGCTTTTGCCAAGTGTGGAGCGTCTGACCCCATTTGACTCATCACTGTAAAGCTCTGCCTTAGTCTAAATGGAAGGGCTGACCCTCTGAGAAGCCATTGTCTGAATCTGAGTTTGGTTCATCACCAAGTTCAAGATAATTATCTGATATTTGTTGGAACCGCAAGGGAGAATAAAATAGAACTGAAAATCTCACCAGAGTGAATTTCTCCAGTGATTTTTGGCCTTTCGGCTTTTTGCTTAGAAATGATTTGAAAGCAGCTTTTGTTTTCTGGCCACTTGAGGCTGGACCGTAGATTCCAAATATATCATATGCCATTCTGATGTGAGTCCGTCAGGGAAAGAAATTTATTTAATCATTTTTGAAACAATAAATAGGACACGGAGTTTAGTCTCGGGTTTAAACATTGTTTTAAATTGTGTTTCTTTAGCTGACAGATACTGTCATTTACAACAGTTTATATATTGATAGTTCAGCCCCTAGAGACTGAGATTTTTCCTACTAAAACGTCAACAACTAGGATTAGTCAAAACTCGCAGAAACAGTCCATACGAATGCAAACTGAGGTTAGACCTCGGTTGAAATTTTGGTCTTACCACTTCTTAGGGATGAAACCAAGAGCAAATTATTAACCTCACTGAGCTTCTACTTACTTATCTTTAAAATAGGGTTGGCCATGCCTCCTGTACAGGTTAAACATAGTGTGTGGATCACAGTAAGTTCTCTAGACGTGTTAACTATTTTTATAGTAACAGAGCACACAGTAGACACATAATCTACGCTGTTAACCTACAAACATCTTTAGTCACATTTCCCACCATCCCTTTCAAAGCAAGAGGTTTTATTGAAAACAATAATGACAGTAATGCAGTGATGGCTTTGGAGGGGACTGTTATACTATATACTGCCATTATACATTATACAAACATGATAAATGCTTGTAAGACAGGAATTGTGTCCTTACATTTCATTATATATTGTTGGTATTTGCCAGTTTTTTCCTTTAAAAAAGCTGCCATGCCACCATACTCTATCAGCCAATATATATATATATTTAAATAGTAATCTTCTATTTATTTTAATATTTATTTTTGGCTGTGTTGCGTCTTCGTTTCCGTGCGAGGGCTTTCTCTAGTTGTGGCGAGCGGGGGCCACTCTTCATCGCGGTGCGCGGTCCTCTCTCTGTCGCGGCATCTCTTGTTGCGGAGCACAGGCTCCAGACGCGCAGGCTCAGTAGTTGTGGCGCACGGGCTTATTTGCTCCGCGGCATGTGGGATCTTCCCAGACCAGGGCTCAAACCCGTGTCCCTTGCATTAGCAGACAGATTCTCAACCACTGCGCCACCAGGGAAGCCCTCAGCCAATATTTTAACAATTTTTAAGGAACAGTAACTCTATTCAGAATGATGAGACACAAGAGGCTTTGTTTAGACTGGAGGTGATAATTTATGGAGTTTGGGTCCTAAGACTCTTGCCTTCCTAAGTGGAGGGACATGACCATTCTTTGGATTGTAAGCGACTATGTCAGGAGTGAGTAATGGTCTCAAGCTGGCTGCAGAATTTGCACGAATATCGAGCTAGTTTAAAGTGGCAATCGAGGACCAAAATGTATTAACTAGCCTGTGACATTTCACCTGCACTGTGTAGGTAATTTTTCTTCCTAAATGTTTATGTGCTGATGCAGAGTAGCCTCGTGTAACCAAACCGACAGTAAAACAGGAGTGGGTTGGTGCGTTCGTTCATGACCGTTCACGTTGTCTATTTAGCACATGGTCATAGAAAACTTTAAGGGCCATGAATCTGTGTTGAAGTTAATAGCTCTCACTACAAGTTTAAAATGTTTCAAAATGCTTCAGTTTAATTGTAGGGCGCTGTCAGTAAGACGAGGAGACAGCAAATCTTCTGAGTAAAGGATATTTATTTTGCTATTTGGGGGGAAGCTACAGAACTTGAGCTGTTACGTAGGATGTGGCAAAGCTGTAGTGCCTGACCGCTTGCATAGCTGGTGTTGTGTACAAAATCAATTCCCAAAGTGATGTTTTCAGAATAATTAGAACAAAGTTATCGTTGCAATAATAGCTTCCTTATGGAGATTACTTTGAAGAAAAATACCCGTTTGAATGATAGGTAGTTTTAACGCTTAAATAAGTCTCTTTATAGTCGCATATCATGCTGTTCTGTTTACCAGCTTCCTGTCTTTTTCCTGAGTACCGGCCCTGCACTGCCCATTTTCCCTATGTCGCTTCAACAGACAACTGGAAATTCTCAAATAATAATTAAAAACTCTTTTAGGTTCCATATCAAAAGAAAAGCACCTGTTACTAGTAGCCAGTGATTTTGTTGTCATAGTCACCTTAAACATCCGTCAACTTTCATAGGAAAATAACACAATGGTTGCCGTTATTCTTTCTAGTTCTCTAAAACCAGGCACTTAAATTCTTTCAAAAGAAAACGAACATTTTCCCCCTAAGATTGACTAGTGAAGTGTACGCATAAGCAAAGCAGCCAATTCAGGAGCAAAAGACAGTTGCTTACGATTCAGTCCATTTACTAAGTGCACAAACTTATTTTCTAAACTGTATCCGAGGGAATAATAATAGGGCTGATCGTCATGAGTAGGCCTGTAAGAAGGATGGCATTAAAATATTTCACACGTGACAATGCATGTGTCTATAAACACAGAACAAAGGCTCGTATCTTTCAGGTTCTATGTATGTTGCCCCAGATTTAACTTCAGTCTCTCATATTACATTATCAATTTTTTTTCTTGTATGTTCTTTTTTAATTATCAAAAACACAGAGTTACCATGTCTTGTTGAAATCTGTTACGTGGTAGGCTACTCTCTGGGTTCAATGCCTGCTATTTCTTTTAACGAAAATATACTTGAATCTATTCTCTCCTCTAACCTCTGCGAATGTTTCTATCTCCCTGATGACTTGGGGAGAATACACTGACCAGAGTGTTTTGTCAAATGTCTAATCATTCCAGGGATCCTGGATTATCTAAGTTTCCCCCCAAAGACATAACTATGTTCAGTAGGAAAATTATTTCATTGCTCTTATTCATCACACCAAGGCCAGTGATGTGCTCTTTAACAATAGCATTGCCTTGTGGATAACAATTTCTTTTAATCCCACCAAAAGGCATTTTAAAAAAAACTAGTTGTTCGGTTAGGAACCAAGATGGTGGAGTAGAAGGATGTGCTCTCACTCCCTCTTGCGAGAACACCAGAATCACAGCTAGCTGCTGGACAGTCATCGACAGGAAGACACTGGAACTCGCCAAAAAAGATATCCCACAACCAAAGACAAAGGAGAAGCTGCAGTGAGACGGCAGGAGGGGCACAATCACAATAAAATCAAATCACATAACTGCTGGGTGGGTGACTCACAGACTGGGGAACACTTATACCACAGAAGTCCACCCGCTGGAGTGAAGGTTCTGAGCCCCACATCAGGCTTCCAAACCTGGGGGTCCGGCAACGGGAGGAGGAATTCCTAGAGAATCAGACTTTGAAGGCTAGTGGGATTTGATTGGAGGACTTCAACAGGACTGGGGGAAACAGAGACTCCACTCTTGGAGGGCACACACAAAGTAGTGTGCGCACCGAGACCCAGGGGAAGGAGCAGTGACCCCATAGGAGACTGAACCAGACCTACTTGCTAGCGTTAGAGGGTCTCCTGCAGAGGCAGGGGGCAGCTGTGGCTCACCATGGGGAAAAGGACACTGGCAGCAGACGTTTTGGAAAGTATTCCTTGGCGTGAGCCCTCCCAGAGTCCGCCATTAGCCCCACCAAAGAGCCCAGGTAGGCTCCAGTGTTGGGTTGCCCCAGGCCAAACAACCAACAGGGAACGCAGCCCCACCCATCAGCAGACAAGCAGATTAAAGTTTTACTGAGCTCTGCTCACCAGAGCAACAGTCAGCTCTACCCACCACCAGTCCCTCCCATCAGGAAACTTGCACAAGCCTCTTAGATAGCCTCATCCACCAGAGGGCAGACAGCAGAAGCAAGAAGAACTACAATCCTGCAGCCTGTGGAACAAAAACCACATTCACAGAAAGATAGACAAGATGAAAAGGCAGAGGGCTATGTACCAGATGAAGGAACAAGATAAAACCCGAGGAAAACAACTAAATGAAGTGGAGATAGGAAACCTTGCAGAAAAAGAATTCAGAATAATGATAGTGAAGATGATCCAGGACCTCGGGAAAAGAACGGAGACAAAGATTGAGAAGATGCAAGAAATGTTTAACAAAGACCTAGAAGAATTAAAGAACAAACAAACAGAGATGAACAATACAATAACTGAAATGAAAACTACACTAGAAGGAATCAATAGCAGAATAACTGAGGCAGAAGAACGGAGAAGTGACCCGGAACACACAATGGTGGAATTCACTGCTGAGGAACAGAATAAAGAAAAAGGAATGAAAAGAAATGAAGACAGCCTAAGAGACCTCTGGGAAAACATTAAATGCAACAACATTCACATTATAGGGGTCCCAGAAGGAGAAGAGAGAGAGAAAGGACCCGAGAAAATATTTGAAGAGATTATAGTCGAAAACTTCCCTAACATGGGAAAGGAAATAGCCACCCAAGTCCAGGAAGTGCAACGAGTCCCATACAGGATAAACCCAAGGAGAAACATGCTGAGACACATAGTAATCAAACTGGCAAAAATTAAATACAAAGAAAAATTATTGAAAGCAGCAAGGGAAACATGACAAATAACATACAAGGGAACTCCCATAAGGTTAACAGCTGATTTCTCATCAGAAAGTGTACAAGCCAGAAGGGAGTGGCATGATATACTTAAAGTGATGAAAGGGAAGAACCTACAACCAAGATTACTCTACCCGGCAAGAATCTCATTCACATTCAATGGAGAAATCAAAAGCTTTACAGATGAGCAAAAGCTAAGAGAATTCAGCACCACCAAACCAGCTCTACAGCAAATGCTAGAGGAACTTCTCTAAATGGGAAACACAGGAGAAGAAAAGGATCTACAAAAACAAACCCAAAACAATTAAGAAAATGGTCATAAGAACATACATATCGATAATTACCTTAAACGTGAATGAATTAAATGCTCCAACCAAAAGACACAGACTGGCTGAATGGATACAAAAACAAGACCTATCTATATGCTGTCTACAAGAGACCCACTTCAGACCTAGGGACACATACAGACTGAAAGTGAGGGAATGGAAAAAGATATTCCATGCAAATGGAAATCAAAAGGAAGCTGGAGTAGCAATACTCATATCAGATAAAATAGACTTTAAAATAAAGAATGTTAAAAGAGACAAGGAAGGGCACTATATAATGATCAAGGGATCAATCCAAGAAGAAAATATAACAATTATAAATATATGTGCACCCAACATAGGAGCACCTCAATACATAAGGCAACTGCTAACAGCTATAAAAGAGGAAATCAACAGTAACACAATAATAGTGGGGGACTTTAACACCTCACGTACACCAGTGGACAGATCATCCAAAATGAAAATAAATAAGGAAACAGAAGCTTTGAATGACACAATAGACCAGATTTAATTGAGATTTATAGGACATTCCATCCAAAGCCAGCAGATTACACTTTGTTCTCAAGTGCACACGGAACATTCTCCAGGATAGATCACATCTTGGGTCACAAATCAAGCCACAGTAAATTTAAGAAAAATTGAAATCATATCAAGCATCTTTTCTGACCACAATGTTATGAGATTAGAAATGAATTACAGGGAAAAAAACGTAAAAAACACAAACACACGGAGGCTAAACAATACGTTACTAAATAACCAAGAGATCACTGAAGAAATCAAAGAGGAAATCAAAAAATACCTAGAGACAAATGACAATGAAAACACGACAATCCCAAACCTATGGGATGCAGCAAAAGCAGTTCTAAGAGGGAAGTTTATAGCTATACAAGCCTACCTCAAGAAACAAGAAAAATCTCAAATAAACCAACATAACGGAACTAGAGAAAGAAGAACAAACAAAACCCAAAGTTAGCAAAAGGAAAGAAATCGTAAAGATCAGAGCAGAAATAAATGAAATTGAAACAAAGAAAACGATAGCAAAGATCAATAAAACTAAAAGCTGGTTCTTTGAGAAGATAAACAAAATTGATAAACCATTAGCCAGACTCATCAAGAAAAAGAGGAAGATGACTCAAATTAATAAAATTAGAAGTGAAAAAGGAGAAGTTACAACAGACATGGCAGAAATACAAAGCATCCTAAGAGACTACTACAAGCAACTTAATGCCAATAAAATGGACAAACTGGAAGAAATGGACAAATTCTTAGAAAGGTATAACCTTCCAAGACGGAACCAGGAAGAAATAGAAAATATGAACAGACCAAGCACAAGTAATGAAACTGTGATGAAAAATTTTCCAACAAACAAAAGTCCAGGACCAGCTGGCTTCACAGGTGAATTCTATCAAACATTTAGAGAAGAGCTAACACCCATCCTTCTCAAACTCTTACAAAAAATTGCAAAGGAAGGGACACTCCCAAATTCATTCTATGAGGCCACCATCACCCTGGTACCAAAACGAGACAAAGATACTACAAAAAATGAAAATTACAGACCAATATCACTGATGAATATAGATGCAAAAATCCTCAACAAAATACTAGCAAACAGAATCCAACAACACAGTAAAAGGATCATACACCATGAGCAAGTGGGGCTTATCCCAGGAATGCAAGGATTCTTCAATATACGCAAATCAATCCATGTGGTGCACCATATGAACAAATTGGAGAAGAAAAACCATATGATCATCTCAATAGATGCAGAAAAAGCTTTTGACAAAATTCAACACCCGTTTATGATAAAAACTCTCCAGAAAGTGAGCAAAGAGGGAACCTACCTCAACATAATAAAGGCCATATACAACAAACCCACAGTAAACATCATTCTCAATGGTGAAAAACTGAAAGCATTTCCTCTTAAGATCAGGAAAAAGACAAGGATGTCCATTCTTGCCACTATTATTCAACATAGTTTTGGAAGTCCTAGCCACACAATCAGAGAAGAAAAAGAAATAAAAGGAATACAAATTGGAAAAGAAGAAGTAAAACTGTCACTGTTTGCAGATGACATGATACTATACATAGAGAATCCTAAAGATGCCACCAGAAAACTACTAGAGCTAATCAATGAATTTGGTAAAGTTGCAGGATACAAAATTAATGCACAGAAATCTCTTGCATTCCTATACATTAATGATGAAAAATCAGAAAGAGAAATTAAGGAAACACTCCCATTTACCATTGCAACAAGAAGAATAAAATACCTAGGAATAAACCTACCTAGGGAGACAAAAGACCTGTATGCAGAAAACTGTAAGACACTGATGAAGGAAATTAAAGATGATACCAACAGATGGAGAGATATACCATGTTCTTGGATTGGAAGAATCAGTATTGTGAAAATGACTATGCCACCCAAAGCAAGCTACAGATTCAATGCAATCCCTATCAAATTACCGATGGTGATTTTTATGGAACTAGAACAAAAAAATCTTAAAATTTGTATGGAGACACAAAAGACCCCGAATAGCCAAAGCAGTCTTGAGGGAAAAATACAGAGCTGGAGGAATCAGACTCCCTGACTTCAGACTATACTACAAAGCTACGGTAATCAAGACAATATGGTACTGGCACAAAAACAGAAAGATAGGTCAATGGAACAAGATAGAAAGCCCAGAGATAAACCCACTCACCTGTGGTCAACTAATCTATGACAAAGGAGGCAAGGGTATACAATGGAGAAAAGACAGTCTCTTCAATAAGTGGTGCTGGGAAAACTGGACAGCTACATGTAAAAGAATGGAATTAGAAAACTCCCTAACACCATACACAAAAATAAACTCAAAATGGATTGGAGACCTAAATGTAAGACCAGACACTATAAAACTCTTAGAGGAAAACATAGGAAGAACACTCTTTGACATAAATCACAGCAAGATCTTTTTTGATCCACCTCCTAGAGTAATGGAAATAAAAACAAAAATAAACAAATGGGACCTAATGAAACTTCAAAGGTTTTGCACAGCAAAGGAAACCATAAACAAGATGAAAAGACAGCCCTCAGAATGGGAGAAAATATTTGCAAACGAATCAATGGACGAAGGATTAATCTCCAAAATATATAAACAGCTCATGCATCTCAATATTAAAAAAAAAAAAACCCAATCCAAAAATGGGCAGAAGACCTAAATAGACATTTCTCCAAAGAAGACATACAGATGGCCAAGAGGCACATGAAAAGCTGCTCAACATCACTAATTATTAGAGAAATGCAAATCAAAACTACATTGAGGTATCACCTCACACTGGTTAGAATGGGCATCATCAGAAAATCTACAAACAGCAAATGCTGGAGAGGGTGTGGAGAAAAGAGAACCCTCTTGCACTGTTGGTGGGAATGTAAATTGATACAGCCACTATGGAGAACAGTATGGAGGTTCCTTAAAAAACTAAAAATAGAATTACCATATGATCCAGCAATCCCACTACTGGGCATATACCCAGAGAAAACCATCATTCAAAAAGACACAAGCACCCCAATGTTCATTGCAGCACTATTTACAATAGCCAGGTCATGGAAGCAACCTAAATGCTCATCGACAGATGAATGGATAAAGAAGATGTGGCACCTATATACGATGGAATATTATTCAGCCATAAAATGGAATGAAATTGGGTCATTTGTAGAGACGAGGATGGATCTAGAGACTGTTAAACAGTGAAGTAAGTCAGAAAGAGAAAAAGAAATATCATATATTAACGTATATATGTGGAACCTAGAAAAATGGTACAAATGAACCAGTTTGCAGGGCAGAAATAGAGACAGAGATGTAGAGAACAAACGTATGGACACCAAGGCGGGGAAGTTGTGGGGGTGGTGTGATGAATTGGGTGATTGGGATTGACATGTATACACTGATGTGTATAAAATGGATGACTAATAAGGACCTGCTGTATAAAAAAATAAATAAAATTCAAAAATTAAAAAAACCCTAATTGTTCTACCTGGCCTTTTCATAAGTGTTCTCTTAGTTTCTGATCACTTCTCCATTTCATCAGTGCTGTTTTTTGTTTTGTTTTAATAAATTTATTTATTTTCAGCTGCATTGGGTCTTCATTGCTGTGTGCAGGCTTTCTCTAGTTGCGGCGAGCAGGGGCTGCTCTTTGTTGCGGTGTGCAGGCTTCTCATTGCGTTGGCTTCTCTTGTTGTGGAGCACAGGCTCTAGGTGCGTGGGCTTCAGTTGTGGCTCACGGGCTCTAGAGTGCAAGCTCAGTAGTTGCTCTGCGGCATGCGGGATCTTCCCGGACCAGGGCTCGAACCCTTGTCCCCTGCGTTGGCAGGCAGATTCTTAACCACTGCACCACCAGCGAAGTCTGCTTTTTTTTGTTGTTTAATTGAAGTATAATTGATTTACAATTTGCGTCACTTTCTGTTGTGTGGCAAGGTGATTCAGTTATATATATGTATATATTCTTTTCCATTATGGTTTATTACAGAATATTGAATATAGTTCCCTGTGCTGTACAGTAGGACCTTGTTTATATATTTTATACACAGTAGTTTGTATCTGCTATCAGTGCTGCTTTGAATACCACTGCAATCTCATGAGAATGGCTGGGTACTTGGAAGGTTAGAAAAAAAATGAAGGAAACAGATTTAACGATTTAAAAAAAAAGTGAACATTTTATTCTTTCTAATCTTTGTTAATGTTTGTGGTCCCATCTCAAAGGGGCTTTATCTCATTTCTCCGAATGATGGAGTTGACAAAGAATGCTGTAGTTCAAATTCCACTAAAGTTAATCTTAAAGATGTTATCAGTTGTATCTTTTGCATTTGGTTTTAGGCTTCAGATCTGTACCATGCTTTCTCATTTACACTCATGGTTCCATGAGCACACATAACACAGACCACATCTTCTGTGACTTAGCACGAACTAAAGTGAAACGGTCACAGAATGTGCAATACCACTGGCCTGCATTTTTATAACGTTGCTTCTCCTAAATACATTCTGTTCATGGTAGGGAGTGCTTCAGACCTGTTTTTTTCTTAATGTTCCAGTACTTCTTTCTTCCATTTTTCTATTACTAACATGCACCAAGGAGTAGTGCTGTCAGGCGGTGTACTGTGTTACTCTATTTAACCAGCCGTCTTGGTGTTCCTGTCCCCCTTGATCCTCCCTCCTTGCAGGAGTTCTGTTTCTCATCTGATCTCACACGAGGCTGAAGAGGTGATTGCCTCCCCGGGCTTTTCAGAGTCTTTTAATGACTCTCACGTTGCTCAAAGGCTTCTCTTTCCAACCTGGAGTCTTTAGAAATCCTGATTTCAGTTTTTTCTTATTCGGACTTTGAACTGATAGGCGTTGCTTGGAAAGTTAAAATTCCTAGTCTAAAACTTTAACAGTGACACGCCTCATATCAGTTTTAGAGTCACTGTTTCTTAGAAGATGGATCATTATAGAACACGGGAAAATATTTAGTTTAGAAAGAAAATATAGACACATTTGGTCATAGATATTAAGCCAAAGAAATGAAGGAAACATGACAAGTTGTGGTACAAGAATGTTTTCCAGTTTAGAAAAAGTGACTCATATTCTAGATCTGTGGAAATCTCTTTTAAAATGGTGCGGAGGCCAGAAAATATACAGTTATTTCTCTGCCCCAAGAATGGTATATGATTGGAACAGCAGAGTAATTTGGGGGAAGAATAAATCACTTTAGATATATTTGTGCTTTCTTCTCATGAACCATTTCCCTTTGCTGCGGCCAAAGGGTTATTAACCTAGTCTCTGAAATTTTGAGGTGCGCTGGAATCCTATTTTCTGTGAACAACTAAAACTCTCTGATATACTATGCATAAAATGAAATTTCAACAACTGAACATAGGCGATCTTAAGATCTTAGGAGGGGATGATAATCAACAGAATTAATGACTGATTTCTTGCAGCGATTTTCACCAAACGTAGCGTGCAATGCCGAACTCCATGCAGTGCATTGTAATTGAGCTCCTCTTGTAATCAATGCAGGCCCTTAACTGATTGAAACTAATTTTGAAATCATGATACCATACCTACTGTCTACTGTAGAAATAATTTATAAACATTAATTGCAGGAAGGAGAGGGGCCATTTGCTTCAAAGGGCCCGTCAGCAAGCTGTCCTTCCTGTTTTATCAGTAAAGCAAAGCTGAGAGCAAATAACAGATGGAACTGTCCCTTGGTAGCGGCACAGAACACTCATGAAGTATAGCACAATCTTCCTCCAGTGTGTTATGTTTTGAACAGTAGAAGCAGATGAGGTGAGGGCTGGGATGGATGACTGCCTCTGGTGAAACATCCTTTTCCTCTGGGAAGATTCCTGGAGCAGATCGGGCTTTGGCAGTTGATCTCAGTGGCTTGATAGAGTGTCATTACAGAACGCATCTGGAAGATTCTGTGGGAAAGGGGCAAACCTCAGAAGACCAAGGTGAATCTAAGTTCTGATCTATGCTCTCCGTGGGTGGTTAAATTCTAGTTCCTTTAAGTAACCATCAAAGGCACCAGAGACCAAAGACAGAGCCGCCCCGGACACTGAAATTTGGTACTTATTTACCATCTGTCAGGACCATTTCATCCTCCTGCAGTATTTTATTCTACTTACCGTAACTACAAGAAGGTGTTTGTGCCTTTTATGTGTGTGGGTGCATGGCTAACATCTCCCGCGCCTGTTAGTTTGTATAATCACGTTGAAGGCTGTTACCGTGGCTGGGGAGGCTGGATTTAGTATACACTTGGTTTTCCTAATGGAAAAATCTATCAGCCCAACTTCAGGGACTATTCTGAAACAGCTTTTTAGGCAGTCAGATAGGAAGTGGTCCTCAATTCCACTAGTAGATCATTTATTCAAGCCTAGTTCATTATTGCTTTTTGTAGTAGCTTTTCTAAATGGTTTCCAGTCACCCCCCATTCCTCACTCTGCCTGGTTCCTTCAGCATTGAGCTGCTCTGATCTCCTGTTTAAGTAAACAGATCAAGGCTCTCGGAGAGAACTCACTTAATAAGCAGCTGCAACCTGTCCCTCCAACTCAAAGTATCCCTGACTTCATTAATTCTTTCATTTCCCCCAGTTTCAGGGAGAAAGTTACGCTCCCCCTTTAGAATGTTAATCCACACGTGTGTTATTAATTTTACCCAGTTCCACTCATTCTTCAATTATTCCCTTAACTACTAAAATATTCAGCCCTTTTCTCTTAAATGCATCCTCTGATTGACTTGCATTTACTCCTTATAAAGGAAAAGAAACAGAACATTACTTCCACAACTACATTGCCTTTCGAGCTACTGTCGCTTCTATTCCTACAACAGTTCTTGAAAGATTAGCCTCAGCTTCTGTTATCTTTCCTCTTCATTTACTTGGCTCTGTATTGTAATCCCAATTTTTGAAACTATTCTATGTACTGAGTATAGTTGTCATAGTTTTAGACCATTTAGCATCTGAGCACTCCTCCTCTCAGGGGTGTATTTTTGAATTTCCACATCTTGGCAGAAGGCAGGGTTCATGTACGAGGTTGAAGAAATGCAGGTAGAGACAGGCATGCAGTCTTGGCTTGGCAGGGGATAGAGGGGAAATTATTAACAGAGACAGCGGCAGCAACAGAGCCTGGAACAGAGGTGATGGCGCTGGCTATCGAGTCCATGGTGTCCCAAACTAGACTTTTTCTCTGCAGTGTTTTCTGTTGACTCATTCCTTTGGGGTCCTCCCTACTTTCTGAGCCTGGTTTTCTAAGTTTCACATAATTCTGTGAGCTAACTAATATCTTTTCTATAAATGTCTTTCATCCCTTCATTGAAACATATTTGGTTTATGTTCCTTTGAGTTAAAGACCTCACTGACACAGGAAATGGTACTTGGGAATGGGTTTAACGTTGGAGTCTTAGGAAAAGTGGGGTGAAGACTTATTAGCAGGAAGGGGCTGAAAACAATGAATCCTATTCGTCTTCAGGGACAGGACTCTGGCAGCCCATCGCATGCGGTGGTGAAGAGCTAATTAAACACAGCCTCTGGTCTCTGGAATGAAAGACTCCCTTGGAATGAAATGTCTATTCAAGGTGAGGTTTTGGGAGAACCAAGTTGCCACTGTCATTAAATAGCTAAAATCAAAGATTATAGGGATACTGGGAATGTCTTGAGACCGTTGACTAGCTGGAAAAGGTAAATAAGTTTCTCCCCTTAACTTCTTGATGATGGCAAAGGCTGAATCTGAGGAGCTCTAACGATGCCAAAAGAGCCTCTCCAGTCTCTCAGCTTCCTTCTACTTGCATGTACTTGAAAATGAAACCCGTGGTTTGCTCCGGTTGCTGAATCATACTACCAATTAACTTTACAGCCCTGCTGGTCTTTTTATGTGAAAGTGAACGCACTGATTGCAATTGGACCATGTGAACTGATTCTAAAGGCTCGCAATACCCTGACCTTGTAGCCTCTCCCACCTCTGCAGTGCTGTGTTGGAGTCAGCTCTTTATGGCTTAGGAGAGCCAATTGCATTTATCGCTCCCCAGCTCTGTGTGCACGGACGGCATGTGCGCAAGCTGAGATCCACTATGGTTGGAAGAATTTTAAATGCTACACATCAGGTTTCCCTCTCCCCCTCTTGCTGGAGAGTGAGTTGTTAAACAGGTACCAGCATGTCACTGTTCTTGGGATTTCAGAAGTACTTTTTCCTTGTTTGGTGGGGCCGTCTCTTGCTTGGAGACTGGATGTCTTTTGCTCCGAGGCTAACTTTGCAAGGGAGAGCCAGTGCCCCATTTGGAACCCACAGATCTCTTCTTATTCCCAGACTTTGACTCGACATGTCCCAGGGGAGTCAGTTGCATTGTGTAAAACCTGGGTGGAGAAGTTTTTTCCTTTTATTTTTTGGCAAAACTTGGGACTCTCTGTAAGAACACTAATGAGAACAGTAATAAGAGTGATTGACCTTGAACAGGTAGACAACAGTTTTTCAAAGAAGTGATTGTATCGGTCTGAGCTGGCAGGGATGTTTCTGATCCTCAGCTCATTTCCTTGACTACAATCTGGACTCAGTGGAGGCTTAGGATAATGAAGCTGAGATTCTAGAAATCCCTTAAATAACACAGAGAAGGGTAGCAAGGAACTCGAGGGTAAAATTACCGTCTACAAATGACCTTCACCCTAATTTGTCCCCCAAGAGGTTCTAGATCATTAAAAAGGTCTTAAGAAATGTGTTGGTGAGGAGAGTGACAGCAGTTTTCAAAGGAGTTTGTGCCACGGTTCTTTCTAGGATGGTGGCAGACGCTTCTGTTGAAATGGTTTCCCTGATTGAAAGGAGAGGAAACTATCGTGGGGCAGCCAAGGCCGTGGGGCGGCATTCAAAGACAGGATCATTTTGGTCGCCATGATAGGCAGCAGGACGAACTCATCAGTCAGAATGCGGTGAATTACAGGACTCTTTGGCAGTGGTTGGCGGATCATCGGGTCCCTTGATGGAAACAGGTGATAGTACATTCGTCCTTCTTGCTTTGCGTTATGGAAAACACTCCACAACTGGGAAGTATAGGCCTGAAGGGGGCTACCATTACCAGGCATTTCCGGTTTTCACCCAATTCTCAGATTTATCTCCATAATCAAGAATTGCTTGATAATGGATTCCGCAATAATATCACTTGTATGTGCAATAAATCTTCCTAGGCCTCACCAAAGGATCTGTGGCCATCTACTATGTCTTGCAGATAAAGAGCCCTTCATCTGGTTAGCCTGTTCTTTGTTCTGGGTTTATTCAGAATGGCTGGGAAATGCTGTCTTTTTGGAGAAAGCATTACAAAGAACCCTTGCTCTTTTGTAACAATGATCCAGGAAGAGTTAAGAATGTTGATATTACATTCTAAGGGTAATGTACTTTTAGGGGTTCACGTTCACATAAACATTTTCAGGTACCAAATGTTATTGTTTCCACTTTGTGACAAAAATGGACTGCTTGCATTTCAAATCATGCTGATACAAACACATCCTAGAATCCGGCTACAGAGACATGTCATGCTAGGTATTACCTACATGTGAACAGAATACAAAGGAGCTGTAAAATTCCATGTAGTAAAAATGTATACACCGAACATGCCCTGGGAAAGGGAAAAAAAGTGGAGCTCTGGGGTATTGTTAAACACTGATGCTGAGCTACCTAATTCCTGGAGACTGAGAACTCCACTGTGATCTACGGATCAGAACAGCAAATTGTATTTCAGGTTATGAATTGAGTTTTGATCTGAGTCTGTCTCTAGGTGGTCTAGTCTTGTGGTTACTTTTCTGAATACGTGACTGGAATAGGGCTCTTAAGCAATTGGCAGGACCCCTCCCTGGGTCCCTGTACCATGACCAGGGCTATTATGATTGGAAATGCCAAGCTTCAGGTGTTGCCCCTACCTACCAAAGTACTGAAATCCAAAGTGATATTGCATCCAGAGGTGAAGCATGACGATGAAAGACATCAAAAGCATGAAAGATACAGGGTTGATGCCTCTTTTCATGTCTCTCTTTAGGCCTGTCTAGAAGATGTACAGGCTTGGAAGACAGAGATACATTGAATGATTATAAATTATACCCAGTTGTCCATTTAACACATATTTCTTCGGTACCAACCAAGATTCATGCTCTGTGCTAGATGTCAAGGGTACCATGATGAGCAAATCCTGACGTGTCTTTGCTTTCGCGGCACAGATATTTTGGTGGGAGAGACTGGCATTGCTCAAGCTAACTCTACGAGCTTGTTTTACAGGGGAGCCCTGTGTTGTCCTGGTGTTTGTGTGTATGTGTGTTCAGAGGGTGTTTGGAGGAGAGAGCAGGGAGGGTGAGGAAAGTCCTCCTTCAGCAAGTGACACTCAGATAACCTCAGAGGCAGAGGAAGGTGTTAGCTAGGCAGAACTTGTGGCGGGCGGGGGTGGGGGGGCATGGGGGCAGGAACCAAAACACCACAGAGAGCAGAAACTGAAAGAAGAACAGTGTACCTCGAGGGATGAGTGTGAAGTGCAAAATAGGGAGAGAGGAAGTTGAAGTAGTAGCCACGGGGGCTAACCTTGCTGGATTTGCTCCTGTATGACTATCCGTGAAGTCAAGTGCATGGTTTTAAGTGGGTAAGACGGCATGATCAGATATTTAAAAGACTTCACTGACTGCCATAGGGATCTGAACAGAGAATGGCAAGATACATTATGGAGCTCTCTCAAGTGAGAGTTTGTGGTAGGGACCTAGAAACCAGGAGGTAGATTGATGACATATCTAGGAGGTGCTGTTAATAGGATTGGTGACGGACCATGATGTGGATTGAATATTGGGTGTGCAGCAGGAGAAAACGTAAAGCAATACCCTCATACTTCTAGCTGGTATAGCAGAAGATATTTCTATATCTCTATCTATCTTATATATAATGTGAACTGGTTGGAGTGGCTCTGATTTTGGGCTCATTTGCTTCACTATAATTTGGATTCACTAGAAAATGTCTGTCTATCTATCTATCTATCGCTGAATGAGAATAAAATTGGGGCAATGATGATATGTCCCTTCTTGGACCTGTAGAGATGGAGGGGTGTGACACATGTGAAGATGTTGAATGAAAACTTAGACACAACGATGAGGATGGGAACCAGTTTGGTGATGAAAGAAATCGTACATATCGTGGGCACTGGTCCATAGATGGGAAGTGAGGCCAGAGATGTGGAGAAATGCAGAGTAATAAGAGAAAAGCCCAAGGATGTGCCCTGAAAGACCCTAGCAGATAAGACGGTGGTCCCCCTGGGATGCAGTCAGTGCAGTGAAACGTACCGGGCAAGAATTCACTAACGGTTTATGGGCTTAAAATCTAAAACTGATCGAAAAGGAGGCCCTCTCACTGTCTACTAGCTGACTCTAAAACAGTAAAAATAAACACAAGCATTCCAACTTGGATTGTAATGTTTTACTCAAATCCTCTGGTTCTAATAATGTTGGCTACTAAGTATTTGATCTGGTGATTCAAATACAGTA
This sequence comes from Tursiops truncatus, assembly GCF_011762595.2. Taxonomy (NCBI): domain Eukaryota; kingdom Metazoa; phylum Chordata; class Mammalia; order Artiodactyla; family Delphinidae; genus Tursiops; species Tursiops truncatus. The sequence continues at coordinate 5,788,155 of NC_047038.1, forward strand.
TAAAACATTTCTCATTTAGCCAGTGACTTTCTGATGCTCTCTATTTTACTCCCGTCCCCATTTCTTTCGTGTGACATTCAGTACTTAGAAATCTCTGCTTGACATTTAGATTGCGGATCTGGGAATCTGTCCACCCTCCAAACCCGGGAAATTTGGCAGGACAAAGCCCTTGTTTCATTCACCTTTGTGTTCACAATGCTGTTGGCGTGCCTCCCTGATAGTAAAGTAAATGCTCTCTTATAACCCTTAATATTTTTTTCTTTGAAATGTGTTTCAATCCCTGACATAAAAAAAATATATATATATATTATATTTGCAAATCGGCAACAATTTAAACACAAACTCTCCTTTTTATTGTTTGGCTTAAAAGTAAATGTCAGGTACATTAATAAGCTAATGGGGTTCTTTGCATATTTTTCACCCAGATGGTCCCGAATTTTTCTTCCCTTGCTATAAAGGTGCATTTCCCAAACGTGACCACTGGGGGGAAGCAGAGTGCAAAGCTAGCATTTAGTTCATCCTTCCTGTACCCCGGGGAGACTAGGTATAAACCTCCCGCTCAAAGACGTGCTGTGCCTTTTACGTAAGCAGAGCTTTTGTCTGTCTGTCTGTCTGCCTGTCCGTCGGTCTGTTATTTCTTTGTCAGATTTTTTCCTGTTCTCCTTCTTCAGGGTTCTTGGTGAGTTGAAACGTTTATTTTGGAACTTCCAGGAGCTTAATTAATAAACATGAAAAAACAAGTGGAAGCTGGCACGGTGCCCTTTTTTGGCTCAACGACATGGGCATGCTAGGGTAACTGGAATTCTTTGCATTTGGCATCCAGCTGGTTCCAGGGGCAACACTGCCTTTTTTTTGCTACGAGTACTGAAGCTATTAAATTAAACAGGCTAACGCGGCTACAGCATTTCACCCCCTACTATCCCCACAGCTATAGCAAATATGCCACCTGTCTATTTCCGTACAAATTCAATTATAGCACCACCAGTTGTTCTTCTTATGCGAGCAATCAACTTTACACAGTTGCAGGCCCCAAAGAGAGGCCAGAGTGGCCTGCCCCTTTGCTGCCTTTAGCCGCCGGTGGTTTCTTTTGCTAAGCGACTGCGCACCTCTGCACCAGTGAAAAATGCAGGAATAGACTAGACTGCTGTGTAAGGTCACGCCAGTGAAAAAGCAAAAACTGAAAAATCACCAACAACCCTTCTGCCTCCCCGTGTCCAAGCAGTGTGGGAGACTTAGAGGTCAGAGAAGTGAGCGGCCAGCCTGCAGCCAGGGCCACGGAGATGCTCCAGCATTGCTGAAAAACACAGCAAAATGAAGAAGGAATTGCTTTAAAAATTGTTGGTTTTCTTTCTTCTTCATCTTTGTAAAAGATGTGACTGGGTCGGGAAAGGTTGGTAAAATGCCGTAACATCCTGACTAAAGCAACAGCACGATTATGAAGCGAGAACATGCCCTTTATCTGCGCTTCCCAACAATCAGCTGCATTTCTTTTCTCCTTTAAGAGGAATAAGTCCTGGGGGCTTCCATGGTGGCGCAGTGGTTAAGAATCTGCCTGCCAGTGCAGGGGACACAGGTTGGAGCCCTGTTCCGGGAAGATCCCACGTGCCGCAGAGCAACGAGGCCCATGTGCCACAACTACTGAGCCTGTGCTCTGGAGCCCACAAGCCACAACTACTGAGCCCATGTGCCACAACTGCTGAAGCCCGTGCTCCTAGAGCCCGTGCTCTGCAACAAGAGAAGCCACTGCAGTGAGAAGCCCGCGCACCGCAATGAAGAGTAGCCCCTGCTCGCCGCAACTAGAGAAAACCCGCGCGCAGCAACGAAGACCCAACGCAGCCAAAAATAAATAAAATAAGTAAATTTATTTAAAAAAAAAAGGAATAAGTCCTTAGTACCAGATTGAAAATGCTGACTTTTATCTTTTTTTAATGCCTACTTCTCTTTGTCATATTTCTTTCTCTTTTCTCAAAGGTCTACCAATTACAAATGATAGTTACTGAATCTTACATGGAATGATTTCCTACGTGATCTCATAACTGTTGGACAGCAGTTGAGTTACTTGCTTCCCATGAATCCCTTTCAAACCATTGACACTGATTTTGTTTGAATAACTAGTATTTACGGTAAATGTGTAAACATAGTTTTAAGAGCAAATTAGACTGAAATGTTCATTGATTACATCACACCTAGGTTTCAGGGTAAAGCAAACCTTCTCCGTAAGTGGGTTCTTAGCAACTACTATTGCGGTGTAGTTATTATTAATAAATTCAGAGAATGAGAGAACATCAAAAAAATAAATAGGGTGTAAGTAGAGGAAAGAACCCAAGATGACTCTGAGCTCCTAGCTAGGGCAGGTTGGGGGCGCTGCTCAGGTGCTTCCGACTTGTCACATGTCCCAGTTGATCCCTGAGCAGTAATTACTCAGGTGTGTTGCTGGACTGGCATAGATGTCGATGTCAGCCATTTCCAAAATACTCCCAGGGGATAAAGTGCAGGAGGAAGGGATGAATATCTCCTTCCCTGCCCCCTGCATCTTCAAGGTGCCCCGTGCCAGCCACCATTCGTACACTGCTGGGGTAGAAGAATGTAATAAAGTGGGCTTTGAAGGCAGCATGTCACAGGAAAAAGATACAGTCTCATTAACTTTAATCTTCTTTTACATGGTTACTCAAAAGAGAAACTCTATTAGAAGTTCTAAAGCGCACATAGAGGGCTTCCCTGGTGGTGCAGTGGTTGAGAGTCCACCTGCCGACGCAGGGGACACGGGTTCGTGCCCCGATCCGGGAAGAACCCACATGCCGCGGAGCGGCTGGGCCCGTAAGCCATGGCCGCTGAGCCTGCGCGTCCGGAGCTTGTGCTCCGCAACGGGAGAGGCCACAACAGTGAGAGGCCCGCGTACCGTTTAAAAAAAAAGGGCATGTAGAAATCCTTCCCAGGCAAGTCCGTACCTAGGGCTAACAGAGGGCAGGTGGAAGAGCGCACGAGAGTTTAGAACCTGTTTTTTATCTTGATTGTGCTGATGGGACTTTAATGAAGAAAGGCCAGTAGTCCGTGGCCCTGAGACCACATCCTCTGCTGTCACATGGGTTCAAGTTCATGGTCTTGAAAACTGTACTTTTCCTGTCTTCAAATGTTCTCATGAGTCCTTTTCTTTTCAGTTCAAAGTAGAAATTAAGATGGGTTGTAAGTGTTTATTCTTCATCCTAGATTTTGGGCAGATGCCTAATTTCCACTGCTTCCTTACCTCCTGAAGAGTTTCAGGCTTTTTGCTTCTGCCAAAACGGAGCAAACATACAGCTTGGTACTTTGAAGTCTTGAGTTAAAGCAGAACTAAATGGACCATGTTTATCTGATCAATTAAGGCATTGCCTACATCCTTAAAACTGATGCTTCTCATTTAGGCTGCATTCTATACAATCCTCAGGAAATTAACAACAGAGATTGAGTTCGGGGAATGGGGGTCATTATACAAAGAAATGCAGGAAGAGTGTGGGAGAATTTGATTAGGCTCCAACATAAGCTTCATACACTGACTGGGCTCCAGTATAAACTAAAGAATGTCTTTGTGGAAGTGACACTGTAGAAAAATATTAATGACAGTTCCCAAAATAGAAGTTTGATTGAAAACTCCTATTATGTAAAGGGATCTAGTAGATTTAATAGTCTTTCGCACGGTGGTTGTTTATCATGACAAAACCCTCATCTTTTTCTCAGAGATTAGCGTGTGTTCAATTCAGTTTAACCACAGTTCAGCAGGGCCTGCTCTATAAATAACACCATGCTAAGCAGAGTATTAGGTTTAGCAAAATAAAAAGAGCATAAATTAAAACTCTCTTAGAAGCTGACCCTTTTTCTCTTTTGGAAACCAAACCGATCACCGCCAGTTAAGTAGAATGATACGAAATGGTAGGTAATCGAACCCTCAGACTGTCCCCTGTCAACATCCTGTCCCATTCTTTTCAGAAATAGTTTGAAATAGTGCTTGTGTGGCTTCCTTTCCAGCTAGTGGGCTCGTGACCCATTCCAGAAAGACAGTTCTGTCTCTCTTTCCTCAGAAACCTGGCTAGCTTCCTGAAGTCCCTGGTTTGAGTGAGCTACTTCGTTCCACTGGCACCAACAGATTTAACCTTCAGCTTCGTGAGAATAATGACTGGGGTTTTTCATGTTTGGCAGATTCTATGAAGATTGCCTTCCAAATTCCGTTTCCAGAATTGTGGTTTGGCAAGAAAACGAATGTGCAGTCTTTATGGGTAGGTTTTTTGTTGGATATTAATATTACACTATAGGTCTAGAGGCAACCTGGAATTTTATAAAATAGCTTTCTTCAAGTGCCACGTTTGAAGCCCTCATACTCGCCCACTGTAAAGGGGGGAATTGGTAATGGGGGGGCGGCAAAGATAAGGCTGTTAAACTCTTTGACCTAAGACTTTTCCCTCCCAGCCTCACAGATTTGACCTTCTCTATGATTTATTGATATCTTGTGCATGTCACTCCCACCAGAGCAGAATATGCCTGTTCAGATTTTTAATTAAATTGTAATTACCCTTTAACTTGACTATATTATATTATATTATATTTTGGTGTATACCAGAGATGATGATCTGTGAAGACTTTTGTAGTTGCCTGTAGAAGAGAAAAGCTGCTGTAGGGAAAACTTTTAAGACGGTATATTTCTTGACAAAAGAGCTGTGTCAATTTAATGGAAAATTTACTTCTCATCGTTTTACGCGTAAAGCCTTTGTATCATTAAATGGCAGCCTATGGGACAAATTTGGAAAGCAAGGCAGTTATATTTAGGAGAAATTCACATGTCACTGGTTATATTATCATGGACTCATTGCTTTCTTTCGGACTTAGACGAAGTATCTTGGTTTATCTGACGTGGTTGTAGGTGTTCTTGTGTCTACCTATATCCTTATGGAGACTGGTGAGATGACAATTCTGAAAAGATTGAGAAAGTAAAGAAAGCTTTTATTCTCTTATATTCTTTTTTTTTTTTTTTAGAATATTTCAAACTGCTGTCACTGTTGGCAAAGTAAAGATTCCTCTTCTCTTATCAACAGATAATTAATACAGTCTAGTCTATTTCATGTTTGGAAAAATGTAGGTCTTGGACTTAAAGTTCCTGGTTTGGCAATGAGAAAAAAAAAGAAGGAAAATGGGAAATCAGTAAGACAGTGAGACAGAGTCATGAAAGGGGCTACTCAAAATCTTAGCCTATTTAACCCTTTTGCAGATAGCTTCCAAATACTTCCAATACAGTAAGCTCAGTTATAGCTACTGGGTTTGTCCTTGCAAACCAGCCCTGAGCTACGTTTAACTTGAGAGTTCATTTGCCGTCTCGATGATGACAGGCAAATTGTCAACATTTTGTATGTCTTATATGCATCTCTGGTTGGAACGCTTTGACTGCTCCGAATAGTGCAATGGACCAAAAATTGTGATTAATTAAGTAACTCAAGGACTTGGATCTTCAGTTGTCTGTTTACTGGAGATTAAAAAAAATATAATCCCGAGAACAGTATGATTTAAACCCCTTATAAGTCCCTTTCGCTCCTGAGAAACGGTATGGTTGATCCCATGTTCATACAAACTCCTCTGTCTCTTACCTCTGTTAAAAATTTCAAGCACTGCGTCTAAACTTCGTGGGTTTCCTCTGACCCATGACAAGTATGAGGATCTTTAATCCTGCCGTTGCATGAAAAGGAATTTTGACCCTCGTTCAGTCACTCTCTGGAGAATTGATGACAAAAGCGTAGTATGACTCTCTTTAGTTCAGAGTTGGAGTCTGTGGAAGGGAACTTTTGGTGGGTGATCTCTTAAGAACTCGGCATGAACTCCTGCTCAGCGCTGCTTCTCCCAGCCATCGGCCAGAACCACGGGGAGAGTGAGGTTGGCATAGATGCTTTCAGAACAAATTACATCACGTTTCTGAGTTGCCTGACTTCATTTCATGTTAAATTATATTTTAAGGCTTGTTGAACTTCTGAGCTCACTTTCCACATGTGTTTGAGAAGACGCTGACAAACGTCCTCCTCTATGTAAATTTGGTGTAACTGGCTCCACTTTCAGAATGTCTTATTTCTGTTGATTGTCTTGGCCTCTGTCAACCTTGAAGCAAGTTCAGTACGACCTTACATTCCAACTACTGTCCTTCTTTTCCCTCTCACTCTACAAGTCATTGGAAGGTGCAGATTTTATCAAAATAGAGAGACATCATACAGCTTTCAAATTTCATTCCAAAAAATCGTGCTTAGACATCTCTTCTCAAATACTCTCCTCTATCTCTCAAAACGTTCCTCACCGAAGCCAATTTGTGTGTGGGAGGAGCTGTCGTAGTAAAAATAATAAACTTTATTTTTCCAAGTGAAAATAAATGTTATTGACCATATTATGCTCATTTATTGTTTTATTTGGCTTGAATGGACAATTCCTCCTGTTCTCCAGCTACTGTCAGGAGGAGTGCCTTACCATGGATGAATCAATCTGGAATTAACATCATTGTATTTGATAACGTTCCCTAAAATAAGTCATTTCATTTGGTTACTTGTGGACACGTTGTGCAAATGATTAATCCTAGCAGCTGCTCCAATGTGCTTGTTCAAACAGTGTTTTATGTAATTTCATTCATGAGAATTTTCTATGGTCATTTTAAGCAACTGTTAAACCTTTTGAAAACTTTCCGAGTGAAACCATTTCAGCCAAAGCTTCTTAAACCATCTGTGATAAAGAACTGTTTTGTTGTTGTTCTTATTGTTTATTTGTTTAATTTTCATGCAGTCACATTCCCATACTTTTGTAGAATGCACTGACCGTGTGCTTGGATGGCATGACAATATCAGATTGTGATATAAGTCTCTTAGTGTTTATTACCAGTTTCTGGACTTATATCATTGTGGACTGAGAGCAATAGCAGACGGCCATGCATCCACGGGGCAATTTGAATGGCACTGATAGAGGCTATTGTCTGTGGTGCAGAACTTTGGGGTTTGATCGATAGGTTGTTCTTGTATTATAGCAAAATTGTAATATGTATTCAGGAAAGGCTCATTTTTCCCTAAAGGAAAACTTTTAGCGCTGCTTTCTAGAAGTAGGATATTCATCTATTGAGGATGGAATTATGGATTTGTAAAAAATTGTCAACACTGCCATTTACTAATTAGGCTGCCGTTTGATATACAACAGAATACTGGGCTTATAATCCAGTGCCTTGCCAGAGAATATAACCTTGGAATCCAACTCCTCTTAAAAGTTTATATGGAAGAAAGGATTATATCCTCTAGATCTCTTTTCGATATTCTAGGCTGTGGTTTAAGTTTTATTTGCGTATTTGGTTTTAACTTGGATTGAGTCGAAGCAGTGACCATCTGAGTTTGTGAATCACGGCGCCTTGACTTCTGGTAGAATCATTTAACTGAGGTAATTATAAATCATGCCCTTGGCTTTTATTTAGAGATGACCTAAAAAAATACCAAACTCAAATATTCCATTCTCCACAGGTATTTTGGGGGACATTTTCCATTTAGTACTTCATATTTGAAAATTCATGTGAATAATCAAGTTTATTTCATTTTTATAGAGAAGTCCCTCTTTGCAAGTTATTTTTTTGAACGCAGTGAACCTCACCTATGAACAAGAATGAATGGTTGATCTGGTCCGGGCTCAGATGTTACTGGAGCAAGTAAGTATGAAGTGCATGGCATTAAGTTCTGCTAATTCAATGATGAGTAAATCAGGCTTTCTTTTTTTTTTCTCAAAGAGTAAAGAGTGAGTGGGGGAGACAGGCATATAGCCAAATAAGAAAACAAATACATGGAAACATATGACTACGATAAGTACTCTAAAATGAAGGTACATTGATATAGACATGTATTTAATTGTTGGATTTATTCAGCCAAAAGGGATGCAAACATGTTCCTCTCCTCCGTTCCCTTGTTCTTTGCTACTAGGTAATGATTACAGTTTGATTTAATACATAGGCATGCAAATCATCTCTATGATATTAGCACCCCATGTGGTGTCCTGAGGGTCTATGAAGAGAGACAGTCATTTTACACAATGTTTCTGCAGGGAGACGGTTGGTACACTGGTGGATTAAGCAGACTTGGCTAATGTGGGTGGTTTTCACCCAACATGGCTGTGGTGTCGCTGTGGAGAGTAATCTGGAGGCTGGTGGTGGAGAGCCTAGGTGGTAACTTCAAACAGAATGATGGGACCAAGCTTGGAGAGTCCCGCCTTAGGGGTCAAGGCCAGCACTTCTATAGACCATGACTGCAGGGCCATCTCCTAGAGCCTAGAGGTCCATATGGACATGGAAAAGCTCTAGCTAGAGTCAGGAAGACGGCATCACAAAATAAGCTTGTCTTCAACTGTCACTGCCAACCACAAGGGGGTCCGGATAAATGCTGACAGCTTTCTTTTGCGGGGAGACGTTGGGTTTTGGATGATGAGTCCTGAACCTTGGTAGGCGGCATCAGATTAATTGCCAGTGATTTCACTTGTGTTTATCTTCTTGAGAATCTTGTTAACCTTTTACATTTTATCCTGTTTCTTAGCCTTGGCCGCGGGAATGGTAAAGTCAGGTCCCGCAGGAGCAATGCTATCAAAGGTGGGAAGGAAGTTTGATGCTGACACCAGGGTGGTGAAGGTTATCCAATATCTGGGAAATTAAATGCTGAAGAAAGGCCAGATCAGGGCAGAGCCATCTGGCCAAGACAGTTGCTTCTCTCTGGGCCTCCAATAGCTCAGGTTTGGGAAGAGTCAAGGGGAACAGCAGAGAGATATAAAGACACTCTGGGAGTTCCTCAAGGTTTATTTATAGAAGAGCAAATAGCAGCACCACTAACCTCTAATGGGAATAAAGATCATAACTTTAAAGAAACTTTCATTCCCGACTGGTTAAAATTAAAATATATGTTATAATGGTTGATGAAAAAGTCTTAGAGGGACTAAAAGTGGGCTAGTAAGTAATCTCTGGTGACCCCAGATTTGTTAAAGAATCGCCCAGGAAGCACAAAGGTTTTATCCAGATTGAATCCTTGTAGATTCCGTTTATCACTATGGATTTGCCTTTCTATATCTTTTACCAGGAAGAGCAGAAAGTCTTCTTTCATGTTCAGCAATTAGCTACAAAGGTTCCATTGCTTTCCTTTAAAATGTAACCTTTTGAACTGCAAGCTGTGACGGCAACGAAGGCTTATAAAACACGTATGTCAGGAAATTGTATTTGTTTGCTTCCATTTATAGACTGTATTTGCCATTGGTGATTGAATTTTCTCACTAACCTTGTGATAAGGAACCCATGGGCTATGACCTCATGGTCTTGCCTTTACTTAATCTACCAATATAAAAACTGTGTAAAATTTCTTATTAGTCAGAGGATACCTTGGACCTTGGGTCTGTTTCTCTTTTCTCCTTCTGATCATGTAGGAAAGTAAATATAATGGCCTATAGCAGAGGTTGCTACTCTCCCACAATATCCACTCCTCTTTCTTTCCTTAGTAACAAAATTCCAAGTTTATTCAATGCAGCAATGAGCCTAGCTAGTTAGGAATCATTTGTGTTTTCTAAATATCATTAAGGAGTAGGGACTCTCGTGTACTAGCTTGTCTCTTCACGTACAGACGACTTGCATGGTTTAGTTAACCTTTGGAAATATTTAAAGAGTCACACTCATTTCAGTGGATGAAATATTTTTCAAGCCTCACAGTGCCTGGTAAAAGGCCTCAATTTGCCCTGACTTCTGAATCTGTGGAGCTGAACTAAGCCGCAAAGGAAAATTGTGAAAGAAAGAATATTGGACTTTAATATTTTACTCCTTTAATTTATAAGGAGACAGGGCTTTTATTTGGCATTTTCATTTCTGTGTGGTAAGATAATCATGGAATAGTGTTCATTATGTTCACATTTAGGAGAATGTTCCATTCTTATATTTGGAATGTGATGGCCAGTCGTGTGCCTGAGACACGTTAGTTTGGCCTGTTGGGTATCCGTCCCACTCCTTCACTAATAGAACACTCCTGTTCTGCTTTACTGAGCCAGCCTTCTCCAGTTCTCAGGCCGCGTGGTTGGGAATGGTTGATCTTCTCTCTGACTGTGGGGCTGGGGCCGTCCTAAGTCCTGGCCAATCACAGTCACAGGATTCTTGTTTCAGGGACAGGCATGTGACATAAGCCTTCAGCTCATCTGTCTTTCAGGATGAGTAGGTGGAAGGATGTACACACTGAGATGCTATTGATTCTCTTTTCCATGATGTAGAAGGAGTCTGCCTGGAAATTAAGCCCATACAAAGGTAGAAGGACTGAAAGATGAAGGTCAGCCAAGTCCTGATGTTACACAGCACGTGTCTGAAGTTGTGCCCCGTCCGGCTTTTTCAGTTACGTGAAACAATACATTCCTTTCTTCAGCTTCGTTTGGGATGGTGTTCTGTTCCCTGGAATAGAAAGAATTCTGACTAACGCATGGTGTTCACTGTCTAACTCTTTCTTGTGAACTCTGTTGGGCCGGGTAGCTGGGCACAATTTGAGATTAGAAGAATTGCGAGAGAATTTCATCTAGTAGTAAGTGTGTTTTGGAGTTAACGTTTGGTGGCCGTTCTGACCTACTTTGGAGACTCCGTGGGCAAAATCTTAGTCTCCCACTCCACTAGGCCTCGGAGACTACAAAAAGAGCTCTTCTCCTAAAAGAGATGCCATTTTCATGGTTGAAACTTGACTTCATTGTTGGATATAGATTAAAACAGAAGAGGGTGTGAGAGAGAGGTGGGCTCTTCTCAGGCCACAGTTACCTCTGCCAGTACCATTTTCAGAGCCTCCAAGGGAGGAAGAGACACTAGTTTGATTGGTCAGCCTACAGAGCCGGCAGCTGGGCCACGCCGATGTGTGGATGGAGTGACTGCGCGGTGAGACGCTGTGCATGTCCAGGGGCGGCTCCTTATCTCTCTTCCATTCCTGGATCCGTGCAGCTGGTGCGTCTGTTTGTGTGAAGGCTCTTCCTGGGACATGACACCTTCTTCTGCTGTGGTTCTCCCTCTTTTCCTTCTCGGTCTTGCGTGGATAGACTGTTCTTAAGACTCTAGCTTTATGGACGAGGTGCCTCTCCTTGGAGCACTTAGATCACATACTCCAGCTCGGACTTCACCAGAGTTCTGAAATTAAGAGTCAGAAGTTTGCACAACATTGCATCCAGAGGTACTTTGATTCACATTCTACTATTGCTGTTTATGCGAACAAGAAACGGTATATTTATACGATAAAAACGAGGTAAATAAATGTATTTTCTTTTTAGATTATCTGTCAGGAAGTTCAAAGCCAAACGTGTGTCTTAACTTTTGTGTATGTGAGGAACCCTCGGGTTTTGTTAATCTGTGTTCGTAAGACTGCACACAGGTGTCGGTGGGCTGCATTCTCATCTGGAAGCTTGAGTGGAGGGAGTCCACTTCTGTGCTCACCCAGGTGGCACAATTCATTTCCATGTAGCTGTATGACTGGGGCCCGGGCGTTTTGCTGACTGCCAGCCAGAGGCTGTCCTTAGCACCTAGAGGTTACCGGCAGTTCTCTGCCACGTGGTCTTCTCCATAGGTAGTTCAAACTATGGCCGTTTGCCTTTTTGAGGGCAGCAAGGCAGTCTCTCATACCAGCCTGCTAAGAAGGAATCTTATATAAGAATGTAATCACAGAAGTGACATCTCATTACTTTTGCTATGTAATGCAACCCAGACAAGGGCTGCATATCCTATTAACCTTGCCATGTTCAGTGGTCTAGAAGAGAGTCACCGGTTCTATCCACACTCAAAAGGAGGGGATTATGCAGAGTGAAACATGAAGAGGTGGAGATTACGGGGGTCATCTCAGAATTCTGCCTACTGTAACCCATGTTTCCCAAAGCGCATTTCATTGAAGGTTACTTCCAGAGGTTGTAAGTGTGTATTCCTCAAGAATCTTTTTCAAGTAACAGAATGCAAGTGACAGGAGACTGATTCAAACCGTCTGAAGAAAATAAACAAAAAAGTGATGATGTTTGCTCATAGAACAGAAAATTTGAGCTTCAGGCAGATGGGGCAACAGCGCAGTTAGGACTGAGAAGGACTCAGCTTCAAGTAAAGCCTTGATACAGTAAATAAAAGAGCATATCAGAAACGCGAAGTTATGAACCTTGAACAGCACTCAGGGAGAGCTCTGCCGGAGGAATCAGCCATGACACAGGACATGCTGGAGTTGGGATCAAGGGCGCTCCACTTGTGTTCCCTGTGACTGAGATTAAATCCGAAAAGCCCGCGCTGTGCATAAAATGAGGAGGGAAGAAAACACAGGCTGACGTCCTGCCACCTGTCATACTCTACCGTGCCGCACAATGTTGTCTCTCACACCTTTCTGCATTTGTAAATATCATTACTTTTTCTCCTACGATAACCTTTGTTCCTCTCATCCTTGTCTACTACGCACCTGAGAAACGATCACGTTTCCATGATTCAGCTCAGTAGCTCCAAGAGGTCTTCTCTCACCCCTGCTTGTCATTTGGGTAGATTTGGGTGCCACAACCCGTGTGCCCATAATTTGGGAGATACTTTTACTAAGCTCAGCCAATTCCCCATTCCCGACCCCTTTTTCCTTCGTACCTCGAGCCAATCGTGGCCGCTGGACATGGTTCTTGCCAATGAGACATAAATGAAGTCTTGATGTGGGAAAAGCTTTTGTTTTCTTGACACAGGAGTCCTACCTTTTCTCACCCTATTCTCCTCGATTAGAAAACACAGGCTTGATGGCTGGAGCTATATAGCTGTCTTATGACCGCTGTGAAAAGGGCATGCGACTCAGAAAGATCTGATATTCTTAAGCGGATGAATCAGCCTAGCGACCAGCTCCCACTTTACTTCTTATATGTCAAGCAAAACAAAATAAAAACTAACCTTTAATTGTTTAATTTCTAGATGATAGCACTGATTTAGAACAGGCAGTTACTTATGTGGCACCATGAACGAACTCCTTCATATTGTAAAGTTTGTCTTGTTTTTTTCTGTCTTATTCATATTAGCATCCGTATTCTTAGAAGAGTACCTAGCACATAGTAAACATTCAGCAAATATTGGTTAAATGTTTTATCTTCCAAATTTGAATAGCTTATGTGGAGAGAATATGTATTCTTAATAATCAGCATGAAAAGTTGCTAGTGGCTTGATTTATCTAGGTTTTTAGTTATTGATTGATTTTATTTAGCATGTTATCAGTAGCTTAGAAATACAGGAAAGGCAGATGAATAAAATCTATAGGGGTGTAAAACTGCAGCTGTAGATAAACGATTGGATGATAAAAGCAGGATTCAGAATGACATTGGGAAGAGTCTCTTATGCTAGATGTGGTAAAATCAATAGGAATAAATGAAGTTAGCACTTAGCAAAAAAAAAAAAAAGTACAATTTTGAATTCAGAGTAGATCAGAAGCAAAACCTAACAAACCCAAACCTGTTTGCAGAACACTAGACGCTTCTAAGTTAACATCAGATGAAAAAGCGTTGACAGAATGAAGAATATTTAACTTGGGGAAGATGAGGAAAGGGTAGGGAGAAAGAGTGTTTATAACATGTGACATATTTGAAGCACTTTCTTGGAGGAGATAAGTTTGATTTGTTTGATATACTTTTAAAGGTACTAAGAGAAAAATTTGCAACCAAGTGTAGAAGCTTCAGGTTGAGAAATTGGAGCTCAAGGTGAGGAAGATGTTAGCAATACAAAATTTCCCCAAGTGGATTTTCCTGACTTGTGAGGCCCAGAGCTGTGCTGACTGGCAATGAGTTGTCATGTAACTGTCTGTTAAGGAGAATGACAAAGTTTCCTTCTTTGGTTAGGAACTTGATTAATTTGCCTGTTAAGAGGCTTTCATTTTTTTTTTTTTTAATTATTTTTGGCTGTGTTGGGTCTTCGTTGCTGTGCACGGGTTTCCTCTAGTTGTGGCGAGCGGGGGCTACTCTTCGTTGCGGTGCGTGGGCTTCTCATTGCGGTGGCTTCTCTTGTTGCGGAGCATGGGCTCTAGGTGCCCGGGCTTCAGGAGTTGTGGCTCGCGGGCTCTAGAGCGCAGGCTCAGTAGTTGTGGCTCACGGGCTTAGTTGCTCCGCGGCATGTGGGATCTTCCCAGACCAGGGCTCGAACCCATGTCCCCTGCATTGGCAGGCGGATTCTTAATCACTGTGCCACCAGGGAAGCCCAAGAGGTTTTCATTTATAGGTTAAAGCAAGTTGACAGATTCTTTTCATTTGTTGCACAGCATGGTATTTTGGGGTAGCTTCTGAAATAAAGTGACAAGTTGGTGGTAGTTATGGGGTAAGGACTTGCTAACCACACTCTGTGTTCAACTTGGTTTTTATAATAAGAGGGTTCCCTATGCTGCCCCTCACTTATCTCAGGACGAAAGTGTATCTGATGCTGTCTGTTGGTGTTGGATGAGGGAGGCTCTGTGGTACTTGCCTATTTCAGGTACTGTGTTGCCAGCTACTTATACACCAACACAAGCATGTTCATATTCTGGGAATCATTGAATCACAGGTCACAGTCTATTTACCTGCATGATTATTGCATATGTTTAATTTGGCTTGTACAGTTTTGGACTTTTTTGAATTTTCATGCTTTTGAAGGGGTCATCAGTGGTGGACAAAATGAAGTTTGCCACAGGTTTTCCAGACCCTGTTGTATTTCATCCTCTCCAAAAATCATTGGCTTTTGCAATCCCTGGAAGCTGTTCTGACTTCAGGGATACATCTGAATTTTGCAGAATAGGGATGAGTTATTGATCTGATGACTCATACATTAGTATTTCTGGCCCTCACTGCCTGGTCCTAAGGCATATTAGCCACAGTTCTAGCGCTCAGAGGCCACCTGTGGCTCGTAGCCACTGTCGTGCACAGTGCTGGCCATGTGAATGACACAGAAGCTTCCATGTGTTTGCCACGTGAACAAACCCTCTTCCATAACTCTACCTCTTCTCTCTTTCCTCAGTATCTCTCTCTTTTTTAAAAATAATCTTTAAATCTCCTATGGTCCTGTGGACTTCTCTTTCCAAAATAATTTACCCCATTTTTAGAAACCATTGAGTCCCAAGTCCACTTTTGTGTCATGTAAATTATGGAAGAGTAATTTAGTCGGTCTGTTCACTGCTAAATCCCCCAAGCCTAAAACAGTTATGAATACATAGGCAGGAATTAAGAAAAATTGGTCAAGTGAATGCATAGATAAATGAATGAATTCATGCTCCAGGATAAGCCATGATTTGAAAATGTTTCCAGCTCTGTCAGATTTCTGCACCTGTTTGGGGAGTAAAGTGGTCTCCTGGGTGAATGAGAAGGGACAGCCAGCTAATCCCACATGGGGAGACCCTTCCCCTTACCAGGCATATTTTTTAAAAACTAATTATCCCGCACTGTGGAGATGAGTGTTCTCAGTGAAATAATCCTGTTCCCTCTGTTAACATAATTTTGATCTCATTATCAAGAGATATTGACTCTTTTCCTGATGGAGGCTGTATTACAAATCCTCTAATTAATTTGAAAATAAAGGGTCCAGGTCTGCTAGTATTGCTCCTGTCTTGGTATAGTGCTATTAAAAAGGTTAAGCTTATCACATATATTTTAAATGTATATATCTTGAGAGCTGTAACCACCTTTTTCCTCTACCAGCTTAGCCAAGAGCCTTAAACGTAGTAGGCTACCAATAGACATCTATTGCCGGATCAGTCAGCAGAGCGAGGCATCATCCAAGTCACATAGAGTACCTCAGTCAGCAAACTAAAGCCCTTATGGAGTTCACATGTAGGTAGAAGGATGGGAGGGAAGAAAAATAATAAGCCTCAGTCACAGTCAATGAAAAAATATATATTCAGTAGAAAATGATCAATGTGATAGAAATAACTGGTAGAGTAGGAAAGAGAATCAAGAGAGGGGAAGAGATGGGTTGTAATTTTAAGTAGGCAATAAATTCAAACATTTTAATGCAGACCACTGTGCTTTGATCTCATACAATATAGTATGATTTTTAAAAGAGAAACAGTAACATTATTTACATGTGTGAAATTCATCTGAGTTTACTTTAACCTGAAATTTTATTTGTATAATATTACTTGGCAGTCCTTTAACTTGGATGTGACTGAACTGCTATAAACTGAGAGGTAATGATAGAGGGCTTTGCAACCACCTGGGAAGAGTATAGTAAAGGAAAATATTATACACCTTACTCAATAATCTTGAGTTGGAAAAGGATAGAAAAATCACGCCAACAAATTTTGAGGAGTTTAATAGTTACTGCAAATGCCAGTTGTGAGAAACCACTAATAACAATGAACTGAAAAGGGTAGAACTACAAAATGAAATTCTACTTGAAAAAGACACATAACATATAGAATCAAAATTATAGAGATTTAGAAAATACTAATGAGGAAATAGAAGATGTAACAATTCAGAAATTACATATATTAAATGGATTTTTCAGATTATATGTTAAAAGTAAACCATATGAGCAGGGAGTTGCCCAGATATATCCTCATTCATAACTAGATAAAAATGAACTCCTTATCCATTGTATTTTAGATCAATCATTAAATTGAGAACAACAGATAGTTAGAAGAAGTAGCATGGCAGAAGAAATTATAGTGATTGTCAATCAAGAGGTGTGACTTTGATCTCATCTCTGACAAGTGACCTCTCACATTTGTGGCTGTAAATGAAATGGTTAGGCCAAATGCCCAGTAAGAGCACTTCTAACTCTAGAATTCCATGAGTCCAAAGATCCTTCTGGAATCTTTCAATTAATAGAAATAATTACCTGGGCTTAGATAACTGGTTGATGCTACTTAAAATCATGCAATCCCCATCACAAACCCAAGGAACATTATTAGCACAAATGTTCCTTTTAGTTGGCCCCTTCTGGCAATCTGAAGTTTTTCTTTCATTTCTCATACCAATCTATTCTATCAGTATGTTGGAAACAATAATGGTAGAGGATTAAATGGGTATAAAGTTATACGGTTGGTCCTGATGCAAACCATGTAAAAATCTTTTTTCTTAAATAGGTAGCAGAGAAACACCAATACCTTTAGTCACAATGCCTTCAATACCGGGGATATGACAATAAATTAGTGGGATACCAAAAATAAAAGCCACGGAGATAAAGACTTTAAATATTTGGGGATCATCATTACATTATCTTACCTTCAAGACTGAATCCCAGGAGAGCTCCACTTTCACGACACCAGCATGAAGAGTTCCATAGGTGAATACCTAGAGAAACAAGCAAAGCTAGTGCAGACTATAAAAAATAATCCAACCATTTAAAGTTTCTGGAAATAGTCCTAAGGACACACAGCAAAGCAGTGGAGAAAGAGACATTTAGTCAATAAAATCTACTAAAATGCAGTAAGATAATGAGCCTCAATCCACTTCCTCTTTCTCCCCCCCACCCCCTTTCTGGCTCAGATCCACAGAAGCTTCACCCTAGGTAGGGGTGGCCAAGAAGATGTGGCTTCCTGTCTTCTCGGTTTCCAGTCAAAGCTTACTTTATCCCATTGAGACAGAAAGTTACCAGCATTGCTCATTTCCTCCAACTTCAAGTCGAAGAGGCTATATTGCTGGTGAGTATGGGTGAGAGGTTAAGGGCTACCTTCCTGCAACCTGCTTCTGTCCACAGGATGAAGACTCCATGCAGGGCAGGTTGAGACTACTTGCACCAAGATTGCCCTCACTCCAGCTCACTTTAGGACAGAGGTCCCATGACGGGAGAGAGGCAAGTTGAGAAGAGGCTGCTGCCATGCCCAGTGCCCAGAACAGTGTTGCAGAGAGTTTGTCCAGGGGGAGAGGCAGTCTATAGGAGAAGAAAGTTCTGCAGCTCCTCCCAAAGGAACTGATTTCGTCTGGAACAGTGTGTGGAGAAATTCAGGGCTAAGGGGGTCCTTGCAAACAATAGTCCCTCTTACACATTGTTGACTGGAGGATTTTTGCAGAAACTAACACCTGTGGCCCTAATACATCTCCGGTCAAAAATGTGTTAATTAAGAACAACGCTCAAAACCACAGGTGAGCTAGTTCAACAGAGAATTAGGAAAAGAGATACCTAAGAACCCTTGTAGGATCAGAAAAAAACTTAAAGACTTGCCTCAAAAATATATCTGCAAAGGAGCCCAGATTTCATTGGATTAGACTTCTGAGCAATATGTTCTGTCTTGAGGACATTGTCAACAAAAATAGAGTAGTCAACTGGTAATTAGAAAAGCCCAATGGGTAGGGGCTAATGCCAAATGAAGCCGACCGTTTACCAGAGAGATCATGGAAAGAGACAAAAGAGAGCCCTGTTAAAACTGCTGTTATCTCAGGGTGACTAGGCCCCATCCGAGGCTGCACCCAAGGAGGTATAAAGAAGGTAGAAATAGATTTCATTGAAAGAGCTAGACCAAGTCACCAAAATACAAACAAGCAAACAACAAAAACAGATCTTTGGGGGATCCAGAGTGGCTACAATATATTACCTAAAATGTCCAGTTTTTAATAAAAAATAATGAGACCAGGGCTTCCCTGGTGGGGCAGTGGTTGAGAGTCTGCCTGCCGATGCAGGGGACACGGGTTCGTGCCCCGGTCCGGGAAGATCCCACATGCCGCGGAGCGGCTGCGCCCGTGAGCCATGGCCGCTGAGCCTGCGCGTCCGGAGACTGTGCTCTGCAACGGGAGAGGCCACAGCAGTGAGAGGCCTGCGTACCACAAAAAAAAAAAAAAAAAAAATTATGAGACCAGCAATGAAACAGGAAAGTGTGACCCACATATAAGAAAATAAGAAAGAAAATCAGGAAACAGGAACTGCCTGTGAGAGGAATTGATGTCAGATTTCACAAAGGCTTCAAAATAGCCATGATAAATATGTCATAAAAATAAAGGAAATTATGCTTGAAGAAGTAAAGGAAGGTTTGAAGACAGTGTCTCATCAAATAGACAATATTATTAAAATGATAGGAATTCTAAAAAGAGAACCAAACAGAAATTCTGGAGTTGAAAAACATATACATAAAATGAGAAATTCAGTAGAAAAGCTTAGCAGTAGACTTAAGCCAGCCAAAGAAAGCACCTTAACATCATTACAGATAGATAGGGATTACGCATTCCAAAGGAAAGAGAGGAAAAAGGATGAAGAAAAATAAACAGAACATACTTTAGAAGAAATGGACAAATTTCTAGAAAGACACAAACCACCAACATTCTGCAACCTCACAGTAAGTAAATAGACTGAATTAGTAACTTTCATTTATTTGCGGGAATATCCTCTTTCTTATATTCATTATGGAATGATGGAGCTTACATTTCCATCAGACAAGTAAACTTGTTTACCTCCTAGTCTGTCCCCCACTGTCACTTCTACTTCCTTCTAGTAAGAGATGAAAGAGAAAAAAAAAAATCGAATGGATCTTTTATTAACAGTTGATTGGAAGAAGAAATTTGTAAAGAGTGTTCATGATGGTACTACTTCTGCTTTGGTATTTACCCCTGCTTAGTTATTTTCTTTTGCCTTCATTTCTTCATAGTTCATACTTGTTGCAAGACACAGCCCGAGTGCCTTAACTGGTGAATTCTCCTAAATATTTAAGAAAAATATAACATTAATATTATACACATTCTTTCAGAGAACAGAAAAAAATTATTAAACAGTTCTCAACAGGAATTATGGAGTCAGTATAACCTTGATACCAAAACTAACAATAAAAATTTGTGAAAGAAAAATCATAAATAGACAACTATGAAAAAAACTTCTAAACAAAATCTAACAGAATCTACAACTATATAAAATGTATACTACACCATGACCAGGGTAGGTTCATTTGAGATTTAGTATTTGAAAATCTATTAAGTCACACATTCACAGAATTTAAAAAAAAAGATCATATAATCTTCATAACAGGTCCTGAAAAAAAAATTTGGCAAATCAAACAATTATTTATGATAAAAAGAATTGGGAAACTAAAAATAGAATAAATTTCCTTATTCTGATATAACATTTCTAAAAATGAAAATCTTATGGCATGCTTCATATTAATGGTGAAATATTGAAATCTTTTTCTCTCATATAAGGAACGGAAAACAAGAACGCCCTCTATTACGTTTATTCATTATTGTGCTTGAGGTACTGGCCAGCACTCTAAAGCAAAAGTATACAAACACATACATACGTGAACTGTTTAATATTGAAAAATGGAAAACAAGTTGCCATTTACTCATGGGTAATTTTATTATATATAGACATCCAAAAGAATCTACAAATAAATTATTAGAACAAGTAAACGAATGTAGCACAACTGATGGATAGAACTTTACATTTTTAAATTGTATTTTATGTAACAACAAAGAATTTTAAATTTTACAGAAATTACTAAAAGAATGAAGATATATTTTCCACTTTCAAAATGAGCAGAAGAGAAAGAAAACAATCTAAGGAATCTTTGGAGACTACCAAAGACTGATGTCAAGAAAAGGGTTCGGTAACTTAGGAGGTGGGACAGGGTTGTTTGTACCTCTGCTCTCAGCTCCACTTCTCATCTTCCGTGCTCCGCTCTGTATCACAGAGGGCTGGATGCCCGAAAGGTACCTTCCTGAGACTTCCTTGCCTGCTGGCTTCTGTTAGACTCTGACACCGTGGCAGGTGAGTAGAAGTTGGGAGGAAGGAAACTAGGCAAAAACTCACACCTTTTTTAGGTGGGGAGGGCAGAGCGTTTAGCATAGGCTTCAGCTGCCGTTGCAGAGGGTGACAGTGAGCCCCTGGGCTCTTCCTCAGGCAGCCTGCTTCCAGCAGCTTGTACAGGTTTCCGGGGGCATCGCAAAGCAGCAGTAGCTGCAGGGGCTTTAGCGGCCCTGGCTAACGTGCCCTGACTCCGTCTGTTTCGGTGACAGATGCAAGGAACTCTGGGCCCCAGGATTCCCACCCTAGCAACAGGAGAACGGGCCATGGTTTCTGTGAGGCAGCTTCCCCACTGCTTCCAGATAGTAGAGGCCACAGTGGGGCCCAGCAGCTCCACAGGGAGTGACTGTATTACTGAAGACCTCCTTTCCCTTCTGCTTGGGTAGCCTAAGATGGCACTGGCTTACTGCAGATACTAATCACTTGGGAACCTTTTCATTTCCCTTTTAAACCTTTTGTCACTTATTCCCTGTATTCAATTTCCTCCAGTTGAAATACCGGTCGAAGTTTCTATTTTCCTGACTGGACAGTGAGACTGAATACACGATGGCACTACAGTACGGCAGAAATCAAGCCAGTTTTTCCTTTGTCTTTTCTTCCACTCTTACAGTTTAATTTACCATTAGGTATTTTAAAATTTACATATGTAGAATAAATCTTCTCATTGATTTAATATGTAGTATGTAAATAAATGAAGATTGCATGATAAAATACATACAAATAGAAATAAGAATATTAAGTCAAGGAAAAATATTAAATTCTAGTGTTTGTATTTTAATACAAAAAAATTACTAAAATATACTAAGTCCTCCTGGAATTCACTATGTGGAGTATAAATAATAATGACTTAAATCAAGATAGGCATCATATGGTAAGTAAATACATCTTCCGTTCTCCTAGTTCTTTTTTTTTAAATTTAATTGAATTTATTTTTGTACAGCAGGTTCTTATTAGTTATCTATTTTACACATATTAGTGTATAAGCATATATATGTCAATCCCAATCTCCCAATTCATCCCGCCACCACCACGGCCCCCCCGCCCCGAGTCCTTTATTTGGCACATATTGAGTAGAAAATACGATTATACTTCTAGACTAGAAATCCCTTCTAATATTGTTCACTAGAATCCAAGTTTCAGATTTTGATTTTTTTATGACTTGTCACAGTGAATCTATTAACAAGTATTGTATTTCCTGATTGTGTTTGAACTATGATAGGGTATTTCTCCATTGGGTTTCAAGGATCGTGATGTGATTCATTGTGTGTATTTATGAGTTGCTCATATAATTACAGAGACAAAAATACATATGAAATGAAACCACAATTTTAGGCTTAGGAAAAAAGCTTCACTTTTATGAACATTATCAGTGAAACATGTGACACACCAAGAGAGAAATACACCAGATGAAGACAACATGTAATAAGAGGATGTGCTTACCTTGTTTTGTGCAATCTGGTGCATTCCTATATCTAGAAAAGTTCTCAACATCCAGGAATACTAGATAATTGTATAGGAAAGGTCTTTTATTGTTTATTGATTGATTGATTTTTTAATATTTTTATAGATCTTTATTGCAGTATAATTGCTTTACAATACCGTGTTAGTTTCTGTTGTACAACAGCGTGAATCAGCCGTATGCATACACATGTCCCCATATCCCCTCCCTCTTAAGCCTCCCTCCCACCCTCCCTGTCCCACCCCTCTAGGTCGTTGCAAAGCACCAAGCTGATCTCCCTGTGCTATGCAGCTGCTTCCCACTAGCTATTTTACATTTCGTACTGTATATATGTCGCTGCTAGTCTCACTTCACCCCAGCTTCCCCCTCCCCACCCCGTGTCCTCAATGCATAGGAAAGGTCTTTAATCCAGGATTTTCTAAGGATGACTAAAAGATTTATTGAGAATGAGTGAAACCTCAATCAGAATTAGAACTACAAATTTCACTACACATTAAATTAGGCACTAGTCAATGTGTTTGTACATTTATAGATGGTATTTTGATATAAGCTTTATTTTTTTTCACTTCCTTGTATGCAGCTGGTCCCCTACTGGGTCCGTATAGATTGCCTTTACATAGTATTGATATAACAGAGGGCAGAGTGTGGACTCAGGATGCAAGCTCTCTGGCTTCGATTCCTGGTTTCATCACCAACTGTGCAGTCTTGGTTAAGTTTCTTAATCTTCCTGTACTTCAGTAACATCATTTATTAAATGTTATGAGTGTAAAATGGATAACACAGGCAAGTACTTAGCAAGATATCTGCCACGGTCTCGGTCTCAGTACGTTGCCACATTAAGATTGTTATAGCTGGGATGCAGAGGACAAAGCAGTCGAGGTCAGCTGTTTGCACTTTAAAACAGGCTCGTAAAGTCCATTTCAGGTGATTAAAAGTAGGCTTTCAATCACAAAGGAGATTTGAAAACAGTTTACTAAATTATCAAATCTTCTCTTTAAACATCACATCAGGAACAGAAGTTTGGAGGATTGAACATGAAGTTTTTACTACAAACTATGGAATAGGAAGCATGATTTAGGGGCAATTTCCTGCTGAACAGTGATTAGATAAAAGTCCTTGGCCAGGGGAAAGCACTGAAGCAAGAGAGAGAAAAGTGCGTTGAGGCTTCAGAGGGAAGCCTACTCCCATATCGTAGGTGATTTCAGGGACAGAGAGCATGTTCTCTGTTCCCATTTGGGAGGCAGGGCTCTATAACGCTCCCCAAATGGGATGACCAGAGGATTTTACGTGAAGGTTTTGCATATTCATGCAGAAAGAGGGCTTGGCTTGCATCTTTTGTTGCATCGCGGAGTTCTGAAAGACCTGGTGGTATGGAGAAAAATCACGAAATTGCTTCATGCCTGAAGAGAGAACATCTGATTGTAAAGAAGGTTAGTAGATCACTGGAGGCCTGGGGTTGAGATAAGGGGCAAAATGAGTGTGTACACATCAAGACCATGGTAGGGGCTCTGGTCATGAGCAAGGCTCTGTGGATACGTCAGCTGTGGATACAGAGAGAACAAAGGTGGTCATAAAAGGTTAATATGGAGGGTGATATAGGGAGGAGTACCCTTGAAAAATACACTCCCCCACTCCCTCTGTTGTGATGACCTGTCAGCAGCTGCTTACTTTCCGAAGCTCTCCCACAGGGGACCGGGTCAAGAGGCAAGCGCCCAAGAGGAGTGCATATCCTTAACATCTCTGTTAATTAAATACTTACACCAAAAAGAACGTTTCGACAAGATGTGACAGAATTACCTGCAGAAGCCTAGATTATATTTCTTTAAAAAATAGACTTTAATTTGTAGAGCAGTTTTGGGTCCACAGCAAAATTGAATGGAAGGTACAGATATTTCCTATATAACCCCCATCCCTACACATGCATGGCCCCCACCATGGTCAACAACCGCCATCACAGTGGAACATTTGTCACAATTGATAGACCTAAAATGACACATTATTACCAGTGAGAGTCCATAGATTACCTTGGAGTTTTTCCGAGAGGGTTTACTTGCCCTTCGTTTTTGAAGGATTATTTTGCAAAGTACAGATGACTGGGTTGGTGGTTTTTCTTCTCTTAACACTTTAAATATTGCATTCCACTCTCTTCTGGCTTGCTCCTTTCTGAGAAGTCAGATGTAATTCTCACCTTTGTTCCTCTCTCAGTGTTGATTCGTTGTGGTGTCTTGCAGGATTTTTTTTCTTTATCTTTGATTTTCTGTAGTTTGAAAATGATATGCCTAGATGTACATTTGGGGGGCATTTATCCTGCTTAGCATTCTCTGACCTTTCTGGATCTGTAATTTGGTATCTGATATTAATTTGGGAGAAATTCTCAGTCACTATTGTTTCCAATATTTCTCCTGTTAATTTCTCTCTTTCTTCTCCTCCCTGTATTCCCATTATGTGTATGTTAGAACTTTGGTAGTTGTCCTATAGTTTGTGGACATTATGTTCTGTTTTCCTTTATTACAGTTTTTTTTCTATTTGCTTTTCAGTTTTGGAAGTTTCTATTAAGATATGCTCTATACCTGAAACGAACACAACATTGTCAATTAACTATACTCCAATAAAAATTTTTTAAAAAACGATATGCTCAAGTGCAGACATTCTTTCCTCACCTGTGTCCAATCTACTGCTAAACCCAACAAGGGAATTCATCAGTGTTACAGTGTTTTTGATCTCTAGCGTGTTTCTTTCTCTCTCTTTCATAGGATTGCCGTCTCTGTTTATATTGCCCATCTGTCTTGCATGCTGTCTGCTTTATCCTTCAGAGCTCTTAAAATTTTAATAATAATTGTTTTAACTTTCTGGTCTGATCATTCCAACATCCCTGCCATGTCGTCTCCTAATGCTTGCTTAGTCTCTTCAGAGCGTGTTTTTGCCCATAGTATGTCTTGCAAATTTTTTTGGTAGCCAGATATGATATGCTGGGCACAAGGAACTACTGTAAATGGGCCATTAGTAACGTGGGGGGGGAGTTGTGTAGGGGGAGGGGAAGCATTCTATGGTCCTTTGATTCGGTCTCGGTCTTTTCATGAGCCTCTGCACCTGGATGGAGAGCTTCATGGGTGCTTCTCAATTACACCCCCTCACCCCCCTCAGGTGGGACAGGATGGCCAGAGTGGGCTGGCATTGGGGATTTCCCTTCCCCCAGAGCACTTAGACTAATAAACCCCAGCCGGTTAGGCTCTGGTTAAATAGTTTCTCCCGAGGGCAGATCTTGCGAAAACCAGAATGCTCTGGTGCATTTCAAGATGGCCTCTTTTCCCATCCCCTACGAAAAGCGTGAGAGGATTTTTCTCAGATATTCACTGTCAGAACCCGGTAACGCTCCCAAAGTTAAGACTCACGAAAGTGTGGCGTCCTCCCGGTGACTGGGTGCCCCTGGAGGTTTTCCTCTCTCAGACTGGTCCACGCTGACCAGCAATTCATCAGTTACAGCTCGGCTTTTTATACCCCCGTGCTTGGTTCCTGCAGAGGTTTCTGCCCCCGGGCTTCTGATCCGGTAAGTGCTGATTCTTTGTATTCGCCTGTCAGTGAATTTGGTAGCAGCAGTTTGTCCGTGTGACCCCACTTAGGGGTCTAAAGAGTTGTTGATTTTTCAGTCTGTTCAGCTTTTCACTTCTTGTTAGGACAGAGTGGCGACTTCCAAACTTCTTATGTGCCGAACAGGAACCTGGAAGTCTATATTACAGTTTTTAAAGGAAGCTCCGAGAACAAGTTGAATGCAGTGGGGAGAAATACGGAGAGTTGTGCTTCTGCACATCTGAATCATAATGCATAAGTATCCAACTTGCTATTAAAAAAACACTGGGGGCTTCCCTGGTGGCGCAGTGGTTGAGGGTCCGCCTGCCGATGCCCAGGTCCGGGAAGATCCCACATGCCGCGGAGGGGCTGGGCCCGTGAGCCATGGCCGCTGAGCCTGCGCGTCCGGAGCCTGTGCTCCGCAACGGGAGAGGCCGCAACAGTGAGAGGCCCGCGTACCGCAAAAATAAAAACCAAAAAACAAAACTGTATACCACACACTTGTAAACCATCTACACTAAATCTTGAATATGTGAGGGACGGCAAAGGGCTCCTCTTCCAGGGGCTTCTCCTTTTCTGTCTGCATTGCCGTCGTTCTGCAGCTCTTCTCACTCCCTGGATATCTTGCCCCAGCCTGTGTAGGGCTGAGATATGACTTCATTTTAAACCCTTACTTCCTAAATTCTTAGTCATCACATTTGCAAACACTTGGTATTCCCAGCCTGCCAGGTGTTTATATTTGTGTTGTTTCTCTCAGTTATGTTGTCTCGTCCTCATTAGTTGGCCGTGGTGATGATTTCTATGTGTTTCTAGGTTTTGCAGCTCTGTCTAAAGCGAACCTCCTGAATCCCACCTCTCCCTTCACTGTTTCTGTATTTGTCCTGCTATACAATCAGCCTTCTGGATGATACATCAGTGGGAGGGTCATCGTAAATCACCTTAGTCAGGAGGACTTGCTTTGTGCTTCCAGTTGAGCTGAAAGGTGATTCCTCATTGCAGAAGCAAGATAACATTTCCTATTTAAAGATTAAATGTTCCCTTGACAGCAGCAACTAGATGTACCCCTTAAACATTTTCCATCCAATGGTGTATAGGCAGCAGGAGTTCTGTACATCCCCAAGTGAAGATCTAATGTAGAAATAATGATACTTTTCGTTATGAAGATTGAGAATGCTATTTTGCTATGTTCACTTTGTAAGATAAATATATTATTCCACAACAACAAAAACTATTGCTGGTTACTGTATTCAGTTTTCAATCGTTTTGAGTAGATTTGAAAGGTATGGATGATAAGTCACTGAAGAAATTAAATTTCCTTTTTGAGGAAAGATAATCACAAAGGAACCAAGTTTAAGTTTCACACACCAATGTTGATTACCTTTCTACAAGCAGTTAGAATGTTATTTTCTAAGCTGCAGAGCAATTAATGGCTAGAACTGCAGGAAGTATTTAATTGAGTATTGATTTAAGGCCAAGCTGTTGGTTGGCTAAGGCATTGCATTATAATTAATGGACCTGAACCAGGCTTTAATTTTTCTACACTCTACCTGATTTTCAAGCATTGTAAGAACAACCCTCAAACAATCCATAGAGGGAGTCTCGGACTTTTCCTGTTAACTTTTTAAAGTTTTGACTGAATTTTTAAACATACGCAGAAGATTTTTAGCTTTCGGTAGTAACTTCAGTCTGCTGCCTTTTTAATAAATTTAAGATTAAATTCTCCCATTGCCAGATTGCCAGTTAGTCAGTCAATTCATACATGCAAATTTAATACAGGGTAATATGATCCATGGCATGATTTACTGAAGAGGACGGTGCCTTACACTTCCCTGGAGTTCTGTAGACAGAGAAGAAATTCTCATTTGTTTGGGGTAGTGCTGAATGCTTCCTTGAAGGGCAGAGGATGGGCAAAAATTCCTTTCAAGGCCTCCCCTGTAATAACCTCCAATGATTAGTCCCTATAGAATGACAGAAATATATGAGTTTGCAATTTTAAAAATAGACATCTGGCCGTTTTCTGATACGGCACATTACTCAATTCTAGCCTTGCTATGTTTAGGATGATGACTTACGTTTTTCTCAGTTTAAGTGTCAAATGCATAGCCTCCTTGGGACCTGTAGGTATACAAAGATGAATAAACATAGTTGGGAGTGGCCATCTCCATGCATGTTGCAGCCTATTTTGAATATAAACATGACAGAACTGTATGGCATAACTAAACCATATGGCAATATGTAAGACATGCTATAATAAAGAACGAATTATTGGTTAAATCTGTGAGCGAAACTTTCTAAAATGATCAGCCATCTCATTTTCCTTGTCTTACTTGCTCACCTTCCTCCCCAGTTCATTCTTAGAGCTAAAACCCCTTAATTTCGAGTCTCAACATTACCCAACAGTTGCCGCAGAGCCTTCGGCAGCGTAAAAGTTTCAGTCTCTTCGATCTCATCTCGCTCTTTGAACATTTGAGACTAGCTGTTTGTTTCTGCTGTGTGGTGGTTTGGGAGTTTGTTGTAATCCCAGCAGCAATTTCAAGTCTGGCAACTGGTACTCCCTTTCTGAAGTGTGAACAGCTACTTTGTGTCAGGTCCCCAGAGAGTTTATGCTTTGGAGAAAAAGCAATGGAACACTTGCAGGAAGGGTTATACCCGCTGAATTTTAAAGCACTTCAGTGGATTCAAGGCTCCAGTACATTTTAATGATCGTGGAGCCCAGAGTATAGTCAGTCAATCTCTCAGAAAGTAGGTGCCCAGGATGAACCTTGAGGATTTTAGATATGCGTCACTGAGTGACTACTTTAATTTACTCTGCGTCTTCAGAATTAGGTGGCGTGAAGAAAAATGAGGCAGACTGTAGATTTCTTTCCGTTTCAGATCAACCAAGTTACCCGCTGATAAAACAGCATAAAAAATGAGCATGTTTATAACTATACTCATTTTGAATACTGAGCAGTGAATTTTAGGGGCTGGAGCTGTGCTGGAATCTGAGTATACTGATGAAAAGGGTAAACAGTTACCTTTAGCTTAGCTCTTTGTGAATGTATTTTACGTATAAACACGTCTGAGTGTCATTTAACATTTGCAGGACTGTCAGTTCACTTAGAGTATTATACTTTTTATTCTTTAAACCTGATATTTATTCATATGTTATTTGAAATATGTGAAGAAAATTCAAAACCTTCTTGAGTATGTGTGTTTGCATGACTCAGACCTCCGGCAATGCTATGGAAAAAACATTTTCTTAAATACTAATTATCAACACATTCGTTCCAGTAACACTGTGCCTTTTATTTTTGTATTGAAATATTCTCACTATGAGCACGGAGAATTAAAGCTATATTGCAGTAGCAGAGGCACTCTGAGCTTTTCCTGTTTGAACTGAGTTAGCAGTTAAGAGGCATGTATCAAAGGCATGTACTATGATGAGCTGATGAGAACATGGCTTCTTCTGGAAAAGGAGATGGGCATTTGGGCCTGAAAGTGCTTGTGGATTATATAGTTAGCATTCCGGGCACAACGAGGGTAAAATGGAAAAAGGGTGGGTATCCTGTGAATGAATGAATGAAAAAATGAAAGAATAGCCAATACTATTGTTGACGACCGTGATTAAGTTATATTTTCTGTTACCCCTCCTGTGTTATCTTAGGTCTCACAGAAGCCTGGGGAAATACTGTCAAGGAGATCTAGCTAAGTAACAATACGCAATGATATCAAAAAGAGTGTTTGAACACTGACAGTGGAGGCCCTGGAAGTAGAAACCCAAGCCTCCCCTCTTCCCTGCCAGGGATTCTGTAGTGATTGGAGCACAGACTGCATCTAGGATAGGTCTTTTCCAAGCTCAAGCTCAGCACAGTGATTTTTTTTTTTTTTGCTGTGAAACATTGGTAAATAATTTAGCCTACTACCCCTCAGTTTCCTCATCTTAAAAAAAAAAAGATAATAATCGTCCCTACCTCATAGGGATGGCTTGAGTATTAAATAAGATGACCTATGTAAACTATTTAGAGTAGTTCTTGACAAATTTGAAGAATTTTCTAAGTATCAGTAATTATTATTAATATCACCATCATCATCATCATCACTTCATCTGTGGAATCCTGAATGTTCCATCTATTCTCCTTTGTAGCCTTTAAAATTATCCGTCTGAAAATGGTATTGGACATTTGTATTCTTTTTTTTTTGCAGTACGCGGGCCTCTCACTGTTGTGGCCTCTCCCGTTGCGGAGCACAGGCTCTGGATGTGCAGGCTCAGCAGCCATGGCTTATGGGCGCAGCTGCTCCGCGGCATGTGGGATCTTCCCGGACCGGGGCACGAACCCGTGTCCCCTGCATCGGCAGGCGGACTCTCAACCACTGCGCCACCAGGGAAGCCTGGACATTTGTATTCTTGATCACTGGTGTTCTTACCGGCTGTCCATGTGACTCTGATGGGGGTGCTGATCTGAACCACGTGCTGCTCTCAGGGTGTCTCAGCTCTGATGTCACTCTATCTTTCCTTGTGTGGTCCCTGTTGTTCTTCCCTGATGAAATTTTTACCTGAGGGAAAGGATGTCCCTATCCCCACTAGCCTCAAGGTAGGCCTGGAGTTTGCGGTTTCTTAAAATACCTTGATATTAAAACAATACTTATTTGTCTTTCCCTTTCTCTTGTAGATGTCTCTGCAAGATTCCCTCGGAATGAGTTGGAAAACAAGAAAGGTGGATTCTTAGAGTGCTGTACTCACAAATGCCACTCACTCCACTAGCACGCAGCCAGTGGGCT
The DNA here is from genome assembly GCF_011762595.2 of Tursiops truncatus. NCBI lineage: Eukaryota > Metazoa > Chordata > Mammalia > Artiodactyla > Delphinidae > Tursiops > Tursiops truncatus. The sequence continues at coordinate 5,818,634 of NC_047038.1, forward strand.
AGGCCAGACCTCAACCACTATCCTCCACTTCAGGTATGTTTGCTGGTCACTCAGACCACATCTTAAGGTTTAAAAAGAGTGTTTTAACTGACCAAACCTCTTACTTGAAATTTGTAATTTTGTTACCGTAAGCTCCAACCATCACTTCAAGTGGTAGGCTAGTTTGTTTATTTGAGATTTTTCTTGTTTTTTGAGGAAGGCCTGTATCACTATGAACTTACCTCTAAGAACTGCTTTTGCTGCATCCCAAAGGTTTTGTATGGTTGTGTTTTCATTGTCATTTGTCTCAAGGTATTTTTAAATTTCCTCTTTGATTTCATTGTTGACCCATTGGTTTTTTTAGTAGCATGTTGTTTAGTCTCCATGTAATGTTTTCTTTTTTTTCCTCATTTCTTTTTCTGTGGTTATTTTCTAGTTTCATGCCATTGTGGTCAGAAAAGATGCTTGAGATAATTTCTATACGCTTAAATTTGTTGAGGCTTGTTTTGTGCCCTGGTACGTGGTCAGTCCTAGAGAATGTTCCATGTGCACTTGAAAAGAATGTGTATTCCGGTTTTTTTGGATGTCCAACTCTCACGTCAAAAGATATCTTTTAAATTCCTCTGAGATTGCTGCTTGCTTCTCTGTATATAAAGGAGACGGAGTAGAGACATGGGCAGGTTAAACGCTCAGGCTGACACATGGACATAACAGAGCTATTGCAAATGAAGTCTCAGAGCCTTGAATTTTCAGAAGCAGACTGCTATGGCTCTATTTAGTCACAAATATGTATAATGGTACAAAGGGAAACAACTTGAAGCCCTAAAGAGGTGTTTTGCATAATCATTTTGTTCCACTGAACCGTAATTCCATTGATCCTTGAGGTTGGAAATGGTTTAGGGGAGGAGCACACTCTAAAGAAATTATAATGATTTTCCTTTCAGCATGTATGTAGTTTCCTTATGGAAGACTTGTGCTTTTGGCTATTTACAAGCCATTTTGAAGAGGCTGAGTGTAAGTCTAGTTAGTGACCAAACAGGGAAAATACTGTTTATTTTTTTTAATAATAAAAATCCAGTGGAGTGGATTAAGGGGACAATTTGTTACTCTGTCGTGAGAGATTTCAGGAAAAAATTGCCAATTTTTTGGCAAAAAGTGGCATTTAAAAAAATCAATTCCACTCAACAGTATTGATTTGAGCAACGTTATGGGGAGTAGAGTATGTAAAACAATGAAATTCACAGGGAGACAGAATGATAAAAAGTAAAGGCATTGCTCCAAAGCTACAGTATTTCTCATTCTTAAAAGGGACATGAGAGTATGAAATAAAGTGATGACTGAAAGCAGAGGTACAGCACTGGGTGTGCGGTTGTGTTGGTATAAATCATAAAAAATGTTCCACGATGTAAATGTTTAGGGTACTTTTATTGAATTATTGCAACAGTAATAACGTGCCATGAAAGAAAGGCATCCCCAGATATGCTAATTAAGAAAAGGCAACACACCGTAAACCGTGCACAAATCATAAAATATTTAGTTCGTGTTTGCTGAGAATCCAAAGAGGTTCTGTTTTAACGTTATAGGTGCAATTTGGCTGGAAAAGAGGTGTGTGTGAAGCAGATTGTTAAATGCTCTTTTGCTGTTACCCGATGTTTAACAAGGTGCTCCAGGATGATGAGAGGGAAGGACAACTTGACTTAAATACTCTTTTAAATCACTTTGATGCGCATACAGTCTGTTGGGCAACCATTGACCAAGTGGATGTGTTAAGTAGTTGGGAAGGTTAGCTATACAAGTGCTAGTACCTGTGTTGTATCTGCATGCTAAACTCAGAATGAAAGATGAATGAGACCCACACCTCATTCCTTAAGTGGCTTTAAAGGTATCCCATCAAATTGGCATTGTTCTCTCTGCATCTAGACATGAGGGAACTTAACTACCCATGAATGGAAAATGTCATTTCTATTGTCACATCTTAGGGTTCATCGAAATGAGCTGACAAATGTACTGTGTATTTTCTCATTTGCTGTTTTCTCTCTCCTTCGTCAGTATTTCTAGTCTTTGAGCCAGGCTTATGTTATAAAATCTTTGGACCCTGAACTTTACATTTTGTAAGTAACATGCCTAAATTACGTTTGCTTCTGTGACTTTGCAGGTAATAAAATTTGCTCCTTAACCTCTTTCCTTACCATTATGATCCTAAGACTCTCTCTTCAGAATTGGTTAGGACATACTGAAAATGGATCAAAGCACTATGCTGGGAACTGCTGTTTTGGAAACTCCACGTCCCTTTATCTGTCAGCAACTCTCTTTGTGTTCCAAGTCCTAGAATGATCAGGGCAGTTTTAGCCTAGTGTTAACAACTTTGTAGACCAATTTCTTTAACTCGGTTTCCTCACTATTGCATGAATCCTAATCCTAGCAAGATTACTAGTACAGGCATGAAATTGTCTGGAAGTGCTGAAGGTTTTGCACCAAGCTAGTGCTCTACCTGAAGAAATTCCTCGGAGGGTATGCATGCAGGGGCACTTTATAGAAGAGCATTTTGTCCTCTAATTATAAATTTGCTATTAAAAACTCTCAAGGCTGGCCAAGGCATATAGATCCGGCTCATCACCTGAGACAACTCAGTCTCACTCTAGCCGGTTAGAAATATATTTGGAACGTATGCAGAGTGCAGACGTTTCTTTACTGTTCCCATCAGGTCATATTTACTCCGTGTAGAGACTACTTTGAATCAATGCCAGAGGTCCAGTATCTTCTTTTGCATCCTTCCTTGTTCCTTTTGCATGTCTCCCTTCTGGAAGTGCCCGTTTTATCCTTCCCACTCCCTTCGTAATGGAACCAGCTGGTTAGGATGCGATCAGGAGGGATTCTTGTGGGAGATTTGGAGGCGGGAAGTGAGTGGCAGCCATTTTGTACCTCCCACGTGCCACTGAGCTGCCGTGTCACCTCATTGGTGGTAGTGGGCTGGCAGCGTTCCACCTTCTGCTAGATCCGACTTCAGCGTCTCTGACTCCTGGGCCAAGTGTGTGTGCCTGGCTCCACGAGGAAGGGCCCTAGTCTCTGTAGGACGCCCTCATCACCAAGGTCACACAAGCATGAAGAACTGACAGGGGTTTCCCATGGTCCCTGTGGGCTCCAGTCCATGAGTTTCAGCTTGCTTTTGCTCTCCACCACATTTGTCTATCTTTCCTTCCCAACTGTTTGCCCTGTGGGCTTCAAGCGCCAGAATCAGATGCAAAGACAAGTACTTACTCAGCTCCCAGAATTCCATAAGGCCAAATTTTTGTAATAAATCGCTTCATATGATTATATTTATAAACTTACCTATGTATTGGCCCTAGTGGTTTTGCCTCTAATAAAATCCTGAATGATACTAATTTGGTACCATAAATGGTTCTAGAAGGACAGAATCTTAAGAATGAATCGGTTCTGGGTTTTCTGGAATTGGTTCTTTGATCGGATAGGTTCTAAAGGTATTAATGACGCTGTTTCCAGTGGTTAAAAGGATACCGGTAGGCTGTACCATGCAACAGTAAAACAGTCACATAAATTATCAGCTTTAGATACTTGTAATCAAGCAACTGTAGAAGGCAAGGCGCCAGGTGACCAATTATTTGCTATCATAGAAGCTTTCATTAAAAATAGGAGGACAGTGGCATTGGTTGCTTATAACTGTGCTGGAGAACTTGGGGAAAATGTGTGACACGCATAAGGGTTTAAATTCCCAGATCAAAATCTGCACAAAGGATCTGAAGGCTTCTTTGACTTCCCTGAAAGAAATACTTATGTCCCGTAGTTACAGCGCTGAGATTTCTGGAAATCAAACCTCAGATCTGATCTTGAGGGTGACTGAATTACAATGCAGATGATTTCCCAAACTCATAGGCTCTCTTTTATTAAAGTTAAGGCATTGGTTGGGAAGGAATCGGATTGTGAAAATTGGGGTAGGGACATAGGGGTAGATACTAAATGATGCCAGAATCTTGAGCCCCTAAATTTTGTCAAACTTTTGTGGCAAGTTGAAGCATCCACGTCTGAGGAACCTATGAAAGCTTCGTCTGAGTTGGTTGACTTGTAAGACACTGATACTGCTGTTCAGGACATCATTCCACAGACTCTTCTGGTTTCTAGATCTATATTAGCAGCCTCAAGTCTCAGCAGGACCCAGGTGGGTGTGGTAAAAGTGTGACCTGTGAGGGATATAATACACACTAAAATAATCGCATGATTTTTCCAATTTACAGTGCTGAACCCAGGGAACATGTTAGGGAAAGGAACTTCAGGGTGTACGATCAAGGTAGAAGGAGTATAAAATTGGAACAGGAAGAATGTACCAGTGATAAGCTTCGTAAGCAAAATTCCCAAATCAATATTTTAGCTTGAGGGGCTAAGAATTGCTCTCTTCACTTGGTTGGTTGACCGAAACATGGACTCAAAGGTAGCCTACCCTAAATAACATCGAAACACCAGAATCTCCTGGTGCATTGCAGAGAACGGTATCCAAAGACTTAGGAAAATGGGAAAGGTAGAATGGATTTATCATGTAAGACCTGGTCACCACTCTGTGAGGGTCCAGGGGACCTTCCCTTCCACATGGCTTTGATAGATATATTTTTCAAGAGTTCTATGATGGTTCTTTTCTGTAGGCCAGAAATTACAGTGGGAGCTGCTGCCATCAAACCAGGATCTTGAAACGTAATGGGGATGGCAGGATTCCATGGTGGCAGAGGACAAGTGGAGGCACCTAACTGTCAAAGACTAGTAGACAGGCTTATCATAACCGGCAGCAGAGCCAAAGCCACGATCAAAATGATCTGCCTCACAGAGCTTGTTGGCATTGGCTGAGAGATTGATCATGGCGTTCCCTAGAACTAAAGTTGTCAGTCCTTGTCAGTTACAGATTTTGCATTTGCACATTTGCCTACTTGCTAAAATACTTTCGTCACCTCAGAAGCAACACTAGCAGCATTTTGCAGCCACTCATGGACATATGCATACACAGAGGACGCTCACACAACAGCTGAAGCGAACAAGGCAACTCTCTGCCTTCTTTTTTTTTTTTTCGGTACGCGGGCCTCCCACTGCCGTGGCCTCTCCCACCACGGAGCACAGGCTCCGGACGCGCAGGCTCAGCGACCATGGCTCACGGACCCAGCTGCTCCGCAGCATGTGGGATCTTCCCGGACCGGGGCACGAACCCGTGTCCCCTGCATCGGCAGGCGGACCCCCAACCACTGCGCCACCAGGGAAGCCCTCTCTGCCTTCTTTGTTGGTATGAGTTATGCTCTTGGCCGTGAGTTCAATTTTAATGAATAAAATATATAAATAAGGTGTCTTTAAACAGAAACACATATATAACAAGGCTCTGTGTTGAGAGGTTGATGAAAACGTGACCAGAGGCTGACAGGACTCTAACTCTGTATTTTCCCTAGGAGCAGTAGTTTCGTATTTGCTAATTCAGTGTTTGTGGTGACTTTAAACATAATGAAAATCAACTATAGATAGTAATGAAGTTTTACTTTAGACATTATTTTTCTGCTTATATTGATAGAGAATTTGATTCAAGAAAATTGTCACGGTCTCATAACCATTTCCCATACTTGAACTGGTCTACAGACCCTGAACCCTTTGAATAAAGGGGAAGTTGGGTCCCCTTGGGGAAAGACCTTGCTATATTGCCCCAAATTTACAGTGTCAGTCACCCTCCCAGCCTTCCTCAATGGGACCTATAGGCATTGACCAGGTTTTTTGTGTAGTTTTATGGATTACTGGACACTGGCTCTGAAATCAGATTAATTCCTGGAGATCTAAAATGTCACTGTGGCTCAGTGGTCAGAGTAGGAGCCTGTGGAGGTTAGGTGATCAGTGGATCCAATAGGTCCCCAAACCTATTCTGTGGTTACTTATCCAGTACTGAAATGTGTAATTGGAGTAGACATACTCAGAGACTGGTTCCCTGGTCTGTGAAGTGAGGAAATTCACTAGAATTGCCCCTATCTACCAAAATTGTGAACCGAGAGAAATGCCGTATTCCTGAAGGGATTAATAGGCATCAGTGTCACCATCAAGAACGTAGAGGTTGGAGTGTTTGTGGTTTACCTGGTAGGTAGCTACTCACCTCCACAAAGAGCACAAAAAAATAGGATATTTTCCGCTGGCAGGGCCAACAGTACACTTTCACTGCCCTACTTTGGGGATATACGAACTTCTCAGGACCTATGTTGGAATCTGTACCACAGGGATGTCCTTCAGTTTCCTTCCATAGGACATTACGCTCATCCATTACTATGTTTACATAGTTCTGCTTGGGCCTGGGTGTGCCGTAAGTAGCAACTACTCTAAACACATTGGTAAGATACACGCATGATGGTGAGAAATAAATCACACCAAAGTTAAGTGGTCTTCTAGCTTGGAGAAGTTTCTAGGTATCCAGTTGTACAGGGGGACGCTGAGATAGCCCTTTCAAGGTGAAGGGCAAGTTACTGCATCTGACCCATCCAGCCGCTGAGGAAAAGGCGCAGTACCTAAGTAGGCATTTTTGGATTCTGAGAACAACACAGGACTCATTTGTGAATGTTACTCTGACCCATTTATGGAGCGACCCAGTAAGTGGCCAGCTTTGAGTGAGGCTCAGGGCAAGAGCAGGCTCTGTGCAAGCGGCTCTGCCACGCGGACCACGTGACGCAGCAAATCTGATGATGCTCGAAGTGCCAGGGACAGAGAGGGAGGCTGCGCGGAGGCTTCAGCAGGCCCCGTAAAAGTGGCACACACAGCGCTTAGGATGTTGAGGCAAAGCTAGGCCATTCTTTGCAAAAAGACTACCACCTTCTTTTGGGAACAGTTTCTGACTTGCTACTGGACCTTAGAGGAACTGAAACCTTGACCATGGCATGCTGTGTTACCATGTGACCTGAGCGATCCTTCCTGAGCTAGGTGTGTTCTGACTCACTATGCCATGAAGTCGGGCACGCACACCAGCACTGTGTAACCAAGTAGAACCAGGTCCTGAAGACACAGGGAAGTTGTATGAGAAGGTTGACCAGATGACTCTTACTTCCGCTACATTGTTTTCTCTTCCTCAACCTGTCCCTGAGGCCACTTGGGGAGTTCTCTATGGTCCATTGCCTGAAGGTGGAAAATGTAGGAACCACCCACAGATGGATGGCTGCAGCACCACCACCCCACTCTGTCCAGTGGACGGAACTTCAGGGCGTTTGCCTAGTGGTTCAATTAGTTTGAAAGAAGAGATGGTCGGAAAGTATGGGTTTATAGCAATTCATACACTGTGGCCGAGTTTTTGGCCAGATGGTCAGAGGGACATAGAATATGGAGATATTTGTGTCCTGTGAGAATGCTCACCAAGTGTGACCTCAAGACAGAAGGGTTTCAATAACTAGAGGATGGAATGATCAGACAGCCTCCTACCCCATTGTCTAATGGGCTCACAGACAAAGCGACCACTGTGGCAGGGTGAGATTACACGTTTCCATTCACCAAGGCCAGTCTGATGACAGTTGCTGCTACGTTGTGTCAGCAAATGACATCAACACCGAACCCTGACATGTCACCATTCCCTGGGGGTGTCAGCAGGCTACATGGTAGCAGGTTGATTGCATAGGACGGCTTCCACGACGGAAGGGCAGTGTTTTGTTCTTACTGAGCAGACACTTGTCCTGTAGATACGGATTTGTCTTAGATGTCCTAGATGTTTCTGCCAAAGCTACCATTTGCGGAATTATAAAACATCTTGTTCCTACTTTCCACGTTCTTTTTAACGGTAAACTAGCTGTCCTGGGGCTTAGCTTCCGGCTCTAATGGAGCAATCAGCCTCCTACTAATTGCTTACCACTTAAATTTCCATTGTTTTCAAAGCCCCCTTCATCTTGAACCATCCCATCCTTTGTCATAAAGTCATTTCCTTTGGAGGGACCTTCGGTGGACTCTGTTTGTATGTCCTGCCTCTTCTCTGTACAAAACTCGGGGCCATTGTCAATCCCAGAGCTGGGACTGGGACCCACTTCTTCTGGTGTGACCCCCTTCATTAGGGGCAGGGCACTGAACAGGATGGGTAGTTTCTGGTGTTTCTGGCTTGCCTCTCCTGGCGTGAAGCCTCTATCTACCGAATGAGCTGGGGTGTGTTGATGGAGACCCCAGTATTCTCAGCCTGCTGTACCTGGCCTAGAGCCTCTGCCTAACAGTGGGGGCTGCTTGGAGAGCCCCCGGCCCTTGTCTGCACTGCTCTGGAATCTAGTCTGTCTGGCCCAGGCCGTGGGGTGATGCGAAATACTAGTGGCTCCTGGGGAGATACGCAGCCCTTGAGCTGAGGGCTGGGGGAGGTCCCTCTTGTTGGCCACACCCACCTGAAATGCTTCTTCCATTCGCTGAGCTGTGGTTGGGGTTGAGCAGGTCATGGCTCAAGTGCCCCAGATCCTTACTGTTCCTACCAAGATGAAATAGACTTTCTTGAATAAAGTTTTCTTTGTTTGGTATATGTCCTTAGGACAGTTTCCGAGACTTAAACATTTGTTTTTGGTAATGTTTACCAACCATAGTTGATTGACCAGAGAGCCAGTCCACAGGACTCCTCACGCTGCCTTCCTGGACCTGTATCTCCACATCAGCTTGCTTTTGGCCGCACTTGGGATGTTACTGTGTCTTCTTAGGTGGAGGCGTGGCTTTGCTACGGTTATTGGAGGTTAAGTATGATTTACTAAGATGTGCATGTATGCCAAGTTGAAAAAGGGTTGATTGTGGTCATTTTGTATCGTGTCAGTGTGGCTGGGTTGGACCATTTCCCAGAGCTCTCTTTCCTACACTTACTAGTTAGGGTGGGCCGCGTGAGAGGGTCTTCTGGGATATTTGGAAAGCCAAGATGTAGCGACAGCTGTTCCACACACACTGTTGCTTATTTTTTTTTTTTTTTTTTTTTTTTTTTTTTTTTTTTTTTTTTTTTTGCGATACGCGGGCCTCTCACTGTTGTGGTCTCTCCCGTTGCAGAGCACAGGCTCCGGACGCGCAGGCTCAGCAGCCGTGGCTCACGGGCCCAGCCGCTCCGCGGCATGTGGGACCTTCCCGGACCGGGGCACGAACCCGTGTCCCCTGCATCTGCAGGCGGACTCTCAACCACTGCGCCACCAGGGAAGCCCCTGTTGCTTATTTGATGACTCATTTTGTTGCTGGGAGGCAACCACCAGGCCTGCAACTGTCCCACCTTTTCTCTGGACACTTATTCGGTTTCTCTAGATCAGAGGTGAAGATTTCACATGTCCCACCTTCTGCAGTTCTACCAAGTTCCAAGGCAACAAGTCACAGATTTCTGTTGATTGTCGTGGGCTTTGCTTGTGTTTGTGCTTCCAGTATATTCTTGCTCTTTCTTCCAGACTTAATTCTAGCATCAGAGATGAGGGTAGCACTTCACAGATACTGGTGAACCAGCTCCCACAAGTCTGTGAAGTCCAATTCCTATTTAAAAAGCATTATTTAGATAATAATAAAGGGATCAACACAAGAAGAGGATATAACATTTTTTAACGTACATTCACCTAATGTGGGAGCACTTAAATATATAAGTCAAAAATTAACAGAGGTAAAGGGAGGAATTGACAATAATACAATAATAGTAGGGTGCTCGAACACAAAATAATTACTTATGTATCTCATAGTGTTTCTGCTTCTTTGAAACCTCAATGATATAAACATCAGAAAAACTTTCTCTTGTTTACATTGAAGAACTTTCTCAACATGACTCCAAAGCACAACCATGAGAAAACAGTAAACAGAAACACTTGAGTGTTTTTGAGAGGGACAAAGCATCTGGTGTGGATAGAGAATGACCTCCTGTATCTCTCGGAACGTGAAGAAACTTGACTCGGAACATTGTAACAACCTGATCCGTCTTCTGTGGAACACTCCCCTTCTCGTAGACATGACCAAGTCCTGTGGTGGCCAAGATGCTCTTCCCCTGGGGCTGAGCAGAGCATCTGTGCCCTAAGATGGTGCGTGTGGCCTAAATGAAGGATGCATAAAGAAAGAAAAAGCTCAAACCCACCTGTTGTTGCAGACACACTTGGGTTGTTGGAGGCTTTTCTCCAGAAACACACAATGGGTAAGAATCTTGGCCTCGCCAGTTGGAGACCTTAAGAAAGTTACTTAACCCCTTGTGTCTCAGTTTCCTTGTAACCCATAAAATTTTTGTAGGGATTGCAGAGTTTATGCTAGCTATTATTATGATGTGCCCACCTCCCTCAGCCCTTCAGTGTCCCTCCACGTGGGACGTTTGGGATAAGCTGAGGAGATTCTCAGGCAGTCCTTCCCAGCCGGCTTGCTCTGGGACTGTTTAGGTTCTGCTGTTGGGGTCCCTGGCCTTCTCAAGCACCGGTGTTTCCATTCTTGGATTCTCTAGTTTCCAGATCTTGTTCTGGTTTTGGGGGGCTCTCCTTACGTTGGCCCAGCATTCAGACTCTTTGCTCAGAGCCACAGAATTTTTCGCCAAGAGGAAATAAGTCTTTCCCTGCAATGTAATGTTTCTTTTTGCCCTTTGTGATGCTTTTAAGAGCCCTGCTTTTATAGGTATATTGCGCCCTCTGCTGGTGACGTGTATAATACCAGCTATAGCTGAGGGCTGAGATCTTGCTGTGTGCCTGGCGCAGTGCAAGATTTGTACCCATTACTTCATTTAACTTTCACACCAGCTCTATCAGTCGCATCTTACAGACAAGGAAACTAACGCTTAGAGGGAGTAACTTCACCATCAAACAGCTGGTGAGCCAGCATCAGACCCAAGTTGTCTGGCTCTAGAAATCGTGCATTTCATCACTGTTCTACAGGAGTAGCTGCTTTGAGCTCATTAGGTTTTGCATATAAATCTTTCCTACATGCTGACGAATATGTATTGCACTTCTGTTCCATGTGGGACCTTCCCAAAGGAACTTAAACTCACATAGTCAGAAAAAAAATCTACCTCCTCGGATTGTTGTGAAAAGTCAAGGAAATATTTTAATGTAAACAGTCCAGTGTAATATCTGACATGTAGTAGGTCCTCAATTAATGTTACAGTATGTCCCCTATATACGAACCTTCAAGTTGTGAACTTTCAAAGATGGGAACATGTGTTCCCACATCCAGTCATGTAAGTTAGTTCACGTGTCTGGCGTACGTTGTCACGTGTGTACAAGTGGTACGCACTCTACAAGTGGTGTGCCTTTGTGTACGTTACAGTACTGTATACAGTATCTTAATTGCAAGCCCAGGATGTCCAGAAGCAAGTGTAAAAGCAACGGTGATGTAGCTGGTAGTGCTAAGAAGCTCCAGGAATTGGGGGCCCAGAGAAAGGACGAAGAGAGACAAGAGGAAGAAGAAGTAACTGAAGAACCAAAGAGATGCACGGCGCGGGAAATGGCAAGGGGATTTTTCTTTATTCGAGGAGGCACTGTTCGTTTTTGAGGCACGGGACCTGAACGTAGAACGGTACATGAAAGTTGCAGCAGCCAATCAGAATGCAATCCAGTGCCACCATGTTATATGTGATGAGAATAAAAGAGCTGCTACCCAGACATCACTGGATCGTTTTCTCAAGAGGGTAGATAGAATCGAGTCTAGCAAGGAACCAGAACCTGGGCCATCAGCGTCAGGCGTGAGTGGAATTGCAGCTCGCCCTCCGTCTCCTATTGCGGACGATCCTGATTCAGCTCTACCATCTCCCACCTCCTCTCCCTCCTCCAGTCTGGAACTCTCCTGGCCTGTTCACTCGATGCCAGCCCCTGGATGCCAGCTGTTGTACTGTACTACTGTACTTTTCAGGGTACTGTACTGTAAGATTAAAAATGTTTTCTTTATTTTTTGTGTTTGTTTTTTATGTATTATTTGTGTGAAAAGTATTATAAACCTATTACAGGACAGTACTATACAGCCGATTGTGTTAGTTGGGTACCTAGGCTAACTTTGTTGGACTTACGAACAAATTGGACTTATGAATACGCTCTTCGAATGGAACTCGTCTGTATGTAGGGGACTTAATGTTCCAGATCTTTCTAGTGCCTCTTTCCTGTAGCCTTAGAGCATCTTTCTGGAGAACTAAAGACATTTTAATCCCCTTTTCATCACAGAATCCTAAACTTCATGATTTGAATCCATCCTCAATTCTAGAATCTTCATTCACCTCAGTTTCCCCACCCCCATGCTTATCATAAGACTTACAAGCCTTGATTCGAATAAGATGCCTGATGACTTGCCTTGATATTTCAGGGTTGACGAGAGAGAGACAAGATCAGCTGCTCTTACTTGCTAGCTTCCTTGTTCCAGATTGAGTAATGTCAACCCTAGTTCATGCTTGCAAGTCTCTTTTTAAGTGTAGGTTTGTACGCCAACAAGGTGATTCAGGATGACTGTCATTTAGATTCGTATGTAACGTAGTCGTTCTGGGTTAGTCAGTGGGGAATATGAATCAGCGTACCTGCTATCAGATCAAAATACGAGCGGCACACCTGCTATCCTATCAAAATGGCTTGCAACATATGTATTCATTGTTTCAAGAAAGTAAGGGACTTTGAGTTTGCCTTTGTTTCTGATGCTGACGTGGCTGAAAGTGAGGGATATTTAAATGCTCTAGGCCTTTGCGTTTTTAACCTTTCTGTGCAACGTTAGGGGGTTGGACCCAGTGATCTCTGAGGTTCATTTCTCTTGAATTCAGTGGTTTTCAGATTTCATCCTTCATGGTTGCTAGAGAGAAACCTTGACGCTCTGCTGGCTGTTTCGCAGCTAGATTGAGAAATAGGCACTGGGGTTATTGTTTGCATATAACTTAAACTGTCATTAAGAACATATGAGTTCGATTTATGATACTTTTAGTGACATCTTACAGTGTTTTTATTGCAAGTGAATCATTTTCTTAAACCTTGGGTTATCAGTGATTATTTAAGGCGAGCTTGAATATAAAAGAGCTTTTCTATAACTCTTGATAGGAAAGTATGATAGGTTTGAAATGCAATGGAAAATATTTTATAAGTATAGATTTCACAGATGTATTTTTAAATTGTAACATATACTATTTCTTATTATAGTGTCACCATTCCGTTTGACATTATGGATATTGCTGAATAATTTAAGTAGGTTAGTTATGATTAACCATAGCAAGAATGGTTTAAGTTTGCCACTCCCTCTGTGGGAGGCTAGCTGGCCTTCCTGAGGCTGGGGCTCTATGTCTCTGACCCAGATCCTCTTTGTAGGAGAAGAATAAACTGCAGATGATTTGGGGATAATCTTATAAAAGGATTAAAAGATAGTCTGTAATGTAGAGGAAATACGAGTTGACTGGAGAATCAGATGGCTCACATAGTTATTACTTTGCATACGTGTAGTACAATAGACTGATTCCAGCTTCCCGCTTCCCAGGATGAAGTATTATAGTTTCTGAAGTGCGCAGGTATCGTAAACCCTTGCCTATCCATCCTTTTGTTTGCTGACATTTTGTGTGGTCATTAGTATGCAAAGGAAGTCTGCACGTGTCAGTGGGATGTACCCCTACACCCGCTCTCCCGGCTGTCTCTTTCAACAGATTGCATTCAGGACAACACAAAATACTTCTGTTCTCAAGCCAAAGTAGTCATATTGGTAATATGGCATGGCTCACTAATAAGTTATTCTGAATCGCAAACCGTGTTCCAGAAGCAATGAGGGGAAAGAGACCCACGCTCACAACAGCAAGATTTACATGTCAGTCTGCCTGTCTGGATTCCACCCTGTAGTATTCTCTATTTGACTGTGTATTTAAAAAAAATAAGTGAAGTCAAGAAATATGAATTTATGTGTCTCAGGGAAAGCCCAGTAAACTTTGCTTACGTTGGAAAGATATGAACTACTAGGTAAGGATTTCCACCTCTCGCCATTTGCTACCAACATTGTACCCTTCAAAGGCCATTCATTTCCCTCCCAGGACGTGGGACCTAGTGTCCTATGGTATATACATCATGCACCAGCAGGATTTATATGCCTACAGAATTCCCTTGTTTCACAGATGAAACAGCAACCGAATACGATGTTATATATTTGGGGTGAGAGTATAGACGCAAACAGTGAAAGTCTTAATATTAATTATTATACAACTTAAATAGAGAGCAAGGGGCAGAGGAGAGTTTAAAAAACAGAGCAAATAAAATAAAGCCTTTAAGTCATTTTGCTTATCTGAATTTCTTATTCCAGCTATAATTCTCCTTATAAATCAGTGCTTTCTAATCTCGCTCTTGTTGCAACACTTAAGCTGACTGGGCTGAATAATAATTTTGTCCTCAGGTTGAGAGAATGGAGAAGGCATAAACAGACCTTCTAGATAATTGCATCATCCTTCCCTGCCATCCCAATGCCATGCCAGCATTTCAAGTAATGTCCCTTTTGTCTTGCTGAGAAAAATCATTTCAGGATTTATTACACTGGATTAAAGAGTGTATACATTCTGGAGCTAGAACATGACGAAAGGGCAGTCCGGCAGAAAGGATGTCAAAACAGTTGGTACGTTTAAATTTTTCTGAATTCCTTAAATAAACGTTTGGGGCTGCTTTCCCAAGAAAACAATCAGATGATAAAACAGACATGAGTTACATAAACTATAGATGATGGTACCTAGTTATCTCCATATTCTAGAATTAAGATAGGAAACTGGTCCTGCAGAAAGCGCTCTTCTTTGAGATGTGTGTTTCATTACCATTTGTCAAAATGGATTCCCTAATATGTGACTTCTTTCAGTATCATTCATTGTCATTGAGGTTGAGAGCCAGACTGAATTTTTGCACCAGTTGTTCCAATGCACAGAAGATGCTGTAAAAATGAGCCTGTAGTGGTTTTTTCCCCCCCCCCAGGTATCATTTTTAAAAGGTACAAAATCAAAGTTTATTATCATTATCTATGCTCTCCCTGCCTCAACTAAGAGATGGGCTTCAGGCAGTCTGACAGTGAAGAAATTTGATTTCTCGTTTCTGTGATGGTCTCTCTCCAGATAAGTAAGTTAGCTATTTCATCTACTTATTGCTCAGTTGATGGCCTCTTTGATTAAACAAGATGACAAGGTTCCTCCTTAAGATGAACGTTAAATTGTTAAAAGCGAAAGAAAGATTTTTATTTATTTTGAAGCCACACGTAGAAAGCTGAATCCACTACTATATACTCCAATAAGTGTAATATTTAAATATTTAAAGGTTTCAGCAGAAGCCAGTTCTATTCTTCTAACAACACAATCTATTCACTCTTTTCAACTGAGGAATTTCACAAGATTTTGTGAAGAGAAGGAGAAAACCTGCTAAGCCAGCCAATTATCTGTTTAAGTTAGATTATTTAGCACAGAGGTGATGGGTATTGTGTTCTACCCCCATTCATTCCTGTGTATCGTTTGTACACTTTATTAAAACATAAATTCAAAAGAAAAAGGAAACCATGACATCTCATCATCAGCAAAGTTATATTGATAACAGAAACCTTATGTTTTCTAAGAACTCATCTATTCTGAAAGCATAATTTTCAAGAGTTAAACTTTGATTCTTATATAAGTTGAGTGGGCACGAGTCAGAGATTTACTGAACCCATCAATGGG
This sequence comes from Tursiops truncatus, assembly GCF_011762595.2. Taxonomy (NCBI): domain Eukaryota; kingdom Metazoa; phylum Chordata; class Mammalia; order Artiodactyla; family Delphinidae; genus Tursiops; species Tursiops truncatus. Next base: position 5,834,196 of record NC_047038.1, read on the forward strand.
GTAACCAATAGGTTGATAAAACTATTACTTCTATCTGTAGGTTTTTTGATCACGGAAAAACAGAATATTGACATACAATTGCTAAATTAAATAAAAACTCATTAATGCCCTTTAGGGATTTGTGGGTATGGCTTTTGACTGATGAAATAAACCTCAGTGAGAACACCTGCAAACTTGTGCTAACTTTCTTCAAAAAGGAAACATTTTGAGAAACATTTGTTGCTTCAGTTCTCTAAGTTTCGGGGTAATTTGTTACTCAGTTATAGATAACTAAGACACAAAGAAAGGTTCAATGTTGTATTTGAAATAAATGACTTACACGTAATTTAGAAATTGAGATAAGAGAGGTACACAGACATCCATAACAGAAAGATAAGTGTCCCAAGAGAAGCTCATAGAAGTCTTACCCCAACTTGTGGAAAAAGAGTGTGCAAAGAGCACATCTGGCCATAGGGACGGGAACAGGCAACCGAGATGTTGTGTAAGAAGTAGTAATTGAAAACACAAGAGCTGGATTTGAAACCTAACTTTGCTAATTATAAGTAGTGCATCCTGGGGCTAGTCAACTTTCTTTGCCAGTTTTCTTCTAGGTATAAAATGTGCGGATGAAACAGGATGAAGACACATACATTTTGTTTGCCCAGGACAGCCTGCCTTTATGCCGCTTCCTTGACATATCTGTCAATAGTGTTCTCTTTTACTCTCAATAAAGTCTCGGTTTGGGTGATAAGTTATATGGTGAAATTATTAATTGAAATAATACATATGCAATTTTGAAAGTTATATTTAAAAAAAAAACTCCAAACTTTACCCTTCGCAACAACCATAATTAAGTTAGTGAAATTCATCCAGTTCATCCTTTGTACATATATACAGATATGTACGATATCATCTATTTATATATGTAAATGTATATGTGAGTGTACACACACTATATGCCCATAAAACATATAAAACTAGAAACCAAGTTTACACAACAATTTAGAAGATTAATCTGACGGTAGGGAGGTGGATACTGCAGCAGATCTGGCATTGGATTATCCCATTTCATGTGCAAGATGGATCTATTTCTATCCAATGGGGTATAATATAAGAAATGGGGAATATTACAATAAGTTATAGCTATGGTGATGTCTCACCCAGAATAAATTATTTAAAAAGGAAGTGAAATCAAAACAAAGAGCTCAGCTTCAAGCAGAATCAACTAGGGTTGGGGGCAATGAGAATAGGAACTAAAAAATAATTGATCACCTCTGTTTTCATCACGTATCCGTTCGGTGACGAAGAAAATCGACTTTCATTATTCTCACAACTAAGGACATAGAGATGTGAATACCTCAGCTGGAGTTTGGGAAATACATTCATCGTGCGATAACTGTATACAAAACAGGTTCTTAAAGATACATTAGTGTCAAAGTCACCCCTCAGTAGCAATGAGCAGTGGTATTTAGCTGTCTTCCCCCAGCTGATGGTAGAGTGTAGTGTACAGGATCATTGCTCCCATCACTCCTGGGTGACTCAGTGGAAATCTGCACCTTAAGAATTGAAGAAAGCATTAACAAGAGTGTTTAATCAAATCTTTAACTTAAAAAGAAATTTATTGTCTTGGGTACTTTCTCGGGACATGGATTTAACACTATATCAAGACCGTGGCCATGGGGCAAACTTGCTGCTAGGGTAGCTTTTGGGAGCCTAGAGAAAGTGATACCCCAAGTGAACCAAAGGGAAAATGCCTGCATGGACCTGGCAGGTGATGAAGGAAGTAATACAAAGGCTTAGATGTAAATGGTGAAATGTGTGTATGAGGCAAGGCCAGGAAACTTACCAGAGGATTATTTTCCATGGAGGGTCCAGAGGAAAAACCGGTCACCAAGGCCATCAGGAACAGCATGCGTATCCCTGAATTCAGTGGTGGCCTCCTCTGCAGACCGAGGCTGCTTACCTCAAGTGATGTGTTACTGCCTTATGCTTTACAGAATAACGGGCACAGCTACTTAATTCATGCTGGTAAGGCAGCACTCATTCCCTGAAATTCTCTCAAGGTTGAGTCTTAAGCCTGAGTTGTACAAAATTACTAGCAATGTGAATCTTCTTCTTAAGAAAACAATTGCTTTTCCCTTTGTGCTAATGTATTACTTGACTTCTAGAAACTGTATTGTCCATAAACATCATCATGATATACTGGTTGGTCAGAAAAGTTTAGTAGAAGGAGCACAGGTCTCAGATTAGAATTTTCTTCTTTTATCAGATGTGTGACTTTGGCTATAAAAAGTCTCTGAATTTCAAAGTCCTTATATTTAATATAACAATATTATAATTTTAAATATAAATTATATTTAAAATATATTTAAATATATTAATATATTATTATTTAAATATATAAATATATTTAAATAATTTTTAAATATAAAATTTTATAAAATATAAATTATTATATTTTATAATAATATATTAAAATATAATTTATTATTTTATTATTAATAAAATATTATTATTTTTTATAATAATACTAAAAAAATAATAAGCACCGACATTTATTGAGTGCCTAGTATGTGGAAAGCACCCTCTAAGCGCTTTACTTGGAATCACTTATTCAGTCCTCATAACAACCCCATGAAGACTGTACCGTTGTCCTCTACAGTTTACTGATGAAGAGAGTGGGGCAGAGCAAGATTGGTAACTAGTAACATGACCAAGTTTGCAACGGTCAGATCATTCCAGAATGTCTGACATCAGGGCCCACACCCTTAGTCACAGGATAACTTGCCTTTCTACTTTGATTCATTATTTGAAAAAGTGTTTATTAAGCTCTTACTCTGTTCCAGGTCCCGTGGATACAGTAGAGAATGAAATAGAAAAGGTCTCTGCTCTCTCACAGCTCACATTCCAGTGGAGAGAGAAAAATAACGAGGTGATTGTTATCAGGTTCAAATACTTAATCCAGTGTGCCTGGAACATAGACGGGATGGTTTTTTAAAAAGAGCTTCCTCCCTTGCAGTGTCAGGGAAAAGAATTAATATTTGACAAAGAACTGAAAAATTCAGAATAGATGGAATCCCAGACCTTGCCGTTATGAGTTCCGGCAAAATGCAGTTATATTCATGATTTAGTGATTAGACGGAGGCAAAATACTTCTGCTCTGTGTGCAACAGCAAGCTTGTTACAGGCAAATATTTCTGTATATTCAGCGATAACTCTCCCGCATTTTGGGTGAACCCTTATCTCTCTAATCTGACGTTATAAGAGCTTTCATGTTTATACACATTTTATCAAATTTGCTTTGATTTGAAGGGCTTTTACAAACTTATTGATTATCTGTATCATGTTTTGGTAATAGGATACAAATATAAAATAAGCTTCTATCCTCAATGAATTTGGATTATAAAAAGAAAAGAAACTTGTAATGGACTGTTCCACTGGCAGCTTTGTGGTAATGTCTGTAATTTTAAGGACGAGTGCAGAGAGAGAAGGAATTGGTGTGGACCGGCATGCATGTTAGCAGGTTTTACTATGTAGACTGGCTTCTGACATTCACTGATTTTTAATTCCTGTCATCGGAGACAAATTTATCATGAGGGTCCTCAGAAAGGACAGCATAACCTACTGAGAAGTACAATTTTCTTTGCCTACTGTTGTTTCTTATATGTATAACATAGAAATGACATGTTTAACCATTTGTTATGGTCGTAAGGGACAACGTGATAAATATATGTAGGATGGAAAACAGGAGGAAGGATTAAAACTATAATTTTGTTTTTATTTTTGTTTTTTAAATTAATTTTTATTGGAGTATAGTTGATTTACAATGTTGTGTTAATTTCTGCTGTACAGCAAAGTGAATCAGTTATACATATATATATATATCCACTCTTTTTTAGATTCTGTTCCCATATAGGTCATTACAGAGTATTGAGTAGAGTTCCCTGTGCTATACAGTAGGTTCTTATTAGTTATCTGTTTTATTCATAGTTGTGTGTATATGTCAATCCCAATCTCCCAATTTATCCCGCCCCCCCCACTTCCCCCTTGGTAACCATAGGTTTGTTTTCTATATCTGTGACTCTATTTCTGTTTTGTAAATAGGTTCATTTGTACCATTTTTTTAGATTCCTTGTATAAGCAATATCATATGATATTTGTCTGTGTCTGACTTACTTCACTCAGTATGACAATCTCTCGGTCCATCCGTGTTGCTGCAAATGGCATTATTTTGTTCTTTTTTATGGCCGAGTAGTATTCCATTGTATATATGTACCATATCTTCTTTCTCCATTCCTCTGTATAATTTTATTTTTTTTTACTTTGGTAGAAAATAATGTAAGCAGAATGAAGCAAATATCTGCTCTTATAGATTCTACTGCAATGTTAAACTTCAATATTTTTACTTTGTGATGTATTTTTAGTATAGCAAAAGTTGGTTAATATTGTGAGTATTGATATTGAGTTAAAATTTTTGTAGTAGAAATAAATAGGAAAATAGAATTCTCTGAAAGCAAAACAAACAGATTTCCCCAAAGCTGAATAGTATTTTCTCATCTTTTTCTCACCACTACCACTCCATCACAATGACCGCCTCTCTCCTCTTCACTTTAAAATTAGAGGAGACGAAGACACGCAGAATCAGAAGTGTCATTTGGTCCAAGTTGATAGCATAGTTCTAGACTTCTGATGTGTCTAAGTGCATAAATATACTGTCCCTGTGTCACTGCCCTGAGATGTACAGTTTAATCCTTGTATGGTCCCATCTGAGCATCTATCCTCAAATAGAAAAGACCTGTGGGAGTTCCTGAGCCCCAGTGCTTTTTTCAAAACACACAGGTCTCTTTCCAGGAAGCAAATATCTGAAACTCAGTGAATTAAAATCTTCATCGACTTTTCATACTCCTCACTTCTCTTCAGAAAAACTGGCTGGGAAAGTTAATGTTCTCCCAGGATCAGGTCAAACTCTATCCAACCAGCCATACATGTCAAGTACATTTGGACAAACGGATGCTTCATACTAACTGTTTTCTAATTATGGACACCTAGAGGCTCCTCAAGGGTTCCTCTAGCCAGGCAATACTGGTTATTTCATTCTGAATATTATTATTGAGAACATTGGGAGATGTGAGAGAGAAAAATGGACAAGATTCTTCCCTAACAGCAATTATCATTCAGTTACAGTACACTGTGTAGTTGCTTCATTTAATTCACCATGTCTGTTGAGCTTTCTCTTCCAAAATGATTTATACTGATAAAATTTCTAACGAAAATATTTTTTGGAAACTACTGAATTTATTCAAAGAAGTACATAGGGCAAAGTACAAGCTGTCTCTGAGTTCATATTTTTCTAAAAGAGAGAGGGATAAGTATAACTTGTGTAGCAGGAGATATTACAAACTATAAGAAAAGTAGCTTACTCATTTTAACTCAGGGCACTTTCCAGAGAGAGAAAGGAAAAGGCCATCATGTGGCCTGATGGAGAAGTTGGCCCACTTTTCCTTTTCCTGTGTGTCGGTAGTCTCGATAGGGTAAAGACTTAAATCAAGAAATTGATTTTCTTTTCCAGCTGTCCTAATAGCGGAGTGAACAAAATTAACTGTGAACTATTCTAATCAATTACTCAATGATTGACTTAAATTGACTAGGACAGACTTAATTCTTTGCCATGGATGTTTCTATACCTTGATGTTTCTCTTTTGAACTCATTTGAAAGTAGGGCAATATCTACTGGATAGAAGATTCAAAACTAGAAATCAATAAACTTCATGTGATTTTTTTTTTTTTTACTAACCTCTGTGACAATAAGATTAAAATTTCACACACATTGGTCTATTTTTACCCCAATGTTTTGTTGGACCTCTGAAGCAAGACTCAGAAAGGAAAATAGCTGTTGCACAAAATATTATAATTTTGACTTGCTGTGCCATTCTTTCTTAGAAGTTTCCTTCATCTTTATTTTTTCTTGGATGTCTAGGATGAAAATTAAACCAACTTTCTGTACTGCAAATCAAATATTTTGAAGAAAACGATATATTTTTGAGAATGCCAAGAAATAAAATCAAGATACTACTTTAAGAATAAATTGTGATTCCAGATCAGTGATTAGTACTGAATTTTAAAAGAGGAAAAAGAGCAAACATTTGAGACTTATTTTTGACTAAACATTGAGGTGTATATATGATATATGGTATTTCATATGTTACAAAGATAATATTTTCCACTTTCTACTACCAGGAATAATGAGACACAGAGAGGTCAGTGTCATTTGCGTACAAATGATTACACCCATTAGTCAGTTTTGAGAGGGATCAGTGGTCAGCAGTAAAACCTTCCTGCTGGTCTTAACATTGCCAGGGACATCATGGCTCTGTGTCCCCCTTTCACCTGTCCCAAGCCAGCCACGTGCCAGCTGTTTAACAATCAATTTTAACAGTGAAACAATTTCCACTGAGTCCTTCCACAGGGCACCTTGCCCTGAGAAAGATGCCAGTATCCATGTGCATCAAAAGGAAGATCTGATTAGTAAATGTCTCCTTATTAAAAAGAAAAAAAGTCTCCTTATAGGTGGAGTACTATTCACCAGTACTATTCTCGTGCTTGAAATCTGATATATGGCCTTCTGATACAGCAGTTTGGAGTTGGGGAAATTTTTAACTTGCTTGAAAAGTTAACTATTGAACTTGTAGCTCTTAAAAATTGCCAAGTAACCTGTGAAACCCATATTCTTAGTCCACCCCAGATATTACCCCTTCCCTACCTAGGAGTGTTAGGGATGTAGTTAAGAAAGATTTCGTAAGAGTAACAATGAATATGAGGACTGAGTTAAAGTTAAGGATTGAATATGGGTTATGTCTCTTACACATATTACTTTGTAATAAAAAAATGATATATAAGGGCTTAAATTATGAAGCTTCTCATTATTTTGAGATTCTCATCTACAAAAGGGTAAGTGAAGATACAGACTAGAAGCTTACAGAAAACAGTGTGGAATAAATTAGGGCAGGATATACAAAGTGTACAGGTTCGATTTCTATTTTAAAGTTTTATTGAACTAATTTGAATTTCTAGAAAAAAGTACAAATTAAATGATAGTAATCGACTTTTGTTCCTTCTGATTTAAACGTTCAGCATCTTAAACAGGTTATTAATTATAATGTAGAAGTTGCTTTGAGATAGAGTTTTTATCATGTTAAGACATTGCCTTCTTACTAAGTTAAAAATTAACAAATTTTATTGAATATTTTCCCCAACATAAGGAGAATTATTAATATGATATAATTAATTTGAATAATTCAAATAATATATAATTATATATAATTAATTCAAATTATTATAATTTGAATTATTAATATGATATAATATGTAATAACTTTAATATTAAATTATGCTTGACTTTCCACCTCTAAATTTACTTTTCTACAAATTTATTAAAATTTTTATACTAATAGTCACAAATAAAATTAATATACAATCTTTTCAGTGATATTTTCTCTTTTTTACCATTTTTTAAATTGAAGTACAGTTAATTTACAATGTTGTGTTAGTTTCAGGTATACAGCAAAGTGATTCAGATACACACACACATACACACACACACACAGATTCTTTTTCAGACTCTTTTCCATTATAGGTTATACTGAATCTAGTTCTCTGTGCTATACAGTAGGTCCTTATTGTTTACATACTTTTATATATAGTAGTGTGTATACTGTAATCCTAAACTACTAATTTATCTCTCCCCCCTCATCCCCTTTGGTAACCATAAGTTTGTTTTCTATGCCTTTGAGTCTACTTCTGTTTTGTAAACAAGTTCATTTATATCGTTTTTTTAGAGTCCACATATAAGTGATATCATATGATATTTGTCTTTCTCTGTCTAACTTACTTCACTTAGTATGATAATCTCTAGGCCCATCCATGTTGCTGCAAGTGGCATTATTTTACAAATTTTATGGCTGATTAATATTCCAATGTGTGTGTGTGTGTGTGTGTGTGTGTGTGTGTGTGTGTGTGTGTACCCCACAGTTGCTTTATCCATTCATCTATGGATGGACATTTAGGTGGCTTCCATGTCTTGGCTATTGTAAATAGTGCTGCTGTGAACATATGGTTGCATGTATCTTTTAGCATTGGAATTTTGTCTGGATATATGCCCAGGAGTGGGACTGCAGGATCATATGGTAACTTTAGTTTTTAAAGGAACGTCCATAGTGCTCTCCATAGTGGCTGTACCAATTTACATTCCCACCAGAAGTGTACTAGGGTTCCTTTTCCTCCACATCCTCTCCAGCATTTATTATGTGTAGACTTTTTAATGATGGCTATTCTGATTGGTGTGAGGTGATACCTCTTTGTAGTTTTGATTTGCATTTCTCTAATAATTAGTAATGATGAACATCTTTCATGTGCCTATTGGTCACCTGTATGTCTTCTTTGGAGAAATGCCTGTTTAGGTCTTCTGCCTCTTTGGGGGAGGTTGTTTGATATTAAGCTGTATGAGCTGTTTGTATATTCTGCAAACAAATTCCTTGTCTGTAGCATTGTTTGCAAATATTTTCTCCCACTCCGTAGGTTGTCTTTTTGTTTTATTTATGGTTTCCTTTGCTGTGCAAAAGCTTTGAAGTTTAATTAGATCCTATTTGTTTATTTTATCCTTATCTCCATTACTCTAGGAGACAGATACAAAAAAATCTTGCTGTAATTTATGTCAAAGAGTGTTCTGCCTATGTTTTCCTCTAAGAGTTTTATAGTGTCTGGCCTTACATTTAGGACTTTAATCCATTTTGAGTTTATTTTTGTGTATGGTGTTAGGTAGTGTTCTAATTTCATTCTTTTACATGTAGCTGTCCAGTTTTCCCAGCACTACATATTGAAAAGACTGTCTTTTCTCCATTGTGTATTCTTGACTCCTTTGTTGTAGATTAATTGACCATAAGTGCGTGGGTTTAATTTCTGGCCTTTCTATCCTGTTCCATTGATCTATATGTCTATTTTTGTGCCAGTACCATACTGTTTGGATTCCTGTAGCTTTGTAGGATAGTCTGAAGTCAAGGAGCATGATTCCTCCTGCTCTGTTCTTCCTTCTCAAGATTGTTTTGCCTATTCGGGGTCTTTTGTGTTTCCATACAAATTAAAAATTTTTTTGTTCTGGTTCTTTGAAAACTGCCATTGATAATTTGATAGGATTTGCATTGAATCTGTAGGTTGCCTTGGGTAGTGTGGTCATTTTTAACAATATTGATTCTTCTAACCCAAGTACACAGTTTTTCTTTCCATCTGTTTGTGTAATCTTCAGTTTATTTCATCAGAGCCTTATAGTTTTCAGAGTACAGGTCTTTTGCCTCCTTAGGTAGGTTTATTCCTAGATTTTTTTTTTTTTCATGTGATGGTAAATGGGATTGTTTCCTTAATTTCTCTTTCTGATATTTTGTTGTTAGTGTATAGAATAACAACAGATTTCTGTATATTAATTTTGTATCCAGCAACTTTACCAACTTCATTGATTGGTGATTTCTAGTAGTTTTCTGGTGGTATCTTTAGGATTTTCTATGTATGGCATCATGTCATATGCAAACAGTGACAGTTTTACTTCTTTTCCAATTTGGATTCCTTTTATTTCTTTTTCTTCTCTGATTGCTGTGGCTAGGACTTCCAAAACTATGTTGAATAAAAGTGGCAAGAGTGGGCATCCTTGTCTTGTTCCTGATCTTACAGGAAATGCTTTCAGCTTTTCACCATTGAGTATGATGTTAGGTGTGGGTTTTTCATATATGGCATTTATTATGTTGAGGTATGTTCCTTCTTTGCCCACTTTCTGAAGAGTTTTTCTCACAGTGGATGTTGAATTTTATCAGAAGCTTTTTCTACATCTACTGAGATGATCATATGGTTTTTATTCTTCAGTTTGTTAATGTGGTGTATCATACTCATTGATTTGTGAATACTGAAAAATCCTTGCATCCCTGTAATAATCCCACTTGATTATGGTGTATGATCGTTTTAATGTATTGTTGGAGTCAGTTTGATAGTATTCTGTTGAGAATTTTTGCATCTATGTTCATCAGTGATTTGGCCTGTAATTTTCTTTCTTTGTGATATCTTTGTCTGGTTTCGGTATCAGGGTGATGGTGGCCTCACAGGATGAATTTGGAAGTGATATTTTCTTGTAAGGATTATTTTGCTCAATAAAATACATTGGCAAGCTTAATATATTTTTACTTTGGAAAGCTAGGCATAGGGTGACAATTATTCATTCTTTGAAAGTCTGAAAGAACTCATACCTTAAACATTTGGAGATAATTATATATGTTTGTATTTAGTTCCTGTCATTTTCTGTTCAAGATCCCTCCCTCCCTCCCTCCCTTCCTTTTTCCTTTTTTAAAATGAAGTATAACATGCATACAAAAACTGCATAGAATATAAATAACTCAATCATATATATATACATATACATACACATATACATATACATACATACATATACAGTTTATATTCCTCCCCTGCAAATATAAACACTGTCTCAAGAGTTTCTAAACCTCAGCACTATAGATATAATAATAGTGGCAAAGCAGGAAATCACACATCCCCTTGGGTTTGTTTGTTACTATTTTTTGGTGGTGGTGTTTTTGCTGTTTGTTTTTAGTGGATTTACAGGAAAAATTCTGTAAAAACTACATTTTTTGTCATATGCTACCATTGAATTCTCTGCTTAGTTAGCTTAGTTGTCAGCTAATAACTGAATAGAAATTTCCTTAAATACATTGAAGAACTATGTCTTCCCCCCTCAACTTTGTTCTGTGCGTATGATGGGACATACTTTCATTGCTCTGGCAGATTACAATTCTGCCTTAGTCTACCTTCTTGTACAGGGCCTTAAGGTCAGCAAGAGTGAGAGATTAAGGTCTTCTCAAATCTTTCACGGTCCTGTGCACAGCACTGGACATGCCAGTGACCATCTATATTCTCAGAAATATTTGGGAGGTTTACAAAGCCCCCATGGACAGCTCATTAGCTGGAGTTTCCTAATGCATTCTTTCTTCCTGTTTGCTCAACCTTGTTTCACTGCCTCAAGCAGCTGCAGTTTTAAATAATTGCTGTTGATTATTTTTGACAAACACCCTGGGGATAGGGTTTTTCTCCCTGCATGAGCTGTGAGTCAGTTCAAATAAAGACAAGCTGTATAAATGAGACTTTTCAAGGCAACTGCCAGACAGATCAGATAGAATGAATTCTCTGAGGTAAGGCTTTCTGGAGAGATCTAAACCCGTTTTTCCCCCTCATGGCTGGTAGGCTCCTGGTTTTCACTACTTTGTTCATGAAGCTGTTGATTTTCAAAGGTACCTCGGAGCTGGGGGGAGGTGATTAGAAATAGGACAAGTTGATATGCTACAAAGCTCTCTGTTCTTATATGGGATCCCGCCTTTTTATTGAATAAATCTCCTCAGATTGTTGCAAGCCTTAAGTTAATTTCCAGAATTCAGAAAAAAGTTGATTTTGAAAGTGCTTCCTCTCTTTTTAAAGAATTTAGGTATTTTGTATTTTTCTATAAGTCATGTAATTCATTAAGAATTTCCATATAAATAGGATATAACAAAAATTATTTTTTTAATGTTATTTTATCCAATATAACATTGTATTTTTATATTTTCTGATTGTGCCTTTTTCCAATGGATTTCAATGTTTTAATGTTTCTTTTGGATATACTTTTTCTTATAAATTATTAATGTATTTCAATTTTAATCTTTATTCATATATTCTTACCTTTTGTTTTTAATTTATTTTGATTATTAGTTCAATTCTTCTTTTTCTGATTAAATCAAGATGGCTATATTCACATGAGAGTATATGAGTTTTCCCCCAATAACTGTTTTTCTCTTCTTCCTCAGTGATAGATCCTTGAATATTGAATATATATAGCTCAGGGTAAAGACAAAAATTTTCAGCTATCCTGTGACTTGTTGTTCAAGTGGAAATAGCATGTGCAGTTTCTGGGTCATGCCTCTAAAGGAAACTGTTGTCTTTCTTCCTGTTTTTTCACTCATTCGTCTTCTGCAAAGCAAACATGATGACTAATACTAGAACAAATATTGGAGCAACAAGCTGGAAGGATACCGATTACTCTCAAGTTGAGATACTAATTCTGGACTTCTTATTTTCAGGATTTTTTCTTTAATGAGAAAGAGATAAAATTCCATCTTTTTAAAACTACTGTTGTTATAGAGGTTCTGTCACTTACAGATGAAAATAATCCTAATAGAAACAATCCCTAAGTACTGGTTTGATTAAATCCTATATGTTTAATGTAGTGTTACTTTCATTACTTTCCAAGAAATCTCATTTCTATGTGAGTCTATAATTTACACAGCTATTATTGAGAAAAATCTCATTTTATTAAAATTAAAAATGGCTTTGGGTTTATTTTTTGTAATTTATTTCTAGGTCTCTCTTTCTTTCTTCCTTCCTTCCTTTCTTTCTTTCTGTCTGTCTGTATGACAAGTAGAAGTTCTGCTTTTTGAAGCATATTATAGACATTTTGGTAGAATAGTAAAAAGTCACATAAAATAAATACATCACACAGGGAGAAGATTCCACTTGTGGAATGGCCATATAAGGAGCTCTATGGACTGCTCCCCAGTAAAACAGTAATTGGAGAAAATTAAGTTAAAAACAACAATTCAAGGTCTCTGAAAGTTGTTCTAAGGGCATACAGCAAATGAATATACAGTATGTTTATTTTAAAAATCTACTAAATCTTGTAAGAATAGTGAGTGTTTCTTTCTCCACCACTGCCCCAGCTTAGCCTGTTGGACAGCTCTATTCTGAACAGATGTGCTAAAGAGATAAGGATACCTCTTACTGCCCAGTCCAAGTCAAGAACTTCAGTACTTCTGAAGAGGGAAAGGCCACCAACAACTCTTCTCTTTTTCACCTCTACGTTGCAGAGAATAAATTTTGGTGAATGAAGTCAGTAGGCTTGGGCACCCTTCTTCCACCAATCCTGACAAGTAGGCAGAAGCTATAGTTTAGGCAGGACAGGCTGAGAATACTCTTATAGCTGCTGTCAGTTCAAAGTATACCATGAAAATTCAGTGGCAGAAGGAGTAGTCTTTCAACACATGGTGCTGGAACAACTGGATAGTCACATGCAAAAGAGTGAGGTTGGACCCATGCTTCATATCATATACAAAAATTAACTCAAAAGAGATCATAGACCTAAATATAATAATTAAAGCTCAGAAGAGAGCATAGAAGTAAATTTGTGACTCTCTATTAGGAGAGGTCTGTCTGATATGAAACCAAAAGCAGAAGCAACAGAAGAAAAAATGGATAAATCATACCTCATCAAAATTAAAAACTTTTGTCCTTCAAAGGATACTATCAAGAAAGTAAAAACACAATCCATGGAATGGGACAAAATATTCGCAAATCATATATGTGATTATATAAAGATTATATAAAGAACTTCTCCTATTCAGTAATAAAAAGTCAAATAACCCAGTTAAAATGAGCAAAACATTTGAGTAGATATTTCTTCAAAGATAATATACAAATGGTCAATAAGTACACGAAAAGATTCTCAACAAAAGATGCTCCAGTGTTACAAAAGAAATGCAAGTCAAAAACACAATGAGATATTGCTTCACATACAGTTGGATGGCTGAAATAAAAAAGGCAGTAAATGTTGGTGAGAATGTGGAGAAACTAGAAATTTGGCAATAAGAAGGAATGAAATACTGAAAACATGCTACAACATGGATTTACCTTGAAAACATGCTAAGTGAAAAGAGCCAATCACAAAAAAATGTAGTGTATGATTCCATTTATATGAAATGTTAAGAATATTAAGAATAGGCAAATACATGGCTGGTGAGCCTGTGCGTCTAGAGCCTGCATGTCCGGAGCCTGTGCTCCGGAATGGGAGAGACCACAGCAGCGAGAGGCCCGCGTACTGCAAAAAAAAAAAAAAAAAAAAAAAGAGTAGGCAAATATATATGGAAAGTAGATTACTGATTCAGAAATACATAGCTAAATCATAGTGAGCATATTGTCTGAAAGAACACTTAACTTTGCTGTTTAAACTACTGGGAATATTTTGGGGATATTTGTTGTTTCAGCCTAACCAAACCTACCCTGACTAATAAATTTGATACCTTATCTTTTAGAAGTATCTCTAAAGGATTCTTCTACTGAAGTACTACCTATAGATTTAATTTCTGTTTAATTTTGGAGGCTCTATTTTTTAAATTGTCAATGAGTCATGTGGAAAATAGAAAATTAATTATTACAGCAATAAATACCCATTCTTCCTAGAGTATAGAATAAATACTTAGTTTTCCAACATGTCTTAGTCAGTTGGGGGCTGGTATAACAGAATAAGATAGACTGGGTGGCTTAAACACCAAACATTTATTTCTCATAGTTCTGGAGGCAGAAGTTCAAAAAACCAGTTGAGAGTGTCATCATGGTTGGGTTCTTCTTCTGGTGTCCTCACATGGCAGGGAGAAAGATTATCCCCCTGGTGTCTCTTAAGAGGGCATAAACCCCATTGATGCGGGCTCTACCCTTATGAACTAATTACCCCCCAAAGGCCCCACCTCCTAATACCATCACACTGGAGGTAGGATTCCAACATATAAATTTTGAGTGTACACAAACATTCAGTCCAAACAACAATAATTCCAGTTTAATGCAAATAAATCACCAAGTGTATATTATTGTACAGAATCACAATATGCAGCAAAAAAAAAGTAAACATTGAAACTACCAAAGAAATTCATCAGTACCTCTGTTACATAAAGTTTCATGTAAACTATGAATATAATTTCCATGAGAGGTACATTAGGCTTATCTGGAGAAACAGAAGCAATAGAAAAATAATATATGTATTAGTTGACCCTTGAAAAACATGGGTTTGAACTGCACACTTCCACTGATACGTGAATTTTTTTCTCTAACTATGTACTATAATACTACATGATCTGCAGTTGGTTGAAACTACAGATGCAGAACCACAGACAGGGAGGGATGACTGTAAAGTTATACACAGAGTTTTGACTGCACAGAGGGTCAGTACCCCTATCCCCTCACTGTTCAAGGGTCCACATGTACTTATTACAATAAATTGGCTCATACAGTTACGGAGCCTGAGAAGTCCCAAGATCTGCGCCCAAGTGAGCTGATGTGTAATTCCAGTCTGAGAACCAGGAGAGCCAGGGGTGTAGGTCCCAGTCCAAAAGCCAACAGGCTCAAGACCCAAGAAGAGTGAATGTTACAGTCCAAGTCCAAAAGCCAGAAAAAAACAATGTCCTATATCAAACAGGCAAGGGGAGGTTCCTTTTAGCCTTTTTGTTCTATTCGAGTCTTCAATTGATTGGATGAGGCCCACCTAGATTAGGGAGAACAATTTGCTTTACTCAGACTACCAATACAGATATTAATCTAATCCAGAAACACCCTCAAAGGCACACCCAGAATAATGTTTGACCAATAACGTCTGGGCACCTAGTGGCCCAGTCAGGTTGTCACATGAAATGAACCATCACAGAAAGTTAAGGGATGCCCTTTGTGGTAGGCAGAATAACGGCCCCTCCTAGAAGATATCAGTGTCCTGATCCCTGTGACCTATGAATATGTTAAGTGACATAGGAAAAAATAATTAAGTTTGTGGATGAATTAAGATTGCTAATCAGCATATGGAGAGATTATTCAGATTATCCAGGTGGGTCCAATGAAATCCCAAGTGTTCTTAACAGTGGAAGAGAGAGGCAGAGAAGATCAGAGTCCATTGTTTCTGATGAGAAATCAGCCTTCGTTCTTTTTTTTTTTTTTTTTTTTATTTTTTAACATCTTTATTGGGGTATAATTACTTTACAATGGTGTGTTAGTTTCTGCTTTATAACAAAGTGAATCAGTTATACATATACATATGTTCCCATATCTCTTCCCTCTTGCGTCTCCCTCCCTCCCACCCTCCCTACAGCCTTCATTCTTATTGTTAATCCTATATATGTAATTAGTTTTTTTTTTGGCTTCTTTTATTTTATATTATTATTTATTTATTTATTTATTTTTGCGGTATGCGGGCCTTTCACTGCTGTGGCCTCTCCCACTGCGGAGCACAGGCTCCGGACATGCAGGCTCAGCGGCCGTGGCTCACGGGCCCAGCCGCCCCGCGGCATGTGGGATTCTCCCGCACCGGGACACGAACCCGTGTCCCCTGCATCGGCAGGCGGACTCTCAACCACTGCGCCACCAGGGAAGCCCTTGGCTTCTTTTAATATCTTCTTTTTATCTTTCGTTTCCAGCAGTTTGATTATGATACGTCTAGGTGTATATTTGTCTTTTTATCCTTCTTGGTGTTTACTGAGATTCTTGGAGCTGAAGGTGGTTGTTTTCTATCAAATTCAGACATTTTTATTATTAAGTACTTCTGCTCCATTGTTTCTGGAATTCTAACCACATGAATGTTAGACTACATGTTACAGTCTCAAGGATCACTGTTATGTGCAATCATTATAATATTTATTGTGTTATTATTTCTAAAATTAATTTATTTTTTGGCTGCGTTGGATCTTGCTGTGTGCGGGCTTTTCTCTAGTTGTGGCGGGGGGGGGCTGCTTTTCATTGCAGTGCACGGGCTTTTCATTGCAGTGGCTTCTCTTGTTGCAGAGCACAGGCTCTAGGCATAAGGGCTTCAGTAGTTGTGGCACATGGGCTCAGTAGTTATGGCTCGTGGGCTCTAGAGCTCAGGCTCAGTAGTTGTGGTGCACAGGCTTAGTTGCTCTGCAGCATGTGGGATCTTCCCAGACCAGGGCTTGAACCTGCATCCCCTGCATTGGTAGGTGGATTCTTAACCACTGCGCCATCAGGGAAGTCCCTATTTATTGTATTATTATAATAAATAATATTTTATTATTATTTATGTGCTTAAGTTTGGATAGTTTCTGTTAACATGTCTGCAGGTCACTGATCTGTTCTTTTGCAGAGTCTAATTACAAGGTTTCTGTAACTCTTCTGAAATTCTTCATTGTTTAACTGATTATAGCTACCTTTTTCTGGACATTTTAAACATATTTATAGGTTATTAAATATCATTGTCTGCTAACTTGAATATCAAGATCCTCTTCAAATCAGCTTCTACTGATTATGGATCATATTTTCCTGCTGCTTTGCATAATTAAAATATGATTTCCCGGAGGGCTTCCCTGGTGGCACAGTGGTTAAGAATCCACCACCAATGCAGGGGACACAGGTTCGAGCCCTGGTCTGGGAAGATCCCACATGCTGTGGAGCAACTAAGCCAGTGCACCATAACTACTGAGCTTGTGCTCTAGAGCCCGCGTGCCACAACTACTGAAGCCTATGAGCCTAGAGCCCATGCTCCGCAGCAAGAGAAGCCACCACAGTGAGAAGCCCGCGCACCACAGCGAAGTGTAGCCCACGCTCACTGCAACTAGAGAAAGCCGCGCACAGCAACAAAGAACCAAAGCAGCCAAAAGAAAATAAATAAAATAAATAAATTTGTAACAAAAAAAGCAAGTTGAAAACCAACCAAACCAAACATCTTGTGACAGAAAACATATGGTGAGCTATACTTTTGAATTATGGCATGTTTTCTAGCTCCAACTATGTATTAAGTTCTTTAAGCATAGTATGTATCTTACTCTGACTCACTCATTCATGTTCACTTAATGTTTCATGTTCATCCTTCTCTTATACATAGATTCTATTTTCTTTTTGCCCTTCCACATAAATTCACATTCAGTATAACTCTCTTCTCATGGATTCACCCATGTTCTGACAGGTTTTAGGATAGCGTTTATGTTTTGTGCAATTGTGGTTCGTAACTAGCTATAAAATGAGTCTTTTTCTCATAAGTTGTTTATCTTATTCTTGTGTTATATTTTACGTGAATTTTTTTTTTTTTTTTGCGGTACACGGGCCTCTCACTGTTGTGGCCTCTCCCGTTGCGGAGCACAGGCTCCGGACGCGCAGGCTCAGTGGACATGGCTCACGGGCCCAGCTGCTCCGTGGCATGTGGGATCCTCCCGGACCGGGCCACGAACCCGTGTCCCCTGCATCGGCAGGCGGACTCTCAACCACTGTGCCACCAGGGAAGCCATATTTTACATGAATATTTTTATTAGGCATATGATTGATTAATGCTTAGTGAAGACACTGTTTTATGATGGACTCTCTTCATCCTTAGGAACTTCTATGGCAACACAGCTCCTCCAAACTCTTTGCCTATTCATTTCCCAGCAATTCCCCAACTACTAGCTCCATTTGTTTCCATCCAGTCTCTTGCAGCTGCTTAAAGACAATTTTTGGTTGTGTGAATAGGTCAAATACTTTGAAATTTATTTTTAACACAGCCTTTTGTTTTGAGTTAATTTTAGTATGAAATCAAATAGATGTACTTAAAAGGTATTTAGTAGTTGTGTACTTCAGAAGTAAGTCACATAGTTATGAAAGAGTCCGCAAGGGGCATTGAACATCTGGAAGTGTCTACTTAGCTATTGTCACTGTATTTTTTTCCCTAGTGTCTTTGTGTCAAGGACTTATTGACATAAAAAAAGAACAAATCTCAGTTTTCATCCTTAGGGACTCTCTTTGCATTAAGCATATCTCTCTTTTCTTCTTCTTTGTCATGTAATCCCACTTTGACTTCTATCCACAGCAACCTATTATTTCCTAACAATAAATTTACTCTTTGGAAAAGTGTTTCTATAGCCTATGCAATGTTTAGAAAAAAATCCAAGAGTATTTTCCCATTCTTTTTTTTTTTTTCTTTTTTCTGTGACTGTTTCTTCCATGTGTCTTTTGAGAGATCTTCTTCCTGTGTGTTTGATCTTTTAATTTTTATTTTATTTATTTTTTATATGGCACGTTCTTATTAGTTATCCATTTTATACATATTAGTGTATATATGTCAATCCTAATCTCCCAGTTCATCCCACCACTATCAGGCCCCCCTACTGCTTCCTTTGGTGTTCATACGTTTGTTCTTTACATCTGTGTCTCTATTTCTGCCTTGCAAACTGGTTCACCTGCACCATTTTTCTAGATTCCACATATATGTGTTAATATATGACATTTGTTTATCTCTTTCTGACTTACTTCACTCTGTTTGATAGTCTCTAGGTCCATCTACATCTCTACAAATGACCCAATTTCATTCCTTTTTATGGCTGAGTAATTTTCCATTGTATATATGTACCACATCTTCTTTATCCATTTGTCTGTTGATGGGCATTTAGGTTGCTTCCATGACCTGGCTATTGTAAATAGTGCTGCAGTGAACATTGGGGTACATGTGTCTTTTTGAATTATGGTTTCCTCTGGGTATATGCCCAGTAGTGGGATTGCTGGGTCATATGGTAATTGTATTTTTAGTTTTTTAAGGAACCTCCATACTGTTCTCCATAGTGGCTGTATCAATTTACATTCCCACCAACAGTGCAAGAGGGTTCCCTTTTCTCCACACCCTCTCCAGCATTTGTTGTTTGTAGATTTTCTGATGATGCCCATTCTGACTGGTGTGAGGTGATATCTCATTGTAGTTTTGATTTGCATTTTTCTAATAATTAGAGATATTGAGTAGCTTTTCATGTGCCTCTTGGCCACCTTTATGTCTTCTTTGCAGAAATGTCTATTTAGGTCTTCTGCCCATTTTTTGACTGGGTTGGTTTTTTAATATTGAGCTGCATGAGCAGTTTATATATTTTATTTATTTATTTTTGTGGTATGCGGGCCCCTCACCACTGCGGCCTCTCCCTCCGCGGACGGAGCACAGGCTCTGGACGCGCAGGCCCAGCAGCCATGGCTCACGGGCCCAGCCGCTCCGTGGCATGTGGAATCCTCCTGGACCAGGGCATGAACCCGTGTCCCCTGCATCGGCAGGCGGACTCAACCACTGCGCCACCAGGGAAGCCCTGTTTATATATTTTAGAGATTAATCCTTTGTCTATTGATTAGTTTGGAAATATTTTCTCCCATTCTGAGGGTTGTCTTTTCATTTTGTTTGTAGTTTCCTTTGCTGTGCAAAAGCTTTTAAGTTTCATTAGGTCCCATTTGTTTATTTTTGTTTTTATTTCCATTACTCTAGGAGGTGGATCAAAAAAGATCTTGCTGTATTTATGTCAAAGAGTGTTCTTCCTATGTTTTTCTCTAAGAGTTTTATAGTGTCTGGCCTTACATTTACAACTTTAATCCATTTTGAGTTTATTTTTGTGTATGGTGTTAGGGAGTGTTCTAATGTCATTCTTTTACATGTAGCTGTCCAGCTTTCCCAGCACCACTTATTGAAGAGACTGTCTTTTCTCCCCTGTATATACTTGCCTCTTTTGTCATAGATTAGTTGACCATAGGTGCATGGGTTTATCTCTGGGCTTTCTATCCTGTTCCATTGATCTATATTTCTGTTTTTGTGCCAGTACCATATTGTCTTGATTACTGTAGCTTTGTAGTATAGTCTGAAGTCAAGGAGTCTGATTCCTCCAGCTCCATTTTTTTCCCTCAAGATTACTTTGGCTCTTCGGGGTCTTTTGTGTCTCCATACAAATTTTAAGATTTTTTGTTCTAGTTCTGTAAAAAATACCATCAGTAATTTGATAGGGATTGGACTGAATCTGTAGATAACTTTGGGTAGTATAGTCATTTTCACAATATTGACTCTTCCAATCCAAGAACATGGTATATCTCTCCATCTGTTTGTGTCATCTTTGATTTCTTTCATCAGTGTCTCATAGTTTTCTGAGTACAGGTCTTTTACCTCCTTAGGTAGGTTTATTCCTAGGTATTTTATTCTTTTTGTTGCAATGGTGAATGGGATTGTTTCCTTAATTTTTCATTCTGCTCTTTCGTTGTTAGTGTATAGAATACAAGAGATTTCTGTGCATTAATTTTGTATCCAGCTTTCCCAGATTCATTGATTAGCTCTAATAGGCTTCTGGTGGCATCTTTAGGATCCTCTATGTATAGTATCATGTCATCTGCAAACAGTGACAGTTTTACTTCTTCTTTTCTAGTTTGGATTCCTTTTATTTCTTTTTCTTCTCTGATTGCCGTGGCTAGGACTTCCAAAACTATGTTGAATAATAGGGGTGAGAGTGGACATCCTTGTCTTGTTCGTGATCTTAGAGGAAATGCTTTCAGTTTTTCGCCATTGAGAATGATGTTTGTTGTGGTTTGTTGTATATGGCCTTTATTATGTTGAGGTAGGTTCCCTCTCTGCCCACTTTCTGGAGAGTTTTTATCATAAATGGGTGTTGAATTTTGTCAAAAGCTTTTTCTGCATCTCCTGAGATGATCATATTGTTTTTTTCCTTCAGTTTGTTAATATGGTGTATCAAATTGCTTGATTTGCCTATGTTGAGGAATCCATGTATCCCTGGGATAAATCCCACTTGATCATGGTGTATGATCCTTGTAATGTGTTTGCTAGTATTTTGTTGAGGATTTTTGCATCTATATATTTTCTCATTTTTTTATGCCTCAGATGTCCTATAACATTGAATTCTGGTTTTAGGTTAGAAGAATATGAAAAGTAATCACTAATATTTATGATTGTCAAATTTTGCTAATGAAAATACAAGAAAGCCTGTTAAGTTAGAATCTCAAATAGTCAACAGATATTTGTTTTTAGTGTAAGTATGTTCCATGCAATATTTGGGACATATTTATACTAAAAATGTTTAATTTGAAATTAACATGTAATTGGGTGTCCTGTATTTTATCAGGCAATCCTACTATCATACCCAAGATAAGGGTAATTTTAGTTTCTCTTGGGGTGATAATTTTTCAGAAACTTATGATTTCTGAATTCCAAGGTATTTCTTATGGCAAATAACATTCATATTTGAATACTGTCTCATGAACAACTATATAGCAAACTCTTGAAACATTTTAAAAGATCAGTATTATATTGTCATTAGAACATTTCCTGAGTTCAGTGAGTAAATAAAAAATCTTTTAAAAATGAGCAGTCATGTATATTTTAGTGGAATTAAAATGAGGAAACAAAGAAATATGCAAGCATAACCGTCACCTAGATTTATTCAGTTTCCTGTAAACTACACACAAATATGTTTCCATTTTGTAAAGAATAAAACAAAACCTGCAAACATTTTTATAGAACTACATTGTTTTTAGAAAAATAAACCCTTTTATCATGAAAATTAAGACCCACGTGCACATCAGTTTTGAAACAGCTTTTTTTCCCCAAATTTGTCTTTTTAGAGCTATAAATGAAGAACTTCATAGCTCATATCATGTACTCTAAACATGTAAACATGTACAGCCTAAAGCACAATTTTACAGCTGAATTTTAAGCCCCTGTGAAATGGTGTTTCTAATGGAATGCTGCTAGCTGCAGGGACATAGGCAGACACTATTATAATAAATGGGTCTGAGGGAGACATCATACAGGCCTACAGGTAATTAATGGCAGGAGTAAAATAAAATATAGGCACACCATCCCACTGAGAGCATGATGCAATGGAAGAAACGTGTAATAAAACACAAAGAATGTCTTTAGCAAAGAACCGTGAGGAAAGACTTGTAAAATAAATCATGAGCTGGGACTGTGGCTGTAAGCAGTCAGTGCATATTCTTTATAATTAGGATTTTTTAAGAACACACTATAAAAATCATTTTTTTGGTTAAGCAAAATTACTCTGTGTAATGGATTGAAAAGTCAATGAAATATAAACTTAAGTACTCAAGCAGCTAATAATAACCAGGGCTTTCCATTTGGAAAATCTAGCTGTAAAAGGTCTAAGATTATGACTCCACTTTGCAGAAAAAATGATTGTAATATATACTCTTAAACTCTGGAGACCAAGAAGGTCCTAAGAACTTTGGGCTATAATTCTCCTTGACCTTTGGACACCTGTAGTAACTTTTGGTTTTCATTGGGTTTTTTTTTTTTGGTTGGTTGGTTTTTTTGCAGTACATGGACCTCTCACTTGTGGCCTCTCCTGTTGTGGAGCACAGGCTCCGGACGCGCCAGCTCAGTGGCCATGGCTCATGGGCCCAGCTGCTCTGCGGCATGTGGGATCTTCCCGGACCAGGGCACGAACCCATGTCCCCTGCATCGGCAGGCGGACTCTCAACCACTGCACCACCAGGGAAGCCCTGGTTTTCATTGTTTTTTTAATTAGAGGATTGCTGATATCATCTTAAGTGACTGAAATCAACTTTAACTTCATCTCTGTGTAGAACTTTAGCTCAGTCATTGTCTTCCAGAAATAGTGTTTGTAAGTGTACATGTATTCCTTCCTGGACTAAAATATGTTTTAGAAGATAGAACATGCTAAACATTCTAAATATGTTTTAGAAGATAGAAGATTAAGACACCGCTGTGCAGCTGGAAGGATCCACGGTGGGATGTGTGGCCAGTGGTTGGGGGGACAGTTAAAAACGGGAGGGAGGGAGGGAGGAAGGGAGGGAAGGAAGAAATAATGAATCACGCTGACAGACTATCGACCTAAAATTTTTAAAAGATATCCATCAAGCCTCTCTCTTGTTTCCTGGCCTCAGGGTGGCAATAAATTAATCCAGTATGTTTAATGAGATGACTGCATCCCCCAAAGTTTGGATGACTTGCCAAGGTCTCATAGCCAAGAAACTTGAGGACAAATATCAACTACTACTTCTGCTAAAGTTTCTCCATTTTAATATATTGCTGATATATATAATATATAATATATATTTATAATATATAATATATATTTCTGATAATTTCAGAAAAGAGTAAAATTTTTGCCTGAGTTAGAGATAGTCTCAGTTGATTTACAAGCATACATTTGGGCTGAATAATTCAGGTAAACTTCAGGTAATAATTCAGGTAAACTTGCTTCTGCTAGGAGTATCTACATAGATATTGAGTTATAGTTTTCTATGCATAAAAGCATCATCAATAAAAATAAGCTACCATTATGTTCCCATTAGTAACTTACTAGAAAAAAATGTTTTACCTAATAGAGTGATCTTTATGTTCCTTTTTTCTAGTAAAATTTGTAAAAATGCTTAAAGCCTATTGTAATACTTATGAATGTATTTCAAAAACACATTCAAAAGTGTATTTTTGGGGACTTCCCTGGTGGTGCAGTGGTTGAGAATCCGCCTACCAATGCATGGGACACGGGTTCGAGCCCTGGTCCGGGCAGATCCCACATGCCACGGAGCAACTAAGCCTGTGCTCCGCAACAAGAGAAGCCACCGCAATGAGAAGCCTGCGCACTGCAATGAAGAGTAGCCTCCGCTTGCCGCAACTAGAGAAAGCCCACGCACAGCAACAAAGACACAATGCAGCCAAAAATAAATGAATAAAAATAAATACATTTTTTAAAAATGTATTTTTGAAATTGGTAATTCTTTTCTTTTTTTTTTTCCTTATTTGACCTATGAAAGCTCTCACCTTGATAATGTTTCTGAGTCAGATTCTCTGAGATGAAGAAAGAATAAAGTAACTTAGGAAAAATTCATCAATTCTTTATGATTATGCAAAAAAATTGTGTACAATTTATGGAAATATACTTCATTTATATTTGTTGGTTGAACAACTGCTATTACTACTTCCGATTCCTGGGTTAGTAGAATTATAAATTTGGAGTTGGAATATGGTAGACCAGTATTTTTAAATTTATTTTAATTGCATTTCAGACCTTGTATGAATGTAAGGAAACTCCTTTAAGATGAAAAGTAAATGGAATGCAGGGATCTAGGGAAATGAGCAGGTGAGATGAGAGAATCTAGTGTCTCTGGTCACCTTGCACTTCTGTTTTGATAGCTACATGCAGTCAGTGTCAGTTGCAGGAGACAAAACCTAGCCCCACCCAAACATGGGATATTGGTTCGGGAGCATGTAATAAGGGCCAAAGGGGTAAGAATGAATTCCAAGGAGACCCACTCTACAGAGAGAGGCAGTAGGGAAACTGGCTTCTTTCCCAAGTGGAGGAAAATTATTTCCCATGACATAACTTCATGCAAAACTTATAAGTCAGTCTTCACGTGGATTTGTGGCCCAAGCACACAGAGCCTTCGTGTTCCAAAATACTTTCATGCCAGTGTTTAGTTGTAAGTGATCTCTGATATATAGATTTAAAGTATTCACTAAGTGGCCAGTGAACTTCCTGTGTCTCAAGGTTTTGCTTTCTTTACATAGGGTGCATTCATTAAAGTCCTCCATCAATAAACCAGGTTCTAGGTCTCATAAGATTATCAAAGCATAAGTAATAATTTGGCTTCAAATTATTTATAAAAATGATATTTTGTATTTTTTATTGATATATACTAAAGCAATGGAAATCCTTTCAGTTATTAGTGTCTGATTGGAGTTTTCAGTTATTAGTGTCTGATTGGAGTTTTGTATTTGCATTACCCATGTTTAAATTAATAATTTACTTATTAAAATACAGATTTTTATAACTACTTTTATTGATTTAAGTGTAACACATAAGTTTTGCTTTTAATTTATAAATCTGATAGCTTTTGTAAAAATATTAAAAATTCATTCATTCTTTGACCATCATTAAATTAACTCAATTATTTTTACAGATTAAAATCTTCTTTAATGTATTACATCACTTATGTAATTGATCACATTTATAAATACATTTCAAACTGTAGTCACAGATTTAATATATCTGAATCTCTCAGGGCTTTGAATATCAAAATGACATATTTACCAATCTATCAAATAAGTCTACCAATGCACTGAAACGCACAAATTAATGCCTAAATTTTTAGATGTAAAAATTCATATTATCTATCAGTCCAAGCATGGTTTGAAAACCTAAACATTTAAAATTAAATCCAAAGCCTAATATGCTAGGTCTTCAACTATATCAGATTCTTTTAAGCATTTCAAATATTTAAATGAAAAACAGAATGATCACCATGGTTAGAAAACACATTGCAAAGCTTAATACAAAAATACTAATACTATCGAACTGATTTGCTTCCCTATTTTGTATTTATTTCTGTACCTTCCAGGGATTACAGACTGATTTATAATACAAATAAAGAGATTGGAATTAAGATCTCATACTGGCTTAAGTTTCTTGATCTTAGACTTGGTGTCAAAATACATTTACAGATTTGGGTTATGGCCCAAGATTCTGGACGGGCATATAGGACATGGGGTTGATTACTTGATAATAATTCTACCTGAGCTGCATGTTAATATGGCTATTTTAGAGGAGTGTAGTTCTGTCTGTACT
This sequence comes from Tursiops truncatus, assembly GCF_011762595.2. NCBI lineage: Eukaryota > Metazoa > Chordata > Mammalia > Artiodactyla > Delphinidae > Tursiops > Tursiops truncatus. Next base: position 5,860,403 of record NC_047038.1, read on the forward strand.
GAATGAATCAAGGGCAAGTAGAGAATTAAAAGTCATGCTTCTCAGGTTGAATTTTGTATTTTAATTTTTCAACTCAGTGTATAAAGTGTTCCCTGGGTAAGTTTTAAGACTCATTCTCATTCTATTTTGGTTTTAACCTCTTTTGAATTTGTAACCTTATTTGGAAGATGGAAATCTGAACTCTACAATAAAAGTGCAACTAATCCCCTTGCTCTTGGATTGCAATGAATAAAATTCATACTGCAGATCCTGGTAATAAAACTCTTTGTTGCTCGTGTAAAAAATAATTGACTTCTCCATGCTTTTTATTATATTTAACTTTCTTATCTAATTGATTACCATTTTATATTTACTGGACTAAATTCCTAATCTTGCATAACAAATTACTTTCAAAACTAGTGACTTACAAACCAGCGAGTGAAAATAACCTTTTTTCCCCCTGTTGTTCACAGTTGTAAGCTGGGAATTTGGGAGGGGTCCAGCTGTAGGCTGTGGCTGTAGTTATTTTCAGGCTTGACTGAGGTGGGCATCCAACATGACTCACTCTGGTGACTGGCAGCTGATGCTCACTGTTGACCGGGAGTTCAGCTAGAGCAGTCAATTAGAGAGCCTACGCATAGCGCCTCCTTATGGTGGCTCACAGAATGGCGGCCTTAGGGCAGTTTCATTTCTTATATGGTGGCTCAGAGCACCACTGGTAGGCTGGAGGCTGCATTTCTTTTATGACCTAGCCCTGGAAGTTATTTAATTGGAAGTATTCTTAGAGAACTATTATTACACTTCTATTTCTGTTGTTCCAGATTATAACTAAGCAAAATGTATAAAGAAAATAGCTATTTCCCTTATTGTCTATATGAATACTTTGAAGGAACATTGTGCATATGATTATGTAAAGTTTACCTGTGACCAAGTGTTTGTTTGCTTCTTACCTGTTGATTTATATATTCCAAAATCTTTCTATGTGTTGTTTGAATAGCACTCACAGAAGAAAAAACAATCTCACAGTAGTATGTCAATGGGAATGAAAGAAGAGTTTTTAAAGCAATTTTAGTTGTTGACCTAAAACAAACAGACTGCCAGATATTCCTCCAGCAAAGATGGGTTTATTTGGGATCAGCAAAGAATTGCAGTTCAGAGGCTGCAACCATGACGAGCCGTGTGCAAGTCCCTGCATGGCAAGGGAAAGAGAACTCCTTTTTTAGAAGAGAAAAGGAAGGTGGGAGGGCTATAGTAAGCAAAGAGTCTATGGCTTTTCATTGGCTGAATCCTTGCCCATGAAAAGAAAAGAAGAAGAAAGAAGGAAAACTCCTTCTTCCTGTTGGACTCTGCTACTGTCATAGGGTGTGAGAGCACCCCTTTCTGGTCTTCTGACTGTATTTTAACTGTTGCTTCTGTTTATTAATTTTTCCATAGCAATCTCAGGATATTATTTTTTTATCCAAAATGAGGCAAGTGATTATTTACAAAATTCATCTTAAATTCTTGATCTGTAGTAGTTTTCAACAGTTTAGCCTTTAAAACTGTGTTTAAATTTAAATTACCTTTAAGTGAATAAGATGGACTTTGGGTCTATTCATTTCATATGTCTAGATCTTCTTCTGATGAAAAATTATTTTAATTTATAAGTTGCTCTTGATAACTTTCATAAGCTGTAATATCATCTATTCAATGTCCCTCATCTATTTCACTGATAATTATGGGGAATGTCTATTCGTCCATATGTCTAACTTTTGTTTTAGTCTTTCCATCTTACCTATCATTAAAAAATATCTGACACATTCATTCTTTGCTTAGATATATTACGATAAGTCTTAAAACACCTAAGATATCAGACAAATAATCTAGTGTGGTGAAAAAAATTTACGTCTTTAACCATTTGTCCAAAACTATGTTAAGTCACACTAAAAGTGTGTTCCATGATTCAGACATTATCAACAGAACCTTTTTCCTTGAATAACCACACATCAGCATGCGATAGCATTTATTTATGATCAGCTTCCCTATTATCACACAATAAAGAGCATACTCTTTAATTTAGTGCATTAACCTTATATAATTCATCATTTTTGCTCTGTTATGAAATGCACTGTCTAGTTAAGCTGACATTCATCAGAATTTCTCAGTGTAGAAAACACTGAGTTGATTCACATCCTGGTGCAATCTTCTTAATCTGAGTAGCTACTCATAAATATTTCCCTGTGGTTATATTTTCTGGAGCAACCGAAGTTAATCCTGCCCAGAACTTAAACTCCAAACCACATTTACTGCCACTGATGACATTTTTTAGGAGTCACAACAAAGTCAGATTGTTGAAGTGTACGCTCTTAATTTCTGAATGTAGCTGGTTTATGGGTTTAAATTATGTGCGTGTAAGTGTGTGTACCAGAACTCTTTTTTAGATCCCTTCTCAGCCCAACAGTTGTGCTTTTAGGTTTCTCCCAAGAGAGAAGGCATACTAAATGATCACACTTACATTCCTCAAGATGAAGCATTTTGGGGGGACCAGGAATATTAAATTTTAAAAACACATACCTACAAATAGAGTCACAGATGTAAAAAACAAACTTATGCTTACCAGGGAGGGGAAGGGGTGGGGAGGGATAAATTGGGAGGTTGGGATAGACATAGACACACTACTATATATGAAATAGATAACGAATAAGGACCTACTGTATAGCTCAGGGAACTCTACTCAGTAATCTGTAATGACCTCTATGGGAAAAGAATCTTAAAAAGAGTGGATATATGTATATGTATAACTGATGCACTTTGCTGTACAGCAGAAACCAATACAACATATACTATACTACAATAAAAATTTAAAAAAATTGAAAAAGAACCAAAAAAACCATATTTTTAAACTTTCTTCGATGAAAAACTTGAGGGAAAATTAACTTCTATACTTTTCACTGTAATGAAAGATTTATTAGAAAAGTTTATTTCAAATACCACCCACCCATCAGGTAGCTCTTCCTTTCATTTACAAACTGAATAACATGTCCAGAAATGACTAGAAATATTACCCTAAAATTTCAGTTTTGATATATCTTGACTTAGCTTTCCTTTGCTTTTTATTTTAGTCTGTCTCACCGGTGTCAATGTTCTGATTAGTTTCTGCTGGTATGAAATAAAAGTGATTCAGACATCATCTGTTAGACGTGATCCTTTCATATGCTGTTCTTATTCTCAGAATTGACACAACTTAAAAATTGTCCAGGAAAGAGAATCCCTTTCCAGTTCAATTTTGGTCATGTACAAACAGGTTGTACATACAATAAACTCTGCTGATATCCGTGGGCAGAGTATAAGCTCCCAGTTTCACGGATTTTTAAAAAAATTGCAGTCATAATATACATTTATAGTTTTACTTTTGTAGTTACACAGTCTTTGAATTATTAAAGCCACACTGAATGGTTTGTGGAAGTATTGTGTACATGCTTCTTCGGAGCACCGTAGTTTCATTTGTACACAGGTTAACAATAAAACCTACCCATAAACCATTCTCCATATATAATTTCTGAATTTTCTTCTTCCTACCTAGCTAGAAAAACATTTTAAAATGCATTTTAAATGACATGCACAGTATCCAAAGAATAATATCCTTGGCTTGATTTTAAGAGTCATATTAACTTGCTTTGGAAACATCTCATGCATACACAGCAGTAAACTTTGCAGTACGCGGGCCTCTCACTGTTGAGGCCTCTCCCGTTGTGGAGCACAGGCTCCGGACGCGCAGGCTCAGTAGTTGTGGCTCACGGGCCCAGCCGCTCCGCGGCATGTGGGATCCGGGGCACGAACCCGTGTCCCCTGCATCGGCAGGCGGACTCTCATCCACTGCGCCACCAGGGAAGCCCAGCAGTAAACTTTTTAACTGAGGAGAGTACGGTAGCTTAGTATCATTCAGGATATACGGTAGGAAATGTGAGCATTATAAATGTGAATGCCAAAGTGCTTAAAATCTTACTGATTACATTTCACGTGGAGAATCACCTCATTTTACATCTTCTCAGAAGCAGGAGAAACTATATCCCTATCTCTTGTATTTATTTAACTTAGAGTTCCTCACATTCAAAACGTTCCTTATTTGCCTCTTAGAATGACATAGGTGTTAGTAGTATGGAAAACTATCTTCAAGGGTTTAACCTAAGAAGTTAAGGTCTTTCATAGTTTAAATTTATTCTGAGAACACTTCTGCTTATGCATGCAGATGGGCTAATGGTACTGTGACTATCATTAACCTGGAGTCACTTGCAAAATGCTATGCAGAGAGATTATTTTCTGTGATTACAGGCTTGGGCTTTCAGTTACATGGCCTATTTTTGAGCATAATGTCTTTTTTTTTTTTTTTTTGTTCCTTAGCAAAACACAAAGATTTTGCTAAAATGAATTAATTCTGTGATTGATTGCCTCCCAACTCCAGATTCTCTCAACTGCAGTTACTGCGTTTTCCAAAGCTCAGCGCATCGCTGCAGGTCGTGGCCCAGTAAGTCACTGACGTATCTTTAAATATGGTCGCCTCCATCAGTTCTGCGGTGGCATGTCTCTCTTTGTCATCGATTCTTTTCACACAACCAGCCTAGCAGATCTGAATTCAAGTGAGCAACGTTTTGGTGCTGAGGAACTCACTATTCTGCAACATTTTGTTGTTTGTATTTTAATACTTCCATTTCGTGGCAGGGATTTTTTTCAAGTATGTAGGTGGCATTAGGAAAATCAGCTAGCCTCTGAATAAAATTTTACACATATTCATGTTTTATATTTCACTGGAATTTGTACCTTGGCCCTTTTTTTTTTTTTTTTCCCTCACTGTTGCGGCCTCTCCCGTTGCGGAGCCTGACGCGCAGGCTTAGCAGCCATGGCTCACGGGCCCAGCTGCTCCGCGGCATGTGGGATCTTCCCGGACCGGGGCACGAACCCGTGTTCCCTGCATCGGCAGGCGGACTCTCAACCACTGCGCCACCAGGGAAGCCCACCTTGGCCCTTTAAAGCTTAGTTTCATCTGGAATTATATCTCTTGTGGATTTATCTTTATAATGTCCTTATCATATCTATAGACATAGCTAATCACTTCATCTGGAACTTTCTTGTATTCCTTTGTCTGAGTTCTATCAGAATCATTGCTGCTAAGTGTGAAAGCTGGGAGCCATCTCTACTTCCTTTTTTATGTTTAACTAACCATTCCCGCCCTGTCACGTAACAAGTATGCTTTTACTTCTTCTGTTCCTCCATTTACTCTTTCCTTTGCATCACTGCGTTTCACTCCTTCAACGTTGCACTCAGTAAACGCTGCAGTCCTCATTTGACACGTGCGGAGAGCATTGCAAAGTGGTAAACTCGGGGCGTTTGTGACAAGGGCACGTTTCCTAAGAAAATAATCTGAGATGAACACAATATGTACAAATACGTTGTACACGTTGAAAATTGCTTTTAAGATGATCTTCCTCCGGCTGGCTATTCTTTGTATCATCTCTGCTAATGAAGCCATGTGTAGTCAGGATAGACTTGTTAGAAATTCTGCTTTGGAGAATGTTCACAGAAACTTACAGTTTTTAGATTCTTTGTAATTCCTTCCATATCAACTTTTATCTTCATTTCAACCTAATGTTGTCTCATGGATTTTCATTCTAAGTTCATACATGCTGTATCTTTTTGCATTCGTTTTTAGCGTGGCAGATACTTTCCTGGAATTTCTTTCTGGATACAGCCATAGAATATTTTTAGCGGTGTTTACTTTTCATAAATCTTCAGGATGATTTCATGGCCCCTTTCTGTTTTTGTATTGTTCATCAACCATAAGGGTTCCTTCCTTCCTTCCTTCCCTCCCTCCTTTCCTTCCTTCCTTCCTTTCTCTCTCTTTCCTCCCTCACTTCTTTCTTCCTTCCTTCCTTCCTTTCTCTCTCTTTCCTCCCTCACTTCTTTCTTCCTTCCTTCCTTCCTTTCTTTCTTTCCCTCTCTCCCTCCCCCTCCTTCCCTTCCTTCCTTTTTTTTGCTTTACTCATTCTCTCTCCTTCCTTCCTTCTCTCCCCCTCTCTCTCTCCCTCCCCCTCCTTCCTTTCCTTCCTTTCTTTTTGCTTTACTCATTCTCAAGTGAGATGACCTCCCATAAGACTCAGTTTTCCTTCAGAGGTAAAGGGTTGGCATAAACTTGCCTTGGCTCCCTGCTGCCTTGGTAATGGTTACTGGTCCCTCCAGCCCCACAGCTGGAATTTAGGTTGATTTGTTCAGCTGCCAGTCTAACACTCAATTATTCTTCTCTTTTGAAATGTGATTTTTTCCTACCCCTATTACTCTAAAAAGACACTAAAACAAACAAAAAAACAAATGAAAAACCCTTCCATTTTCCAAACTCAGTATCCTTAGGGTTATAGTTTCTTGAAAATATTGCACTTTACTTTTTGGAATAATTTATCCCAAGATGTGGTGTAATACTGGCCACATCCCTTCCCCATCACCTCTTCTCCCCATTCCCCACCCTCCACTCTCACCTGATTTGTCCCAGGTCTGTTGATTTTAAGACTGTTTCAGAATTAATGTAGAAAGCTAGAAGTGGATGGAAGAGGACTCTCTGCCTCAAAGAAAAAAAAAGATTAAGAAATTGCCCATTTTTTCTGACTGGTACAAATTCTAGATCTAAGGTAGAGGCAGCTTGCTAACTTGTGAGCCTGTGTCATAATATTAAACCTGTGTATTAACAGGGCGAAGCTATTATTTGCTAAGACCAGTGCTATTTTTTTAAATAACAAATATTCTCCCACATTGTTGTAATAAGGTGTCTTTGAGTCTTGTTTTTAAGGTTTCACATTTTCTGTCATTAAAAATATTTCAGGAATCTGAAAGAGGTATAACCTAGACAGTATTTAAGCTGAGAAATCTTATGGTCTTGGTTTGCCTCACTTGTTTTCAGATACATTCCCAGAATTTCACTGCGGCCTTCCTTTTCAGACCTCAGTTGTGAGAGTAGAATATTTGGTTTGAGCTCTGTTCTAAATACAGTAGAATATAAACTCTCAGGGCTGCAGACAGTGTAGCCATATTTTTTTTTTTTTTTTTTTTTTTTTTTGGTGGTACGTGGGCCTCTCACCGTTGCGGCCCCTCCCGCTGCGGAGCACAGGCTCTGGACGCACAGGCTCAGCGGCCATGGCTCACGGGCCCAGCCGCTTCGCGGCATGTGGGATCTTCCCGGACCGGGGCACGAACCCGTGTCCCCTGCATCGGCAGGCGGACTCACAACCACTGCGCCACCAGGGAAGCCCAGCCATATTGTTTTAAAGCTGTTGTATTGGGAATATGTCTCGCCATTAAAATGTGTAAAAATGTGAGCTCAGCTAATTTAACAGCAGTGATTCTCTAGTAGAATACTATAGAAGGTGGAAAAATGGAATACCATTTCAAGAGGGTAGATAAAACCATAATGAAACATTTGGCAGTGATGTGCTTGATATTTTAATATGTGCAGAAAAAATAAGGCATAACTCAATTCAGTCCCTCTAGCACAGAGATAAACTAAGTACTGAACTTAAATTTGAGATCTGCCACTATTTGAACTCAGTAACGGCTCTGTTTGTAGCCCCGAATAAGGAAGCATAAAATTGCCAGTGGAATAGAGAACATAATTTCTGACCTTAAGAAATTTGCAATTTGATGGATGTTCCAACCTTTTGATGTTACACAGACCGAATAATTCAGTGTATTTTTTAAAAAGTAAAGTCATACACATAGCTGATTCTTGAAATGCTGATTTTTCAGCACAGATCACTACAGCAATGAACAGAAAGAGGGGAAATGGCATATTTTCCTATGAAGGGTAAATGATTTAAAAGAACTTACACTTTGAAAGTTTCATCAAATCAGTGTATTTTAAGTGAATTTAACTTGTTCATAGAGGTTTGCCTTCCATTAGAGTCTATGACTACCCTGATCTCCCAAAGGTCAAGGACTCATAATACTGAATACACAGTAGACTTATATTAAATGTTCCTTGAGTGATGAGTAAATGAATGAATATACTGTTAGTAATTTAGAATAAGGAAACAAGATTTACCTGCCTTTAAATTTTTTTCCTGTGGAAGAGGTTTTTAATAAATTTCTTTAAAACTTTGTCAAACTCCTAAGAAATGTGCAGGTGAATAAACTATTTTTATGCATTGGTTAAACAATAAGCCATTGATTGGTGCATTAAAAGTCATGCATTGATTCATTATTAACCTCTCAATGTCTACTCATCTTATTTGCTGTTTTCTTACTCTTCAGGGAAATCTGCTATCAGGGGTTGCCATGGGTCTTTGTAGTGTAGTTTGTTCGTTTAGCAAAATTCTAGCAGCATGTGTATTTACCAGATAACAGGCTAAAAATCTAGGAACTTAATCCAAGATTCTACATGCTAGATCAATCCCTTTACCTCTCCATGTCAGCTCTCCGCTCTTCTCTGCCTTGTTCTGTGCTCCCAGAAGGCTGAGTTAGGTGGACAACATCATTGGCTTCCAACAGAATTTGGCAAGTTGAGAGCCTAGGAAGCAGATTGGAAAGAAGGGCAGGTGGTGTATGGAGACCCTTTGAAAGAAGGTTACAGCTTCTCTCAAGGCAGCTCTTCCCTGTAACTATAGCATCTTCTGGCCTAGCCTTGGGGACATAGGGGCAGTCCTGTGATCTGACATTCTCTCTAATGCTTTCTTTATACTTGTTTATTAATACTCTTTGTTAAATCCTTCTGGAATAATCATAATTTGAGCATTCAATCTATTTCCTCTTGGGACCCCACAAGAGGAAAATGTTCTTACTTTTGTGCTCAATACTATAGCATCAAAACACCATCTTTCTCAAAAAGACTCCAACTTGACATGATAATGTTAAGAGAAACTTTAGGAAAAATAATAAAAATACCTTTAAATCTTTATTTGAATCTCAACAAAGCTTTTTTTTTCTTTTTGAAAATGATATTACAGAAAGACAGAAAAATTTTTCATTCAATGATTTTTTTCTTTCTGTCCCTTTACAAGTTTATCAGAAAGAATGCAACAGTCATGCGTTATGAAGCAAAATTGTTCAGTAGGAAATGTTCACAGACATCTGAGTTATTGAACTAAATCTGTCAGTTTCAAAATGCTAAACTCCTTGAATTTTTCAAGGAAATGAAATCAGGTCTACTGCCTGAAAATTAAAAAAATATATATATATATATATAATACGTTCAATTGAAACACCGACAACTGGTATTGTAAAACCTATTTTACCAGTGCAGTGCAGGGACTTTTTATTAGTGTTGTATAAATCAAACTGCTTCACAATATTATTATTCATCAGATTTTTACCTGAGAATGTTATTCGTCCTTGAGTTCAGACTGTATAAATCAATTTATACACATGATCTTGAAGTAAACACAGTTCACATTAATCTTTTGGTTACTTGGTATTTTCTTAATGCCCATGCAAGGAGCCTCTATAGATCATATGCACTTGCTTATTGCTGCCTTAGCCTTTTTTTCAAGTTGTTTCTCATGAGAAAAAAATGCATCTCTGTATCAGGATTATGAGGGTCTTTGGTTCATGGACTGTGTTATATACTCCTTTAGGATTCTCTAAAGCACGCATTAGGCATACATTACAAATGTTTGTTGTTAGAATTCAGTGATTAAAGCTATTCCGTAGCATATGCCGAGTTGTCTGATTATGGAAGGCCTAGGAATATCAGAATTGTTATCTGAATCAAGCTTTAGAAACATGAAATTTTGGCTTTGAAAGAGACTATCTTATGCTAACCTCTACTCACTAGTCTGTTACCAAATGTTACAATGCATACCATATAGCCAACATTGTTTTAAGCAGAGTGAAGAATGTAAAAATGAGATACAAATGAAACTATAACTTCAGTGAGGTTATATTATAAACTTTAAAATGTGATAGACATCTCTAAGCATTTTAACTTACTCAAATTTAAACATTTTCTCCATTTAGGAGGAACCCTCACGGAGTTAGTTTTGCTAAGAGTCAAGGCTCCACTGCCACCATATTGAAGCTGAGAAAGCTAGATATTCCTTCTGCCAATTGCTGGGAAGAGAAGACATAACTTGCTGAGACTTTGAATCTTGAGTATTTAAAGCAAATAGGGAAGTTAAGCATGGAGGTTGAGGTACTAAATTATTTTTTGGCATGGAGGTTGAGGTACTAAATCAGTAGAGACAAAGAGAACCCCTTATTCAAATTGTTTCTGGAACTAACCTGGACTATTTCCTGTTTCCTAAACATTCTTGGATCCTGCTTATATCCCAGGCCTGATTCTACAGGCTTCATTGATTCTGTAAATTCTTTTTCTGCTGAAGTTATCTAGAGCTGGTTCCGTTGCTTGCAGTCAAGAACTGGAATTGACATGTAAGGTAAAAACTAAACTGCATACAAATACTTAGAAAGTTAAACATTAGTCATGATGATATCTGTATGTGACATAAAGAGTGAGTGTGGGCTCTAGTTTTCATGAAAGATTCCATGGAATAGAAGATACATATGTTGGAACTTGATGAATGAGCAGAATCTGAATCAGCAGGAATGAGAAGGGAGGGAATTCCAGGGCCTATAAGCAAGACTGTTAACGCCAATGGCTCAGGAATGAGTGGCGTTATGGAGAGGCAGTGCCTATTTTTCCAGAATGAAAGTAATTTGAATCTTTTGATTCTCACTATAATTTTCTTACATATTTTAGTCTTGTTAATTTACATACAATCTCCAAATTTGTTAAAAAAAACCTGGTGATGAAGAGTGCGGATTATGGTTTATGTATATTCACAAAACAAACATACGTAGATTTTTAAATGAGCGTGTATGTGAATGACACACAGGTTCTTATATGAACACTTTCTTACTGAATCAGTTGGACCCAATCTGTCATGTTCTTTCATTGAACAAATCCCCCGGTGCTGCCAGTGTTCTTGTCATGCTTGGTGGCAGTGAGAGGAAGCAGTATAGCTACTTAAAAAATACTTTGGGGCTTCCCTGGTGGCGCAGTGGTTGAGAGTCTGCCTGCCGATGCAGGGGACACGGGTTCATGCCCCGGTCCGGGAGGATCCCACATGCCGCGGAGCGGCTGGGCCCGTGAGCCATGGCTGCTGAGCCTGCGCGTCCGGAGCCTATGCTCTGCAACGGGAGAGGCCACAACAGTGAGAGGCCCGCGTACAGCAAAAAAAAAAAAAAAGAAATACTTTGAGTCAACCAACTCTTGAACTCCTCATCCATGGATAGATCAAAACTATATTTCAGTGACTTTGGGTAGTGTTTACAAAGGTTAAAAAATAGTAGAGTTTAAACTTAGCTATATCAGGTTGAGAACAAACAACAGAAAATTGAGATTCAAACTGTCACATTTTTATATAAAGAGGTGTTTTGAATTTTTCTTCCTCTTATTTATTAGTTATTTAGTTAATTGTTCTATCAATGATTCTCAATTTCAAAAACAATGATAAGCATGAGAAGGAAATGCCCTTAAGCCCAGTTTAGTCAGTGAATAAGAGTTAAATATTAAAATTTGGTTAAAAATGGCTAAAATAAGCAAATGTTTGTGCTTTAAAATTCAATGAAGTTAAGCAAAATTTTATGAGTCTCTTCCACATGCTAGGCGGTGTCTTAGTCGGAGGAAAACAATGATAATTAGGAGGAAATCCTGGGCTTTGAAAGGCTTACATCCCAGAGAAAAGAAGGACATTCTTTTGTTCCATTTTGGGGGTCAGAGTGGGCTTCATGCGGGGTTATAAATGGGAACTCACCTGCTGTGTTCTTGGGCCAGCATTTTTTTCCCATTAAATTGTGGGAAATCCTCAAGCAAGTGCAACTCCATGAGTGCTGCCTCAAGAATATACCCCTCCAGAGATTAGTATTTCTCCGTTAAAAATTGGAAGGTAAATTACTTTTTATCAGCATCAGTAGATATATTTTGTAACTGTTTTTATGATTCTTTATGAAGGAGGAAATGAAGACTGAATCTAGGAGGACCTTGTCTCTAAAACGTAGAGCTGCCTCTGAATTCACTTTTAATAAGTTCTCTATGCAAAACCACTATTGAATAATATCCTTAATATGTCACATTGTTTTAATGGTGGCAGCTCTTTCATGGTAAATTGCTATCAAAGGAAGTATAGTAGACTGAGATTCAAAATTCTTGGTATAGTACTGGTTCTTGTGCTTACTAGCTGTGTAACCTTTAAAGAGCATGTAATCACATCCAATTTTCCTATAACATAGGCCTGTTGAAGGATTATATACAGTAATGAATATAAAATCTTAAGTGAACTATGAAATGCTACAAATAGGAGCAATTATATTTTTAAGGTTTTAAAAAAGATGCTCAGTAGAAAATGGTACAGTACATTTAACAATTAGTTTCTACCCTTTGTAGTCCCTGACTTTGGAGAGCTTATGATTTCTTAGGGGAGAAAGACAGGATTATAAGTTTACCTTACATACAAGCTAGTGCTGTGATCCGACAATAGTTGGCATAGATTTTGCACAGAAAGAAATAATTCAAGGATTTGTAAAAGAGGTAAATTAATGTTAGTCCAGCTTGCCAAGATGTAAGCCCTGACCCTGGTCTACATCGCGTTTGAGGAGGGGATACTTTTTGTAACTGTGCCTACTTCTGTTTTGCACAAGATTGTCTGATGCGTTTGGGGCATCCTAAGCACCTTCTGTAGATTAGGAATGAAATGTTAAAATTATCCATTTTTATTTATATCCACAATATAATGTTGTCCACAGTAGATTTTGGAGATCTCTTAATATCAGGTTTATTATTTGAGTTGAGGTAAAGAAATTGTTCTGATGATTCTTTTATTCTTAAGACTAATAAACATACTGTGTCCTATCTCTGTACTTTGACCAATTTAATAAAACGGTTGAATTTTAATATTTAAATTACAAGCATTGTTATTTAGCTATTAAAGATTATCAAAACATGGTGACAAGTATGCATCTGTGATCAGAATAGTCACTACGCTTAACTATTTCTCATCTTAATGATTGATTTATTATTCCTCCAAATTGATACAACAGTGGCTTCTGATTTGTTACACTGTGTATCATGAATTATACTGAATTTCTTTGCTACCCTTCAGTATATTTGGGACAGCAGTAATCACTGCTTGAGAGCTCAATGGATATGAGCTAAAACTATAATGAATTAATAAATATTTAATAAGAGCCATATACAGTGAATCTATATGTGTGTCCTATATTAAAAATATTCTACATAAATACTGTTATCCAAAAATCTTGCAAAATACACAAAGATTCCTCTGTTTCAAATATATTATCTGTAGGATACCTTTTCCTTGTAATCTAGTCTACTAATTTTCAAAATAATACAATATTCAACAGAGACACAAATTTCAACATGTCATGCCTGTTCTTGTACTGGTGAGAAACGCATTGCATAGCCACAGTCACATTCAATTTTGTGTGTATTTTTACTGAAGTAACATGCTGAATTTTAAAACAAAAATAAATATTTTAATCCATTCTGCTTTCTTTCTCTCCTTTATTATTTCATCAAAGTGACCCTTTCACTGTGAAATCCAAATGAGATATCATAATGGAAAATGCCATCAATAATGGAGTATCTGTTTTTTCATAGGAAAGAGTAGCTAGGTATCCTAAAATTCTGAGACTGCCATCTCATATTTGTTGTATGTCTACTAAAGGGCCTCCTTTTCTTGCTGGATAATGTTTCTCACACACATACTTATATTTTAGTATTAGAAGGATCACAAAAAATGCATAATAGCAATTAGTTTAAATATTCAAATGAACAGTCCAACTGATATTTAATTAGTTTTAACTATTGGGATAGATATTCATATATTCTTGTTTTTTTAACACCTTTATTGGAGTATAATTGCTTTACAATGGTGTGTTAGTTTCTGCTTTAAAACAAAGTGAATCAGCTATACATATACATATATCCCCATATCTCCTCCCTCTTGTGTCTCCCTCCCACCCTCCCTATCCCACCCCTCTAGGTGGTCACAAAACACCGAGATGATATCCCTGTGCTATGTAGCTGCTTCCTTCTAGCTATCTGTTTTACATTTGGTAGTATATATAATCATGCCACTCTCTCACATTGTCCCAGCTTACCCTTCCCCCTCCCTGGGTCCTCAACTCCATTCTCTACATCTGCGTGTTTACTCCTGTCCTGCCCCTAGGTTCTTCAGAACCTTTTTGTTTTTTTTCTAGATTTCATATATATGTGTTAGCATACGGTATTTGTTTTTCTCTTTCTGACTTACTCCACTCTGTGTGACAGACTCTAGGTCCATGCACCTCACTACAAATAACTCAATTTCTTTTCTTTTTATGTCTAAGTAATATTCCATTATATATATGTGCCACATCTTCATTATCCATTCAACTGTCGATGGACACGTAGGTTGCTTCCATCTCCTGGCTATTGTAAATAGAGCTGCAATGAACATTGTGGTACATGACTCTTTTTGAATTATGGTTTTCTCAGGGTATATGCCCAGTAGTGGGATTGCTGGGTCATATGGTAATTCTATTTTTAGTTATTTAAGGAACCTCCATACTGTTCTCCACAGTGGCTGTATCAATTTACATTCCCACCAACAGTACAAGAGGGTTCCCTTTTCTCCACACCCTCTCCAGCATTTAGTGTTTGTAGATTTTTTGATGGTGGACATTCTGACTGGTATGAGGTGATACCTCACTGTAGTTTTGATTTGCATTTCTCGAACGATTAGTGATGTTGAGCATTCTTTCATGTGTTTGTTGGCAATCTGTATATCTTCTTTGGAGAAATGTCTATTTAGGTGTTCTGCCCATTTTTGGATTGGGTTTTTTTTTTTTGATATTGAGCTGCATGAGCTGCTTGTAAATTTTGGAGGTTAATCCTTTGTCAGTTGCTTCATTTGCAAATATTTTCTCCCATTTTGAGGGTTGTCTTTTTGTCTTGTTTATGGTTTCTTTTGCTGTGCAAAAAAGCTTTGAAGTTTCGTTAGGTCCCATTTGTTTATTTTTGTTTTTATTTCCATTTCTCAAGGAGGTGGATCAGAAAGGATCTTGCTGTGATTTATGTCAGAGTGTTCTGCCTATGTTTTCCTCAAAGAGTTTTATACTGTCTGGCCTTACATTTAGATCTTTAATCCATTTTGAGTTTACTTTTGTGTATGGTGTTAGGGAGTGTTCTAGTTTCATTCTTTTACATGTAGCTGTCCAGTTTTCCCAGTACCACTTATTGAAGAGGCTGTCTTTTCTCCATTGTATATTCTTGCCTCCTTTATCAAAAATAAGGTGACCATACGTATGTGGGTTCATCTCTGGGCTTTCTATCCTGTTTCATTGATCTGTATTTCTGTTTTTGTGCCAGTATCATACTGTCTTGATTACTATAGCTTTGTAGTATAGTCTGAAGTCAGGGAGCCTGTTTCCTCCAGCTCCATTTTGCTTTCTCAAGATTTATTTGGCTATTTGGGGTCTTTTGTGTTTCCATGCAGATTGTGAAATTTTTTGTTCTAGTTCTGTGGAAAATGCCATTGGTAGTTTGATAGGGATTGCATTAATCTGTAGATTGTTTTGGGTAGTATGCTCATTTTTACAGTGTTGATTCTTCCAATTCAAGAACATGGTATATCTCTCCACCTGTTTGTATCATCTTTAATTTCTTTCATCAGTGTCTTATAGTTTTCTGCATATACATCTTTTGTATCCTTATGTAGGTGTTTTCCTAGGTATTTTATTCTTTTTGTTGCAGTGGTAAATAGGAGTGTTTCCTTAGTTTCTCTTTCAGATTTTTCACCATTAGTGTATAGGAATGCAAGGGATTTTTGTGCATCAATTTTGTATCCTGCTACTTTACCAAATTCGTTGATTACCTCTAGTAGTTTTCTGGTAGCATCTTTAGGATTCTCTATGTATAGAATCATGTCATCTGCCAACAGCGGCAGTTTTACTTCTTCTCTTCCGATTTGGATTCCTTTTATTTCTTTTCCTTCACTGACTGAATGCTGTGGCTAAAACTTCCAAAACTATGTTGAATAATAGTGGTGAGAGTGGGCAACCTTGTCTTGTTCCTGATGTTAGTGGAAATGCTTTCAGTTTTTCACCATTGAGAACAATTTTGGCTGTGGGTTTGTCATATATGGCCTTTATTATGTTGAGGTAAGTTCCCTCTATGCCTACTTTCTGCAGGGTTTTTATCATAAATGGGTGTTGAATTTTGTTGAAAGCTTTTTCTGCATCTACTGAAATGATCATATAGTTTTTCTCCTCTAATTAGTTAATATGGTTTATCACATTGATTGATTTGCATATATTGAAGAATCCTTGCATTCCTGGGATAAACCCCACTTGATCATGATCCTTTTAATGTGCTGTTGGATTCTGTTTGCTAGTATTTTGTTGAAGATTTTTGCATGTATGTTCATCAGTGATATTAGCCTGTAGTTTTCTTTCTTTCTGACATCTTTGTCTGGTTTTGGTATCAGGGTGATGGTGGCCTCAGAGAATGAGTTTTGGAGTGTTCCTCCCTCTGCTCTGTTTTGGAAGAGTTTTAGAAGGATAGGTGTTAGCTCTTCTCTAAATGTTTGATAGAATTCACCTGTGAAGCATCTGGTCCTGGGTTTTTGTTTGTTGGAAGATTTTTAATCACAGTCTCAATTTGAGTGCTTGTGATTGGTCTGTTTATATTTTCTATTTTTTCCTGGTTCAGTCTTGGAAGGTTGTGCTTTTCTAAGAATTTGTCCGTTTCTTCCATGTTGTCCATTTTATTGGTATGTAGTTGCTTGTAGTAACCTCTCACGATCCTCTGTATTTCTGCAGTGTCAGTTGTGACTTCTCCTTTTCATTTCTAATTCTCTTGATTTGAGTCTTCTCCCTTTTTTTTCTTGATGAGTCTGGCTAATGGTTTATCAATTTTCCTTATCTTCTCAAAGAACCAGCTTTTAGTTTTGTTGATCTTTGGTATCGTTTCCTTCATTTCTTTTTCATTTATTTCTGATCTGATCTTTATGATTTTTTCCTTCGGCTATCTATGTGGTTTTCTTGTTCTTTCTCTAATTGCTTTAGGTGTAAGATTAGGTTGTTTATTTGAGATGTTTCATGTTTCTTGAGGTAGGATTGTCGTGCTATAAACTTCCCTCTTAGAAGTGCTTTTGCTGCATCCCATAGGTTGTCTTTTTTTTTTTTAACATCTTTATTGGAGTATAATTGCTTTACAATGGTGTGTTAGTTTCTGCTTTACAACAAAATGAATCAGTTATATATATACATATGTTCCCATATCTCTTCCCTCTTGCGTCTCCCTCCCTCCCACCCTCCCTCTCTCACCCCTCCAGGCGGTCACAAAGCACTGAGCTGATTTCCCTGTGCTATGCGGCTGCTTCCCACTAGCTATCTACCTTACGTTTGGTGGTGTATATATGTCCATGCCTCTCTCTCGCTTTGTCACACCTTACCCTTCCCCCTCCCCATATCCTCAAGTCCATTCTCTAGTAGGTCTGTGTCTTTATTCCTGTCTTACCCCTAGGTTCTGCATGACATTTTTTTTTCTTAAATTCCATATATGTGTGTTAGCATACGGTATTTGTCTCTCTTTTTCTGACTTACTTCACTCTGTATGACAGACTCTAGGTCTATCCACCTCATTACAAATAGCTCAATTTCATTTCTTTTTATGGCTGAGTAATATTCCATTGTATGTATATGCCACATCTTCTTTATCCATTCATCTGATGATGGGCACTTAGGTTGTTTCCATCTCTGGGCTATTGTAAATAGAGCTGCAATGAACATTGTGGTACATGACTCTTTTTGAATTATGGTTTTCTCAGGGTAAATGCCCAGTAATGGGATTGCTGGGTCATATGGTAGTTCTATTTGTAGTTTTTAAAGGAACCTGCATACCGTTCTCCACAGTGGCTGTATCAATATACATTCCCACCAGCAGTGCAAGAGGGTTCCCATTTCTCCACACCCTCTCCAGCATTTATTGTTTCTAGATTTTTTGATGATGGCCATTCTGACTGGTGTGAGATGATATCTCATTGTAGTTTTGATTTGCATTTCTCTAATGATTAGTGATGTTGAGCATTCTTTCATGTGTTTGTTGGCAGTCTGTATATCTTCTTTGGAGAAATGTCTATTTAGGTCTTCTGCCCATTTTTGGATTGGGTTGTTTGTTTTTTTGTTATTAAGCTGCATGAGCTGCTTATAAATTTTGGAGATTAACCTTTGTCAGTTGCTTCATTTGCAAATATTTTCTCCCATTCTGAGGGTTGTCTTTTGGTCCTGTTTATGGTTTCCTTTGCTGTGCAAAAGCTTTGAAGTTTCATTAGGTCCCATTTGTTTATTTTTGTTTTTATTTTCATTTCTCTAGGAGGCGGGTCAGAAAGGATCTTGCTGCGATTTATGTCATAGAGTGTTCTGCCTATGTTTTCCTCTAAGAGTTTGATAGTTTCTGGCCTTACATTTCTGTGTTTAATCCATTTTGACTTTATTTTTGTGTTTGGTGTTAGGGAGTGTTCTAGTTTCATTCTTTTACATGTAGCTGTCAAGTTTTCCCAGCACCACTTATTGAAGAGGCTGTCCTTTCTCCACTGTACATTCCTGCCTCCTTTATCAAAGATAAGGTGACCATATGTGCGTGGGTTTACCTCTGGGCTTTTTATCCTGTTTCATTGATCTATCTTTCTGTTTTTATGCCAGTACCATACTGTCTTGATTACTGTAGCTTTGTAGTATAGTCTGAAGTCAGTGCACCCCATAGGTTTTGGGTCATTGTGTTTTCATTGTCATTTGTTTCTAGGTATTTTTTGATTTCCTCTTTGATTTCCTCAGTGATTTCTTGGTTATTATGTAGTGTATTGTTTAACCTCCATGTGTTTGTATGTTTTACAGATTTTTTCCTGTAATTGATATCTAGTCTCAGCATTGTGGACAGAAAAGATACTTGATATCATGTCAGTTTTCTTATATTTACCAAGGCTTCATTTGTGACCCAAGATATCATCTATTCTGGAGAATGTTCCATGAGCACTTGATAAGAAAGTGTATTCTGTTGTTTTTGGATGGCATGTCCTATAAATATCAATTAAGTCATCTTGTTTAATGTATCATTTAAAGCTTGTGTTTCTGAATTTATTTTCATTTTGGATGATCCATCCATTAGTCAAAATGGGGTGTTAAAATCCCCTAATATGATGGTGTTACTGTCGATTTCCCCTTTTATGGCTGTTAGCATTTTCCTTATGTATTGAGGTGCTCCTATGTTGGGTGCATAAATATTTACAATTGTTTTCTCTTCTTCTTGAATTGATCCCTTGATCATTATGTAGTGTCCTTCTTTTTCACTTATAACAGTCTTTATTTTAACGTCTATTTTTTCTGATATGAGAATTGCTCCTCCAGCTTTCATTTGATTTCCATTTGCATGGAATATCTTTTTCCATCCCCTCACTTTCAGTGTGTATGTGTCCCTAGGTCTAAGTAGGTCTCTTGTAGACAGTATATATACAGGTCTTGCCTTTGTATTCTTTCAGCCAGTCTGTGTCTTTTGGTTGGAACATTTAATCCATTTCCATTTAAGGTAATTATCAGTATGTATGTTCCTATTACCATTTTCTTAATTGTTTTGGGTTTGTTATTGTAGGTCTTTTCCCTCTCTTGTGTTTCCTGCCTAGAGAAGTTCCTTTAGCATTTGTTGTAAAGCTGGTTTGGTGGTGCTGAATTCTCTTAGCTTTTGCTTGTCTGTGAAGTTTTTAATTTCTCTGTCAAATCTGAATGAGATCCTTGCCGGGAAGAGTAATCTTTGTTGTAGGTTTTTCCCTTTCATCACTTTAAATATGTCCTGCCACTCCCTTCTGACTTGTAGAGTTTCTGCTGAAAGATCAGCTGTTAACCTTATCGAGATTCCCTTGTATGCCATTTGTTGTTTTTCCCTTGCTGCTTTTAATATTTTTTCTTTGTGTTTAATTTTTGTAGTTTGATTAGTATGTGTTTTGGCATGTTTCTCTTTGGATTTATCGTGTTTGGGACTCTCTGCACTTCCTGGACCTGTTTGACTATTTCCTTTCCCATATTAGGAAAGTTTTCAACTATAATCTCTTCAAATACTTTCTCAGTCCCTTTCCTTTTCTCTTCTTCTTCTGGAACCCCTATAATTCAAATGTTGGTGCATTTAATGTTGTCCCAGAGGTCTCTAAGCCTTTCCTCATTTCTTTTCATTCTTTTTTCTTTATTCTTCTCTGCAGTAGTTATTTCTACTATTTTATCTTCCAGATCACTTATCTGTTCTTCTGCCACAGTTATTCTCCTATTCATTCCTTCTAGAGAATCTTTAATTTCATTTATTGTGTTGTTCATCATCGTTTGTTCTTTAGTTCTTCTAGGTCCTTGTTAAACGTTTCTTGTATTTTTTCCATTCTGTTTCCAAGGTTTTGGATCATTTTACTGTCATTGCTCTGAGATCTTTTTCAGGTAGACTGCCTATTTCCGCTTCACTTCTTTGGTCTCGTGGGTTTTTACCTTGCTCCTTCATCTGCTGTGTATTTCTTTGTCTTCTCATTTTGCTCAACTTACTGTGTTTGGGGTCTCCTTTTCACAGGCTGCAGGTTCGTAGTTCCCGTTGTTTTTGGTGTCTGCCCCCATTGGCTAAGGTTGGTTCAGTGGGTTGTCTAGGCTTCCTGGTGGAGGGGACTGGTGCCTCTGTTCTGGTGGATGAGGCTGGACCTTGTCTTTCTGGTGGGCAGGACCACATCCGGTGGTGTGTTTTGGGGTATCTGTGACCTTATTATGATTTTAGGCAGCCTCTCCGCTAATGGGTGGGGTTGTGTTCCTGTCTTGCTAGTTGTTTGGCGTAGGGTGTCCAGAACTGCAGCTTGCTGGTTGTTGAGTGGAGCTGGGTCTTAGTATTGAGATGGAGATATCTGGGAGAGCTTTTGCCATTTGATATTATGTGGAGCCGGGATGTCTCTGGTGAGCCAATGTCCTCAACTCGGCTCTCCCACCTCAGAGGCACAGGCCTGACACCCAGCTGGAGCACCAAGACCCTGTCAGTCACACGGCCGCTTATCCAGAGATCAGGTCCTACTACTGTAGAGTGGGATGAGGGCTGGGGGAACATGGCATCGGGGTGGGCAGCCAGCAGCCCCCATGGGCACCGAGAGCCTCCACCTCTTCTTCCCCAAGTGGCTGTGGGTGTGGGCCGTAGGACCATATATTCTTTTTGTTATTTTTCATAGTTTGCCAGATTTTGTTAAAAAATTAAATATTCATCATTTTCCTTTGTAGGATTTGTAATAATACTCCCTAAAGAGGATCCTACAAAATAATTTTTGTTATGAATTTCATGTGCTGTAGTGAACAGTTAAGATATTCTGGAGACTTGAGTTCAAGTACCACACATCTACATCATATGTAATAAGACATGACTTTTCAAACCCCCAAAAAAGATGATATTAGAAACCTTGCCTGGAACAAAATATTTTTGCCTGATGTCGTTCATGATCTTTTCCTGGACAGAAATTAACTTTCCTGTTAAA
The DNA here is from genome assembly GCF_011762595.2 of Tursiops truncatus. Lineage (NCBI taxonomy): Eukaryota > Metazoa > Chordata > Mammalia > Artiodactyla > Delphinidae > Tursiops > Tursiops truncatus. Next base: position 5,881,936 of record NC_047038.1, read on the forward strand.
AAGCTTAAACAAATATATAATGAATTATAAGGGCAATAAAACTTGTTTTAGGAAACTACTCAGTCATGTAATTGATTCTCAGTTGACTATGAAACAGACTAAATATCTTTAAAAATGCATTCATTTCTTTTTGTATGTAGTTTAACAATGACTACTGAATAATTCTCTTTTTCCTAACACCAAAAAATGAGTCTTTGAATTGGTCTGTCAGTATTTTTTGTTTGTTTGTTTTAATTTTTAGAGCAGCTTTAGGTTCATAGCAAAATAGAGAGGAAGGTACGGAGATTTCCTATATGTGCCCTGCCCCGACACACGCATAGTCTCCCGGTTATCAATAACCACCACCAGAGTGGTACCAGAGTGGTACATTTGGTATAATAGACGAACCTGTACTGACACATCTTCACTCAAAGTTCATAGTTTACATTAGGATTCACTCTTGGTGTTGTACATACAAATGTATAATGACATATATCCATATTAAATATCATGCAGAGTATTTTCACCATCCTAAAAACCCCTGTGATCTTCCTATTCATCCCTCCCCCTACCCCCAACCCCTGGCTAACATTGACCTTTCCACTGTCTCCATAGTTTTGCTTTTTCCCAAATGTCAGGTAGTTGGAACCATGCATTATGTAGCCTTTTCAGATTGACTTCTTTCATTTAGTGATATACATTTAAGTTTCCTCTCGATAAAGGAAGTTTCATGGCTTGATAGCTCACTTCTTTTTAGCACTGAGTAATGTTCCATCGTCTGAATATACAATAGATTATTTATCCATTCACTCACTGTAGGATATCTTGGTTGCTTCCAAGTTTTGCCAATTATGAATAAAGCTACTGTAAACATCCATGTACAGGTTTTTGGGGGGGATCATAAGTTTTCACCTTCTTTGGGTAAATACTAATGAGTGTGATTATTGGATCATATAAGAATAGGATTAATTTTGTAAGAAACTGCCAGACTGTCTTCCAAAGTAGCTGTACTATTTTGCGTTTCCACAATTAATGAATTGAGAGTTCCTAGAGCTCCATGTGCTCACCAGCATTTGATGTTGTCTAGTGTTCCAGATTTTGGCCATTCTGATAGGTGTGTAGTGGTATCTCATTGTTGTTTTAGTTTTCATTTCCCTGATGACATATGCTTATTTGCCATCTGTATATTTTTTCTGGCGAGGTATCTGTTTAGGTCTTTGACTCACTTTTTTATTTGGGTTGGTTGTTTTCTTATTGAATTTTAGGAGTTCTTTTTATATTACAGATAACAGTTCTTTATGAGATGTGTATTTTACAAAGATTTTCTTCCAGTCTGAGGCTTGTCTTCTCATTTCTTGATGTTGTCTTTCACAGAGCGGAAGTTTGTAATACTAATGAAGTCCAAATAATCACCTTTTTCTTTCATGAATTGTACCCTTGGTACTGTATCTAAAAAGCCATTGCCATGCCTAAGGTCATCTAGGTTTTCTCCTATGCTATCTTCTAGGCATTTTATAAGTTTGCATTTTAAATTTAGGTCTATGATCCGCTTTGAGTTAAGTTTTGTGAAGGGTGTTAGATCTGTGTCTAGAGTCATATTTTTGCATGTGGATATCCAGTTGTGTTACAGCATCATTTGTTGAAGAGATTATCTTTGCTCCATTGTGTTGCCTTTGCTCTTTTGTCAGAGCAGTTGACTATATTTGTGGACATTAATTTCTGGGCTCTCTATTCTGTTCCATAGATCTATGATTTAACTGTAGCTTTATAATAAGTCATGACATCAGGTAGTGTCAGTCCTCCAACTTTGATATTCTCCTTCAGTATTGTGTTGAACATTCTAGGTCTTTTACCTCTCCATACAAACTTTAGAATTGGTTTGTTGATATCCGCAAAATAACTGGAATTTGTTAATGGATTTTAGCATTAAATTATACTGAAGAAATACCTAAATGGGCCAAGACAATGGGATAAAAGATCAATTATACCCATAACTCATAATTCAAAGCTATTAATACATAAATTATTGTTGAACTCTTTAAACTGAATGCACCTGGCTAAAGCATGAATTGGTAACTTGCATTGGCTCAGAAACTGAGGCAAAGGTTTCTGATGAACTTATGAGGTGAATATAACCAGATATTTGTCCTGTATTTGTTTTTAGTAGTGCATTTATTAAGCAATTTAGAATGATAGGAAGGAGATTAAGAGAAGTCTAGTGGGAAGAATTTTAAAATGTTTATACTATTTTTGAAATGTATAGAAAAAAATATGACAAACGTGAAAACTTAATCCACCAGAGAAAAGATTTTTCCTTCTAATTTTGAGGAATATAATTTATTATGAGATGTTGAAATATTGGCATATGTTAATGTTTGACTTCTGCAATGTATAACATTTAATACACATGAAGAAAATGTAATAGCAAAATGAAATCAAGGCATAATATGGTATTTTTGCATATATATTAAGTTTTGGGTAGAATTTGTATGCAGAAAAGACCTCTTCTAGGTTTATCATTTATTTATTTAATGTACAGATAAATAAAGCTACAATTCAAAATCTAATTCTCTTTTATAATCTTGGGTTCAGCAGGAAATATTATTATATTTTATAAACCTCACAGATTTTAGTAATTATTTACATTTGAACATTGAATTATATCTGGTCTCATTTAAAATTTGATTTAAACACTTTCCAATACTTTAAGTTGCATTTATAAGTTTACTATTCAGTTTATAAATATATAGGTATTAATATGTGTGTGTGTATATATATATATGTGTGTGTATATGTATATATATATATATATATATATATATATATATATATATATATATATATATATAATGTATACTTCTTTTGAGATTATTTTCCCTTATAGGTTATTACAAAATACTGAGTATAATTCCTTGTGCTATATAGTAGTTTCTTATTAGTTATCTATTTTATAAATAGTAATGTGTATATGTTAATTCCAACCTCCTAATTTATCCCTCCTCCCACCCCCCTTTCCCCTTTGGTAACCATAGGTTTGTTTTCTTATAAGTTTGTTTTCTATGTCTGTGAATCTCTTTCTGTTTTGTAAATAAGCGCATTTGTATCATTTTTTTAGATTCCACGTGTAAGTGATGTCATATATTTGTCTTCCTCTGTCTGGCTTACTTCATTTTGCCTGATCATCTCTAGGTCCATCCATGTTGCTGCAAATGGCATTATTTCATTATTTTTTATGGCTGAGTAATAGTCCATTGTATACATATACCACATCTTCTTTATCCATTCTTCCATTGATGAACATTTAGGTTGCTTCCATGTCCTGGCTATTGAAAATAGTGCTGCTATGAACATTGGGGTGCATGTATCTTTTGAAATTATGGTTTTCTACAGATATATGGCCAGCAGTGGGATTGCTGGATCATATGATAGCTCTATTTTTAGTTTTTTAAGGAACCTCCATATTGTTCTCCATAGTGGCTATACCAATTTACATCCCCACCAACAGTGTAGGAGGATTCCTTTTTCTCCACACTCTCTCCAGAATTTATTATTTGTAGACTTTTTGATGATGGCCTTTGTGATTGGTGTGAGGTGATACCTCATTGTAGTTTTGGTTTGCATTTCTCTAATAATTGGTGATATTGAGCATCTTTTCATGTCCTTCTTGGTCATCTGTATGTCTTCTTTGGAGAAGGGTCTTATTTAGATCTGCCCATTTTTTGACTGGGTTGTTTGTTTGTTTTGATATTGAGCTGTATGAGGGTTTTTTTGGGAGATTAATCTCTTGTCGGTTGCATTGTTTGCAAATATTTTCTCTCATTCTGTAGGTTGTCTTTTTGTTTTGTTTATGGTTTCCTTTGCTGTGCAAAAGCTTTTAGGTTTAATTAGGTCCCATTTGTTTATTTTTGTTCTTATTTCCATTACTCTAGGAGACGAATCCGAAAAGACAATGCTGTGATTTATGTCAAAGAGTGCCCTGCCTCTGCTTTCCTCTAGGAGTTTTATAGTGTCCGGTCTTCAATTTAGATCTTTAATCCATTTTGAGTTTATTTTTGTGCATGGTGTTAGTAAGTATTCTGATTTCATTCTTTTATGTGTAGCTATCCAGTTTTCCCAGAACCACTTATTGAAGAGACTGTCTTTTCTCCACTGTATATTCTTGCCTTCTTTGTCATAGATTAATTGGCCATAGGTGTGTGTGGGTTTATATCTGGGCTTAAATACCTTTCTGCATACTTAAGTAATACTTATAATAAATTAAACTTGAATGAAGCATAAAATCTCTGTAATGTTTCAAAATTGTATATAAATATTTTGTATTTGTAATCACAAATTCAAATTAATTACTTTACTACATATTGGAACTTGAAGTTACAGAATTCTACTACTTGTCAGGAAAAATGTCAAATGTTTGGAAAGGACATGAGGAATTACTGGGTATGGAGTTCTGAGCCATGTCAACTAAATTTTCTAGGCATTATAGGATTCCATAGTGGGAGTGCAATTTTGATTGATTGGTCTACAACTTGGTAGAGAAAGAAGTTATATTGTGGAAACTGATACCAATGCAAGATTTGTTGACCATAGAAACACAAATCACTCCTGCAGATGACAATACAAATGAATTTTATATTCTGATAGAGAATATAAATCTCTGCAAGTCGAATTCTTACTTGAACCAGTTTTAACATCTTGCCCTCAGGAATTAGTAAGTTAAATACAATCTTTGCCTGTGTTCATTTTATATTTGTATGAGATTCAGGGTTTTACTCTTTTGAAAATTCGTCTTTACCACCCTAATAGGCCAAACTATCTAAAATATATTCAAATACTTAAAATATTTTTTTTGAAAAGGAACAGCTTCCTTCTTAACATGAAACTATAAATACTGGTGTTTTATTTTAAACTTGACTGTAGTTGGTTTTCTTCCCGGAGTTAAAAGGTGGATACACACTAGAAAGGACACAAAGGCATCCAGATAAATCATGTGTCACCAGAAATTTCAGCCTGAGGCGTGATGCTTCTCAACTCCCCAGCCATCGCATTGAGCTCCTTTTTAGAGTTATAATATCCTGGGCTAAAAACTCTTAACCTACTGACATTACCTGCTTCGTTCTTTCTCCTCAGTTTGCAACTCTCACCCAAGTTATTCACTTGATGGGATTATGTATTGTGTCTTCTCTTAAAGATGTAAATGTCTTCTCTGAGTCTAAAAACCTTAGAACTGATGAAATCCTAAACTCTTCCATGTATTCAGTACTAACTTCTGAGGTTATTTAAAATATTATGTAACTGATTTATGGATATTTTACATTATTTTTCTTTGTTAGGTTATCCTACTGACAGGCTGAACTCTTCATAAACACCCACATGAATTTTTTTTTTTTTTTTGCGGTACACGGGCGTCTCACTGTTGTGGCCTCTCCCGTTGCGGAGCACAGGCTCCGGATGCACAGGCTCAGCGGCCATGGCTCACGGGCCCAGCCGCTCCATGGCATGTGGGATCTTCCCGGACTGGGGCACGAACCTGTGTCCCCTGCATCGGCAGGCGGACTCTCAACCACTGCGCCACCAGGGAAGCCCCCACGTGCATTTTTTTTTACAAATATTTGACAAAAAAATAATTTTAGGGGAGATGGTTAAACTTTTAAACTTTACAGTCTAGTTGAGTGTTTTTAAAAGGAGATGACATCAAAATGTATGTGTTTTATAAACATTTTCTGGAATTAAAATTGGTGCTTTTTATTATAATTGTATATTATATATTATAGAAATGCTACTTTATTCAAACTTTCAATCAGGAAAAAATTTTCACACTGAATTAAATAAATTTTCAATGATTTATTATTCTACTATTATTAGCCAAATACTATGAAAGAAATCACAGATAGATTACATTAAAAATTGAAAGTCCATTTGATATATTTAAGATATTTAAAATATTTATTTCCCATTAACTCAGGAGATTTTCACAAATGTTTACAAAATATCAGTAGTTGACCTTGACTGGTGACTTAAACCCTTATTTTAAGCCCAGAAATGGACACCTTTATTCAGCATGGGTTTGGAACTCACAGGGCACTCCAAGGCCCTTTGCTTTGGGGACCTTCAGGGCAATTGCACTGGTTTGAAAAAATAATGAGCTCTCTATAATAAGGCTGACTATGAAAACTTATCTGTCATTCTGACAAGTTAGAAGAAATCTACTGGAAATGTTGGTGGCAAGAACATGAAGTGGACTTGTTCAGATAAAAGATATCCAAAAGGAGATACATTTAAAGACATCCCATGAATCAAACTGACAGTGGAAAAGCCCAAACAGAGAGAAAAAAAGTACAGATGTCTTACTAAATCATGGCTCATTAGTTTTTCTTTTTTCCCCTTTCCTTCTCTATATTTTCCATTAGAATGTTTCTGAATATAGTCAGTTTCACATGGATGATTTAAAGCTTGGCAGTTACATTACATAGCAATTTATTTTAGAAATGTAAATATTAAAAAAAAAATTCAGTCTTACTCTTGAGATTCAAATTTCTTTTTTCTAATCTAGGATGAAAAATAGCATAGAACAAAATGTTAGATGGGAGATCTGTGAATGTTTCCACACACAAGAGGAATTCAAAGAGTTAATAAGCCACGTGCTTTGCGAAGTGTCAGAGCAAATATTAGTCAAAGTGCTGACTTTAACATTAGCAGTAACTAAACTCTAAACAGGATGTCATTTTTAAATGACCTTTAAAAACTTACCTTTTAAAAGTTTTATTATTTTAATATAATATAAACTATTTCTATAATAATTATATAAATATAATATAGTTATCAATACATATGATAGATATAATAATTCAGAAAGCATAGCTCATGAAGTGTGAATATAAAGAATCTTTTTTTCCCACTGCCACTTTAGATTTCATAGTTGCAGTTCTTCCCCTAACTAGATAAAAAGAGTACTTTGTCTTTTCTTGTGAATATTAAGTATAAGAAAGTTCTTTGACCACTGACTCACAGAAAACAGATTCTACTGGGAACTTAATATGCCTGGTCCAGTGCAATAGTGATACAAATTCAAATTCCATTGGAGTCTCCACTTTTTGAGCTAAGTCAAGCTGTAATGGGACAGACCTGGCAAGGTCTGGCTCTTCTCACTCTGCTTTGTCAGTTCCAACCTCTCTACTCAGTTAGCCATGACTTCTGATCCTTGAAAATGAAAGGAAGCAAAGGGACAGGAATAGTCGTAGCTATCTGGCACTATGCTGGCATTATCCTTTTTGAACCTAGTAGACTCGCATCAGGTGCTTTCATTTTTCTTTTGAAAATGTTCCCATCGGCCATCCCCCAGTTTCAGTGAATTGGTCAACCATGGTTTTCTTGAAAGAGTAAATGTATCAGTGTTTCCCCTGGTTCCTTATTTGTTCTTCAATGGCTATGCATCCAGTATCAACTTCAGCTTATTTTTGCTAGGTTTTTTTTTTTTGCTTTTGTCTGGGTATCTCTCTTGAAGCATCCAACATGTTCCCAAACCAACTTTTTCATCTAATGAGGGCCCGTATTTGGAACAAGGAAACACTAATTCTCTCTCCTCGCTAATTCTGGGAATGAAATTTTCCTAAAACTGTGGCTCATGTTCTGCTCTCACAAAGACCCTCAGCCGGTCCCTCTGTCTATTTAAATTTCTAAACAAGGACTCAGACACTAGTTTGCTGATCATCTCACAAATAACTGGGGGTGTTGACCGAGCTTTCTACTGAATAGCTTTGAAGCCCTTTCACTGGGCTTGAATTCAGGAGGTATCGAATGGTGAGACTCATAGAGAAACTCTTTTCAAATAAATCCTCTTTGAATTTCAACCTAACTTTCTAGCAACTTTCAGACTAGAAGCATGTGGTTAACTAAGAATACATGACTGATTTTCTTGCAACTTCTGTGCAAGCCCTGCATCTTGGTCTCAAACCTTATTCTGGAAAGTGGTCTCAGTGGTCTCAGCAACTTAGCTGAAACTTAGACTAAGATAATTGCATTTTAAAATTCTGACCAAGATACCTTTAGGAGACAAAACAAATAAGGATGGTCCTGAGGCTCATTTCTTCCCATTTCTGGCAATTTAACAGAGTTGGCCCAACAGAAGAACAGGAAATGATAAGCTATTGAGAATACTCCTCCACCAGGAGGCTTCCATTGCTATATAGACACATAGATGTTCCCTGTTCCTCATCTTTATAAATAGTAGGGCATTTCAAAGATCAGGTTCCTCTCTGTTGGAATATTTGCCAATATTACAGACAGTCTAACTCCATCTGGTCTAAGTATATCTCTCTGGAAAAAAATAAAGCCTGGAGGTTAGAGTGTGCTCTGCTATTTGACTAATTATTTTTTCTTAACAGACCCTATTTTTATATTTCTACTAGCTGGATGGGTATAACATTTGCAAAAGAGTTGGCAGCAGTGAAAGGACAAACATTACTCTGTCCCTGTGCAGCGTGTTCTTGGAAGTGGTGGTGTTTAACTGGTTGATCTTGGAGATGAGAAACATTCCTTCCTAGTGACAGTGGCTGTAGGGAGACTATAAAAAAGTGGCAGAATTGCTGAGACAGACACGTTTCCTGCCACGGGTAGGGGACCACTGTGTTATTTCATAGCCTGGGATCAAGCTGGGTGGCCCCAGTGTTCAGATGCCTTGGAGTGGGCAGGGTAACCATGGAATCCAGAAGCCCAGGAGCCTGTGGTGGCTGTTCGGTTATCACATCCGAGGACTGGAAGGGGTGGTACTCGGCCACTATAGGCCCCAAACGAGCAGGTGTTTCTAAAGAGAAGTAGGTATGTTCCCAAAGGAAATCATGGGTAATTGGGACTACAGTTAGCCGGTGAAAAGGAGGCTAGATTTTGCAGAGTCTGGGGGAAATTTGCATGAATAATAATGTGTTATGGCTGAAAACTGGGAGAAGACACAATTATAAGGATGAGTCACCTTAGCTATTGTTGCAGACTTTTCTCATACTATTCAAGGGACAAATAGATCAAGTTGAACTGGATCTTACCAGCTCATGGAAAAAAAAACAAAACAAGCAAACAAACACACACCCCTGGACTTCTTCTCTCTCTCTCTTTTTTTTTTTTTTTTTTGAGCAAAGACTCATAAACCAATTGGTTGAACAAAGATCCATGCTTCAGAGAATTATGTTGACAGAAATAAGCTAGAACAAGTCTAAGATGTAGTACACACAATCTCAACCCCCTAGAAGAAGCCCTACAAATTCCTAAACTTACTGGATACCAGAGCTAAGGTGGCTATGATTCTAACATTCGTTTTGGGGTTTGCTTGCTATTTTTTATGTCAGCTTTATATAACTGATAATGATATCTAGGTGTATGAATGTGTGTTATTGTTGATTAGATAAATGCATTTACAGCCCTGTTGTTGGATTCCTAAAATTCATATGTAACCACAAAAGACCCCAAATTGCCAAAACAATCTTGAAAAAAAAAAAAAGGACAAGGCTGGAGGTATCACTGGCCCAGACTTCAGACTATACTACAAATCTATAGTAATCAAAACAGCATTGGGGCTTCCCTGATGGCGCAGTGGTTGAGAGTCCGCCTGCTGATGCAGGGGACACGGGTTCGTGCCCCGGTCTGGGAGGATCCCACATGCCGTGGAGCGGCTGGGCCCGTGAGCCATGGCTGCTGAGCCTGCGCGTCCGGAGCCTGTGCTCCGCAACGGGAGAGGCCCGCGTACCGCAAAAAACAAAAAACAAAAAACAAAAAAATAATGGCACAATAATAGACAAACAGATCAATGGAATGAACAGAGAGTCCAGAAATAAACTCACACTCCTACAGTCAATTAATCTACAACAAAGGAGGCAAGAATATACAGTGGAGAAAAGACAGTCTCTTCAGTAAGTGCTGCTGGAAAAACTGTACATGTAAACAATGAAATTAGAACATTTCCTCACACCATATACAAAAATAAACTCAAAATGGATTAAAGATCTAAATGTAAGGCCTGAAACCATAAAACTCCTAGAAGAGAACATGGGAAGGACACTCTTGGACATAAATTGTAGCAATATATTTTTGGGTCTGTCTCCTAAGGCAAAAGAAATAAAAACAAAAAATAAATGGGACCAAATTAAACTTAAAAGCTTTCACACAGCAAAGGAAACCATCGACAAAACTAAGGAACAGCCTATGGAATGGGAGAAAATATTTGCAGATGATAACGACCAACAAGGGGTGAATATACAAAATATATAAACAGATCATACAACTCAGTATCAGAAAAAACAACCCAATCAATAAATGGACAGAAGACATGAACAATTTTTCCTCAAAGAAAACATACAGGTGGCTAACAGGCATATGAAAAGATGCTCAACATAGCTAATTATAGGGAAATGAGAATTAAAACCACAGTGAGATATAACCTCACACCTGTCAGAATGGTTATCATCAGAAAGTCTACAAATAACACATGTTGACAAGGATGTGGAGAAAAGGGAACCCTTGTATGCTGTTGGTGTGTATGTAACTTGGTGTAGCCACTGTGAAAAACAGTATGGCGGTTCCTCAACCGTATGCTCCAGTAATTCCATTCCTGGGTATGTATCTGGAAAAAACAGAAACACTAATTTGAAAAGATACATGCACCCCACTGTTCATAGCTAATCCTTTCTTTTTGAAACACTTTTCCAGAAATCCAGTCCATGTCAGTTTGCCTTCATTTGGAAAGTCATTCCGTACACTTTTGCTACTTGAAATCCCAAACTGTGTCGTCAGCTAGTTGGACCAGCTCTAGGATACTGTATACTGCTGGTTGAAATTTAAACATTCCATTATACTGATGATATAGTTATAGTCTTAGAAATACTGATAAAAATACCTTCATTACATTATAAGACATCCACGCCAGCTGACAATATATGGGCCATGGATGGGGTCAATATCTAAGGTTCTGCATTCCAATGATTGCCTCAGAGCCCAAGGGGACATTCCACATCCTCCTCCTTCTCCTCATAATCATCATCATAATAACAATAACAGTAATTATAATAATTCTATGCCTATAGCCACTAACTGCAAAGAAAGAGGCCTGATCCTTGATTAGCCTTTTACGTTTTGGAAACAGTACAGTCCAGACCTGGACATTTTATTAAATCCTCTCTACCAACTCACCAAACAAATTGGAGCGAGTGCCCTACACTAAGAAACTTTGGAACCAATCTTGAGAGCAATAAAACAAAGGCTTCTCTGGAACCACATATTTCCATCAAAATCCATAAAATTATTGGTGTTTGTGATCACAGAGTTTTGGTGTTTGGTCACAAAAATTTCACAACGTCTTTGGCACTGATCTTCACCTGTACTTCAGGTTTGGAGTACAGACCTCCTCCCCTCTGCCCACTGTTCTGTGGTAAGTGTGAATCTGTGACTAAGCCCTAGTAGACGAAGATCCTTTACCTGATAGGAAGCCAGGACTTTCATGAGTCTTACCCAATATCCGGACTCTCTAAGGCATCCTTTCTAAATCACACCCACATACGCTGGACAAGTCCCAAAGAATTTCATTGTGAAGTGAAAATTGCACCTCTGATCAAGGGACAGCCTCCATACACTTTAAACAAAGCACATGAGGAGATCATAGAATAAAAACCAAGAAAAACAAAAGAAAATTGAACCAAACCTACAGGGACTCTAATTTAGATAATTATCTTTACAATATTTACAATAATAAGTAAATGTTTGTCAGTGGGGACCTCCTCTGTAAGACTTGCTGCCCAAGCAAAAGCTATTCTTTTTTTAAAAAAAAATTTATTGAAGTATAGTTGATGTACAATGTTGTGTTAATTTCTGCGGTACAGTAAACTGACTTAGTTATACATATATATATTCTTTTTCACATTCTTTTCCATTATGGTTTATCACAGGATATTGAATGTAGTTCCCTGTGCTATACAATAGGACCTTGTTGTTTATGCATCCTATATATAATAGTTTGCATCTGCTAACCCCAAATTCCCAATACTTCCCTCCCCTACACTCCCTCCCCCTTGGCAACCACAAGTCTGTTCTCTAGGTCTGTGAGTCTGTTTCTGTTTCATAGATACGTTCATTTGTGTCATATTTTAGATTCTACATATAAGTGATATCATATGGTATTTGTCATTCTCTTTCTGACATACCGTGCTTAGTAAGATTATCTCTAGGTCCATCCATGTTGCTGCAAATGGCATTATTTCATTCTTCTAATGGCTGAGTAATATTCCATTTTGTGTGTGTGTGTGTGTGTGTGTGTGTGTGTGTGTGTCTGTGTCTCACCTCTTCTTTATCCATTCATCTGTCGATGTATATTTAGGTTGTTTCCACGTCTTGGCTATTGTAAATAGTGCTGCTGTGAACATAGGGGTGTATGTATCTTTTCAAATTATAGTTTTGTCTGGGTATATGCCCAGGAGGAAGATTGCTGGATCATATCGCAACTGTAGTTTTAGTTTTTTGAGGAACCTCTGTACTGTTTTCTGTAGTGGCTGCACCAATTTACATTCCCACCAACAGTGTAGGAGGGCTTCCTTTTCTCTACACCCTCTGCAACATTTGTTTTTTGTAGACTTTTTAATGAGAGCCATTCTGACCAATGTGAGATGGTACATCATTGTAGTTTTGATTTGCATTTGTCTAATAATTAACTATGTTGAACATCTTTTCATGTGCCTATTGGCCATTCGTATATCTTCTTTGGAGAAATGTCTATTTAGATCTCCTGCCCATTTTTCAACTGGCTTGCTTGTTATTGAATTGTATGAGCTGTTTGTATGTTTTGGAAGTTAAGCCCTTATCGATCACATAATTTGCAAATATATTCTCCCAGTCCATAGGTTGTCTTTATGTTTTGTTTATGGTTTCCTTTGCTGTGCAAATGCTTATAAGCTTGATTAAGTCCCAGTTGTTTATTTTTGAAAAGCTATTATTTTCTCAATGTGTAGAATTAAGTAATTAGGAAAATTTCAGTAGAGATCTAGAAGCTACAAGAATAACCAAATATGACTTCTACAACTAAAAGACACAGTAACTAAATCATAAATAAATAGGGAGGGAGGGAGGGAGATAAAATCAAGAACTAAAATTAAGCAGAGTAGACACAGAAAAGAGAATAAGTGAAAGTGAAATAGATAAGAAGGAAATAGCCAAAATGTAGTATGGATGGATACATGTCTGAAAAATACAGAAGAGAAAATACATTTCAGAAAAGACAGAATGACACACACAATCAGCTTCTGTAAGGGGAAGGATAGAGATTTGGAGCGGAAGTAATACTTAAGGAAATAAGGGCTAAGGATTCACTAAAACATTACATATAACAAACTCTCAGATTTTTCCTGAACTCTGTACTGGTTTCTGTGGGTCTGGAGGTTCACCACCAAATGGAATGATGTGTCTACCAGGGAAAATAATAACGATTGCAATAAATTTGTAATAAAACCTTGGAAATTTGGGCTCCTTATTACATATGAGAACACCATTTTGTGTTTGTTTTATATAAAGTTAGACATATTACATTGTTGAATGAATAAATGATTAATTGTCAATAGTAAATAGTATTTCTACTGCATAATGGAGGCCAAATACACTAAGCATAGAATGCAGAGGATTCCCGAAGTGTTTCATTACCTTGCCATTTGTAAGGTTAACTGAGCCTTAGAGGACACCTTCAACATGGACTTCATCTGTAATAAAGATATCTGACCTGAAGTCTTGTCGGAAGTACCGGCTGAACGCCATAGACCATAGAAGTGAGTACGGGAAAGGCCTGTTAACTAGCTGCAGAGACTAGCACCCACTAAGAAAATTCATAGTAATTTCTTTGTTTTTTAAATTTAAATAGGAATTATGATTATTGAATGTGTTTGCTTTCCCCAGTCATTCTGTATTGGATATGTCAGTAACGTCTCAGAAGTCAAAGGTCACAGAATGGCACTAACATCAGGATTGGAATTTTGATACTGAAAACAGCAAATACCATGGTTCCATGTATCGTTAGTATAGCATAAATTGTCTGAATGTCTGTGTGAGTAGAGAGCAGGCGTTTTTAATTATACATGGGACGATATTACCTATATGAGTAATGCCAAAAAATATTGGTGATCATGGTACCGGATGTATTATTTCTAATTCCTGCTTGCTTTTCATCCCTCCTGTCTATTCAGCCATGTGAAAGGAGCAATAATTTATACCATGTAATGATCCTTCCTTCTCACTTTCATTGCTGACCAGAGCTGATTGAATTTGATCTAAGAAAATCAATCTGTAAACTGGTTAGATACATATAATTTATGCACTGATTAAATAAAAACATTCAGGAAATATTTCTCTTTTGGTTGACTAGAGATTTGGGAAAATAAAGAGTCAGTCAATGGTAGAACTATAGAACTAGAGTCTAAATATAACCTAAAGATGGGTCTGGGGAAGCAATTATGGTCAAGCTGCTGGCTCCATGAGTTATTATTGCATCTTTATTCATATCCTTAGATTTTTATACATTAAATATTCATAATAAGGTGTGGAAAATTTAGAGGAGCCCATCTCTATTTCACTGGAGGAAAAATCTGAAGATATTGCTGGTGCATTTATATATCTGTTCAGGATCCATATTCAAAGAATTGAATATAGGCTAATAATATTGGGAATTTCTAACTTTAATAGAGGCAGTGGTGAAAATACAAACTGATTTTTCTCCACTGAGACTGGATTTATGCTTCTCTTTAAAATTAGAGTTAATATATTACACCTTAGAACTTTGAGATGAGGATAAACTAAGAGGTAGAAAGCAAAGCAAACCCATTCTTTCAAACCCTAGCAAGACTTTTTTTGTTTAGATTTAAATACTATTTAAGTGTTCAGCAAAGTGCAAAAAAACGGAGACTAAAAAGAAATTGCGATGGTAAATCAGGAAACGCAGAGTAAAGCTGAAAGAAGAGAGTGAATAAAAGATGGCAGGCTTTGGTTTTATCGTTTGGTGTTTTTGTTTTGTTTTTATCTTGAAGGAGTCAAGAACTGAAAATCAGAAGTTCCCAGCCAAGCACAGAAGCCACTTTGTAATCACATTTCTGATAAACTTAATTCCTTCATCCATCCCCAGCAATTACACGTGTGCATACACATGCCATAAGCCCTTCATCAGTGTACTGTTTATTCTTCTTAGGTTGCAAGTAACTTTACGTAAAAGGGTCTGTGTTAAGTGTATTTGGGGACTATGTTACAACTGAAAAGTTCCCAGGAAATGAGGGAGCATTAGGCACTTTCTTATCTCAAGAGTCCCGTAATTTCTATGTCTCTCTCTCTCTCCCTCCCCCTGCCCGCTCAATCATTCCTCTTGCAAAATCCTAGCACAACCACCATGGTGCTCACCTCCCACCACATACAGAAATATTGCTTTTGAAGCACATCATCTGCATCCTGTTCTTACCAAACCCTCTGGGAATGTGATATTGTCGAGAATCTCCTTCTTAAAAGCTACTTTTCCTTTGGTTTCTGATTTACCTCTTATCATTCCAAGTAATTCCCTGTATTCTGGAATATATACTCTATTTCCTCTTATGTAAGGAATTCTCAAAGCTAGATCTTCAAACTCAGTTTCCGTAGTTCTTTTCCACAACCTTAACTTTCACATCAATGTGAAATGTTTCACAAATTCTTACTTCCATTTCAAACAAATCAAATGTTTATTTTAAATTTCTAAAATGTATTTTATCTCATATCAGTCTTAATACGTGTTTGGTGCTTGAGGAATTCAAAGAATATCGCTCACTTTCCTTTCCTGAGTTCTGAACTCATTGACAAATAGGACAAAAGAATAGGCAGGTTGAGAAGCCAAATATAAGCTTTATTAATGGTAAAGCTGTTTTGGAAATGTGGCTTATGCCTAAACCTAATATTGAGACCCAGAATCAGACAGATGTAGCCATCTCATCCCTGACAGCTCTGGCCTGGGTCAGGGCCCTCACTGAGGGCTTCAAGTTTAATCCTCTAGAACTAGAGGCTTGGAGGTGGGACAGAGCAGAACACTCTCTAGAGACAGCTTATCCCAAAGGAGACAGAGAGGAAGGGGCAGGGATATTCTGCCAAGATCCTCTTTAAATCATTCCTCCATCCTTTGGGAGAAGTGAGTGAGTGAGTAGAGAGACCAGGAAGGCTAAACTAATGACACTCCCTCCACAGGGGAGGAAACTCAAGGAGGGAAAATAATGGCTATTCCAGATACAGAACTGAATTCATTCACTACCAGTTCTTCCTTTCAGCCTTTTTCGTTTAAGGCCTAAGGTGTTTTGTTTTCTGCCAAAGAAACTGGGTATTTGCACTTCACATTTTTCGGGGTATTTATTTATTCGTACATTTCACTTCCTGTTCTCTTGTGTTGGCCATCTACCGGCTTCTTTCTTTTGTTTCCAATCAACACGAATACATTCCGTACCCTTCAGCTTGTGCCTGGGTTGTTGTAATAACCTTTCTGATTTATTTTTCTCCTTTCATTACATCTGCCTTCGATCTCTATTTCAGGCTAACGAGTCATCTTCTGTATACAAGATTTTCACTGTGTTTATCTACTTAGTACCTCCTTCATACTCCATATTTAGGGAGGATATTTCCTTTTTTTTTTTTTAAGGGAGGATATTTTCTAAAGAAGAAAAGTCTGTATGATAGTTATCACAGTGGTTAAGAGCATAAGCAATGGAATCGATGAAACCTGAGCTAAAATTTTGTGCCTGTCAGTACATGGCAATAGAAAATTGGGTAAATTACTTTTCTCTCTGAGAATGAGAA
The DNA here is from genome assembly GCF_011762595.2 of Tursiops truncatus. Taxonomy (NCBI): domain Eukaryota; kingdom Metazoa; phylum Chordata; class Mammalia; order Artiodactyla; family Delphinidae; genus Tursiops; species Tursiops truncatus. The sequence continues at coordinate 5,898,730 of NC_047038.1, forward strand.
AAGAGAATTTGAACAGAACAGTAAGCAGGAAAGAAACTGAAATGGTCACTGAAGTTTTCCTTTCTCAAAAGGCTACAGCCTGAGGAGGTTTTACATGGGAGTTCTAGCAAACTTGTGGAAAAGAGCTACTTTCTATTTTATGTCAGTGGAAATACATGCAAAATTCATAAGTAAAAAGTAAATTACAACCAATAAGTAAATGATTGGCTAAATGAATTTAATAATAAATTTAACGTAATAGATTATGAAATGTAGGTTTTATCATGAAATATGTTTTTTGTTATCCTAAAATTGATTAATGTATTTAAGATATTAACTGAGAAAAATCATAAATTACTTCAGTCCATGTAGGAAAAGCATTTGATAAAGTTAAACATTTATTTTTTGTTGAAAATAAAACTTAGCATATTAGGATAAGGAAAAAACTTCCTTAATTTGAAAAGGTTTTAGAGCCCAAGCCCTAATGAAATATTGCATTCATTCCCTTTAAGATAGGGAACATGACAAAGCTACCCACAATCTTCCTTAATATTTAAAAGAATATTGAAAATTCTCTCCAATTACAGAAGAAACGGAAAAGTGTGGCATAAGAATTAAAGAAGAGATACAACTTACTCTTTCTTTATAGATTGCCTGATCGTCCCCCTAGAAAAAGCAACAACAAACTCAGCAAACAATTAGAATGAATTAGGACTATTAGTCCTGGAAAGAAAAACAATTTACAAAGCAAGAGAAAACAATAGCACACTCAAATACTCTTTATAATGACACACCATAAAATACCAAGAATTTAGCCTAATTAAAATTACAAATGCAGGGGTGGGGTGTGGGTAGTGGTGTGATGAATTGGGTGATTGGGATTGACTGTAGACACTGATGTGTGTAAAATTGATGACTCATAAGAACCTGCTTTATAAAAACATAAATAAAATTCAAAAATTCAAAAAAAAAAAGATTTTAAGATTTGGCAGGCTGGTGTGAAGATCTATTCATCTTGCAGCTTCCCAAGACAAGCCTCATAAGTAAATTCCCTTGTTATTAAGTCTGCTACCTACCTACCTACCAATAAACACATAAATAAATAAAATAAGATAACAAATGAACTGGCTGGGGACATGGAAAGGCAGTAAGATCTGGCCTTACGGGGAAATATTCCATGCACTTCTCTGATGAGTTAGTACTATATTCATGCCAATTCACAGCCATTGGCCGGCTCTGCCCAGGGTCCCTGAGCATCCTCCTGGATAATGCCCACATAGTCGCTCCAACATAAAACTGAGCCTGCGCTGAAACACACACTCCGGGATTACGGGAAGGACGTGTAAACCTACTGGAGAAAATCTATACACTGTTGTAGAAAAAAGAATCTATGAACTTTTCAGCTAAAGCGATTAATAATAATCATATTATTGTGGGCCTTGGAGACAAAAAAAAAACAACTGTATTTTCTTTCTTTTTTTTTTTTTTTGTGGTACACGGGCCTCTCACTGTTGTGGTGGCCTCTCCCGTTGCGGAGCACAGGCTCCGGACGTGCAGGCTCAGCGGCTATGGCTCACGGGCCCAGCCGCATGTGGGATCTTCCCGGACTGGGGCACGAACCCACATCCCCTGCATCGGCAGGCGAACTCTCAACCACTGCGCCACCAGGGAAGCCCATGTTTGTATTTTCTTATGTGCGATGCTTTGACAGAGCAGATCTCCCAAATGCCATAAAGTAGATAATGTGGAATATGTGACTGGGGAGGAGAGCAGGGATCTGAGGGGATTATTTGTGTGCCATTTCTAAAGCTGGTGGTTATGCACAGTAGTTCATTTTATTATTCTTTTAAAAAATACATATAAGTTACATATATTCTCTGTGTCCTCCTCCATGTATATAAAATACTTCATTTAGATAAAAAGGGAAATATATATACATGTTTTCACATATAAGTATAAAGAAGTTTTAGAAGTGTATTTAAAATTTTATAACATTAGATGCTTTCGGTTGAGGGAAAAATGTGTTAGAGAAGAGAAGTAAGCGAGAGACTTGACTTTTGAACCATGTAATTATATGTTAAATAATAAGTTAATAAAATCATTTAAAAATACATTTAAAAAAATACTACTAAAAGAGCATCAACTTTAGACAACTTAGAAATAAAAGATTGAAAAAAGCATGAAAGTACAGAAAAAACTATAAAAATAATGTCAAGATGTAAAAGGACTAAAAGATCTAATTGTACGGGAAGAATCAGATAATCAGTATCTTAGTGATGTCAGTTTACTAAATTATTCTATATAGTCAATGAAAACCCAACAGAATTTTTAATGGAACTCACTAAGTCTGTTTTTCAAGTGTGATGGCAAGGTGTAATATAGCCAGAATAATTTGGTGGACCTGTCCTACCAACTATCAAGAGAAAGTAAAGAGATAATAATTAGGACAATGTGGTTGGCTTAAAGATATAGAAGGAGACTCATGGGAGAGAAAAAGAAAACCAAGAAATAGGCCCACATAGTTATAGAGTGGTAATAAATGACAGGGCTGCCATTGCTGATGAGGCTGCAAGAAGGGACAATTTGATAAATGGTACTAGGACAACTGATAAACTGATAACAAAAACCCCTTCTAAAGATTTAAAGATATAAATTTGAAAGTAAGAATTATAAACATTAGAAGGGCATTTAGGAAAATACCTTCATGAGTTGGGGGTAGGGGAAATTTTTCTAAAAACATTAAAAATGAAAACTTTAAAAAGAGATTGATAAATTCAATTAAGCTAAAATTTAAAAAATGTGTACATCAATAGATAACAATACAAGATGAAAAGACAACCTACAGACTGGAGAAAATTTTCACAAATACTAATATTGAGAATTTATAATGATTTCCTATAAATCAATGAGAAAAGGGCAGTTCTACAGAGGAATACTCAAATATATATACAGACATTTCTCAAGAGAGGAAACCTGAATTATGATAAAGAAATGAAAAAATGCTTTACCTCATAAATAACCAGATAACTGCAACATGAAACCTCAACGATACCATCACACACTCAAGAAATAAGGAAACATTAAAATATTAGAATATTGATATTGACAAAAATGTAGAATATTGTGAACACATTAACTTCCCTTGTAATACTTTAAATTGCTTCAACTACTTTAAAAAAACAAAACAAAACACTTTGGCAATTAGGTTAAAATGCATACACAATTTTCCCTAGCAGTTTCTCTCCTGGGAAGAGGCAAATCTAGATACATATATTCAGGCACAAGAATGCTCATAGCTTCAATTTTTTGTAGTTAAGAAATTTTAAAAATCCTTGAAATACCATAAATTAAGAAATCCGGTGAAATGATTAGAGTGTCATATAGATATATTTATATACGTATGCTTAATGTATATAAAATTAAAATGTGTATAATTCTCAGAAACTCTAAGAATAAGAAGAGAGCAGCTAGTTGCTGGATGAACTCACTGGTCTGGCAAAGGTGTTCTGGGTGGGTACCCAGAGCCTCTATTATAGCTTACAACTTGCGCCACTGAGGTGCTCTTGCTTCTCACATTTAGTTCACTACATTCAAGCACAGCTAATTTAGGTTTCTGGTTGTTCACAATTTCTAGGAAACATATGTGAGAGGAGGGTTTTATACTCCCTCACTCCTTTGGCTAGCATTTCTGCTTATCCGGATGGCTTGCCTGGTGGGGTGACCTTCTGATGGGTCAGGGGTTATGAGGCTCTTAGCTGCTACACTTGTGCATTACAATTCAGACTGGACATTGGAGTACCGTGCTTCAGTAGACCATCTGAGTACCAAACGTATTTGTTCCTGCCCCCAGTTTTTGGCAGCAGTCTTCCATCGCCATGAGGATCGGGGTCAGTTGGCCCTGCCAGTTTGACAACTCCTTTTGGCGCCCACAGATCCACTGACACAAGGAACTCAAACTGGCCAGGCCACAGCTCTTGCTTTGACTTCAGTGGGACTCATACTGTGTCCACTGGTAGAAACATCCCTCTTCTGGTACCTAGTTCCTCCAGGAAGTCAGAACCTAAAGCTGCAGGGTCAAAACGCATAAATTCCCCAAGCTGGTTACTGTGAGGTCGTCACAACTATTTCCACCCCTTGTTTCCCAGACCTTTCTTTCCTGACATTTACCTATTGATAACGCAGAATCATATAATGCTTATTGGTTTAGGGTATATGCCTCATCCTGAAGGATAAGTCCCATCCTTCCAAGGTGTCCTCTCTAACTTAGGGCTTCAGCTGTGCTTCCAAGAGACTAATACTCTCTCAAGTCATCAGCTTCTGGGTAGTGTGGTAGATGGTAGAAACAGTGGGTAGCATGGTCATGTGCCCATTGACACACCTCCTTTGCTGTAAAGTGGGTCCCTTGGTCTGAGGCAATGTTATATGTTTTGATAAGCCAGACTCTTCACAAGTCCTCTGACGGTGATGATGCCTGAGGTTTAGTGAGCAGGAAAGATAAACCCATACCCAATGTATTTGTCAGTTCCATCAGGATGAAAGGTTGTCACTTCCAATGTGGAAGGAGTCGAATATTGTCAACTTGCACCAAGTAGCTGGCTAATCTCCTCAAGGGACAGTACTCCATTAGGGTTCTTTTGCCTCTGTTGTTGCATAGTCGAGCATTCATCGTTGGCAGTGCCTTGGTCGGTCTTGTTGAGAGTTCGTGCAGCGCCTCTGCCTCAATAACATGGCTACTTTGGCCACGAGCCCACTGCATAAGCACTGGGGACAGATGCCATCTGACATCTGCTGCCTTCCTTATTTTATACAATGACTGTACGCCTTGTACCGGGAGCTGCTCTAGTGAAATCATATCTGAAACAGCAGTGACAGTTGGGATTAATCTTGGTTAGGTTTGCAGGAGTCTACTTTCATCCACCACAGATTACCTAGTTTTTCCGGGGGCCAACCTGATGATTTAAAAAGGAATATGATGAGGACCATTTCCCCTGCATCCCTGTGTCATTAGAGGTGCCAGTTATTTCTGCCCTTCCTCACGAGTTGCAATTGTTTATTTATTGTCTTGGCTGGTGGTAGACAAAGTTTTAAGATGGCCCCTATGGTAGACAGAATAATGGGCCCCTAAAAATGTCAATGTCCTAATCCCCAGAACCTGTGAATCTGTTAGGTTACATGGCAAAGGGGAATTAATGTTGCAGATGGAATTAAGATGGCTAATACTTACCTTAAAATAGGGAGATTAACAATGGATTATGCAGGTGGGTCCAGTGTAATCACAAAAGTTCTTAAAAGGGAAAGAGGGTGGCAGAAGGAACCAGAGAAATGGCAGGGTAAGAAAGACTGGGTTTGACATTGCTGGCTTTGAAGGGACCGTGACCCAAGGAATTAGGATGGTCTCTAGAAGCTAGAAAGGCAATAAACAACAAGGACCTATAATATAGCACAGGGAACTGTGCTCAATATAATGTAACAACCTAAATGGGAAAATAATTTGAAAAAGAATAGATACATGTATATGTATAACCGAAGCACTTTGCTGTACACCTGAAACTATCATAACATTGTTAATCAACTATGCTCCAATATAAAACAAAAAGGTAAAAAAAAAAGGGCAATGAAAACAGATTCTCCCTTAGAGCCTCCGGAACTAATGCAGCCCCGCCACCACCTTGATTTAAGCCCAGTGAGACCCATTTGAGATGTTGACCTCCAGAAACCATAAGATAATAAATTTGTGTTGCTCAGGCCACTAAGTTTGTGTTTGTTGGCACAGCAATAGGAAACTGATACAGCCTGCAAGATCTTTGGCCCCAGGCATTTACTTCCATGATTGGGCTATATCACGTGGCCAAAGAGATTATATGGGTGGGCCTAATGAAGTCACTGAGCCCTTTAAAATGAGTGTTTTTGCCAACTTATGGCAAAAGAAGTGAGAGAGATTCCTGTAAGAATCACTCAACCTGAGGGAGGCTCTGCATTGCTGAGATAGAAGGGGCAAAGGGCACAAGATGGCAGCCTCTGGTAGCTGATGACAACCGAGAAAACTAGACCCTCAGTCCTACAGCTGATGGAAAATGAATTCGTCCCCAGACTGTAATGAACATGAAAGTGGCTACTTCTCCAGAGCCTTCTGATAAGAGAACAGTTCAGCCTTGTGAGACTCTCAGCAAAGAACCCAGTTGATCCCACCTGGATCTCTGACTTACAGACTTGTGGTTTTTTAAGTCTCTGGGATCATCTCTTTTAATGTAGCGTAGAAAACTAATACACAGAATTTCCACTTTGCCTCTCCAACTATAACAGCTCTTAAGGGGGTTCTACAACTGTAAGTCTGTCCATTTCAATCAGATATTTGAGAACCTGGGAAATTACTACTGGTTGGGTCTGCACATCCAGTGGACCTGTGATGAGATGGACCCAAGCCTAAGGCAGGACCCCACTTGTTGCCTGACTCCATATACCCTCACTTTAACATCGGAGCCAGGAGGGCACTTTGGCTTCCCAGATACTAATGTCAGATCAGACTGTATTCCACATCCCTGGAAAGATTTGAACATTCCTCTTCTCAATGTGTGTTACCTAAGTACATGGCTATAGTCCCTTGGAGGAAAAGGACTGCGGAAATTACCGCCGTATGTGATTGGCACGGTGTTTCATAGCGCTTCTTGATGGGCACTTGGTCACTCCTTCAGTTACTGGGCTCTGAGTTTGGGGACTGGCTTAGGTTTGGAAACTGGGGGAAGGATTATGATTTTCCATTTGTAGTGCTGACCTCAGGCTTTTCATCTATACTTGATTTCTTTTTACTGTATATGTTAAGAAATATCCTTGTTGGCGGCCCATCTAACATGCCCCTAGGAAAATTATGTTCTACTCTCCATGACAATAGATCCCTGCAGAAGGATCTTTAATTGTGTTCTGACCTTGTTGCTTATTACAATAATTATGTCCATGGCTGTTTGGGATGCTAACATCTCACTGCTACTCGGAGCCTTGTTCTTTGACAGCATCTCTTACCCTCAGTGCTGTCCTGCAGAGGGCAGCCATTGGTGAGCTTCCCAACGATGCTACTGCCTCTTTGCAGTCTGCTTTTCTTACTGCCGTGGTATAAGGAGTGTGTTCCAGGTTCTTCCAAGAAGTGCGGTCGGTTATCGTTTTGTTTATAGTTAAGTAGTAGAACCATTCTAGACGCCCACTGCTCTGAGTTTTTTATCTCTTCCTCCATAGGCTGACTTGGCAGGCCTGGCATCTTTACCTTATTTAATTTGAGCCATTACGTTTTGTAAGTTTCTAGAAGCCATACCCAGAAGTGTATTTGGCCCATCTCCTCAAGGATGTTAAATCTTGTTTCATGGGAGAGTGTCTCTTATACTGACAAACTCTCCCCTATCTAGTATAATATTCTACCTCTCTTCATCCCGCAGCCTCAACTCCCAGGCATTTTCTGGGAGTACATGTTGCTAGCTACATTTCCTGCTAGTACACGTTAGCAGGACTCTGCAGCTCCTTCGATATATAATCTCTGTCCTCTCTTAGTGGGCCTAGAACACTGACAATCAGATTTTGATGCAATTTGACCCAAATTGTGGATCCAGGGGTCTGAGAATGGAGGTGGGAGCAGATCCTAAGGAGAATAAGCCTTGTCTTATGGGGTATCTATGGAGTACCTGCCATATTAAGGAACTCTGCACGGTCTTTAAGTAAGGGTTGCCCCTATCTTCAAATGAAGGAATGTGGGCTCCTTCCGTTATCACACAGGGTTCGGGGGAATCTGAGCGTTCAAGTACTGTCCCAGATACGTCCATCCCCAGTCTCAGACTTCCCACTTCTTGCCTAGCAGGGCTGTGACTTTGTTATGAAACACTTGGGTAAGCCAAGAATGCAACCTTCTTTAAACTTCTGCCTCTCTTACCTAGGCCTGAACTTCAGCTCTACTGCCCTTCAGCTACAGTTGAATTGTTGGCGTTTTAAGTGTTGCCAAGAAGGCTCCTGGACTCATACTTCGCTTGAGAAGTCATTATCCAATCTGAGTCTCTCATTTTCTCTTTCCAATATGACAGAGCCCTTTGCCATAGCCACCTAACTCCACAGTACTTACAGTTACTATTTCCTCCATATCATTGCACCAGCTAGTACGTCTACTTCCAGTTACACGCTGTTTCAATTCACCCAGTGCAAAGGAATAAAGATTGTGAATGGGGCACCGGCAAATCTCAGGGCGGCGGGATGCCAGAGACTTTCAATTCTCTACCTACCGCTAGTGATGGGTTCCCACTGCCAGTTGATTGATGAGTAATCCAACTGGAGATTCCTATCACTAGTTTGCTTCCTCTGACTCCTTCTGGTACCAACAGCCTGAGCTCAGTTTTCCTAGGAGCAGAGCCTGAATTACTGTACAAGTGAATTATGGTGAGTGTCCTCAGGAAAGGCGTTATGGAGATAAACCAAGATATGATACAGAAAAGGCCACTGGTGTGGTTCCTGCTGGAGGCAAGCTTCAGACTGGTCCCATGGAGGATCTGGAGCGTGAATGGCACCATGGAGTTGGTCCCACTTTGAGGTACCCCACGTAGGTCAGTTATTGGCTACTGGTTGCCGTCTCCATCGTGGAGGCTTAACCTTCTGGGCAAGATGGCTCTCATTTGGCCATGGGCAGTTCTCCATAGGAGGAGGGATCTGTGAGCTGTCAGCAGCTAATATTCACAGCAGCTGGGGGCCGGGCTGCACCTGTTCTGTGAATGGGACGTGTTTGTGTCCACGTTTCCTCTACTTATAAGGACACAGGTCATATTGGATTAGGGCCCACCATGATGACTTCCTTTTAATGTAATTACTTAAAACAATTTTATTGAAGTATAGTTGATTTACAATGTCATGTTAATTTCTTCTGTACAGCAAAGTGACTAAGTTTTACATATATATATATATATATATATATATATATGTTCTTTTTCATATTCTTTTCCATTATGGTTTGTCACAGAATGTTGAATATAGTTCCCTGTGCTCTACAGTAGGACCTTGTTGTTTTATCCATCCTATATATAATGGTTTGCCTCTACTAATCCCAAACTCCCATTCCTTCCCTGCCCTACACCCCTGCCCCCTTGGCAACCACAAGTCTGTTCTCTGTATCTGTGAGTTCCTTAAAGGCCCTTTCTCCAAATATGGTTGCGTTCTGAAGTACGGGGGTTAGGACTTCAATGTATGAATTTTAGGGAGGACAAAATTTAGCTCAAACAGTCCCTAACTTAACTTATTATCTGAAGTTTTTCTGGTATTAAAAATTGGTGCTCTTTCAGAACATAAATGATTTCAAGGACGTTTTTCAGTTTGGAAATGGAAAAGGATGAGCACGATTCCAATTTAGTTCTAATTTTCCCTTTTGTACTACAAAGGAATCATCTTTGAGTACTAAAATTAAATTAATGTGAAAATGAATAAATGGTACAATCTTGTCTTTTCTTGACATAATTAAGTAAAAGAATAATATCAGGTACAGACTTGTATGTCTGAAAAGCTGGTATAGGAATTATTTTTACAGGGATTTAAGTACCAAGAACCAAACATGGTTTATCTTTATTTAAATGAAAGGTTCTAGTTAATTAGAAATTGAATGAGAAGGAAATACATTTCCTACATATTAATAAAGTATTACTTAGTTCAAATTTGAATACAGTTTTCCTAAACTGCATACATTCAAAGCTTGAATTAACTGAGATCGATACTATATAAAACCTCAGGGGCCTGTTCTTGAAGACAGTCCTTTGTACAGCAATGACTAGAGTGGTGGGTTTTGATTATTAAGAAGTAGGTGTTCCGATGGACAAATTTTTATTAGCAAATAAAAACCTTGTTCTTTTAAAAAAAATCTATCCACTTTAATTTCCACAAATACCATTTCAAAAAAAAGCTTATAGTTATGTGAGATAAGAAGAAAAACTGTTGACAGAAAGAAATCAAAGTGAATTCATACACCAAGGCAGGAGAAATAAGAACCAATGAAAAGTATTTTACCCAAGAGCTACATGAATAAAGAACTAGTGATAAGAACGTTTATAGTTTACCAAGCATTATCACATATACATTTAGAGATTGCTCCTTCAAACTATCATACGAAACAGCAGGATTACTTTTGTTGTCTTTTTACAAATTAGGAAATTAGAGTTCATGCGAGTTCATGTGTTTCCAGAATCTGTGAAGGCAAGTGACAGCTTAACTGCCCTTTGCTAAGTAGGAAGAACCGGTTTACATAGGGATAATCAGTGTCCTAGGTGATCTTCTAGTCACTGGGAATAAGGCGATGAACAAAAATGACAAAAGCCCCTAGTCTTTTGGAGCTTAGAGTTGATACTAAGAGCAGACCCCCACCATCCCTCTTCCCAGGAATTGATGAAAATATACACAGACAGAAAAAGGGGAATTAGAGCCCTCAGCATTTAAACAGATAGGTGCTAAACACAGATATCAATACAATGTAGAAATTTCTTTTAAAGTTTTAAAAAAGTAACAAAATCAATTCAGACTTAGAAACAATAAAAGTGGCCAATGAAATGGGACAGCTGCAAATTGATAGGTTCTGAGGTCACAACGGGAGATGGAAGGTAAACTGGAAAGAGAAGTCTCCAGCCGGGAGATCTAGCACCAAATGAGAGTCTTCTGCTTGGACAGCCAACTTACATAATTCAGGAGAATGCTCTGCATGACATCATGATGGGACTCTGTCTGTAAAGGATTGAGGTCAGCTAAGCAACTTGCAAGAGAAATCCTTAGACGTGGGTACAGGTTATATGTCTATTCAATCAAATATTTTCCACACACATGTTCCCTTTTGTTTATTTAATGTTTTATTTGGACTTTAAGTAATCCCTTGCAAAGATATCGTGGACCTTTTTGGGAGTACGAAAAACAAACACATAGTTTAGATTCTTTTGCAGAGATTTTTTCGGAACTATTGATATTCTATAAATAATTTAACTTTAAAAATGTTATAGGTATTTTTTAAATCTATTTTTTTAACTCTATTGAAGGACTGCTACTTCTATAGTTATATATTCCTAGGGATAACAAATGGTTACTAGTGTTAATTATACCCCAGTTCGGGGTCTGCCTTGTCAATTTCCATAGAATTTTTCAGTACTTTTTCAACTTGGATTTTGAGAAGGTTTTCTGTTTCTAGTTGGTTGATTCCTTCTAAAACAGACTCAGATAAAAATGTTTAAACTTTGTAAGTGCTCCTAGGAACTGACAAGAAAAGACCCAGGATTACTCTGACTTTATGTTGACATCTAAGGGAAGATGAACCTATTCATCCAGGCAAGGTTGAAAGTTGATATTAAATATGTTAAAGTGCAGATATCTTCAGACCTGAAGATAAACATGGGGAAAGTGCCAAGAAAGGGCAGAGAATGAGCCAATACTTCCACATTTATTAGCCAGCTGGAAGAGAGAGTCATACGGATGGCAGTAACTGATGCAAATGGAGAACAGATTCATTACCTCATTACTTTAAACTTATCAGCAATATGAAACAATTTGAGCGGCCATAAGTAAGAACGCTGGTGACCTAGATCTACAGTGTCCCAGGGCTCTGATAATCAGTAGTCCTGAGACCTTGGGCAAGTTAATCTCTGTCTCAGTTTCTGCTTTGCATCATGGGGATAATATTGTCCTCATTAAGCTATTGTGAAGATTAAATGAGATGATGGGTGACAGGCTTTAACATAGTGCCGGGCAACGATTAGCATAGCTAGTGGGAAGCAGCCGCATAGCACAGGGATATCAGCTCGGTGCTTTGTGACCGCCTGGAGGGGTGGGATAGGGAGGGTGGGAGGGAGGAAGATGCAAGAGGGAAGAGATATGGGAACATATGTATATGTATAACTGATTCACTTTGTTATAAAGCAGAAACTCACACACCATTGTAAAGCAATTATACCCCAATAAAGATGTTAAAAAAATAAATTAAAAAAACATAAAAATCCTCAAATAACCAAAAAAAAAAAAAAGAAAATGATAATTTAAAATTTTAATTGCACCATTCTTTTTCTCTCAGTCTGGCTGCAATTCCAGCTAGACTTGAGCCGTTTGGAGCTGTTAAAAGAACTCTATGTTATGATATTCATAGAGATTCTTGTTAAAAGTAACAGAAATTGACTCTCACTGATGAAGCAGAATAGGTGTTTTTTGTTATTTTTTAAATGGGTAACTCACAGAATGCTAAGGTGACTAAAAAACCAGGCTCAAGACTCAGCTTCCAGCAACATTGCCCAAAACGATGCCATAGAACTGGCTTGCTGAGTAAACTACTGCCACTCCCACGCCTCACAACCCCCTTCCAAACTCCAATTTACTGCCACCCCGACTGGAATGATTTCAGAGCCAGAATGCAATCTTGCAAGCACCGCCACTGAGAAAGCTAGCTGCCTCTGCTACCACCCTGGCAGCAAAACGGATCCTGTGCACATTTTCCTTCTACGTGTGGCTCAGTTCTGAAGTGAGGTCTTGCATTCGTGATCTCTGATCTCATTAGTTGGGCCTGAGCACCAAAGATGAGGGAATCTAGTTTTGTAGGTTCTACCTTGGAGGAGCTCAAACCAGCAAAGTGGAAATTCTCCAAAATAGCAAGGATGCTCAAAAGTTGTGAAACAGCCAGAAAGACAGAAAATTGTCCATTGTAAATCACTGGAGAGGGATTATTTTTGCTTTGAGAAACTACTGTGAAAGAAAAAGCTATGTTCCTGTTCGTAAGTGAAAGGTCTGCTTGATTTGTGGTGCTTTGCCTCTGATCCAGCTTAGAACATTTTGGCTACTTGTGATGTATTAGAATCTGTTTCTTCCATTTGCATCATTCAGTAGCATATTTAAAACCCTGTGCAAAAGCAGCATGGCTGATATAGTTAGCTTCTCAACTGTCTGTTTGTATACATAGTGACCAGTTTGGCTAATACATTTATATTAGGATGTCACACTTAGAGCAGTGATTCCATTCAGCATGGAATAAAAGAAAATGACTTAAAGATAATGGCATGATGAGATTGCTAATAATAATGATTTGGTGTGAGTTAAAACTTCATTTGGTTCAGCATTATGAAATATCCAGGGAATGAGTATTAGATGAGAAGCTCTATCATGGTAAACGCTACACAATGGAATGAGGGACCCAGAGAAACGTGACGTTAAAATTTTGTGACCAAAGGAGAGATAGTAGAAATAGTTACAAATGTAATCTTTCAGTTAACAGAGTTAAGATAACATAATCTATGTTTAAAAGACCATACATAAGGAAAGAATCTATAAAATCACGTCCAGAGCCATAACTTCCAATTCTCCTGAGAGGCGATCTAAAAATAGCAAGAGAGTAAATATTTTTACCTTTCCTCCATAGAAAAAAAGAAATTGCATTTTTTTTCCCCAGATAGATCTTCACAGGAAAGATACTTTTCATTCAAGTTACTGTTCATTTTAATTTCTTAAACTTGGTACTCCTGGGCATTTGTACCTAATGTGCATTGTAGGTTCATCTGTTTTTAATTACAGTAAGTGATAAAGGTTTTTAACTGAGGTTAGATTTTTAACTGAAGTTCATGTCAGATTTACTAATGCTACAGCTTTAAGCAAACAAGACTTCAACCTAAGCAAGAAGTTTTCTCTCTCCCAATTCAACTGTTTAATATAGCCTAGCATTAACATTGGTTGATTTGTTTTTACTATGCACGTCCTGTCCCCCTTGTTTTATGGAGAAGAGGAATCTGACACTTTGCAAAGTTGAGTCAGTTGACCAAGATGACAAGGTTATAGTGTATCAAAGCAAGACTTTGAACACCATCTGACTCTACATTTTCCTGCTTAAAATATTAGGAATAGGGCTTCCCTGGTGGCGCAGTGGTTGAGAGTCCGCCTGCCGATGCAGGGAACATGGGTTCCTGCCCTGGTCCGGGAAGATCCCACATGCCGCGGAGCGGCTGGGCCCGTGAGCTGTGGCCGCTGAGCCTGCGCATCCGGAGCCTGTGCTCCACAATGGGAGAGGCCACAACAGTGAGAGGCCCGCGTACGGCACACAAAAAAATAAATTAGGAATAATAATATTTAGTGTAGGTTTTTAATGTTCCAGGCACTATTGTAAGCACTATATAAGTATTTTATCATTTAACCTTCACAATAAAACTATGAGGTAAGTATGATTATATTACAGGCCAGCAAACTGAGGCACAGAGGTGTTTAAGTAACTTGTCCAAGGTCACACAGCTAGTAAGGGGCAGATCTAAATTCTAAACCAGCTGTCTGGCTCAGGGTCCAGGCTGCTGAATACCCCCCTCCCCCAAATCTAAGTTGGCTTTGAAAAAATATTTCAGTTCCTAATATGTCTAAAGTCTGAATCTCAAGCGAGAAATTTCTGCTTTAAGATCACACGTGTGATAGAGACTGGCATGAACAAGGCAGATAGAGCCACACCTACATGAATTTAAAAGCTCCCAAGAGATAAGTAGGAGAGACCAGAGAGGATGTAGGAAAGAGTGTTGATATAGGGGAAATACAAGGACTTTGGGAAGTCAGTCAGGGACATGATTCAATCTAACAGGTCAGCATAGGTCTCCTGACTTACGTAATGTTTAAACTGATACGCGAGTGATGGACACGTGTTATCCAAGAGCTTGTGGGGTGAATTGCAGGCAGATACTGCAGAAAGTCTAAATGTATGATAAGAAATTACAACGTTTTAGAGAAACTGAAAGCTGCTTAATACACGACCTGTGAAGGGATGGTGAGCATTCCAGTACTGGAGGGTAGAAATTGTGTTGGGAATTCATGGAGGGAATTTAAGAAATGTGGGTCTTATCCTAATGGAAACGGGACATCATCAAGGGATTTTTAGCAGAGGAGTGAATCGTCAGTTTTGTGTTTTAGTAAGACTGGCCTGCAGAGTGGAGGCTAGATTGTAATGGAACAGAGAGATAAGTTCTAGGGCTGTTCCAAGTGCCCAAGCAAGAGAAGTTGGTGGTTAGACTAGGAGGCTTTCACCTGGGGGATAGAGAAGTAGACAGATGTCGGAAACATGTGGGAGGTAGAATTTTTAGGTTATGGCCGAGTAGATGTGAAAGATGACAGAGAAGACGATGCCCATGCTAACACCCAGATTCCTTTCTCTTTTCTTTTTTTTTCCCAAAGATTTTTTTGATGTGGACCATTTTTTTCAAGTCTTTATTGAATTCGTTACAGTATTGCTTCTGTTTTATATTTTGGTTTTCTGGCCGCGAGGCATGTGGGACATTAGCTCCCCGACCAGGGATCGAACCCATACCCCCTGCATTGGAAGGTGAAGTCTTAACCACTGGACCACCAGGGAAGTCCCAACACCTAGATTTCTAACCTGAGTAACTGGGATAAATGGCAGTGCTATTTACTAAGACAGGGAGCATGACAGTAGAGCAGGTTTGGGGGGAGGGTGATGAGCTCAATTTTAGAACGAGAACTAAATGGATGTGCCGATAGGTAATAGAGCTTGCAAACCCAGGAGAAAAGTTTAAGCTGGGAATGGCCATTTTGAAGGCATCAGTTATATGGAAGGTATCAATAGGGAAAACTTTTAGAGAAGTTACCCATTTCCTTTTAGAGAACTACAGAGATGAAATGTTTTAAAGCGTCCCCAAACCTGGAATTTTAGTCAATTAAATGCAGAAGGTATTTATGAAATTATAAATGTTGCAATGACATTTTTGTAAATGATTTTTATAAAGATAGGAAAGCAAATTATTAGAAAATTGGTTATATTTTTGATATTGTTGGTATCTTCTCTATTTTGAATTATTGATAATGTTTTATGTTATATAGCATAAAGACAAGGCAGAAGTTTTAGCATTGAGATCCAAAGACAGAAATCCTGTTGAATAAAGGTGACAGTTTCCTTGTACTGAAGAAGGAGTATGCTATCCTTGTGATGACTTTGGTTGGTTGCAGTAATGAGTGAATGACTTTGAATTATACGAAGGTGCATTAAATGGTCGTTCTTGATGCGAGTGTAACTCTGTGGTGGGTCATTTGTGAGGCGCCGTAAATTCATGGCAGATTCCACTTGCACCTCCTTTTTCAGGCCATCCTTTGTTTTGAACACAATTCTAAATGCGCTTTCTGTTAAATGTTGACTGCTACCATACGTATGAATTAGCAAAGTCTAAACAGCTGGATAAATACACAAATTAGATGTGTTAGGTCTATTCAAAGGCACGAGTGTCGGGAGGGATGGGGTTTGAAGCGTCTCTAATGGAATAATGGCTCCAAGGGGTCTCTGCAGAGGCAGCCAATGCAAGACTAATTGAGGAAAAAGAGGCTTCACAAAAAGTCAAGCACTCAGTGGATAAGAGAGAGGGCAAAACCGTTTGAAATGCCATGAATGGTTTTTGCAAAAGATAAGGAAGTATAGTAAGCTAGAAATTAGAGATGACATATTATTTGCTTAAATAGTGGATTCTGGAAATGATTCCACCCAAAGGCACCACATGTGGCTGTAAACTGCACAGCTGTCCAGTGAGAATGGCGCCTCCCAGAGGTGAGGCCAGCCTGAACATTCACCTATTCCTTTTAGAATCTGTGAAGGATCTGCTTCCAGCAAACAATTATTTTTTGCTTTAGCCAAACATTTCACCTTGACAAACAAGATAAAAAAGAAGTAAATTATGTTTTTCTAAAGCACTACCATATTATAATGTATTGATGATTTTTATAAAGCATGTAGTTTAGTGAATTACAAATTTATGACTCACTGTGTAAATCCCTAATATGTGATTCTGAGAAATCTAAAATATATTAAGTATATTGCTATACGTATATAATATAAAGTGTTCTCTTACAATACTTTATATGTGTAGGGGTTTTAATTATTCCACTTAGTCAATTATAGCTAGCTGACATTATTCTAGAATTGTTGAAAAAGCCATTTCAGTTTAAGGTGACAAAATGACATTTGACTGGAATCTATTATAACTGACACTGTGGCTTTTTTGCTTTATTTTCAGTACCAAACACAGATATCATTTATTTTAATATTCCTCTTCTCTGGCAATGTAATAAGGGCCTAGTAAGCCAAGACTTATAAATAAATAAAGCATGTGATTATTTTGTTAATATTGTCATGATTAGCAGCTTGGGGATTTATGGATATGTTGTGAACTGAGATTGAACTAGGGTATAGATTCCCTCCATATAGAGCCAGATGCCATGTATTTTTGTAAATATGAATCAGTTGTGTTGATTGCCACATTTTTTGTAATAATTATAAATACTCAAATTCCAAGGATAACGAAACAAAGCAACATACAAGATTGCTTTATTTAAAGGTATATCATAATTATTCTGTGGTAGAGAAAAAGATTATTATGTAAATGTTTTTTTAGTACAATGAAAGTACAATGAAATTTAGTACAATGAAAGTAAAATGAAAGTACAAAAAGAGGAAAAGAAACTCCCACTTGCTACCTTAATGCTCCGATACGTTTTTGTGTCCTCAAGTACACACAAACACGCTTCCCCACGTCAGAACTATTACCTTGCTCTTATCAGGACTACTTGACTGTTTGGTTTAGGTTTATGTTGTGCTAGTCTGCTTATGGTAAAGGAAGAGTCAAAGCGTATACAACATCAGACACACTGCACTCAATTTTTATAACAGTGGATACACTGTGTTCTCTCTGGCTCTGATAATGTGTGGTCTCTCATTTTGATAAGTAAACATGTATTTTAATGCGTGGAAGTGTTCCCTCATACGTTACTCAAATTTTATAAAGTTATGATTTAGTAAGTGTCATACAACAATAAGTCTT
This sequence comes from Tursiops truncatus, assembly GCF_011762595.2. Classification (NCBI taxonomy): domain Eukaryota; kingdom Metazoa; phylum Chordata; class Mammalia; order Artiodactyla; family Delphinidae; genus Tursiops; species Tursiops truncatus. The sequence continues at coordinate 5,916,525 of NC_047038.1, forward strand.
TGAATCAGTACAGATTGCAAGTTATATTACAAGGGTATTCAATAAAACATGTTATAAAGACTCTGTGCCTTGGATTTTGATATATTTGTGTCTCTCTATCTTTTACAATATATGCATCTCAACATTTGTCAGTGGTTGTCCCACAATCTGCTTTTCTTTTATTCTTCTTTTTATTTTATTTATTTATGTTTAGCAATCTTTATTGTAGTATAATTGCTTTACAATGGTGTGTTAGTTTCTGCTATATAAGAAAGTGAATCAGCTATACATATACATACATCACCATATCTCCTCCCTCTTGTGTCTCCCTCCCACCGTCCCTATCCCACCCCTCTAGGTAGACACAAAGCACCGAGCTGATTTCCCTGTGCTATGTGGCTGCTTCCCACTAGCCATCTGTTTTACATTTGGTAGTGTATATATGTCCATGCCACTCTCTCACTTCATCCCAGCTTACCCTTCCCCCTCCCCGTGTTCTCAAGTCCATTCTCTATGTCTGCATCTTTATTCCTGTCCTGCCCCTAGGTTCTTCAGAACAATTTTTTTTTTTTAGAATCCATATATATGTATTAGCATACAGTATTTGTTTTTCTCTTTCTGACTTCCTTCACTCTGTATGACAGTCTCTAGGTCCATACACCTCACTATAAATAACTCAATTTCATTTCTTTTTATGGCTGAGTAATATTCCATTGTATATTTGTGCCAAATCTTCTTTATCTATTCATTTGTCGATGGACACCTAGGTTGCTTCCATGTCCTGGCTACTGTAAATACTGCTGCAATGAACATTGTTGTTCATGACTCTTTTTGAATTATGGTATTTTCAGGGTATATGCCCAGTAGTGGGATTGCTGGGTCATATGGTAGTTCTATTTTTAGTTCTTTAAGGAACCTCCATACTGTTCTCCACAGTGGCTGTACCAATTTACATTCCCACCAACAGTGCATGAGGGTTCCCTTTTCTCCACACCCTCTCCAGCATTTATTGTTTGTAGATTTTTTGATGATGGCCATTCTGACCAGTGTGAGGTGATACCTCATTGTAGTTTTGATTTGCATTTCTCTAACGATAAGTGATGTTGAGCATGCTTTCATGTGTTTGTTGGTAATCTGTATATCTTCTCTGGAGAAATGTATATTTAGGTCTTCTGCCCATTTTTGGATTGGGTTGTTTGTTTTTTTGATATTGAGCTGCATGAGCTGCTTGTATATATTGGAGATTAATCCTTTGTCAGTTGCTTTGTTTGCAAATATTTTCTCCCATTCTGAGGGGTGTCTTGTCATCTTGTTTATGGTTTCCTTTGCTGTGCAAAAGCTTTTAAGTTCAATTAAGTCCCATTTGTTTATTTTTATTTTCATTACTTTAGGAGGTGAGTCAAAAAAGATCTTGCTCTGGTTTATGTCAAAGAGTGTTTTTCCTATGTTTTCCTCTAAGAGTTTTATAGTGTCTGGCCTTACATTTAGGTCTTTAATCAATTTTGACTTTATTTTTGTGTATGGTGTTAGGGCGTGTTGTAATTTCATTCTTCTACATGTAGCTGTCCAGTTTGCCCAGCACCACTTATTGAAGAGGCTGTCTTTCTCCATTGTATATTTTTGCCTCCTTTATCAAAGATAATGTGGCCATATGTGTATGGGTTTATCACTGGGCTTTCTCTCCTGTACCATTGATCTATATTTCTGTTTTTCTGCCAGTACCATACTGTCTTAATTAGTGTAGCTTTGTAGTGTAGTCTGCAGTCAGGGAGCTTGATTCTTCGAGCTCCGTGTTTATTTCTCAAGATTGCTTTGGCTATTTGAGGTCTTTTGTGTTTCCATACAAACTGTGAAATTTTTTGTTCTGTGAAAAATGCCATTGGTAGTTTGATAGGGATTGCATTGAATCTGTAGATTGCTTTGGGTAATATAGTCATTTTCACAACATTGATTCTTCCAATCCAAGAACATGGTATATCTCTCCATCTGTTTATATCATCTTTAATTTCTTTCATCACTGTCTTATAGTTTTCTGCATACAGGTCTTTTGTCTCCTAGGTAGGTTTATTCCTAGGTATTTTATTCTTTTTGTTGCAGTGGTAAATGGGAGTGTTTCCGTAATTTCTCTTTAAGATTTTTCATCATTAGTATATGGGAATGCAAGACATTTCTGTGCATTAATTTTGTATCCTGCTACTTTACCAAATTCATTGATTAGCTCGAGTACTTTTCTGGTAGCATCTTTAGGATTCTCTATGTATAGGATCATGTCATCTGCAAACAGTGACAGTTTTACTTCTTCTTTTCCGATTTGGATTCCTTTTATTTCTTTTTCTTCTTGATTGCTGTGGCTGAAACTTCCAAAACTATGTTGAATAATAGTGGTGAGAGTGGGCAACCCTGTCTTGTTCCTTATCTTAGTGGAAATGGTTTCAGTTTTTCACCATTGAGAATGGTGTTGGCTGTGGGTTTGTCATATATGGCCTTTATTATGTTGAGGTAAGTTCCTCTATGGCTACTTTCTGGAGGGTTTTTATCATAAATGGGTGTTGAATTTTGTTGAAAGCTTTCTCGGCATCTATTGAGATGATCATATGGTTTTCCTCCTTCAATTAGTTTATATGGTTTATCACATTGATTGATTTGCGAATATTGAAGAATCCTTGCATCCCTGGGATTAAATCCCACTTGGTCATGGTGTATGATCCTTTTAATGTGCTGTTGGATTTTGTTTGCTAGTATTTTGTTGAGGATTTTTGCATCTATGTTCATCAGTGATATTGGCCTGTAGGTTTTTTTGTGTGGCATCTTGGTCTAGTTTTGGTATCAGGATGATGCTGACCTCGTAGAATGATTTTTGGAGTGTTCCTTTCCTCTGCTATATTTAGGAAGAGTTGGAGAAGGATAGGTGTTAGCCCTTCTCTAAATGTTTGATAGAATTCACCTGTGAAGCCATCTTGTCCTGGGCTTTTGTTTATTGGAAGATTTTTAATCACAGTCTCAATTTCAGTGCCTGTGATTGGTCTGTTTATATTTTCTATTTTTTCCTGGTTCAGTCTTGGGAGGTTGTGCTTTTCAATGAATTTGTCCATTTCTTCCAGGTTGTCCATTTTATTGGCATATAGTTGCTTGTAGTAATCTCTCATGATCCTTTGTATTTCTGCAGTGTCACTTGTTACTTCTCCTTTTTCATTTCTAATTCTGTTGATTTGAGTCTTCTTCCCTTTTTTCTTGATGAGTCTGGCTAATGGTTTATTGATTTTGTTTATCTTCTCAAAGAACCAGCTTTTAGTTTTATTGATCTTTGCTATTGTTTCCTTCATTTCTTTTTCATTTATTTCTGATCTGATCTTTATGATTCTTTCCTTCTCCTAACTTTGGGGGTTTTTTGTTCTTCTTTCTCTAATTGCTTTAGGTAGGGTTCGGTTGTTTATTTGAGATGTTTCTTGTTTCTTGAGGTAGGATTGTATTTCTATAAACTTCCATCTTAGAACTCCTTTTGCTGCATCCCATAGGTTTTGCGTCATCGTGTTTTCATTGTCATTTGTTTCTAGGTATTTTTTGATTTCTTCTTTGATTTCCTCAGTGATCTCTTGGTTATTTATTTATTTTTTGTGGAACGCGGGCCTCTCACTGTTGTGGCCTCTCCCGTTGCAGAGCACAGGCTCCGGATGCGCAGGCTCAGCGGCCATGGCTCAAGGGCCCATCCGCTCTGCAGCATGTGGGATCTTCCTGCACTGGGGCACGAACCCATGTCCTATGTATCGACAAGTGGACTCTCAACCACTGCGCCACCAGGGAAGCACCTCTTGGTTATTTATTAGTAGTAGTTTTTGTTTAGCCTCCATGTTTTTGCATTTTTTACAGATTTTTTCCTGTAATTGATATCTAGTTTCATAACGTGGTTAGAAAAGATACTTGATATGACTTCAGTTTTCTTAACTTTACCAAGGGTTTATTTGTGCCCATGATATGATCTATCCTGGAGAATGTTCCATGAGCACTTGAGAAGAAAGTGTAATCAACAGTTTTTGGAGGAAATGTCTTATAAATATCAATTAAGTCCATCTTGCTTAATGTATCATTTAAAGCTTGTGTTTCCTTATTTATTTTCATTTTGGATGATCTGTTCATTTGTGAAAGTGAGGTGTTATAGTCCCCCACTATTATTGTGTTACTGGTGATTTCCCCTTTTATGGCTGTTAGCATTTGCCTTATGTATTGAGGTGCTCCTATGTTGGGTGCATAAGTATTTACAATTGTTTTATCTTCTTCTTGGATTGATCCCTTGATCATTATGTAGTGTCCTTCTTTGTCTCTTATAATAGTCTTTATTTTAAAGTCTGTTTTGTCTGATATGAGAATTGCCTCTCCAGCTTTCTTTTGATTTCCATTTGCATGGAATATCTTTTTCCATCCCCTCACTTTCAGTCTGTATGTGTCCCTAGGTCTGAAGTGGGTCCCTTGTAGATAGCATATGTACAGATCTTGGATTTGTATCCATTCAGCGAGTCTGTGTCTTTTGTTTGGAGCATTTAATCCATTTACATTTAAGGTAGTTATCGATATGTATGTTCTTATGACCATTTTCTTAATTGTTTTGGATTTGTTATTGTAAGTCTTATCCTTCTCTTGTATTTCTTGCCTAGAGAAGTTCCTTTAGCATTTGTTGTAGAGCTGGTTTGGTGGGGTTGAATTCTCTTAGCTTTTGCTTGACTGAAAAGGTTTTAATTTCTGTGTCAAATCTGAATGAGATCCTTGCTGGGTAGAGTAATCTTGGTTATAGGTTTTTCCCTTTCATTACTTTAAATATGTCCTGCCACTCCCTTCTGGCTTGCAGAGTTTCTGCTGAAAGATCAGCTGTTAACGTTATGGGGATTCCTTTGTATGTTAATTGTTGCTTTTCCCTTGCTGCTTTTAATATTTTTTCTTTGTATTTAATTTTTGATAGTTTGATTAATATGTTTCTTGGCATGTTTCTCCTTGGATTTATCCTGTAAGGGACTCTGTGAGCTTCATGGACTTGCTTGACTATTTCCTTACCCATACTGGGGAAGTTTTCAACTATAATCTCGTCAAATATTTTCTCAGTCCATTTTTTTTCTCTTCTTCTTCTGGAACCCCTATAATTCGAATGTTCATGTCTTTTATGTTGTTCTAGAGGTCTCTGAGATTGTCCTCAATTCTTTTCATTCTTTTTTCTTTATTCTGCTCTGCAGTAGTTATTTCCACTATTTTATCTTCCAGGTCACTTATCTGTTTTTCTGCCTCAGTTGTTCTGCTATTAATTCCTTCTAGAGAATGTTTAATTCCATTTATTGTGTTGTTCCTCATTGTTTGTTTGCTCTTTGTTTCTTCTAGGTCTTTATTAAATGTTCCTTGTATTTTCTCCATTCTATTTCCAAGATTTTGGATCATCTTTACTATCATTAGTCTGAATTCTTCTTCAGGTAGACTGCCTATTTCCTCTTCATTTGTTTTGGTCTGGTGGGTTTTTACCTTGCTTTTCATCTGCTGTGTGTTTCTCTGTCTTCTCATTTTGCTTAACTTTCTGTGTTTGGGGTCTCCTTTTCACAGGCTGCAGATTCGTAGTTCTCATTGTTTTTGGTGTCTGCTCCCAGTGGGTAAGGTTGGTTCAGTGGGTTGTGTAGGCTTCCTGGTGGAGGGGACTGGTGCCTGTGTTCTGGTGGATGAGGCTGGACCTTGTCTTTCTGGTGGGCAGGTCCACATCTGGTGGTGTGTTTTGGGGTGTCTGTGAACTTATTATGATTTTAGGCAGCCTCTCTGCTAATGGTTGGGTTTGTGTTCCTGTCTTGCTAGTTGTTTGGCATAGGGTGTCCAGAACTGCAGCTTGCTGGTCATTGAGTGGAGCTGGGTCTTAGCATTGAGATGGAGATTTCTGGGAGAGCTTTCGCCGTTTGATATTGTGTGGAGCCGGGCAGTCTCTAGTGAACCAATGTCCTGAACTCGGCTCTCCCACCTCAGAAGCTCTGGCCTGACACCCGGCCAGAGCACCAAGACCCTGTCAGCCACACGGCTCAGAAGAAAATGGAGAAAAAGAAAGAAAGAAAGTAAAATAAATAAATAAATAAATAAATAAATAAATAAATAAGCTTATTAAATAGAAAAAAATTATTAAAAATAAAAAAATTAAAAAGTAATACAAAAAGAGAAATAAAGAGAGCAATCAAAGCAAAAAATAAATCAACCAATGATAAAAACACTAAAAAGTATACTAAAAAACAAAAACAAAAAACGGACAGTCAGAACCCTAGCACAAATGGCAAAAGCAGTGCTATACAGACAAAATCACAAAAAGAAGCATACACATACACACTCACTAAAAGAGAAAAAGGAAAAAAATATATATATATCCATAAAATTAAAAAAAGGAAGAGAGCAACCAAATCAATAAACAAATCTACCAGTGATAAGCTCTAGATACTAAGCTAAGATAAACATAAAACCAGAAATAAATTAGATGCAGAAAGCAAACCCCAAGTCTACAGTTGCTCCCAAAGTCCACCGCCTCAATTTGGGATGATTCGTTGTCTATTCATGTATTCCACAGATGCAGGTACATCAAGTTGACTGTGGAGGTTTAATCCGCTGCTCCTGTGGCTGCTGGGAGAGATTTCCCTTTCTCTTCTCTGTTCCCACAGCTCCTGGGGTTCAGCTTTGGATTTAGACCCGCCTCTGTGTGTAGGTCGCCTGAGGGCATCTGTTCTTCGCTCAGACAGGAGGCGGTTACAGGAGCAACTGATTAGGGAGCTCTGGCTCACTCAGGCTGGGGGGAGGGAGGGGTATGGAATGTGGGGTGAGCCTGCAGTGGCAGAGGCCAGTGTGACATTGCACCAGCCTGAGGCGTGCCATGTGTTCTCCCGGGGGAGTTGTCCCTGGATCACGGGACCCTGGCAGTGGCGGGCTGCACAGGCTCCCAGGAGGGGAGGTGTGGAGAGTGACCTGTGCTCGCACACAGGCTTCTTGGTGGCGGCAGCAGCAGCCTTAGTGTTTCATGCCCATCTCTGGGGTCTGTGCTGACAGCTGCAGCTCACGCCAGTCTCTGGAGCTCCTTTAGGCAGTGCTCTGAATCCCTTCTCCTCATGCACACGCTGAAACAGTGGCTGACACAATGGTCTCTTGCCTCTTAGGCAGGTCCAGACTTTTCCCCGGACTCCCTCCCGGCCAGCTGTGATGCACTAGCTCCCTTCAGGCTGTGTTCACGCAGCCAACCCCAGTCCTCTCCCTGGTATCTGACCTCCGAAGCCCAAGCCTCAGCTCCCAGCCCCGCCCACCCCGGCAGGTGAGCAGACAAGCCTCTCGGGCTGGTGAGTGCTGGTCGGCACCGATCCTCTGTGCGGAAATCTCTCCGCTTTGCCCTCTGCACCCCTGTTGCTGTGCTCTCCTCAGTGGCTCCAAAGCTTCCCCCCCCACCACCACCTGCGGTCTCTGCCCATGAAGGGCCTTCCTAGTGTGTCGAAACTTTTCCTCCTTCACAGCCCCCTCCCAGAGGGACAGGTCCCGTCCCTATTCTTTTGTCTCTGCTTTTCCTTTTTTCTTTTGCCCTACCCAGGTACGTGGGGAGTTTCTTGCCTTTTGGGAGGTCTGAGGTCTTCTGCCAGCGTCCAGTAGGTGTTCTGTAGGAGTTGTTCCAAATGTAGATGTAGTTTTGATGTATTTGTGGGGAGGAAGGTGATCTCCACGTCTTACATCTCCATCATTTTGAAGGCACCCCTGCTTTTCTTTAAAAATGCCTATTTCTATAAAATGGGATAGCAATTCCCAGAGATGATACTTCAAATATTTAATTACTAGAAGGGCAAGGTCCAGTCAGAAGGAAGGGTGCTAATTAAGTCACACTGGACAAAGCACTTAAATGTCAGTCCTTATAATACCCATCTTACGTAGGAGGTGTGAGAAATTTGAGACACAAAACAAATACCATATATGTAATGCACAAGGAGAGAGTGCTTACCAGACATTAGCCAAGTTAACAAGTGTTAGCTGAGAGCTTTACCTCCTTCTTTGGCTGGTCTCTCAACATTAATTGAATAAACTATATAAATTAGAGGGCAAGGTATTTTAAAATGTTTAAGATTGAATTAAGGACTGATCAAATGGATGAATAATTCCCAATTCTTGTTTAAGCCCGACCAAAGACAAGGTGAACAATTACAAAAGAAAAGGTTTCTATGTACCGTGATGAAATTTATAATGTAAATTCCATGATAAATGGAGGACACAGGAATCAATACACTTTCTGCTTAATTGTGACCTCTCCTTGTGCTTATTTGCAATTCCTTGATTGCTAAAATAAAGCTTGATAAGTTAATATCTGTGCAGAAAGTACATTCTAATTTCCCCAGAAAATCTTAGAGAAAGACGCAATGATTAGGACTGCATCCTCAGGGTTAAGTATATCCTTCAACACTAGTGGGTAAGTTTCAAAAACATAATAAAATAAATTGACTGAAAATGACAGTTTCTCTCAAAAGCAATTGCTTAGGATTGTTTAGCATGGCATATTCAAATTAGGCATTAGTCACAAAGCATTTGTTTAGCTTTGAAAAAGGGTTAATGCCCAGAATGCCATGAGAACTTCTGTTTTAAGACTTCCATTACACAGCAGTTTACAATCTTTAATAGCTACTTATATCATTTGTTTTCTAACTTGTAGAATTTCCTTCTTTTTGTAACACATTTATCATCGGTGTTCATAAAGTGAGAACTGAAGGAGTATCTATTAAATTTTCCTGTTAAATCAGCAAAAAGCTTGAGGATAACGTTTTGAACCTAAACTTTTTTTTTTTTAGTATACGGCAACTACGCACTCTAAGAGAATGGTGTTCACAGAGAAATTTTACTTGTATGCAGTAAAATAAAATTAAGATGTGAAATATCTCTTAGTCATTTTTTATGTCTAGCATTATTCAAGGAATGCTATTTTATATATGTGTAAATGATGAGAAATGGGCCATGGCAGAGACTGGCTGGCTATTCATCAAATAAATTTAACTGCCTCTAGGGTTCAGAGCTAAATTCGCCTTGCAATGAAAGGTGGCCATATAATTTGAGTTCCTGCCGATGGAATGTGGTTGAAAGTGATATTGACCACTTATAAGGTCTAGCCCATACAAGCCTTCTGTTTTCCCTCTATAATCTCTATTACCCAATCTTCAGTGGAGTAAGAAGTGATTTCCACTTGGAAGCTACATTTATTTTTTAAAGCAATTTATTTTATTTTTTTGACCGTGCCAAGCAGCACGCGGGATCTTAGTTCCGCAAACCAGGGGTTGAACCCGTGGCCCCTGCAGTGGGAGCACGGAGTCCTAACCACTGGACCTGGGCCAGGGAGTTCCTGGAAGCCACATTTTGCAGATGTTAGGGCCACTGGCAGCCTGGATCCCCGAGTGACTTTGTAAAGCAGAATCTCCCTGTACCAAAACAAAAATACCCATTCTTGTTCTGCAAGGTCATTGGAAGAATTTACATTCCCACTAGTATTGCGTGAGAATTTTCCTTGGGTCTCAACTGAAAGCAGGGCGTCTTCTTCTGGAAGCCCAAACTTTCATTTTTGTTTCCCTAGCAATATAAGGTTGCTAGAAGCTCTGCCTAGATTTTTAGCCTCTTTGCCTCCATTTTGCTTATCTCAGCTTCTCATCAGCATCTACAAATCTCAAATGAAAATGCAGCTGAGAATATTCTCTCTCTTCTCCATTATTTCCTTGTTTTCCTAGGATCTCGGCCCCCAAAGCCCTGGCTGCTTTAATAGCCCAAATTCCAACTATTCTTTCCCAGTGTTGTGAAATTCCTGAAAGCTCTGCTTAACTCAGTTTCTTAGATGCCACTTTAATTTTGGATTCTTCTCTTAATGCGTGTGGATTAAGAATAAACAAATACTTCAAGGAAAATGAACAGAAAACGTCAGTTCACTTCGATGATTTTGCCTGTTCTCTGAGATCGTGGCCCCTCAAATTCTGAAGCCTTGATTGCTTTGTAATGCCATAAAAGTCTGTGACTGTCATTGCTTGTTTGCTCTTTTGTTTTGTTTTTATTTTATTCAACGACTGCGGTTATTCTTGATAGGAGGGCTACACTGAGAGCAGCTGCCCTATGTGTATTATCTAGTAGCAGTAGTTTCTCAGTTTCCTTTCAAATATGTGTGACATTCTTTCTGTAGACTGATGATAATTTGCCTTAGTGCTGATATTATGAAATGCACTTTTTATTGTTTCATCTGTGGCCCTAAGATTTATTCCCCAAACTGTAGGCCATTCCAGTGACTGTGAGGTCGTGCCTCTCCTCATGTGCAGCTCTGCATCTTCCTCAGTATTACCTTGTAGTATCCTCCTCCCAATTTCAACATTCTTTAAAATAACAAACAATGGATTCTTTTTTTTTTATTTCTACCTTTTAAAAAATAAATTTATTTATTTTTGGCTGCGCTGGGTCTTCATTGCTGCGAGTGGACTTTCTCTAGTTGTGGCGAGCAGGGGCTACTCTTTGTTGTGGTGCGTGGGCTTCTCACTGTGGTGGCTTCTCTTGTTGAGGAGCACAGGCTCTAGGCGCGCAGGCTTCAGCAGTTGTGGCACGCGGGCTCAGTAGTTGTGGCTCGCAAGCTCTAGAGCACAGCTCATAGCTGTGGTACACAGGCTTAGTGGCTCCGTGGCATGTGGGATCTTCCTGGACCAGGGATCGAACCCATGTCCCCTGAACTGGCAGGTGGATTCTTAACCACTGCACCACCAGGGAAGTCCCCCCAAAATGGATTATTTTTAACAATGACAATCTGGAAATACAATTTACACATTTGCAGTTACTCAGGATAAAAATATTATGATACTCAGAACGGTGAACTCAAAACTCTTTTGGTGAGCCTCAGCTCTTTAGGAGGTAACCTTCCCTCCGCTTGAAGAAGACAATAATATTGTTTCGTTTTGTAATATCACAATTATTATATGGTCTTCTACAAAAAAGAATTGTGCTTGAAATGCACATCTTCAAGCAAAGTCCTTGAGGTTTACTCATTAAAATATTTTCATAATTTTATTGGAAACATTTTTATGTTTATGTAAAACTATGCATATAAACTTTTCTGGGCAAATCGAAGGCATGGGGCAAAACATGACTGTTTATATCTTCCTTTCTTTTGTTAGGTGAAGTGTTAACTATATACAAATAGATGATTACAACACAACATATGTGAAATAAAGTAGAATATGTAGTTTCTGACTTGCTGAAGGGACGTTGTTGAATCCTAGAGAAAGCATACTTTTCATTTTTACCTAGGTTAGATACCCTCCTCTCTTTTAACCTTTCCTTGACTATACAGCTCTCCTGTCTGTATTTTACTGTATTTATGAAACATTTGCTACATTTCAAAGATTGTGCTAGGCGGCGAAGATAAAATTTTACTTTGACTTATGTTTATTAACTTTCCCCAGATACATAGATTTGATATCTCATATTCTTCTTCATTATTTAAAGTCCTAAATGTATATTACTGAGTGTTTTAAAGCATATTGTTTATATTGTTCTTGTTATCTATTACCATGTAATAAACCATCCCAAAGCTGAGTGACTTAAAACAACAATTTACAGTAAGTCTCCTACGTACGCAACCTTCAAGTTGCGAACTTTCAAAGATACAAATGTGCGTTGGCATGTCCAATCACGTAAGTTAGTTCACATGTCTGGCATACATTGTCACATGCATGCGTCCTCTACAAGTGGTTGTGCTTTTGGGTACTTTAGTGTACAGTATTGTGTAGAGTGCAATAGTACAGTATCTTTATTTCAAGCCCAGGATGTCTGGAAGCAGGTGTAAAAGCAGTGGTGATATAGCTGGTATTACTGTACTTTTCGAGGTACTGTACTGTAAGATTAAAAATGTTTTATTTTTTGTGTTTGTTTTTTATGTATTATTTGTGTGAAAAGTATTTATAAACCTATTACAGTACAGTACTCTATAGCCAATTGTGTTAGTTAGGTACCTAGGCTAACTTTGTTGGACTTACGAACAAATTGGTATTATGAATGCACTCTCGGAACAGAACTTGTTCATATGTAGGGGACTTAGTGCATAATTATCTCTCATAATTCTGTGCGTTGACTGGGCTCAGCTGGGCAATTCTTGTTTGCAGTCTTTAGTGCTATTGTAGTCATATGTTGCAGGCTCATGTAGACTGAATATCCAAGATTGCTCATGTACATGGCCTGCAGTAGATATTGACTATTGGCTGGGGACTGTTGACGCCCCATGACTTAGGCTTCTCACAGCCTGTTGGCTAGTTTCACATAGGAAACAACCTGAGAGCGAGTGTTCCAAGAGAGCAGAAGTGGAAGTGGCCAATGTGTTAAGACCTGGGCCTGGAAACTGTTTCAGCAACAGTGCTGCCGTATTCTGTTATTCAGGACAGCTCAGTAGACTGAGCCCAGAAGCAAGGGGAAGGTACACAGCTGCCACCTGTCAAAGGGAGGAATGTTAAAAAAATCTGTGATCGTTCTTATTCCACCATATATATGTATGTCTGTGTTTGTGCATTTATAATTATACAATAAATAAATCCACAATTATTTTAAAATTTCAGACATACAAAGTAAGAGTGAAAACTTTCTTTTCCTCTCCCCTAATTGCACTCTCTTTTCAAATATTATTAGTATTAGTTCGTCTTTATCCATGTGAATCTTTTTCTACTTACTAAGTATATTTTGATTCTGCTTACTTTTACATAAATAGAATCAAGTCCCTATTTTCTGAAAATTACTCTTTTTATTTAACAATATATTTTAGATAATTTAATTTATCAATATATGTATGCACATATAATTTAAAATTACCTAGTATTCTATAGTGTTGACATATTGATTATATTTCTAGATGATGATTTAGATTGTTCACAACCTTTGGTTATTTCGTACAGTATTGTTCCTTTTCATTCCTCTTTATACGTGTGCAAAAGTTTCACTAAGATATATACCAAAAGTGGAATCACTAAATTGATGGATATTAACATTTTTTAAAAAGATGCTGTTTAAATAGGCATTACCATTTTACACTTTCTTCAGCTGTACTGTATGAGAGTGCCTCTTTTTCCTCATCATTGTCAATTCTGGTTATTATATGTCTTTTCAATTTTTTAAAATCTAATGGATGAAAATGCTTCTAAGTGTAGGCATTTCACTTTTCAATCCCTAAGTTTTTGCTTACTCCTATTGCCATTGAGTCAATCTTGTATTGTTTTCTGTGAATTGCCTGTCTTTACAATTTACCTATTTTCCTACTGGTTGTATGTCATTTAAAACAATGATATAAAGATACTCTTTACAAATTCTCTACGTCCATTCATTCTTAGTTCATCATACATCACACACACATAAAATGGGCACATGGGGGCTCTATCTTGCTCCACATCTTGTAACTCACTCTTGGAGATGTGTTCTCGTGGTTCTCCATCCCCATGGGGAGGCCAGAGTCAGTTTCAGGTTGGTGAAGTTTTGTGACCTGCAGTGTGTTCACTTGGAAAGCAGGCTGCGCGTGGTGGAAGGTCAGCTTGCACATGCTGCTGGGATGCTAAGACTGCCACACGTTGGGTGCACCTAGCAGCAAATGAGTCAGGCACCGGAAGCCCAAATCACAGATATCTGTGAACTTTTGTATGTATTTGTGCTTATTTTTCAGTAGTGAAATGAAAGCATATACAAACAAATCTCAGTCATCACTTTTACCAGTGTCTGAACTTAGACTGGACTTCGTGATCCGGCCAGTTATTTGTGTGATACAGTCTACAAGATAGGCAAGAAGGACATCACACTTTCAATGGAGGGCAAGTGGAGAAAAATGACAACATTAGCAGGAAATCCGAAATAATGGATCTCACCCTTTTGCTCACATCCGTTACTGTATCCCCACTTGAGCTTGAGCAGAGAGCTCTTTGTGAAGGCATTTAGAGAAAGACTCTGATGGGGGAGGCTGATGAAGTGCGACTGAGTCACTCTCCGGAGTGTTGTGAATGACAGAGAAATTTTAGTGGAAAAGTGTTGCATCCTGCACCTCTAGCCACGTGGAGTGTTCAAGACTTGGTGGCCTACAGCAAAGAGACCACGCCTGGGTTGTCTCAGGTATGATAGTCTCATGGACACATCCAGAGGCCTGGGAGGCTGAGCTGGCCTCCCCGGGGAGGCCGGTGCATCCTCCATGGTCTGCCATCGATCTGTGGCAGATTGGTTGCAGTAGAAGAGTAGCTCCTAGTTAGAATCCACCTCCTTCTAGGTGTACCGCTGGGTAGAATTATCAGAGAAAATAGAGGACTCCTAGTTAAATCTGAATTTCAGATTTCAAACAATGAAAATTTTTTAGTATAAATGTGTCTCCTGTAACATTTGAACACACTTAACATTAAAAAAAATTAGTCATTGCTTATCTGAATTCCAATTTTAACTGGGTGTTTTAGATTTTCATTAGCTAAATTGGGCAACCCAATACCTAGCTGTCAGTTTCATGTAGGATCTTCTTTTGGCCTGAACCTTACAGCTGATTTTGAAAAGGTATAGAACAGAGAGTTAATTATCTGCCAACATTATCATTCTGGATTCTTTAATAGAAGTCTGTGGAACTTACCAAGTCCACGTAGGCCTTTGGCTATGTTCTCTCCCATGGGGTGGGGAATCCTGAGAACACATCCTGGTCAGTGAGTCCTGCAGAGTAAAGGTAGACAAATAAGTCTTGAGGAACTGTCTGGTGAGGGCAGGCCAGATAATCACTACTTCATAACTGAGGACCCTGAGGTAAAGCAAAGCAAGTCGCTGAAATGTAAAGCCTTATGAACTGAGAGTCATGTAACGTAAAAGGCAAGTATGTTTCTGCCACATTATAGAGTTGTCATTCCCATGCCCAGTCAGGAGCTAGAGGTTGGTTGTCCACAAGGGCTGGACACCCATTTTCACAATCAAGGGTAGGATCTTTGAAGAGTACGACAGGCCCACTGCCAGTAGCCTTATGATGTAAGAAAAACACTGGGTGTGGAAATAGGTAATTTAAATTTTCTTGTATAGTAAGAGGATGGATCCTGGCATACCTCATCCCCAGCCACAAGAAACCCCATGAGCAGGCTTCCCTGGTGGTGCAGTAGTTAAGAATCCACCTGCCAATGCAGGTGGGGGACATGGGTTCGAGCCCCGGTCCGGGAAGATCCCACAAGCCGCAGAGCAACTAAGCCCGTGCACCACAACTACTGAGCCTGTGCTCTAGAGCCTGCGAGCCACAACTACTGAGGCCTGCGCTCTAGAGCCCGTGCTCCGCAACAAGAGAAGCCACCGCATTGAGAAGCCCTCGCACTGCAAGAGTAGCCCCTGCTTGTCGAAACTAGAGAAAGCCTGGCGCACAGCAACGAAGACCTAACACAGCCAAAAAACTTAATTAATTAATCAAAGAAATCTAAGAAAAAGTAACCCCATGGCTTCCTCTTAACTGCCACCTCCCTCACTCCATGCAAGCTAAGACTACAGAACTTAAGAGAGTTTAGATTAGCGTCCCCAGACAAAGAGCCTGAGGTGGGGATTCTTACTCAAGTGGTTTACTAGGAGAGTTCTCAGTCGAAGGGAAGTAGGAAAGGGAAAAAATGTAAGTAGAGAATGTGAGACCAGCTTTATTCTGGCCCCAGAGGGGACTCTGGAGCTGAATGATGCCATAGACTTGATCCAGCTTTGAAGCTGGTGAGGCGAGGAGTTGAGGATAAGGGGCAGCCTTTTTGTCTCATATCAGCTGAACCGCTGGGAAGGGGAGATGAAGGATTGATGAACATTCCAAGACCTAGGTCAATTCTTTGGAGAAAGGGGCGGCTGTGAGCCATGAGTAAGCAACATGCACGGCAGGATATGGGTACATCAGCCTGGAAAAGGGGACCTACGTGGGCATCGACAGCATCTATACACCATCTCATTAGTTGTTTCCTTGGTTTTATGTATGCCTTTTGCTATGGGTTTTGCTGGTTCAGTTTTAAACCAATTCTGTTCATTATCTCCAATATCAAAACTAATCTACCCTTGTCTTCTGGCCCAGCTCTACCTTAATTCACTCAAATAGCTTAATTCTCCTGCCAATGACGTAAGGAGAGTTTATACACTGGTTGGATTCATGTGTCTTTTAGTAAATGGGAAATTCCATCTACCAATTACATCTCTAGAAACCTATGTACGTTTATAACTCTTCTTTCCCAATCTCTTATATTTTTTTTCTTTCCCAGTATAGTTAAGATCTGCTCTCACCTGTGTGTTTAATCATTCTTGTACTTTTCTCCCCCTTACAAGAAGAGAAATATGCTTGTTAATCATTCTGCTCAAAATCACTAGATGTTTAGGCTTGCGAATAGATGAAGATGAATTTTTCACCATAGGCATCACAATAATTGATAGTGTTTGCTTCCTTGTTCACATGTTGGAGATATGAAGACAAGAATTAAATCATAGAGCATAGCAGGGGGAAAAAATCCTCAAAGTGAATGGTAAACAGAACTATCTGAGCTAGGTTCAAGCATGTGTATAAAGAATGAGTTTTGAAAAACAATAGTCTCAGAAAAGTCTAGTAATGCAGGTAGGTATCTATAGTTGGTGCCCACAGACTTTTGGTTGATATTGTATGGTGCAGTTAGGAACTTGCCTTCTAATAATACCACATCAGTAAGGACAAGAGAATGCATTACTAAGATACTCTTCTATGTGAACTGTTTTTGTTTTTCAGAGAGTCTGTGTAGACCGTGTCCTCTATGAATGGAGTAAACCTACTACTGTTTCTCTGCCTGTCTGGTGCACTTCTCATGGAGATTGAATGAAGAGTGCTTTTCAGACATCATGATGAATTGTAGGTAGTTTCATGACTATGACGTGATCCTTCAGGTCTCTGTGGTAGGTGAGGGCAATGCACGCTGATATAATACTTTTTTGACTGATACTGTCCTCAGTTGTATGACTCCACACAGGATTTTAACCTCAGGTGAAACCACAGGTTCCACAGTGGTTTGTTCATTTTCTGGTCTTCAAAGGCTTTACCTTAATCTCTATAAAAAAAAAAACCACCAACGAACCTTTAGAGCTTCAGACCGTCAATTCTAGACTGGCTAGCTCTTTAGAGCTTCAGACCGTCAATTCTAGACTGGCTAGCTCTTTAGAGCTTCAGACCGTCAATTCTAGACTGGCTAGCTTATCGGGGGTCAAGTAAAATTATGCCCACGTGGGGCACTGATTGGGTTTTTCAAGGTAGAGTGACGGGGATTTGTACTAACATGGTGGTTCTCAATCTTGGCTGCATTTTGGAATCTCCTGCCAAGATTTTCAAGTGTACTTCTTCCTGGGTCCCATCCCAAGAACTTGATTAAACTGGTGTGGGTATGGCCTGGGCATGAGAATTTTTTTTTTTTTTTTAAACTCCCAGGTCTTTCTAATGTATAGCTAAGGATGCAAAGCACTGGGGACATTCATCTGCATGTGCCTGAGATTGTCAGGGACTCAGCTTCCTAGCAGGTAGTCATATGCTTGAGTTAGTGTACCAAACAGAAGGGCTTCATTAAGCTCTGCTGCGAAGACTATCCTCTTAGTCTCACAGGTTGGGAAATCTTTTGGGGTGGTGAGCTTGTGGCATTTGCTCAGTAAATGATTGTAGTCCCCTCAATTCTAAGAACTTGCTTGTACTTCTTTGTGATAAGTGGATTTAAATACTGTACTTTCCCAGCTCCTAAGTTTAGTTTTATCAGAATTTTTTGTGCCACGGATAGATTTGCCTGTCAGGGTAGTTTAAAAAATAATTTTTCATTACAAATTTAAAGGTCATGCCTAACAAATATTTTTCTCAAAGCTAATGGGTGTATCCTTTGATTAATATTGTTTTAAAATGATTTTTATTTCTCCATGCAAGCCCAGCTAACATTTATTGAATGTTTACTGCATGACAGACAGTGTTCTAAGTCCTTAGTTTACACATAAAGAAACTGAAGCAGAGAGAGGTCGTGGGTGTTCCCAAGGTTACACAGCTAATTAGTGAAAGGGCCGTGATACAAACTGAAGCTGTCTGGTTTCAGTGTCTTTGCATCTGTGTAAGCCTGTTTGTTGAAAGAAAACTAAATAAAAAATTTTTAAACTTCACCTTTAACAGAAAAGCACCAAATTGACTTCCAAGTAGTTGTACAATTTACCTTTTCCTAGCATTATGTAACAGTTCTAGTTACATCTTTGCCATTATTTCACCTTGTGAAATTTTGAAATCTTGCTTAGCTGGTGAGTATAAACTCTGATCTCACTATCATTTTAATTTTTAATTCCTTTGAGAGCTCGTAATGCATCTTTAATATATTTATTCGTCATTTGTCTTTTCTTATTTTCTCTTTTTATAAAAGAAGTATCTTTTCCCATTTTTCTGGGGGGGATTGTCTGTCTCGTATTCATTTGTAGGTTTTAAAGCGTTATTTTCTACATAACAGTCCTTTTCAGTTTTATGTGACGCAAATGTTTCACCAAGTTTGCCTTGTCCTTTATGAACGTAAGTTCTAATTAATGTAGTGGAACTTGTAAATTTTTTTTTGTTTATGGGTTTTTACATTTATTTTATTAAAATTTTCTCTGCCCCCAATATCAGATGCACCTTCTACTCTATTGTCTTTTAGTAGCTTTATGGTTTTGTATTTTTACATTGATTTTAATCCACCTGAAATTGATTTTTGTGTATGGTATGAATGGGGATCCAGTTTATTTTTCTTTTTTTAAAAAATTTATTTATTTTTGGCTGCATTGGGTCTTCGTTGCTGTGCGCGGGTTTTCTCTGGTTGCAGTGAGCGGGGGCTACTCTTCGTTGCGGTGCACGGGCTTCTCATTGCGGTGGCTTCTCCTGTTGCTGAGCATGGGCTCTAGGCACACAGGCTGCAGTAGTTGTGGCACGTGGGCTCAGTAGTTGTGGCTCGCGGGCTCTAGAGTGCAAGCTCAGTAGTTGTGGTGCACAGGCTCAGTTGCTCCAGGGCATGTGGGATCTTCCCGGACCAGGGCTCAAACCCATGTCCCTGCATTGGCAGGCGGATTCTTTTCCACTGCGCCACCAGGCAAGTCCCCAATTTATTTTTCAACATGGCTAATTACTTGTTCAAACACCATTGACCATGTTTCCATATATTTGTGGGTCTTTTTTTCTGGATACTCTGTTCTATTGCATTAGTTTATTTGTCTGTCTCTATATTCATAACATTTTAGGTTCATTTCTGTGGTGTGGTACTTATGATAAGTAAATCTCTTCTCTGTGTGTTACTTCTTTGCGAGTGTTTTTCCGACATTCAACTGTATTTTCTCAATCCATTAATTAGCGAATCACTTTCTAATGTTATACCAAACATGGATTCCCTAGATAAATCCAACTTGCTTATGGTATATATTGATTTTATATATTGGAAGATTCACCTTCCTGATTATTTACTCAGGATTTTTGTTTCTGTATTGATGAATGGAATTTACCTCTGTTCTTTCATTCTCATATGTCCTTTCATGGTGTTGATAAGATTATACTGGATTTATACAATGAGTTGAAGATATAGAAGATATATCTCTTTTTTTTTCCTATTCTCTGAAAGAGTCATAATAGAGTTGGAGTTATGTGTCTTTTGAGTATTTGGTAATCCTGGTAAGTAATATCACTTAGGTCTATGGGTTTTGGTGAGAGAAAGATACTTAGTTATCGATTCATTCTTAAATGCTTATTGTACTATTCAAGTTGTCAGTGTTTTCTTCAGCCCGTTTTGATGCAGCTTATATTTCTAGGAAGTTGTTCATTTCTTACAGCTTTCAAATTTATAAGAGTACATTTCTCTTTATCACGCTCATCATAGGTTTTTAAATATTAGTCTTTAAAAAAACGTGTCTTCTTTTGACTTTTATACTTTTGGTTGCTATGTCATGAATTTTTGTTTTTCTTTTTTTATTATTCCTTGTTATATTCTCCTGATGTATTCTGATCTTTCTCTTTCTTCTTATATTAGTGGATTAGCTTATTAATTTTAATCCTTTATACATTTCTATTCTAAAATTAGCATTTAAAATACGCTTTTGACTTAAAGTTTATTTTATCTCAATGTATCTTGTAAGCTGAATTCTATAAGTATTTCTTTATGATTTACATCTAAAATTTGTTGCTTCTCAGTATGATTTATCTTAGAATGAGGATTTATTTAGATTTGCATTCTTAAATTTCTAGCTGGGTGGGAAGTTCTACTTTTCTTTCAATTATTTTAAATTAATTTAGGGCATGGAGTTTTATGATAACAGTTATTTTGAATTTGTAGAAATTTATATGAATTTTCATAAATGCTTGATCTGTGCTTAAAATAATTCTCGAGGAATATGCTCTTTATATGCCTATTGTATTAGGCTTATTAATTTTGTTCTTTAATTTTTCTATATACTTTCTGGCTTGGGCAGATGGATCTATCCAAGAAAGCTGTGTTAAAATCCTCTTGGTGTGGTGAATCTGAGACCTTCTCTTCGCAATTCTATCAGCTGGTGTTTACAAAACGTTATTATTTGATGCATAGGTGTTTAGAATTAATTTTTCTTACTGGAAAAACAATTATCAATCTATGACTCTATTTTTAATATTGCTTTTTATTTGAAGTCTAGTCAACACCGACTTTCTTTCGGATAAAGTTTTCCTGCTATATGTTTGTTTGATTTTTTTTAAGTTGGGTTTTGTCTCGTGTACTCCTATCCTTGTCAGGCATGTAAATACAAAGTCCACAGCTCACTTATCCAAGCTACCTGAAGTTGCTGAGAAATCCAAAGAAGTCAGCAAATGTGTTGACAA
Organism: Tursiops truncatus; assembly: GCF_011762595.2. Classification (NCBI taxonomy): domain Eukaryota; kingdom Metazoa; phylum Chordata; class Mammalia; order Artiodactyla; family Delphinidae; genus Tursiops; species Tursiops truncatus. Next base: position 5,937,334 of record NC_047038.1, read on the forward strand.
GTAAAGTATTTCATCTTACCTAAGATTTACTTAGCAAACTCTTAAGTACTTTAGTAAGCTAAAAGATGTTAGTAAAAATATTGGGGTTAGAATATCTAACTGCTTTGGGATACCAAGAACTTGGGCATGGTTTTATGAAAAGGGCATTTGAGTTATGTGTCCGTGACTTGACTAAGAACCATTATTTGTGTTTAAGTTTTCTTAGTAGCTTTCGAAAGTGGAAATGTTGCTGGTCGCCCTTGCTGGCATTCAGTTCTCTGCCATCCTTGGGCGCGCTGCTGCTTTGTCCTGGTTTTATGGCCGTTCTACGACGTGCTGCCGGTTCTGCGCGGCTCTTCCTTTCTTCTATGCCAATAGTAACAGCTGCTCCTGTTTGTTGCCTGCCTTCCCAAATGTTTTTTATGTTCAGAATGGCAATAGGAGTAAGAAAAAGCTGTGGCGATTTCAGAGGGTTGATAAAGAACAATGGAAAGCTAGACTGAGTATTTCGCTAATGTTCTCACCACTTATCAGTGGCCCTTGGGGTGACTTCCAGTTTCCCACCCTCTGTGGAATCTTACTCCATGACTTGGCCTCTTTTCATTCACTTAGTACACAACTGTTTGCAATTCTATTGATGAGCTACAATTCTAAATACTGTAGGAGAAGACAGATACTACCCTTTTTCACTTTGTCTTTTTAAACAATATAGTGATTTTATTAAAATACACAATGACTAAGTATACAGCTTGATACATTTTTACATATAGGCACACCTGTAATTAGACCCAGATTAAAGATAGAGAAAATTTCATTTCTCCAGAAGGTTCCCTTGTGTCTCTTTCCAGCCAATACCTACGCCCACTCACGCCTACACCCATTCACCATCAGAGGTAACCACTGTTCTGACTTTTGTTACTACCGATTAGGTTTGCTTGTTTTTGAATTTCATATAAATGGAACATACAGTATTTTTGTGTATGTGTGTGTGAAGTTTCTTACCCATATAAAACTACAGCCCTTATACTTTGATGTGTGATGATGTGGAAATAGAAAAGAACAAATAAAACTAAGATGAGTTTTATTTAAATGTGCTAGTCAGGTTATAAAGATAGATATTTCCTCGTAAAAGTATTTAAGTACTACACATGAAAGGAGCTATGGACTTCTCAAAGTTACTGTAATAACAACACAACAAATGTATATGGCTTAAGAAATTAAACAAACGGAATTTATGACTATCACTTTATCTCAGATTGCTAAGTGTTGCAAGTGAAAAAGAAAATTCTATGAATATTATCACATAACTTTATTTTTTTAACATCTTCATTGGAGTATAATTGCTTTACAATGTTGTGTTAGTTTCTGCTGTATCACAAAGTGAATCAGCTTTATGTATACATACATCCCCATATCCCCTCCCTCTTATGTCTCCGTCCCACCCTCCCTATACCACCCCTCTAGGTGGACACAAAGCACCGAGCTGATCTCCCTGTGCTATGCGGCTGCTTCCCACTAGCTATCTGTTTTACATTTGGTAGTGTATATATGTCCATGCTACACTCTCACTTCGTCCCAGCTTACCCTTCCCCCTCCCCGTGTCCTCAAGTCCATTCTCTACATCTGCGTCTTTATTCCTGTCCTGTCCCTAGGTTCTTCAGAACCATTTTTTTTTTTTTTTTTTTAGATTCCATATAGATGTGTTAGCATACAGTATTTGTTTTCTCTTTCTGACTTCACTCTGTATGACAGCCTCTGGGGCCATCCACCTCACTACAAATAACTCAATTTCGTTTCTTTTTATGGCTGAGTAATATTCCATTGTATATACATGCCATATCTTTATCCATTGGTCTGTCGATGGACAGTTAGCTTGCTTCCATGTCCTGGCTATTGTAAATACTGCTGCAATGAACATTGTGGTACATGACCCTTTTTGAATTATGGTTTTCTCAGGGTCTATGCCCAGTAGTGGGATTCCTGGGTTGTATCGTAGTTCTATTTTTAGTTTTTTGAGGAACCTCCATAGTAGCTATATCAATTTACATTCCCACCAACTGTGCAAGAGGGTTCCCTTTTCTCCACACCCTCTCCAGCATTTATTGTTTGTAGACCTTTTGATGATGGCCATTCTGACCGGTGGGAGGTGATACCTCATTGTAGTTTTGATTTACATTTCTCTAATGATCAGTGATGTTGAGTATCCTTTCATGTGTTTGTTGGCAATCTGTATATCTTCTTTGGAGAAATGTCTATTTAGGTCTTCTGCCCATTTTTGGATTGGGTTGTTTGTTTTTTTGATATTGAGCTGCATGAGCTGCTTGTGTATTTTGGAGATGAATCCTTTGTCAGTTGCTTTGTTTGCAGATACTTTCTCCCATTCTGAGGGTTGTCTTTTCGTCTTGCTTATGGTTTCCTTTGCTGTATAACATAACTTTAGAGTGAACCTAAAACGAGAAGGAAAATATAAATATGCAAATATATTTATGAATTTGGGCAAATTTATGCCAACTCAACCAAATTCATATCTAACCTTAAATTTCCTAGAAAGGCTAGAAGTTGGTGCTCTTTGAGTCTATTTTTTATTAACTATCAAAACTGTTAACTTGCCTGCAGAAATCTTATAAAAACTTGGAGAAAAAATATGAAAAGACTTTATATACTGTTCCAGGAGACTCTTAACTACATGCATTGGTAAAATCCTCGTGTTCAACTAATTTAATATATTGGAGAAAATGTTTTCTGTTATTAAAAGCATTAAATTCTTAATATATACGGGAGGGAAAAATGTAAAATGTATCGTATTTCTTCTCTATGTTCCAGCATCTGAAATATATTACTTTTGTTAAGTGGATTTTAAGGGTTAAGTCAAAAGGGTTCAGGAATACACAGACTATAGACTCATTTATTGTGTCTAAACTTAACCCCTTCACTATAGTATTAGGAAGAAATTCTGTTATCTTCCTGTTATTTTTAATTTCTCAACTACCACATAAATTTTTTTTTTATCCTTCCCTTAAGTAATATTTTCAGGATTAAGACTATCTCTCTCTGTCACTGCCCCTTAATCTTTCATTAGGATTTAATATAAACAAAGTTATGAATTAATTTACATTACTAGATTGTTGTTATATAATATCTTTGAATTTTGAGAGTTATTTTCGTTTTTCTGGAGATCAGTGTTGAAAATAACATGTATGTTTAATGATACTACACAATTTAAATTAAAAAGGAAAAAGAAAAAACGCTGATTTTATTGTTAAGCAGTGGTCTAAGGACCTGCCCTATAATAACTCATGGAATTCTCACAACCCTCTGAATTATGTCCCATTATTATTACCAATCAAATATTGCTGTTCAGAAACAGTATGTCAATTTCCCAAGATTACAGAGTTGGTAAACGGAGGAGCCAGGTCTCAGGCTTCAGAGCCTCTGCTCTTAGCAGCTATCTAGCCTCTTAATAATAAAAGCTTGGTTTGGGAAACTTTTTTTTTGTTGTTGTACAGCCTTCAGCACATTTTTTCTTTCTTTTTTTCTGGTAAAAGGTCAAGCAAGTAAATATTTTCTCTGCTGTTGTAGTATGGAAGCTGCTATAGAAAAATATGTCAATGAATGGACATGATTGTGTTCCAATAAAACTGTTATTTATGGGCATTGAATATTGAATTTTATGTAATCTTCATGTTACAAACTATTATTCTTTGGATTTTTTCCCCCAAGCATTTGAAGATATAAAGCCATACTTTGCTTGTGGGTCATGCAAGAATAGACAGTTGGCTGACTTGGCCTGCAGGCTCTGGTTGACTGACCCTTTCTGTAGTATATACTAGTGACAGCAAGAAACCTGAAACTTGGAAGGTAAGGTTACAGACATTATGAGGATGAATTTAGAAGCAATTGGCATGTCTCGACTGGGATCAATAATGGCTAAGGTGCAGCAAGTCCCACACTAATAAATAATCTGTCAGTGGTAAAGCAAAGGGGCAAATTTGTTAAGATAGCCTGACTATTATTATAACAAATCAACCCTAAAATCTCAGTGGCTTACAGAAGTTAATATGAGGAAGAGTGGAGGAAAAGACTGATAGATGGCTTTCCTGTTTCTTTTTATTTCGAAACAATGGTCAGTTCAGTTCCAAGAATAGCATTAATGTTTTGGTGTGCATTTTCTGCAAACAAGGACATTTTCCCACGTAATAATGATGCAATATAAAGATCAGGAAATTAACTCATATACGTTACTGTCATCGAATCCCCACACCCATTCAAGTTTTGTTGTCCCAATAAATGTCCAGGATTATACATTACTTTAGTTGTCAGGTCCCTTTAGTCCTTTTTAATCTGGAACATTTTTCCTCAGTCCTTGACCTTCATGGCCAGGGAATCTTTGAAGATTACATGACTATTATTTTGTAGAATATCCTCTATTTGTGTTTGTGTAAAGTTTGCTCATGATTAGATGCAGGTGATAACATTTTTGCCAGGGATACCTTAGAAGTGATTTTTTTTTTTCTTTTTTTTTTTCTTGTGGTACATGGGCCTCTCACTGTTGTGGCCTCTCCCGTTGTGGAGCATAGGCTCCAGACGCACAGGCCCAGCGGCCACAGCTCACGGGCCCAGCCGCTCCGCGGCATGTGGGATCTTCCCGGACCGGGGCACGAACCTGCGTCCCCTGCATCGGCAGGCGGACTCTCAACCACTGCGCCACCAGGGAAGCCCAGAAGTGATTTTTTGATTTCCTTGCATTTTATTAGATGGTACATGATTACAGTGGGCCTTATGAAAGCTGATGTTCATTTATTTTTGTTTTTTTCCATTTTCATTGAGATATGATTGACATATAGCACTGTATAAGTTTAAGGTGTACAGCAATAATGATTTGATTTACATATGTTTTGAAATTATTACCACAGTAAGTTTAGTTAACATCCATCATGACATATATGTGTAAAAATATATTTTTCCCTTGTGAATAGAGCTGTTAGAATTTACTCTCTTCGCTTTCAGTTATACCATACAGCAGTGTGAACTAGAGTCATCATGTTGTACATTACATCCCTAGTACTTAACTGATTTTATAACTGGAAGTTTGTACCCTTTGACCCCCTTCATCCAATTCCCCATCTTCCCACCCACCTTGTCTGGTAACCACAAATCTGATCTCTTTATGAGGTTTTGGTTTGTTCTTTGAGATTCCATGAGATCCTACAGTATCTGTCTTTTTCTGTCTGACTTCACTTAGCATAATGCCTTCAAGGTCCATATATGTTGTTGCAAATGGCAGGATTTCCTTCTTTTTTAATGGCTGAATAATACTTCTTTGTACTGATGTATTTATACCACAACTTCTTTATCCAGTCATCCACTTATGGACACTTTGTTTTTATGTCTTGGCTATTGTAAATAGTGCTTCTATGAACATGGATGTGCAGCCGTCTCTATGACATAGTGTTTTCAATTTCTTCGGCTATATTCCCAGAAGTGGAAATGCTGGATCCTATGGAAGTTCTAGTTTTAACTTTCTGAGGGACCTCCAAACTGTTTTCCATAGTGTCTGTACCAATTTACATTTCCACCACCAGTGCATGAGGGGTCCCTTTTCTCCACATCCTCTCCAGCATTTATCATCTCGTCTCTTTTTGAGGACCACATTGGTGAGGTGGTGAGGTAATACCTTACTGTAGTTTTGATTTGTATTTCCCTTAAGATTAGTGATTTTGAGCATCTTTTCGTGTATATGTTGGCTTTCATAAACCTTCTTTGGAAAAATGTCTGTTCAGGTCCTTTACTCATTTTTTTAATCAGATTGTTCAGGTTTGGTTGGTGGGTTGGTTGGTTTGATATTGAGTTATATAAGTTCTTTATTTTGGATATTAACCCCTTATCAGATATATGGTTTGCAAATATTTCCTTCCATCCCATAAGTTCTTTTCATTTTGTTGATCCTTTCTTTTGTTGTGCAGAGGGTTTTAGTTTGATGTGGTCCTACTATTTTTGATTTTGTTACTTGTGCTTTAGGTGTCATATCCGAAATATCACTGCCAAGACCTGTGTAATAGAGCTGACCATTTGTTTTCTTCTAGGAGTTCTATAGTTTTGGCCTCATATTTTAGTCTTTAATGCATCTTGAGGTAATTTTTGTGAGTGATGTAAAATAAGGGGTCTAGCTTACATGTGAATATCCAGTTTTTCTAGCACCATTTATTGATGAGACTGTCTTTTCTCCATTGGATCTTCTTGGCTCCCTTGTCAGATGTTGGTTGATCATACATGTATGGTTTAATTTCTGGGTTCTAAACTCTGTTCCATTGGTCTATGTGTCTGTTTTTGTGCTAGTGTCGTAATGCTTTGATTATTATACCTTTATAATATAGCTGGAAATCAGGAAGTATGATGCCTCCCACTTTATTCTTCTTTCTCAGGATTTCTGTGGTCTGTTGTTGTTTTATATAAATTTTAGGATTGTTTTTTCTATTTCGGTAAAAAAAATGCCTTTGGAATTTTGGTAGGGATTGCTTTGTAGTAGTATGGATATTTTAACAATATTAATTCTACCCATTCATGAACTCAGGATACCTTCCCATTTATTTGTGTCTTTTTGGATTTCTTTTATCAGTGCCTTGTGGTTTTTGATGTAGAGATCTTTCTCCTCCTTGGTTAAACTTATTTCTAATGTTTTATTATTTTTGATGCTATTCTTAATAGGATCATTTTCTTTGTTTCTTTTTCAGATAATTTGTTATTAGTGGAGAGAAACGCTATTAATTTTTGTATGTTAATTTTGTATCCTGGAACTTTACTGCCTTCATTAATTAGACATAACAGTTTGGTGGAGGCTTTAGGATTTTCTATACATAAAATCATGTCAGCTGCAAATGTAGCCAATTTTATTTCTTCCTTTCCAGTTCTGATGCTTTATTTATTGTTCTTGCCTGGCTGCTCGAGCTAGAACTTCCAGTACTATAATGAATAGGAGTTGTGAGAGTGGGCACTCTTGTGCTTTCCTGATCTTAGAGGAAAAGTTTTTCAACTTTTATTATTGAGTAAGATGTAAGCTGCGGGCTTGTTATATACAGGCTTTATTAAGTTGAGGCACTTTATTTCTATACCTAATTTGTTAAGTGTTCTTATCACGAACAGGTAATGAATTTTGTCAAATGCTTTTTCTGCATTTATTGAGATACTTTTTTCATTACATTAATACAATATAACACATATACTGATTTGTATATGTTGAACCATCCTTGTATCCCAGGGTTAAATCTCACTGATCATGGTGAAGGATGCTTTTAATGTGCTGCTGAATTCATTTTGTTAGTTTTTATTGAGAATTTTTGTATCTATATTCATCAGGGTTATTGGCCTGCAGTCTGTTTGTTTTTAGTAGTATCCCTTTCTAGCTTTGGTCTCAGGGTAATGCAGGTTCTGAAAAATAAATATGAGAGTGTTCCTTCCTCTGGCATTTTGTGGGAGATTTTGAGAAGGATTAATGTTAATTCTTTAAATGTTTGGTAAAATATATCAGTGAAGCCACTTGGTCCTGAGTTTTTCTTTGTTGGGAGATTTTTGATTACTGATTCCATCTCTTTACCAGTAGTTGGTCTTTTCAGATTTTCTATTTCTTCCTGATTCAATTTTGGCATATTGTACGTTTCAAGAATTTTTCCATACCTTCTAGATTTTCCAGTTTGTTGGCATATATTTGTTCACAGTAGGCTCTTATGATCCTTTGTATTTCTGTGATGTCACCTGTAATGTCTCTTTTTTCAGTTGTAATTTTGTTGATTTGGGTCCTCTCTTTTTTTCTTGCTAATCTTTTCAAAGAACCAACCCCAGTTTTGTTCATCTTCTCTATTGCTTTCCTGTTCTGTTTTACTTATTTCTGCTCTAATCTTTATTCTTTCTTTACTTCTGCTAACGTTGGGCTCAATTTGCTCTACCTCCCCTGTAATTTCTTTTTTGTTCTATTGGTTTTTCAGGAGAATGTTCTTTAATTTCCATGTATTCGTGAGTTTTCCAGTCTTCCTCCCGTTATTAATTTTTATTAATACCACAGGATCAGAGAACATATTCGTATGATTTCAATCTTCTTGAATTTGCTAAGACTTACGGACTAACACGTGATCTATCCTAGAAAATGTTCCATGTGTACTTGAGAAGAACATGTCTTCTGCTGCTGTCAGATAGTGTTCCGTATATGTCTGTCATGTTCATTTGATCTGTAGTGTTGTTCAGATCTGTTGTTTCCTTATTGATTTTCTGTCTGGATGACCTATCCATAGTTGAGAGTGGGATTTAAAGTCCTCAACTATAATTGTATTACTGTTTATTTCTCCTGTTAGCTTGGTTAGTTTTGTTTTATATATTTAGGTGCTCCAGTGTTGGGTGCATAAATATTTACAATTGTTATGTCTTCTTGACGGATTAACCCCTTTATCATTATAAAGACCTTCTATGTTTATTTTTACTATTTTTAGTTTAAAGTATATTTTTGTCTGACCTAAGTATAGCTCTTCCTTCCTTATTATGGTTACCATCTGCTTTCCAGCCCTTCACTCTCTATCACTTCATTCTCACTCTATGTGTGTCTTTAAGGCTAAAGTGAGTCTCTTATAGGCAGCATATTGTTGGATCTTCTTTTTTGATTCATTCAGCCATTCTATGTCTTTTGATTGGAGAATTATATCCATTTACATTTACAGTAGTTATCCATTTGTAAGGACTTACTTTTGCCATTTTGTTCATTGTTTTCTGGCTGTTCTGTAGATGCATTGCTCCTTGCTTCTTATCCCGGTCTCTTTTCTTGTGTCTTGATGTCTTTTGGCATCAGTATGCTTTGATGTATCGTGCTGTTTTATGTAATTACTACAGGCTTTTTCTTTGTGGTTCCCATGAGGCTTATATTAACACGCTATTTTAAGCTAATAGCAATTTAACATGGATAGCATTTCTAAACATTCACCTCCCCCTCACATTTTAGGGTATTGATGTTACACTTTACATACTTTTATATTGTGTATCCAATAACAGATTATTGTAGTTACGGTTATTTCTACCATGTTTGTTTTTAGCTTTTAAACAACTTGTAACTAAATTATGCACCATCATTACCATATTACAGAATCTAATTTTGACTAAAAACTTACATTATTTTCTTCTATTATTTGTTGTTGTGCTTTTAATTTCTATTTTATATCGTATTATAGTTGATTTATAATACTGTGTTAGTTTCAGGTGTACAGCAAAGTGATTCGGCTTATATATATATGTATATATATATACATATATATGTGTGTATATATATATATACATATATATATATATACCCATTGTTTTACAGATTCTTTTCCATATAGGTTATTACAGAATATTGAGTAGAGCTCCCTGTGCTATACAGTAGGTTCTTATCGGTTATCTATTTTATATATAGTAGTATGTATATGTTAATCCCAAACTCCTAATTTATCCCTCCCCCCAACCTTTCCCCTTTGGTAACCATAAGTTTGTTTTCTAAGTCTGTGAGTCTCTTTCTCTTTGGTAAATAAGTTCATTTGTATCATTTTTTTAGATTCCACGTATAAGTGATATCAAATGATATTTGTCTTTCTCTGACTTATTTCACTTAGTATGGTAACCTCTAGGTCCATCCATGCCATTGCAAATGGCATTATTTTGTTCTTTTTTGTGGCTAATAGTCCATTGTATATATGTACCACATCTTCTTTATCCACTCCTCTGTCGATGGACATTTTGGTTGCTTCCATGTCTTGGCTGTTGTAAACAGTGCTTCAATGAACATTGAGGTGCATGTATGTTTTCTAATTAAAGTTTTCTCCACATATATGTTAAGGAGTGGGATTGCTGGATCATATGGTAGTTCTATTTTTAGTTTTTTAAGGAACCTCCATACTGTTCTTCATAGTGGCTGTACCGATTTACATTGCCATCAGCAGTGTAGGAGGGTTCCCTTTTCTCCACACCCTCTCCAGCATTTATTGTTTATTTTCTTAACGAGGGCCATTCTGACTGGTGTGAGGTGAGATTTCATTGTAGTTTTGATTTGCATTCCTCTGATAATTAGTGATGTTGAGCATCTTTTCATGTGCCTCTTGGCCATCTGTATGTCTTCTTTGGAGACATGTCTATTTAGATCTTCTTCCTATTTAGATCTTCTGCCTATTTTGATAGGATTGTTCTGACGTAGAGCTGCATGAGCTGTTTGTATATTTTGGAGATTAACCCCTTGTTGGTCACTTTGTTTACACATATTTTCTCCCATTCTCTGGGTTGTTTTTTCATTTTGTTTATGGTTTTCTTTGCTGTGCAGAAGCTTTTGAGTTTAATTATGTCCCATTTGTTAATTTTTATTTTCATTACTCTAAGAGGTGGTTCAAAAAATATCATACGGCGATTTGTGTCAAAGACTGTTCTGCCTATGTTTTCCTCTAAGAGTTTTATAGCATCTGACCTCACATTTAGGTCTTTGACCCATTTTGAGTTCCTTTTTGCATACAGTGTTAAAGAATGAAATTAGAACACTCTCTAACATGTAGCTGTCCAGTTTTCCCAGAACCACTTATTGAAGAGACTTTCTTTTCTCCATTGTATATTCTTGCTTCCTTTGTTGTAGATTAGTTGACCATAGGTGCATGAATTTATTTCTGCGCTTTCTATCCTGGTCCATTGATCTATGTTTCTGTTTTTGTGCCAGTACCATACTGTTTTGATTACTGTAGCTTTGTAGTATAGACTGAAGTCAGGGAGTCTCCAGTTCTGTGTTTCTTTCTCAGGATTTCCTTGGCTATTCAAGGTCTTTTGTGTTTCCATATAATTTTAGAATTGTTCTAGTTCTGTGAAAAATGCCACTGGTAATTTGACAGGGATTGTATTAAATCTGTAGATTACTTTTGGTAGTATAGTCATTTTGACAATATTGATTCTTGCAATCCAAGAACATGGTATATCCTTCCACCTGTTTGTGTCATATCTGATTTCTTTTATCAACATTCTTATATAGTCTGCAGTGTATAGCTCTTTGGTCTCCTTAGGTAGGTTTATTCCTAAGTATTTTATTCTTTTTGATGTGATGGTAAATGGGATTGTTTCCTTAATTTCTCTTTCTGATCTCTCTTTTTTAGTGTATAGGAATGCAAGGGATTTCTGGGTGTTAACTTTGTATCCTGCAACTTTACCATATTCATTGATGAGCTTTAGTAGTTTTCTGGTAGCCTCTCTAGGATTTTCTATGTATAGTATCATGTCACCTGCAAACAGTTACAGTTTTACTTCTTCTTTTCCAATTTGGATACATTTTATTTCTTTTTCTTCTCTGATTGCTGTCTAGGACTTCCAAAAAACTATGTTGGATAAGAAAGGTGACAGAGGACATCCTTGCCTTGTTCCTGATCTTAGAGGAGATGACTTCAGCTTTTCACCACTGAGAATGATGTTAGCTGTTGGTTTGTCATATATGGCCTTTATTATGTTGAGGTAAGTTCCATCTATGCCCACCTTCTACAGAGCTTTTATTATAAATCGGTTTTGAATTTTGTCAAAAGCTTTTTCTGCATCTCTTGAGATGATCCCATGGTTTTTATTCTTCAATTTGTTTTTCTTTTTAACATCTGTATTGGAGTGTAATTGCTTTACAATGGTGTGTTCATTTCTGCTGTATAACAAATCAGCTATACATATACATATATTCCCATATCTCCTCCCTCTTGCATCTCCCTCTCACCCTCCCTATCCCTCCCCTCTAGGTGGACACAGAGCACTAAGCTGATCTCCCTGTGCTATGCGGCTACTTCCCACTAGCTATCTGTTTTACGTTTGGTAGTGAGTATATGTCCATGCCACTCTCTCACTTCGTCCCAGCTTACCCTTCCCCCTCACCATGTCAAGTCCATTCTGTACATCTGCATCTTTATTCCTGTCCTCCTCCTACGTTCCTCAGAACCATTATTTTTTTTAAGATACCATATATATGCGTTAGCATATAGTATTTGTTTTTCTCTTTCTGACTTACTTCACTCTGTATGACAGACTCTGGGTCCATCCACCTCACTACAAATAACTCAATTTCGTTTCATTTTATGGCTGAGTAATATTCCATTGTATATATGTGCCACATCTTCTTTATCCATTCATCTGTCGATGGACATTTAGGTTGCTTCCATGTCCTGGCTATTGTAAATAGAGCTGCAATGAACATTGTGGTACATGACTCTTTTTGAATTATGGTTTTCTCAGGGTATATGCCCAGTAGTGGGATTGCTGGGTCGTATGGTAGTTCTGTTTTTCATTTTTTAAGGAACTTCCAAACTGTTCTCCATAGTGGCTGTATCAATTTACATTCCCACCAACACTGCAAGAGGGTTCCCTTTTCTCCACACCCTCTCCAGCATTTATTGTTTGTAGATTTTTTGATGATGGCCATTCTGACTGGTGTGAGGTGATACCTCATTGTAGTTTTGATCAGCATTTCTCTAATGATTATTGATGTTGGGCATTCTTTCAAGTGTTTGTTGGCAATCTGTATATCTTCTTTGGAGAAATGTCTATTTAGGTCTTCTGCCCATTTTTGGATTGGGTTTTTTGTTTTTTTGATATTGAGCTGCATGAGCTGCTTGTATATTTTGGTGATTAGTCCTTTGTCAGTTGCTTCATTAGCAAATATTTTCAACCATTCTGAGAGTTGTCTTTTCATCTGTGCAAAAAGCTTTTAAGTTTCATTAGGTCCCATTTGTTTATTTTTGTTTTTATTTCCATTTCTGTAGGAGGTGGGTCACAAAAGATCTTGCTGTGGTTTATGTCAAAGAGTGTTTTTTCTATGTTTTCCTCTAAGAGTTTGATAGTGTCTGGTCTTACATTTAAGTCTTTAATCCATTTTGAGTTTATTTTTGTGTATGGTGTTAGGGAGTGTTCTAACTTCATTCTTTTATATGTAGCTGTCCAGTTTTCCCAGCACCACTTATTGAAGAGGCTGTCTTTTCTCCATTGTATATTCTTGCCTCCTTTATCAAAGATAAGGTGACCATAGGTGTGTGGGTTTATCTCTGTGCTTTCTATCCTGTTCCATTGATCTGTATTTCTGTTTTTGTGCCAGTACCAAACTGTCTTGATTATATATATTGTAGTATAGTCTGAAGTCAGGGAGCCTGATTCCTCCAGCTCCTTTTTTCTTTCTCAGGATTTCTTTGGCTATTCAGAGTCTTTTGTGTTTCCATGCAAGTTGTGCAATTTTTTGTTCTAATTCTTGAAAAATGCCATTGGTATTTTGATAGGGATTGCATTGAATCTGTAGATTGCTTTGCATAGTATAGTCCTTTTCACAATGTTGATTCTTCCAATCCAAGAACATATATCTCTCCATCTGATTGTATCACCTTTTATTTCTTTCATCAGTGTCTTATAGTTTTCTGCATACAGGTCTTTTGTCTCCTTAGGCAGGTTTAATCCTAGGTATTTTATTCTTTTTGTTGTTGCAGTGGTAAATGGGAGTGTTTCCTCAATTTCTCTTTCAGATTTTTCATCATTGGTGTATAGGAATCCATGAGATTTCTGTGCATTAATTTTGTATCCTGTTACTTTACCGAATTCATTGATTAGCTCCAGTTGTTTTCTGGTAGCATCTTTAGTATTCTCTATGTATTATATCATGTCATCTGCAAACAGTGACAGTTTTACTTCTTTTCCAATTTGCATTCCTTTTATTTCTTGTTCTACTCTGATTGCCATGACTAGGACTTCTAGAACTGTGTTGGATAAAAGAGGTGACAGTGGACATCCTTGCCTTTTTCCAGATCTTAGAGGAAACACCTTCAGCTTTTCACCCTTGAGAATGATGTTACCTGTGGGTTTGTCATATATGGCCTTTAGTATGTTGAGGTAAGTTCCGTCTATGCCCACTTTCTAGAGAGCTTTTATTGTAAATTGGTGTTGAATTTTGTCAAAAGCTTTTTCTGCATCTATTGAGATGATCATACGGTTTTTATTCTCCAATTTGTTGATGTGGTGTATCATACTAATTGATTTGCAGATATTGAAGAATCCTTACATCCCTGGGATAAAATCCCACTTGATCATGATGTATTATCCTTTTACTGTGTTGTTGGATTCAGTTTGCTAGTATTTTGTTCAGGATTTTCATGTCTATGTTTATCAGTGATATTGACCTATAATTCTTTTTTTGTGATATCTTTGTCTGGGTTTGGTATCAGGGTGATAGTGTCCTCACAGAATGACTTGGGAGTTTTCCTTCTTCTGCAGTGTTTTGGAAGAGTTTCAGAAGGATAGGTGTTAACTCTTCTGTAAATGTTTGATAGAATTCTCCTGTGAAGCCATCTGGTCCTGGACTTTCATTTGTTGGGATTTTTAAAATCACAGTTTCAATTTCAGTAATTGCGATCGGTCTGTTCATATTTTCTGTTTCTTCCTGGTTCATTTTGGAAGGATGTACCTTTCTAAGAATTTGTCCATTGCTTCTATGTTGTCCATTTTATTGGCATATAGTTTTTTGTAGTAGTCTCTTATGATCCTTTGTATTTCTGTAGTGTGCATTGAAATTTCTCCTTTTTCATTTCTAATTTTATTGATTTGAGTCCTCTCCCTTTTTTTTTAACATCTTTATTGGAGTATAATTGCTTTACAATGGTGTGTTAGTTTCTGCTTTATAACAAAGTGAATCAGTTATACATATACATATGTTCCCATATCTCTTCCCTCTTGCGTCTCCCTCCCTCCCTATCCCACCCCTCCAGGCGGTCACAGAGCACCGAGCTGATCTCCCTGTGCTATGCGGCTGCTTCCCACTAGCTATCTACCTTACATTTGGTAGTGTATATATGTCCATGCCACTCTCTTACTTTGTCCCAGCTTACCCTTCCCCCTCCCCATATCCTCAAGTCCATTCTCTAGTAGGTCTGTGTCTTTATTCCTGTCTTACCCCTAGGTTCTTCATCACATTTTTTTTTCTTAAATTCCATATATATGTGTTAGCATATGGTATTTGTCTTTCTCTTTCTGACTTACTTCACTCTGTATGACAGACTCTAGGTCTATCCACCTCATTACAAATAGCTCAATTTCGTTTCTTTTTTTGGCTGAGTAATATTCCATTGTATATATGTGCCACATCTTCTTTATCCATTTATCTGATGACCTTTTTTTTTTTTTTTGCTGAGTCTGGCTTAAGGTTTATCTTCTCAGAGAACCAGCTTTTAGTTTCATTGATCTTTGCTATTGTTTCTTTGTCTCTTTCATTTATTTCTGCTCTGATCTTTATGATTTCTTTCCTTCTACTAGGTTTTGTTTGTGCTTCCTTCTCTAGTTGCTTTAGGTGTAAGGTTAGGTTGTTTGTTTGAGATTTTTCTTGTTTCCTGAAGTAAGATTGTATTGTTATAAGCTTCCCTCTTACAACTGCTTTTGCTGTATCCCAAAGGTTTTGGACTGTCATTTGTCTCGAAGTATTTTTTGATTTCCTCTTTGATTTCTTTAGTGATCCATTGGTTGTTTAGTAACATATTGTTTAGCCTCCATGTGTTTGTGTTTTTTACAGTTTTTTTTCTTGTAGTTGATTTTTAATATCAGAGCATTTTGGTCGGAAAAGATGCTTGACATGATTTGTTTTCTTATATTTACTGAGGCTTGATTTGTGGCCCAAGATGTGATCTGTCCTGGAGAATGTTCCATGTGCATTTGAGAAGAAAGTGTATTTGGCTGCTTTCAGATGGACTGTTCTATAAGTATCAGTTAAGTCCATCTGGTCTAGTGTGTCATTTAAGGCCTGTGTTTCCTTATTGATTTTCTGTCTGGATGATCTGTCCATTGATGTAAGTGCAGTGTTAAAGTCCCCCACTATTAGGGTACTTTTACTTCCACTCAAAGAACTCCCTTTAGCATTTCTTGTAAGTCAGAGTTAGTGGCAATGAATGCCCTCAGCTTTTGTTTGTTTGGGAAAGTATTTCTCCCTTCTTAATTTTTGAAGGATGGTTTTGCCAGATATAGATTTCTTGGTTGGTGGGGACTTCTTCGTTTCAACATTTTAATATAGTATTCCATTTTTCTCTTGGCCTGAAAAGTTGCTGCTGAAAAATCTGCCAAGTCTTAGGGAGGCTCCCTTTTATTTAAGTGTCTCTTTTCCTTTGCTGCTTTCAAAATTCTTTCTTTGTTTTTGACTTTTGACAATTTAATTGTAATGTGTCTAGGTGTAGCCCTGTTTGGGAACTTTGGAGTCTCATGTGTCTGGATGTCCATTTCTCTCCCCAGGTTTGGGAAGTTGTCAGCCATTATTGCTTTAAATACACTTTCTGTTTTCCTTCTGGAATTCCCATATTGTTTCTTTTGGCTGTGTCCAATAAGTTCCATAGGCTTTGTTCACTTTCTCCTTTTGGCTTCTCTTACTGGGTAATTTCAAACATCCTGTGTTCTAGGTCACTGATTCTTCTGCATGATTGAGTCTGCTCTTGAAGCTCTCTGTTGAGTTCTTCAGTCATTTTATTTTTAAACTCTGGGATTTCTGGGGTTTTTTTCCCCCAATGGTCTCTCTTTCTTCATTGAACTTCTCATTTTGTTCATGCATTGTTCTCCTGATTTCATTTAGTTGTCTGGATTTTCTGGTATTTCACTAAAATTTAAGAGGATTAGTCTGAACTATTTATTTGTCTGACACTTCATATACCTCTTTCTTTAGGGTCAGTTATTGGAGCTTATTAATTAGTTTCCTTTGGTGGTATCACGTTTACCTCATTTTTTATGGTCCTTGATTTCTTTCACTGGTATCTGTGAATTTGAGTAAGGAAGTGTTATCCTCTTCCAGACTTTACAGTTTCACTGTGGCAGAGACAGTTTTGGTTTTTTTTTAACCAGTCAGCTCAGTTTGAGTTTCTGGATGTGTCCACAGGTAATTGCCTTGGGCAGGTTTGGCTTGATATCAGGGACTATTTTTGGGTGAGGCAACTGTCTGAGCTCTGAGGTCAGAGTGGGATATCTGCTAGCGGAGGAGATTTAGATAGGATTGCTGGCTTTCTTCCCTGCCCGTTGGGACTGGGTTCTATATTTATTTAGTAGTAGCTGGGGGCTATGAATTAGCTCACCTGCCCTGGCAGGGCAGCAGAACTGTCCCCAGGACCTGCACAGCTTCTTGTTTGGGGACCCAAATCAGGCAAAACTATGCACTGAACTCCCTGGCCAGAGAAACCACCAATTTTGCTCTGCAGATGGGGCTGTGCTCTCTGATCATCATCTTATACTTTAAACAGATCTGCTGGGTGGGCTCTGGTTAGATCACCTGGTTGGGAGGGCCTGAAGCTGGGTTTAGCAATGAACATGGCTATGAATTAGTTTCCTTGCCAGGGCAGCGTGGGCGAACTGGATCCAAATCAGTAAGGCTCTTTTTGCTCTTGACTGAAGTTGACCTGCACCCCCAAGTTCCCTGGCCAAGTGGGGCCACTAGCTTTGCTCTGTGGACAATGAACTCTGCCTGCTGGACTCTTCCGTTGAGCATTATTGGGCTACATGGCTCTCCAGTCAGATGACGCAAGGAGCTATACTCAGCAATAGATGGGGCTGTGAATTAGCTCACCTGCCTGGGCAGGGGCCGAATAGGCTCCAGAGCTAAGAGGCTCCTGGTCTGAGGACCCGAATCAGGCTGACCTGCACCCTGCCACGTTCCCTGGTCAGACTGCACCTCCATCTTGGCTCTGCAGATGAGCAAAGCTGCTAGTCGGGATTACTATTTGGGCACTGCAGGTAGGAACTTGGTCTGCCAAGATCTGAGTGTTGATTGTTGGAAGCCCTTTCCTCCTTCTCTGTCATAATTAGATTCCCAGCAGTAAAGTCTGTCACATTCCCCCATGGGGCAGTACCAGAATGGGGGCTCCCAAGAAGTGACCGACAATGCTGGGGGAGATGGATGTTTACCCTGGGTTCTCCTTCTCCTCTGGAGGAACCACAGGCTCAGGGACAACCATTCCGTGGGATGCTATGCTGGCCTGAGGGAGGGGCAACGTGGTCAGCATATGGCTACTTTTCTTACCTTCTGATGCCATCTGTCTTGGTCTCTGGTGCAGGGGGTGCTTCCTCCTTCAGTCCCGTGTTCTACGATTTTTTCATTCATGTCTTGCCTCTGAATAGTTGTTAGTTGTTCTTCTTGTGCTGGGGAGCAAAGTCAGGAATGACTAGGTCACAATCTTGGTGATATCACTCTTTAGAAGCATTTCTTTATATGTTCATTTGGGAACCCAAATGATGGGGGATCTACCATCTTCAGCAGAAGCTCCAGATGTCACCTTGGAAGGCTTGATTCTGAGCAAAAATCAGGATTATAGGATCTATTAAGAGGTTTTTATGGGCCAGGGCTAGAATTGCTATAAGAACTTTGGTCCACGTTCCACTGGTCAGAACCCAGTCACATGGACATAAGATGTTTAAGGAAGATTGGAAAAAAAATAATATTGTCTACTCAGGCAGTTGCTATCAGTAGGAATTGTACACAATGATTAGGGAGCAAAAATTTTTGGCAGACAACTAGCCATCTTTGCCACAGGAGATTTAAAAATATATAAGCCCAGATTAACACAACATTGTAAAGCAACTATTCTCCACTAAAAATTAATTTTAAAAGTATTTAAAGGTCCTATTCATGTTGTCTAGTATGTAGTTGAAAAGATATAACTCTCATAGAAGGTCCGCTTTTGTAGCATGTTCAAATATATTATACCCTGTCTGAAGATTCCTTTACCTGAAGGGAATGATTTGAATATTTACGTAGAAGCTAGAAAAAGGGTGGCAAAGAAGAAAATTTTAGTATCTTCAGCAGTTCTAGTAAAGAACCTATAACGACCAGTAGAGTTAAGCATCTAGACCTCTTGACAGGCATATCTTTTTAAGAGAATACATGCATCAAACTTGTGTGTTGGTGATGGTAGCCATCCAGATTACCCAGTAAGCCTTACCCTGATTGTATACTTACTTAACGTAAGATCATCTAATAATCATATGATTTCCCACATAATTTTTCTTATAGGAAAAGAAGATGATACCAGCTAACAAGTATTCTCTTTTGCCTGCCTGTTTTATTTCTCTCTGTAAGACAATTAATTAGTATTTTGGTTAATATATAGGTTTTAGAGTTTTATAGCACTAATTTCATCATCCAATTTCTAATCAATTGGGAAATAAGACCAACAGAGTGAGGCAGATGAGAGATCAAATATGACTTTTTTAAATTAATAAAGTTAGTGTTGGAAAATGGGGCATATATCTGCGGTCAAGTGGATTACTGTATTTTGAAAAATTACACAGGTTTACCCTTCCAATTAAGGCAATGGTGTCAGGATGCAGACCATCCTCTATAGAGCTTCCCCTGCACAGTTTATGGCAACAAGAAGCGAAGGATAGCATTGGAAACATGCTGGCAGCTCAAAGAAAGTGGCACAAGCATGCCCAAACTAGCAAGTCAGAGAAGTCATCTATTTTCCATGAAGCAGAGAAATGTTAGAAGAATTAAACTAGAAGAGCTCATGTGAAACTAATTTGATTGGGGGCAGCTGAAGACAGCAGCGTTAACATATTACAAATGATTTAGCCTCCTAGAGATAACCAGTGACCTACGGCTGTATGTAATTTGTTTTATTTGTAGGTCTGAGAACCAAGGTTTATACTGCAGAAAACAGTGAGTGTTTTCTAAGTAAGTGCTTAGGCATCATTTTCAAATAATATTTCTATCTCATTGCTCCTTACCTTCAGCAGTTTCTAATATGTATAGTTTCTTATAATACTTGTTAAAGCAACATTCTTATTTTGTCCAACCACTTTTGATACAGAGCAGTTAGTCTTAACATACAAATAGATGCTCATTTTTTCTATCAGAGCATTTGTGTATTTCCAAAAGTTTAAATCGTACATCTGAATGAAAATAGGAAACAACGGAAAACATGTAAGATGCTGTTACATTAAGGATGATTTCAAAGTTATATTGCCAGTAAGAAATTTCTTAAGATAGATGATAGGAAGAAAAAAATTAGTATCATGATATACTGAATGAGAGCACAATAAGATTTTAAAGATCTATTAATTACTGAGGGTTTACAGTTGAAAGGCAGATGTGGTGCTGATGCAAAAATCAAAGAAAATGGTCTGCTATGCCAAGGAAGCAAAACACTACTTCAGCAAAGCTGAAAAATTAAGCACTGACTCATGGAAATAAGACACTGAGGAAACATTTTTGTACCTTTTGCCTTTAAAAGATACAAGGAAACCTTTGAGAAAGGAATAAAGTAAATTATTTGACATTGTTTGGGCAAGTGACATTTAGAAGTTGCATATTTTAATTTTAGCATGCTCTCCTTTTCTTATGGAAGACTAATGCGATAGCAGATAGTTGCTCGTTCATTTAATCGTATAGTAACTCAGTAAAAGAGTGAATATTGCTATTAGTATATCCAGAAATAATTTTTCTTTAAACAATTTGGAGTTCTATTTCAAACAAACAAACACTTTTCATAATTTTGCAGTACGGCACGTAAGTAAGTTGCAACTTCATTTAAACGTACTGTGAACAATCCATTGCAGTGAAAGTGACACAGACCTTTCCCCAATGGTCGTCAGGTAATTGATGCTTTATGTGAAAGAATCAATGCAGAGCAAGAAGTTTACTTCTGGCTTCACGGAAATAGTCATTAAACTGTGATTTACATATACAACCAAGTGAGTTGGATTAAATTTATAAAGTGAAATTCAGAAAAGAT
The DNA here is from genome assembly GCF_011762595.2 of Tursiops truncatus. Classification (NCBI taxonomy): domain Eukaryota; kingdom Metazoa; phylum Chordata; class Mammalia; order Artiodactyla; family Delphinidae; genus Tursiops; species Tursiops truncatus. Next base: position 5,958,060 of record NC_047038.1, read on the forward strand.
ATATTCAGTGGCCAAAATGAGAAAGGAAGAAAGAAAGCTGTTGGTAAAGCAGTAGCCTGTGTATACTACATTTCTTCTGAAACCCGGTAGAACATTATGGATAAAGGAAGGAAGGGTATTGATGCACCATCTCTGTTTCTAAGCCAAGAAGAGCATCCTGGTGATGAATCGTAACGGAGGCTAGAATATGAGTAGCATCCAGTTTTACAGCAGGGGATGGAATGGACTAAACAGAAATCAACACGAACCATCATACAAAATACCCAAGCACTACAAGCGTCACTGAGAAGTAACATCCTCTGTCTGGGTGACTGCTTGTCCTGAGGGTGGAATGCCAAAAGCTGAATTGTCAGCGTTTTCTTCCTGAAGTTGTTCTTCCTGAAGTTGTGATCACAGATCAATATCCATTTACTTGCCTTAACCACTGCTGAACAAACAGCTGTGCCGTAGAGAATTACCTCGTTCAAAGATGAAGTGGAGACAAAGAAGAACACATGCACAGATACGGTAGAAAACGGAGGAGTGATTGATAATGAAAGTCCAGATGAATTGTTAGGTGTAACACACCTCAGAAAAAATAATTCTGTCCAGGTAACAGAAAACATTTCACACAAATACATCTACATACCCTTAAATAAACCAAAGGAAAAATTCTAATATAAAAAGGAGATTGCAGTAGTGATTAACAAAGAGAGGAGACATACTAGCAGATCAAATAGGAATCAGCAAAACACAGAAAACAGAGAAATAAAATAAAACCACTACAGAAATGAAAACTACATTTGAACCAGAAAGAAACAGAATAAATACTACTGAAAAGAGAGATAGGAACAAGGACAAACACAAGGTGACTATGAAAAACAAATTACTTAAAAACATTTTAATAACTGTGCTTAATGAGATGATAGACATGGAAAAACATAGGTAAACAAATGGGTGGATTTCTAAAAGAAGAGAATATTTTAAAAATCAAAAGGAATAAGATATTTCCTGAAATAATAGACGAATTGACTCTCTAGACCAAAAATGCAAAATTTGTTCCAGGAAAAGTTGATTTAAAATGACGAACACTGATACATATGTTGATAACATTATTGAACTTGAAGGATCAAGAAAGAAACCTATGGTATTCAGACAGAAAAATTAAATTACTTGTAAAGGTGAAGCATAAAATAACTGGCTCCAGGATTCTCCTCAGTAAATTTGATGTAAGCCAACCGTTGAGCTATATAGAGAGTGTTCCTGAAAATTTCGTAACACTCATGTTTTTATTCACTTAAAATATGAGTGGGAGTTCTGGTTCAAGATGACGATGTATGAAGACCCTGAACTCACCTCCGTCCACAGACACACTGAATCTATGCTACCTATGGAGCAATATCCCCTGAGGAAGAAGAAAAAACCTAGCTGAGCAGCTCCTGCGTAGCAGGTAAGTGAGAAGGAAAACTCATCAAAGTGGGTAGGAGAGGCTGAGTCAAACTCAGCAGAATCCCCACCACCCCACAGTGGTGACTCACAGGAGGGGACCCCAAACCCCACCTTCTGCCTGAGAAGCAGAAGGTGTGAACTACACACTGAGCACCCCAACTTTGAAGACTTCCACCTGAGAGACAAGACACCAAAGCATCTAGTTTTGAAAGCTAACATGGCTTGCATCCCTGAGAACCAGAGGGCTAGAGTGAACGCAGCAACGGTTCCTAAAGGGCTCTCACACTCAGACTCACCTGCCCTAAAGCCCAGCGCCGAGGCAGCCAACCGAAAAGCACCCAGACTTTCTGTGAAAGAGGTTATATGCTTCTAGCGTTGATGTGAGGTGCAGGCCTCTGATTGACACACATTAGGAGCCAACTGAAATACTCTCCGGGGATAAATTCTCACAGGCACCATCCTTACACTCTCCCTGTGCCTCACTCACTGCTATCTTCCAGAAAGATCTTGAACCCTTGTTGGTACCCTGATGTTTGTGGCTGCTGCCCAAAGGACACCCCTATGTCACCGGGCTCTGGTGGCCAGAGGGGCTTATGCTCTCAGACCCCACAGGCCTGTAAGAAACTGAGAAAGAATTCGTAACTGGTTACCAACTCCAGGGCACAGCAAGAGGCAGCAAACAGAAATGCCCAGTCTTTCTATGAAAGACGCCTAGGAGCTAATATTCGTAGGTACAGTCTGAGAGGCAGGGTTGTACTTCAACACATATGTAAGGGCCGACTTCAATCGTCTCCAGAGGCCTCAGAGGATGGGCGATATCTTTGTGCTGTCCCTCTGCCATGCCCCAGAGTGCCAACATCTCCCAGAAGGGAACCTGTACACGTGTCTGGTGCCCCAGCTTTGTAGCTGCTGCCCAGGGGATGCCCTGTGATCGTCTGGCTGTGGTGGCCAGTGGGGCTTGAATTCCTGAGTCCCATGGCACTGTACCAATGGAAAGACAGTTCTTGGCTGGCTGCCACCTCCATGGCACAGTACAGACGGCAGACTGAAACACATCCAAAGTCTTTCTGTGAAAGAGGACTATGATTGACTTGTCCTGGAAGCCTGAAGGGCGGGCATCTCCTTTGGCACACAATTAGGTGCCTACTGAGGTGCTATCCAGGGACGAAAGCTAGTGGGCGCTGTCTTTGCTCTCTTTCCCTGAATCACTATGGCTCACCAGTATCTCACAGAAAGGAGCTCGTACACTCTTCTGACACCTCAACTTTTGTGGCTGCACGCAGGAAACACCTCTAAATTACTTAGCTCTGGCTGCCAGTGAGACTTACGCTTGCAAGGTGCCAAGAATTTGCAACGGGAACAGGGTAGTCTCTTCAATAAATACTGTGGGAAAACTGGACAGTCACATACAAAAGAATGAAACCTGGATCACCATCTTATACCATTAACAAATAACTCAAAATGGATGAAAGACTTGAACATAAGACCTGAAACCATAAACTCCTAGAGGAAAACATAGGCACTAAGCTTTTTACATTGGTCTTGATATTTTTTTGAATTTGACACCAAAAGCAACAAAAGCAAAAATAAACAAGTGGGACTACATCAAATTAAAATGCTTCTGCACAGAAAAGGAAACCACTAACACAATGAAAAAAACAGCCTACTGAATGAGAAAAAATATTTGCAAGTGATGTATCTGATATCTGAATTCTTTACATATTTTTTGCATCTGTAACTCAATAACAAAGAAACAGGCAATCCATTAAAAAATAGGCAGAGGGCCTAAACAGACATTTTTCCAGAGAAGACATACAGATGGCCAACAGGTACGTGGAAAGATGCTCAACATCACTTATCATCAGGGAAATAAAAATCAACACCACAGTGAGATGTCACCTCACACCAGTTAGAATGGATATTATTGAAAAGACAAATGAAATAACCAATGAAATATGACATAACAAATGTTGGCAAGGATGTGAGGAAAAAGGAATGTGCACTGTTGGCGGGAATGTAAATTGGTACAGCCACTATGGAAAACAATATGGACGTTCCTCAAAAAATTAAAAATAGAACTACCGTATAATTCAGCAATTTCACTTCTGGGTATTTGTCCTAAGAAGACCAAAACAGTATCAAAAAGATATCTGCCCAATTCACTGAAGTGTAATTACCATAGCCAAGATAGGGAAGCATCCCAAGTTTCCACTGGTGGATGAATGGATAAAGAAAGCATATAGAGATATAGAGATAGATAGATAGGGATATAAACACACACACACTGGAATATTATTCAGCCTTGAAAAAAAGAAAATATTGCCATTTGCAATAATATGGATGGATCCTAGGGCGTTCATGCTAAGTGAAATAAGTCAGAGAAAGACAGATACTACATGATCTCATTCACATACAGAATCTAAAGAAAACCCCGCAGAAGACACAACCAACCAAGCTCATGGATACAGACAACAGATTGGTGATTGCTAGATGTGGGGTGTGTGATGGGTGAAATGGATGAAGATCAAAAGCTTCCAGTTATAAAATAAGCCATGGGGATGTAATGTACAGTATGGTGACTACGGTTATACTGTATTGTAGATTTGAAAGTTGCTAAGAGTAAATCTTAAAAGTTTTCATCACAAGAAAAACTTTGTAACTTTGTAACATGATGAATATTAACTAGACTTATTGTGGTGATCATTCTGCAATATATGTAAATGTTGAATCATTATGTTGTAGACCTGAAACTAATATATTGTTACATGTCAATTATATCCCAATTAAAAATAATTAAAATTTTAAAAACATGAATATAAAGTATTTCCTAAGTATATACATTTAACAAATATAGACATGTATAAACCTTTCTTGATAAAAATTATTTGATAAAGATATTCAACCAAGAGATAAATTTAGCATATACAAATCAGGAATCATGCAACCATATTTTAAAGGTGGTGTTTCTTTATATAGAAATATATATATATATATATATATACACATAGAGAGAGAGAGAGAGAGAGAGAGAGGGAGAGAGAGAGAGAGAGAGAGAATAAATATAAAAATAAATCTAGGAGAATCTAGGAGAAATTTGGGGATTACTGATACAGAGATGACAATGGTTTAAAGCTTATTGATACAGAGATGACAATGTCTTGGGAGAATCTCTCTCTTTCTCTCTCAAAGGATCCTTTCCCCCTTCTCCTTCTCAATATTCAATGAGTTATAGAAGATGCAAATTTTCATTTGTGCTGTGTAAGAGCCAGTAATATCTTTTACTATGTTTAGTGGCTGTTTAAACAAATCGTTCTGTAACTCTGAAAGAATAAGAAATCTCTAACTACATTCTTTGTTCCTCATTTGTAATGGTACCTGTGAAATGGACATTTACAGACTCTGATTTGTACTTACCTTTCTTCGTGCAATGCCTCTATTCAATCTTTTTCAACTTACTTTATTAATTGTACATCCTTACATCCTAACCCTTTTTGTGTATCATAGATTTCTTTCCAAAGAATCATTTCTTTGTCCTGCATGTCACCAATAAGTTCTTCAAAGTTTCTAAAATTTCATGAAATACACACCAAACAGGTGCTAAACTGAATTCAGTTTAATCATATCAGACCAAAAAAATCTTTATCGAACTAACTCAAAACGGCTTTTTCTGTAGGTAAACCACCAGAAAGAAGAAAATATCAGTTTTACAGCTCATTCATCCCCAAATATTTATGGACAGTCTTCATTATCAGTGACAAGTTGATGTCTGGCAAATTATGTATCTGTGCTTCTTTATTTGTTAAACGTTAAATTAAGTAGCGATAATGCTATCAGTAAAATTTTTTAAAGGACATTAACTCACAGAATTATGATGATTGAATTAAATGATGCAATGAGAAATCTCTCAAGTTAGTGCCTGCGATGTATCAAATGCTCAGTAATTATTCAGTTTGCTTCTCCCAGAGAATTGGCCCACCCAATGCATTCACATAAAACAGCCCTACTCTCTACAAGGTGTAAAGCCAAGCGCTCCCAACAGGATAGCGCTCCCCAAACAAGACGCTTCTAGCCAGAAATCGCTTTGGGGAATACAAAACTGTATCGCCTCTTTCTTTTCAGGTCTGAGAAATGTAGCTTGGATAGGTCTCCCTTCCACAGAGTGACATTTTGGCCTTTGCTCTGTCTTCCTGCTTGTCTAAATCCTGTTTTCTGCCAATTCTCTTTCAAGACTGACAGGATTCCAGGTGCTGTTGCTGCCAGGTCTACAACATCTTGCCCGTTTGGCATCACAGGACTGGAAGGACAGTTTATACGAGACAGAGATCCTTACTGCCTGCTGTGGCAAGGAGCCTGTGACTGTGGTCATCTTGGCTGTTCACTTTCTCTATGTGGGATCTGGCTGTCTTCTTGGATTACCCTGTCTTGGACTTGGACGCAGAGCTTCTGAGATTAATACCATGAGTCTTCCCTGATACACTACCCAGACTATTTTGTCCATTATATAAATGCTCACAGCTTGTTATTTATCAGACACTGCGGAAACAAAAATTAATTATCGAGTACCACACTAAGTATTAGGGACATAAAGATAACTAAAGATAGCTCCCTATCTTCAAAACCTTCTGCTAATAAAATAATCCTTAGTCATTTTTTTCTGACATCCCTAAGAGAACAGAGATCCAGTATCACGACTCCTCATTTCATCTGGCCACACTGCTCTACCAGATTCCTCAGCATAGATGGTCAGGGGATATTATAGGCAAAAAGCTTCAACAAAGTAATAATAATAAAAATAGCAACCAACATTTCTTGAGAGTGTAAAACTAGCAAAAGGGTTTGACATGTATTCATTTATTTGCCTAACAATCATAGAAGTGTGGTACCATTATTATCTGTTTTACTGATGAAATGGAAGCATAAGGAAATTAACCCAGGTTACATAGTTAGTAAATCAGACCTATATTTCGAACAGATAAAATAAAAATTTGTATTCTATGGCAAGTCAAGGAAGATTTAAACATAAAAATTTTTCTCTGCCCTTTGGCCTTCTCTCTCCCCTCTACTGTGCATTAGGTATCTGTATTATGTATCGAGCGGACCTCCCCATCAGCAGAAATACTTGCTCAACTATAAAGAACAACATTCTCCTACCACCAACACCTAGCACCTTAGGAGTTAACCTTCCTTCTTAATTTTGTAAGGGGCCACGGTGACCCATAAACCACTATTCGTTTCGTACTTGCAGACCTGGATTGTGCAAACTGTCTACATCATTTAGTGTACGGCCCTTTGTCTCCAAAACCTGTATAACTGTGCTTTGACCTCCCAGGAGCAGGACAGTTCTCAGAGCTTTCCGAGAGGCTCTTCCCAGGTTATAATCCTCAACTTGGCTCAAATACAATTTTCTATTTCTTTCTTAGATCGACTGATTAATTTTTTTCATCAACAGAACTCAGCTCTCGAGTACTAGAAAAATCACACATACACAAGATCATTAGTAATAGATATAAATACACGTAGAGGTACCACTAGACGTTTGGAATGCTAGAATATTACTTTACTAGATCACTGCATTGCTCCACTAGTATTCTGAGACTCAAGTGCTTTAAATTGTACTGCAGCCATTCCACTAAATATATATGGGCTTGGATTTCAATAAATCTTTAAATTACACAGCATAAACTTTCCTTAACACAAACTAAAAGACCAATAGCATACAAAGGCTGACACGTAGCACGCATGCCTTACACACTCACTGAATTATTTTCCTGGGCTTATACTTTTTGTTGTCCCAATTAGAAGATTACTCTTTTATAGCCTGTTCTTCTACTTACGTTTAGACTTTGTTCAATCAAATATCAGACTTTATGCAAGAATGCAAATTTCTTAAAATACTTGACGGTGCTGTCAATTTAGTGTATGAATTTTGTTCTTGTAACCAATCTTACATTTTCAGGTGCGTATATCTCACCTAATAAACTAGGAAGGAAAAAGTTTCATAAACTCCATAAGCTTCAGCACTGGAATGGAGCAATTTCAGAAGATAATGGTCGTTATTTTTAGTGCAGGGATTATTTCACAATACCAGACACGTACAGGTAAAAAAGAGGTTACTATAATTTACTATCTTTACATGCTTTTATTACTAGAAACTTATTATTACATTTACAGTGCTCTAAGGGTGTGTTCCCATGTAGGGACAGCAATGCGTTTAGCTATTGTAGCTGTTCTGGGATCACTGTCAAGCTTTATACGTTGCTCCTTCCACAGTTTTTCAGGGTGAATCAAAGTAGTCTTTAAAATCTGTGGCCTGACACATTGTGTATATTAGCCCTGTCAATATTGTGTGTTGATTTGAATCCTAGCTACATTGAAAGTGCTGAATTCCCAAACTTTAGAAGAAATCAGAGCTATCTAAACTCCATTTTCTATCATCTCTAGAAAACGCGTAGTGGCAGTTATCTTTTTTTTTTCTCTCTCTCTCTGAAAGTCATTTCTTCAGCTCACCTTCCTTCCAGTATCTGTTAACGAGCTTTCTATGCCTGGCCAATTTTGAGTAAGTTAAAAATTTTATTGGGTATAAAAAAGCTCATGTCCCTTGGACTTTTATCCCTGTAATGTGGAAGCATGGCACGTCCAAGTGTGAAAAGTACCCGTGAATAATTGAGAATTTACAGAGCAATGGAAAATAAGACCCTTTAAATATAAAAACAACTTGAGCAAATTAAGCCTTACCAACACCTGTATGTTGACGGCTGACTCATAATGAATGTTGGATCAATCATTGCCAGATTTTAAGGTGCCCCTAACGATCACTCAAGATACATAAGTTATGAGATGATTCTCGTTGACGCAGGTGTCAGAACCCATGTTTTAAGAATAGTTTATTAGAAGATTGGGATATTCTGGACAAGTTTTTAAACACCTAAAAAAATATGGAACATGCTAACAAAACCAAGAGGGAGAATGGAAACTAACTTTCTCTGACAAAAAGGTGCAGTGAAAAAGAGTCTTTAAAGGTACAACACTGCAGTCTGCAGCGGATTGCAGAAATGCGCTATACATTTACACTTGCCAGGAAAGACTGCATATAATGTCTGATTCTTTTAGAGAATTTGTAAAATTCTCTAAAATTTTACCACTGGCCTGATTTGTAAATGTGTGATTAATTTACAGCCCATTATTCAGGAATGGAACTGGCCTCTTCCTTTCAACTTACTCCGAAGGTTAAGCAGTGTGGTTGAGTTTAGCCCAGATGTTAGCTATCACTGGCTTTCATGGAATTATCATGCCGTATGTTGGCAGAAATATAGGTGTTTTGTAGCTTGCGCTTAAATGGCTCACTTTTCGAATAGGAAAAATGAATGACCAATAGATGTGACATAAGCCTCAAAAAATCCACGCAGCAGTCAACTTTAGCTACAAGATTTAACAAGCTTGGGCAATACTAAGTTTTAGACAGTGTTGTCTATAATTTGCACATAATTTATATAGCCTTTTGAGCACAACTTTGTATAAGTTGAGCACAACTTTAAATATTGTAGCATACTGGCATCACAACAGAGCACACTAATCATTAGAATCTCAAGGAATGCAAAATGAAATTCAGTGTGGGTTTTTGTTCTTACTTAACCTTAAAAGTGTATAGACTATTTTAATCTAATAAGTAAGCCATGTGAAGGTGACTTAAAACATTCAAAAACTCACTTTTTTCAAGATATATAATTAACTCTAAGATATTTTATTTAATAAATGGTTGGTATGGCTTAACTGCCCTTTAATAAGATAATGAGCCTTTTATGAACATCTCCCCTGTTTTGTGTCTCATAAAAAAAACCTCCTGAAGGGCTTCCCTGGTGGCGCAGTGGTTGAGAGTCCGCCTGCCGACACAGGGGACACGGGTTCGTGCCCCGGTCCGGGAAGATCCCACATGCCGCAGAGTGGCTGGGCCCGTGGGCCATGGCCGCTGAGCCTGCGCGTCCGGAGCCTGTGCTCCGCAACGGGAGAGGCCACAACAGTAAGAGGCCCGCGTACCGCAAAAAACAAACAAACAAAACCTCCTGAAGCATCTGCTGTCGACTTTATATCCAAGAGACTGTCTTTACATAGAGTAATGAAGAGCCGTCTGTCTCAGTTTTATAGTCATTGGCATTATGCTACCTAAGAATGAGACTCAATATCTATTTTACAACTATTTTTTGGCACATATGATTATGTCTTCTAATGGGAAGACAGAATTTTTGAAAAAAAAATTTAAATTATTTTTTTGGTCTTAATGTTTCCTCTATATTTTCTCGGTTAGAATAATGGGAGAGTTACAGGGAAGGTGCTATCATTGGGAAAAAACCCTGTCTTTACATAGCAAAGTTAACAAAAGCTCATACTTATTATATTCTTAAACATTATAAAACCTGTCTTATTGTGGAATTTTGTAGTCCCATATCAGCAAACACAAGTGTATGTTATAGGATGTATTTCTCTATATAGAAAAAGCAACAAGTGAACACATTAAAGAGCTCCTGTTTTGCAGAATGTGTCCAGTAATCTTAAAGATATGCCAAAGCGATGAATCAGATAAGAATACACCTGGGCGGTTGAGGTTGAAGATGCAGTTCTCAAAGACGTTGCTGTTTGAGTAGGGAGAAAAAGAACCAGGTAGCAGGACACATTTTGCTCACTGGAGGCTAAGGAATCAATTCTAGAAAGGCACCTAGCTCTCAGAATTAGACCTGACGGACATAATCTGAGCTATGTGAATCCAGGCAACCTAATGGTATAATAAAAGAGATCAGTTACATGGGTAGGACTGAGGGCTTAATCCAACAGATGGAGAATTACTGCGAAGCCAATCTAGGGGAGGATGAAAACACAGGGGAGTAATTTACTTTGGAGATTTGCCTATAACAGAGGATGGCAGGGCACATGGGGGAAAGGTCCAGTGCTTCAAGGAAAGAAAGTAATGGAGAAGTATTCTTTCTGACTACTGCAAGATTAGCCATTCTTCTCAAATACATTTAAAATGTTTTGTTTTGTTTTGGTTTTGTTTTTTCCTCTTTGGATATTTTGCAGAGTTATCTCTGTTGTTTTTAATTTGATTTGTCAAGTCTTTTCTGTGTATTTCTATGCTTATTTACATGTGTAACAAATATCTTTTCCCTGTGGATGGATTTGCTTTTAAATTGTTTATGCTGATTCAGGTGTCCAGAAGATTTTAATTTTAATTATAAAGTAGTCAAATGTATTAAATGTTTCCTTAATGGTTTATGCTATCTTGATTCTTGCCAATAGAGTCCTTCTCTGCCCCACCTTCAGAAAGATTTTCTCCTATATTTTCTACAATTTTCATACTTTGCTCTAAATATTTAGGTTGAATTTTACTGCGATTATTTGTATACATGCATGTGTGTACTGAATAATCCACTGTGATTTTTTTAACTATTAATAATCAATTTTCCCAGCAAATTTACTAAATGATTTAACTTTTCCCCACAGATTTGGAAACTCATCTCTATCACACATTAAAACCTCATTCACTATTGGGTCTATTTCTGACTCCTTAATCTCTTCCATTGTTTCTTTTTTCCTGCATTGTCCTAATTCCTTAGCTTTCATCCTTATTTCCCTTCCCTTTCACATTTTTAAATGAATTCATACGAATTCTTATTTTTTTAAATGACTGCATAAATGCTATTTTACTGTTGATCCAAATGGGGTACTGTATTTATTTAGCTTTTCTTATACTATCTCCTAATCTCTTCTCTGGCTTAATTTCCTATTGGTTTTCTCTTTCTTAATTTACATGTGTTAAATCTCTGGCTAATTTTGGATATTCTCTAACCTTTATGGAAATCACCTCTCAATCAAATATTTCTCATATTTATATCTTTGTTATTCCACTCTGAGAGGGTAGAATAAAAGAGCAGATAAATAAAATTGGAAAGTGGAAGACAGGAGGGTAGAAGAGAATGAGTGCATCAAGTGATCATGCATTAGGAGTATTTTCAGCTGAAAGTAAGAGACTAGTCAAATAAACCTGACATAACCCATACGGTCATTTATTATTTTCTTTAACAAAATGTTTGGAATTAAGCATCCCCAGAGCTTTTTTTTGAGACTCATTCAAGTTATCAAGGACCAGGGTCTACCTTTCTTGTTGGCCATTCTTAGTGCATTAGTGGTTTACCCCATAAGGTCAGCCATAGCTCTAAGCAGCATCCTTACATGGGATAATCCTAAACAGAATGCAAGGGTAGAAGGGAGATCAGTAGAAAATATTATCCTGTAAACCAAGCAGGAAAGGGGGAAATAGCTGCTATCTAGACATCCAACAGTGTCTTCCATGATACTCTGCATAATTTATCGAATAAGAAACAGATGTGCAAGTACATTACATATAGGTACCAAGTAAATTTACTTGAAGGTTTTAAAGAGTGGAATTACAAATACTGACATAACTCTATTGAAAGAATGGAGAACTCAGGACAAGACGGCAGAGTAAAAGGATGCTGAGCTCACCTCCTCTCAGGAGCACACCAAAACCACAACTAACTGCTGAGCAACCATTGATAAAAAGGTCTGGAATCTACCAAAAAAAGATATCCTACATCCAAAGACATAAAGAAGAAACCAGGAGGTGGTAGGAGGGGCACACTCATGATATAATTAAATCCCATACCACCCGGCTGGGTGACCCCCACCCTGGAGAATAATTATATCACAGAAGTTCTCCCACGGGAGTGAGAGCTCTGAGCCCCACTGGGCCCTTCAGCCTAGGGGTCTGGCATGGGTAGGAGGAGCCCTCAGAGCATCTGGCTTTGAAGGCCAGTGGGGCTTGATTGCAGGAGCTCCACAGGACTGGCGCAAACAGAGACTCCATTCCAGGAGGGTGCACACAAGGTCTTGTGCACACCGGGACCCAGGGCAAAAGCAGTGACATAGGAGCCTGGGCCAGACCTACCTGCTGGTCTTGGAGTGTCTCCTGGGGAGGTCGGGGGGTGGCCGTGGCTCCCTCTGGGGACATAAAAACTGGTGGCAGACATAGCAGGGACCTACATGACCACCGGCTGGAGGCAGATATCTTGGGTCCTTGGCCCAGAGACCTGGCCTCACCCAACAACCTGTAAGTTCCAGTGCTGGGATGCCTCAGGCCAAACAAACAACAGGGTGGGAACACAGCCCCACCCATCAGCAAACAGGCCACCTAAAGACTTCCTGAGCCCAGAGCTGCCTCTAGACATACCCTTGACATGGCCCTGCCCACCAGAGGGCCAAGACCCAGCTCCACCTACCAGTGAGCAGGTCCAGTCCTTCCCACCAGGAAGCCTGCACAAGCCTCTAAACCAGCCTCACCCACCAGACACCAGAAGGAAGGAAACTATAATCCTGCAACCTGCAGAACTGAGTCAACAAACACAGGTCAGAACCTACCCTGGGACCAGCCAATCCCTGGCCCTTGGGTGACAAGAGGGGGGTGCACTGCTGGGACACACAGGACATCCCCTACAGAAGGCCGCTTCTCCAAGGTCAAGAAATGTAGCTAAGCTACTACATACATAAAAATACAAATAGAAATTTAAACAAAATGAGATGGCAAAGGAATATGTATGTTCCAGACGAAGGAACAAGATAAAACCCCAGAAGAACAACAGCTAAGTGAAGTGGAGATACTCAGTCTACCCGAGGAAGAGTTCTGAGTAATGATGGTAAAGACGATCCAAGAACTCGAGAAAAGAATGGATGCACAGGAGAGCTTCAAGATGGCGGAAGAGTAAGACGCAGAGATCACCTTCCTCCCCACAGATACATCAGAAATACATCTACATGTGGAACAACTCCTACAGAACACCTACTGAACGCTGGCAGAAGACCTCAGATGGCTCAAAAGGCAAGAAACCCCCCAGGTACCTGGGTAGGGCAAAAAAAAAAAGAATAAACAGAGACAAAAGGATAGGGACGGTACCTGCACCAGTGGGAGGGAGCTGTGAAGGAGGAAAGGTTTCCACACACTAGAAGCCCCTTCGCGGGCAGAGACTGCGGGTAGCGGAGGGCGGGTGCTTCGGAGCCACAGAGGAGAGCGCAGCAACAGGGGTGAGGGGGGCAAAGTGGAGAGATTCCCGCACAGAGGATCGGGGCTGACCGGCACTCACCAGCCCGAAAGGCTTGTCTGCTCACCGGCCGGGGCGGGCGGGGCTGGGAGTTGAGGCTCGGGCTTCGGTTGGAGCGGAGGGAGAGGACTGGGGTTGGCTGTGTGAACATAGCCTGCAGGGGGTTAGTGCGCCACGGCTAGCCGGGAGGGAGTCCGGGGAAAAGTCTGGAGCTGCTGAAGAGGCAAGAGATTTTTTCTTCCCTCTTTGTTTCCTGGTGCGTGAGGAGAGGGGATTAAGAACGCTGCTTAAAGGAGTTCCAGAGATGGGCGCGAGCCGCGGCTAACAGCGCGGTCCCCAGAGACGGGCATGAGACGCTAAGGCTGCTGCCGCCGCCACCAAGAAGCCTGTGTGCGAGCACAGGTCACTATCCACACCCCCCTTCCAAGAAGTCTTTGCAGTCCGCCACTGCCAGGGTCCCGGGATCCAGGGACAACTTCCCCGGGAGAACGCACGGCGCGCCTCAGGCTGGTGCAACGTCACGCCGGCCTCTGCCGCCGCAGGCTCGCCCTGCACTCCGTGCCCCTCCCTACCCCCGGCCTGAGTGAGCCAGAGCCCCCAGTCAGCTGCTCCTTTAACCCCGTCCTGTCTGAGTGAAGACCAGACGCCTTCCGGTGACCTACATGCAGAGGCGGGGCCAAATCGAAAGCTGAAACCCGGAGCTGTGCGAACAAAGAAGAGCAAGGGAAATCTCTCCCAGAAGCCTCAGGAGCACAGGATTAAAGCTCCATAATCAAATTGATGTACCTGCATCTGTAGAATATCTGAAGAGACAACGAATCATCCCAAATTGAGGAGGTGGACTTTGGGAACAAAGATACATTATTTTCTCCCCTTTTTGTCTTTTTCTGAGTGTGTATGTTTATGCTTCTGTGTGTGATTTTATCTGTATAGCTTTGCTTTTACCATTTGTCCTAGGGTTCTATCCATCTTTTTTTTTGCTGTTTAAAAATTTTTTTCTTAATAATTATTTTTTATTTTAATAACTTTATTTTATTTTATCCTCTTTCTTTCTTTCTTTTCTTTCTTTCTCTTTCTTTTTCTTCCTTTCTTTCGATTTCTTCTCCCTTTTATTCTGAGCCGTGTGGATGAAAGGCTCTGGGTGCTCCAGCCAGGAGTCAGTGCTGTGCCTCTGAGGTGGCAGAGCCAACTTCAGGACACTGGTCCACAAGAGACCTCCCAGCTCCATGTAATATCAAATGGAGAAAATCTCCCAGAGATCTCCATCTCAACACCAAGACCCAGCTTCACTCAATAACCAGCAAGCTACAGTGCTGGACACCCTATGCCAAACAACTAGCAAGACAGGAACACAGCCCCATCCATTAGCAGAGAGGCAGCTTAAAATCATAATAAGGCCACAGACACCCCAAAACACACCACCAGACGTGGTCCTGCCAACCAGAAACACAAAATCCAGCCTCTTCCACCACAACACAAGCACCAGTCCCCTCCACCAGGAAGCCTACACAACCCACTGAACCAACCTTAGCCACTAGGGACAGACACCAAAAACAATGGGAACTACGAACCTGCAGCCTGCAAAAAGGAGACCCCCAACACAGTAAGTTAAGCAAAATGAGAAGACAGAAAAACACACAGCAGATGAAGTAGCAAGGTAAAAACCAACCAGACCTAATAAATGAAGAGGAAATAGGCAGTCTACCTGAAAAAGACTTCAGAATAATGATAGTAAAGATGATCCAAAATCTGGAAATAGAATAGAGAAAATACAAGAAACATTTAACAAGGACCTAGAAGAACTAAAGAACAAACAAACAAGGATGAACAACACAATAAATGAAATTAAAAATTCTCTAGAAGGGATCAATAGCAGAATAACTGAGGCAGAAGAACAGATAAGTGACCTGGAAGATAAAATAGTGGAAATAACTACTGCAGAGCAGAATAAAGAAAAAAGAAAGAAAAGAACTAAGGACAGTTTCAGAGACCTCTGCAACAACATGAAACACACCAACATTCAAATTATAGGGGTCCCAGAAGAAGAAGAGAAAAGGAAAGGGACTGAGAAAATATTTGAAGAGATTATAGTTGAAACTTCCCTAGTATGGGAAAGGAAATAGTTAATCAAGTGCAGGAAGCACAGAGAGTCCCATACAGGATAAATTCAAGGAGAAACATGCCAAGACACATATTAATCAAACTGTCAAAAATTAAATACAAAGAAAACATATTAAAAGCAGCAAGGGAAAAACAACAAATAACACACAAGGGAATCCCCATAAGGTTAACAGCTGATCTTTCAGCAGAAACTCTGCAAGCCAGAAGGGAGTGGCAGGACATATTTAAAGTGATGAAAGAGAAAAACCTACAACCAAGATTACCCAGCAAGGATCTCATTCAGATTTGATGGAGAAATTAAAACCTTTACAGACAAGCAAAAACTGAGAGAATTCACCACCAAACCAGCTTTACAACAAATGCTAAAGGAACTTCTCTAGGCATGAAACACAGGAGAAGGAAAAGACCCACAATAACAAACCCAAAACAATTAAGAAAATGGTCATAGGAACATACATATCGATAACTACCTTAAATATATGTGGATTAAATGCTCCCACCAAAAGACACAGACTCCCTTAATGGATACAAAAACAAGTCCCATATATATGCTGTCTACAAGAGACCCACTTTTGACCAGGGACACATACAGAGTGAAACTGAGGGGATGGAGAAAGATATTCCATGCAAATGGACATCAAAAGAAAGGTGGAGTAGCAATTCTCAGACAAAATAGACTTTAAAATAAAGACTATTACAAGAGACAAAGGCCACTACATAATGATCAAGGGATCAATCCAAGAAGAAGATATAACAATTGTAAATATTTATGCACCCAACATAGGAGCACCTCAATACATAAGGAAAATACTAACAGCCATAAAAGGGGAAACTGACAGTGACACAATCATAGTAGGGGACTTTAACACCCCACTTTCACCAATGGACAGATCATCCAAAATGAAAATAAATAAGGAAACACAAGCTTTAAATGATACATTAAACAAGACTGACTGACTTGATATTTATAGGAAATTCCATCCAAAAACAACAGAATACACATTCTTCTCAAGTGCTCACGGAACATTCTCCAGGATAGATCATATCTTGGGTCACAAATCAAGCCTTGGTAAATTTAAGAACATTGAAATCATGTCAAGTATCTTTTCTGACCACAACACTATGAGACTATATATCAATTACAGGAAAAGATCTGTAAAAAATACAAACACATGGAGGCTAAACAATACACTACGTAATAACCAAGTGATTACTGATGAAATCGAAGAAATCAAAAAATACCTAGAATCAAATGACAATGGAGACACGAAGACCCAAAACCTATGGGATGCAGCAAAAGCAGTACTAAGAGGGAAGTTTATAGCAATACAATCCTACCTTAAGAAACAGGAAACATCTCAAATAAACAATCTAACCTTGCACCTAAAGCAATTAGAAAAAGGAGAACAAAAAAACCCCAAAGTTAGCAGAAGGAAAGAAATCATAAAGATCAGATCAGAAATAAATGAAAAAGAAATGAAGGAAATGATAGCAAAGATCAATAAAATAAAAGCTGGTTCTTTGTGAAGATAAACAAAATTGATAACCCATTAGCCAGACTCATCAAGAAAAAAAGGGAGAAGACTCAAATCAATAGAATTAGAAATGAAAAAGGAGAAGTACCAACTGACACTACAGAAATACGAAGGATCATGAGAGATTACTACAAGCAACTATATGCCAATAAAATGGACAACCTGGAAGAAATGGACAAATTCTTAAAAAGCACAACCTTCCAAGACTGAACCAGGAAGAAATAGAAAATATGAACAGATCAATCTCAAGCACTGAAATTGAAACTGATTAAAAATCTTCCCACAGGGGCTTCCCTGGTGGCGCAGTGGTTGAGAGTCTGCCTGCCGATGCAGGGGACATGGGTTCATGCCCTGGTCCGGGAAGGTCCCACATGCCGTGGAGCAGCTGGGCCCATGGGCCATGGCCACTGAGCCTGTGCGTCCAGGGCCTGTTCTCCGCAATGGGAGAGGCCATAACAGTGAGAGGCCCGCGTACCGAAAAAAAAAAAAAAAATTCCAACAAACAAAAGCCCAGGACCAGATGGCTTCACAGGCAACTTCTATCAAACATTCAGAGAAGAGCTTACACCTATCCTTCTCAAACTCTTCCAAAATATAGCAGAGGGGGGAACACTCCAAAACTCATTCTATGAGGTCACCATCACCCTGATACCAAAATCAGACAAAGATGTCACAAAGAAAGAAAACTACAGGCCAATATCACTGATGAACATAGATGCAAATATGCTCAGCAAAATACTAGCAAACAGAATCCAACAGCACATTAACAGGATCATACACCATGATCAAGTGGGGTTTATTCCAGGAATGCAAGGATTCTTCAATATTCGCAAATCAATCAGTGTGATAAACCATATTAACAAACTGAAGGAGAAAAACCATATGATCATCTCAATAGATGCAGAGAAAGCTTTTGACAAAATTCAACACCATTTATGATAAAAACCCTGCAGAAAGTAGGCACAGAGGGAACTTTCCTCACCATAATAAAGGCCATATATGACAAACCCACAGCCAACATCTTCTCAATGGTGAAAAACTGAAGCCATTTCCACTAAGATAAGGAACAAGACAGGGTTGCCCACTCTCACCACTATTATTCAACATAGTTTTGGAAGTTTCAGCCACAGCAATCAGAGAAGAAGAAGAAATAAAAGGAATCCGAATCGGAAAAGAAAAAGAAAAAATGTCACTGTTTGCATATAACATGATACTATATATAGAGAATCCTAAAGATGCTACCAGAAAAGTACTCGAGCTAATCAATGAATTTGGTAAAGTAGCAGGATACAAAATTAATGCACAGAAATATCTTGCATTCCTATATACTAATGATGAAAAATCTTAAAGACAAATTACGGAAACACTCCCATTTACCACTGCAACATAAAGAATAAAATACCTAGAATAAACCTACCTAGGAGACAGAAGACCTGTATGCAGAAAACTATAAGACACTGATGAAAGAAATTAAAGATGATACAAACAGATAGATATACCATGTTCTTGGATTGGAAAAAACAACATTGTGAAAATGACTATATTACCCAAAGCAATCTACAGATTCAATGCAATCCCTATCAAACTACCAATGGCATTTTTCACAGAACAAAAAATTTCACAGTTTGTATGGAAACACAAAAGACCTCAAATAGCCAAAGCAATCTTGAGAAAGAAAAATGGAGCTCGAAGCATCAAGCTCCCTGACTGCAGACTACACTACAAAGCTACAGTAATTAAGACAGTATGGTACTGGCAGAAAAACAGAAATATAGATCAATGGTACAGGAGAGAAAGCCCAGTGATAAACCCATACACATATGGCCACATTATCTTTGATAAAGGAGGCAAAAGTATACAATGGAGAAAAACAGCCTCTTCAATAAGTGGTGCTGGAAAAACTGAACAGCTACATGTAGAAGAAATTAGAACACGCCCTAACACCATACACAAAAATAAAGTCAAAATGGATTAAAGGCCTAAATATAAGGCCAGACACTATAAAACTCTTAGAGGAAAACATAGGCAGAACATTCTATGACACAAATCACAGTAAGATCCTTTTTGACCCACCTCCTAGAGAAATGGAAATAAAAACAAAAATATACAAATGGGACCTAATGAAACTTAAAAGCTTTTGCACAGCAAAGGAAACCATAAACAAGTCCAAAAGACAATCCTCAGAATGGGAGAAAATATTTGCAAATGAAGCAACTGACAAAGGATTAATCTCCAAAATTTACAAGCAGCTCATGCAGCTCAATATCAAAAAAACAAACAACCCAATCCAAAAATGGGCAGAACACCTAAATAGACATTTCTCTAAAGAAGATATACAGATTGCCAACAAACACATGAAAGGATGCTCAACATCATTAATCATTAGAGAAATGCTGATCAAAACTACAATGAGATATCACCTCCCACCGGTCAGAATGGCCATCATCAAAAAATCTACAAACAGTAAATGCTGGAGAGGGTGTGCAGAAAAGGGAACACTCTTGCACTGTTGGTGGGAATGTAAATTGATACAGCCACTATGGAGAACAGTATGGAGGTTCCTTAAAGAACTAAACATAGAACTACCACACGACCCAGTAATCCCATTACTGGGCGTATACCCTGAGAAAACCATAATTCAAAAAGAGTCATGTACCACAATGTTCATTGCAGCTCTATTTACAATAGCCAGGACATGGAAGCAACCTAAGTGTCCATCGACAGATGAATGGATAAAGAAGATGTGGCACATATATACAATGGAATATTACTCAGCCATAAAAAGAAACGAAATTGAGTTATTTGTAGTGAGGTGGATGGACCTAGAGTCTGTCATACAGAGTGAAGTAAGTCAGAAAGAGAAAAATAAATACCGTATGCTAACGCATATATATGGAATCTAAGAAAAGAAAAAAAAGGTCATGAAGAACCTAGGGGCAAGACGGGAATAAAGACACAGACCTACTAGAGAATGGACTTGAGGATATGGGGAGGGGGAAGGGTAAGTTGTGACAAAGTGAGAGAGTGGCATGGACATATATACACTACCAAACGTAAAATAGATAGCTTGTGGGAAGCAGCCGCGTAGCCCAGGGAGATCAGCTCGGTGCTTTGTGACCACCTAGAGGGGTGGGATAGGGAGGGTGGGAGGGAGGGAGACGCAAGAGGGAAGAGATATGGGAACATATGTATATTTATAACTGATTCACTTTGTTATAAAGCAGAAACTAACACACCATTGTAAAGCAATTATACTCCAATAAAGATGTTCAAAAAAAGCAAGAAAAGGAATGGATGCACAAATCGAGAATTTACAAGAAGTTCTTGGCAAAGAGGTAGAATATATAGAGAACAACCAAAGAGAGTTGAAGAATACAATAACCGAAGAGAAAAACACACTAGAAGGAATCTAACAGGAGAATAAATGAAGCAGGAGAACAAATCAGGGAGCTGGAAGACAGAGTGTTGGAAATCACTGCCACAGAACAGAATAAAGAAAAAAGAATGAAAAAAAATGAGGACAGTTTAAGAGACCTCTGGGACAACGTCAAATGCATCAACCTTTGCATTATAGGGGTTCCAGAAGAGAAGAGGGAGAGAAAGGGTGTGAAAAAATACTTGAAGTGATAATGGCTGAAAACTTCCCTATAATGGGAAAGGAAACAGTCACCCAAGTCCAGGAAGTGCAGAGTCCCAAACAGAATTAACAAAAGGAGGAAGACGCTGAGACACAGTAATCAAATTGACAAAACATAAAGACAAAGAAAAAATATTAAAAGCAACAAGGGAAAAGCAACAAATAACATACAAGGGAATCCCCATGAAGTTATCAGCTGATTTTTCAGCAGAAACTCTACAGGCCAGAAGGGAGTCACATTATATATTTAAAGTGATAAAAGGGAAAAACCTACAACCAAGAATACTCTACCCAGCAAGGTTCTCATTCAGATCTGACGGAGAAAACATAAGCTTTACAGACAGACAAAAGCTAAAAGAATTCAGCGCCACCAAACCAGCATTCCAAAAAATGCTAAAGGAACTTCTTTAGGCAGAAAAGAAAAGGCCACAACTAGAAACAAGAAAATTACAAAGTGGGAAAACTCACTGGTAAAGGCAAACATACAATAAAGGTAGGAAATCATCCACACACAAATGTGATATCAAAACCAGTAATCAAGGCTGGAGGAGAGTACAAGTGCAGGATATTTGAAATGCATTTGAAATTAAGCGATCAGCAACTTAAAACAATCACGTATACATGTAGACTGCTGTATCAGAAGCTCATGGTAACTGCAGCGGAAAAATTTATCATAGATAAACAAATTTTAAAAAAGGAAGAATGGAGAAGGGAAGGGAGGATAAGGAAATTTGTAGTTGAGCTATATTCTCTTTTTTTTTTTTAGAGTAAAAAGTCTATAGATAATGGTTAAAATTGATTTTAAAATATCTATATGAGAATACACTTTAGATAAAATTAGGTTTCAGAAGAAAGATCCAAGAGAATACACAGTATTTTTTTCCTGCAAGGAACAGGACAGAATGTGAAAAAAATAGAGAAGGGACAGTTGCTTTTATGTCAAGTAAGTATGTTCCATTTTTTTAAAATCATGTGCATACTTTATTTGATCAAAACTTAAAACATTTCATTTATTTCTCCACAAGGTCTTCCACTAAGATAAAAGATCTATTATGATGACAGTTAAACTTCTATTTCCTACCCTAGGTATATTAAAAAATCTATCTATCTCAAAATCAGTTCCTGCCTATTTTAGTCTCTTTGAAGCATTTAGTAGTATCTCAGAAATTGCCACATCTTCAGTTATACTATAATTCAGTGAAAACTCCGCACCACTTGACTTTGAACTAGACTGTTATGTTCCCCAAACACCAATTCTGAAGCTAAGTGGCAAGTCTATAGTGAAACACTGTTACTGTAATTGTTCTCTCTCTGTCAGTTTTTTGGCTTCCTAACTCTAGGTTTCTCTCCACACACGTGTGTGTGTGTGTGTGTGTGTGTGTGCGTGCACACACACACACACTTGTTAAGTGATATAATTCTTTAACTCATTAATCCTTTCAATCCTCTATAGTTCCTTTAAAGCATTCCTTGAAAATTAACTGGGTCATTGAAGCTCCCCAGTGGTGCTTGTGCCCCTGTATTGACCACCACACAGACATCTTGTAACATCCTCAACAAAATCACAGCAGTCCGTGGGTTTCATCATGTCAGAGTGCTTTTAAAGAACTATAGTTGTCAAATGAGACATTTAGTAGGATTTTCAGGGTTTCCTCAATTGGCACTGACTCCTGAGGACAAAGAGAACTTATGTGCCTCAGTTCTAAAATGAGCCTTAAAATTTGGGACCAGACAAGTCTTTACAAAGAAGCTGAACTAGTCCAACCACAGTCAAGCACTACCATGACTGCCTTAAGAGTGGCATTCCTATGTCTAGGAACTACCTTAGGATCTTTCAAAGGCGTAACAGGAACTCTCCAAGACAGAGCCAGCATTTTATACTTGCCACATGGAGGTCATCGATGCCCAGACAGTAGCTAAAGACAGTGGCAATGAACAGAAGCTGCCTTCAATGGGCAGTTGAATTGAGATAGTTGCCACTTCTGCCCCATGTCCCTCCTATTTCACTTTACCAATGTAGCAGGAGAAGAGAGATTGTAGGGCCAGTCCAGGCATCAGACTCTCCTGCTTTAAGGAGGTAGAGTGGGAAAAAGAGTAAAGAGCAGAGCAGGTTGGCTTTCACCAGCCTGCGTGGCACCTGCCAGAGGTAGCAGGGTAGGGATGGGGATGATGGACATCATTTTAAACTGATCAGACTCTTAAGAACCACAATATTATAAAGCACTTCATAAACAATGGACTCTATTCAAAATACAGAGCATTAGCATTTAATTATGTACTATTTAGCATTCCTTGATACAGATAAGTTCAATGGTTCACATGGTTTAGTGGAATTGAGATGTCAAAACAAACACTGTACTTTGAGCTGCTTTATCAAGACTTAAACATATTCCTAGAATATAGTTACACAGTTACAGGCAATACACTTCTCCTTAACTAGCCCTACAGGCATTTACAGAAGGATTATTTTTGTGAAGTCACATATAAACACAACCCAACAATAGGTTACTAGTCTGAGTTAGAAAGAAAGAAATTGAGGAAAAGACAAATGTGAAAAGAAGGAAAGGGGAAAATGAAAAGATAACTAGAGCTTAAGTTGATGGATATGTAGGTTGTAAGTGAAGGAATCTGAGTTTTCCAAATGTCTGTATTTATCTATTTATTTTAGTTTGCCAGGCTAAAATTCTGATTAAGAAAATGGACAGGTTGGATAATATATAGTAATGGCTGTGTCTAAAACTACGAAAGTTTCTTTATGCCACTACTTCTGTTGTGAGTGTGAGTCCTTAACGTCCTGCTAAAGTCAGATTAAATTCCACTTACATCTCCTAAATGGCAGAGCATTTGTTTCTGCTCCCAGAGCATTTTGTGCTCGATCACAGAGGCACATTTTATATATAATACTTACGATCAAGTAATTGTAGCGTAAGATTCTATCTGTTCAAAAGGCAGAAGTAGTGTTAAAATATTCAGCCCAGCCGTGCACATGGTAAAAGTCTAAAGAAGCTAAAACTTTTCCTTTTTTGAAAAAATTACTTGAAGAAGAATACAGCAATCCATTATTCGTTAGACATATGCATTATACAAAGCAGCTGTTTTAGTTTTACAGAACATTTCATTTCTACCAAAGCTATCTTCCGAATTCAGCTCATCTATGGAATTTAGCAGTGTCTGAATACGTGCTTTATTTCATCAGCATTTCACAGATTCTTGATTAAATTTAACTATATCTATGGTGTGTTTCTGAAAATAAAGCTTTGTAAGAGTCAAGTTTTATGGTCAATGTGTTTTCTCACTGGGATAACTAATCAACTGTTTAACTTAACACAAGCTAGAATGGTAAAGTTATGTTCTGTCATTTGAATTATGAAAAAAGAAGAAAACTTAACAGCTCAAAGTTCAACTAAGCTTCGGTGAGTTTGCCTTTAGAGCAGCATTTCTTACTCTGACTGATAAATAATGTGCTCCACGTGTCAATGCTGTATAATCCATTTCCATGCCTCGCTTGATTCAAGTGCTCAACTCCCTAATTAGACATATGTTAGACAATGAAACTTTGTTTTCCCGCACATAATATTGGTCTCTTTACTAGTGTACCTTGAATAACAACTTCTTTCTCAAGAGATCGATTTGATGCCTAAAGTGTCAGGAGGAAAGATTCAACATTTACTTTATATTAATTGTTAGGGTGTGAATATGACATTGTTATTACAGAAAGCCACATATGTTAAAATTCGGTCATGGAAACCAAAACCCAACAATTTTGAACACAGGAAATACTGCCACATCAGTGAGATATCAATGAATATGGTTTCCATGACTGTTCATTTTGTAGGCTATTATATTCAAGTAGACTAACTGACATATCATTCTTCTTTGCTTTGTCTATAAATATGAGTCTAGATAGCCAGTAGTTTTATCTGTATTCTTAGGAGAGCACATTTTCTCCATTAGAAAATTCAGTGTATAAAAATGTCTGTGTTGGTTGGTCATTAGTTTCATAAAAAGAAATTTGTTTAAGGAAAACCTCCCAATGAACAGAGAAGAGTTATCAGCCATGTCGAGCTCTCAGATGTCAAAGTGGTCAATTAGGATACCGAGTCAAAACGGAGGTAACAAGCAGGCCTATTGACTCACTGTAACAGCATAACAAGAGACAAAAGTAGATGCCAGTTCCCCAGTGTTCCATGTCTCACATAGAACAGCAAGGCAAGGGTTCAGTGACGCACAGTGCAGACAGGAGGCTTCGTCTAACTGCCAAGGATCCCCAAACAGACAGCCCCTATCTCTTTATGGAACTGAGGGGCTTGGGAGAAGGGAAGGGCTAAGAGTGGAGAAGTACTGAGCCACTGGATAAAAGTGTCTTAGTCAAGGTTCCCCACTAAGAAGGTCCTGGCAGAGACACCTGAAAAGTGCCTCGGCCAGTTGCCCCAGTAAAGAGGCTTCTGGATGGGCACCGAGGCTAGGAAGCAGGTATGTGTCTGAGCATGGCTGGCCTGTGGGACCTCGAGTCCTGAACTTGACTCCCTCCAGACAACTCTAACATGCGGGATGCAGACCAAGTCTGGTGAGGAGGGAGCAGCTTTCCCCATGAGACCTGTAAGGCAG
Organism: Tursiops truncatus; assembly: GCF_011762595.2. NCBI lineage: Eukaryota > Metazoa > Chordata > Mammalia > Artiodactyla > Delphinidae > Tursiops > Tursiops truncatus. The sequence continues at coordinate 5,983,493 of NC_047038.1, forward strand.
AGCCTGTGTAATTGCCTATAGTCGGGCCTGAAAGGTCACACAGGGATCTCTGGCCTGGAACCAGACGCCTCGAACCAACGCTGTCAGATTCAACAAATACATCCCATACTTCTGAAGACCTGTCGCCTTCACAGATAGCACGGCGGAAACCGTCTTTGCTATTTTTCGTCATTAAAATTAAAGTTCAATTCTTCATTCAAATTTTCTATTGTATAAGAAAAGACCGGCTTACTTTATTTTGTTGAGTTTGGTATGTTGAAGTGTTATATAACTATAATTTCAGTGTTCACAGAATGCCTGACCTCAGATGCTACGGCATGTGACATTTACAACGTGGATGAAATACTAAGCCTGTGAATGACTGCTTTCTTGGGTTGGAATTTATTGCAGCAATGGTACAGCTTCTCTGAAAGGAAAACTGTATTTTTTTCAAGATGCATCATTGTGAAGCAAAAAATATTGGCTACAATGATGCAGTTATATACCAGCAATAATGAGGAAAGCAGAATTACTGTTGAGCTGAAGTAACGGTTAAATAGTTTTTCATTAACTTGAACGGTACACGAGATGTAATAAAGATGAAATTTTTACTGAAGTAATTTTCTCTTCATTATGGAAACATTTCTGACAATATTGAAAAGCAATGCGAAGGAAAAAAAAAACCCTGTTTAGCTTTAAAGAACTGTTTGAAAAAGTAATGGATAAATAGAGAAGTTCTACTGAGCTGCAAATCCAAACAATTATTTCCTTACCAAGAAATCCCAGCATTTAATAAAATACAGTTCCCATCTCATTTTTAAATTTGTTTTTTTAAGCAAAAAGAAATGTATGTTATATAGAATAGTGAGGACAAAAAATAAGCAGGAAAATGAATATAGTTAATATCTGTATGTATTATAAAATAGATACCTCATACATACACATAAGCCCTAGTCCTTGAAAATGTATTATTTAACAATTTTTGAGCATTAATTTTTTAAATTCGTTTTAAGTCAGAGTTTCCTCTGATTTATCGAACAATATGAATATGCATATAAAAGTACTGGGCAAAACACTGAAAGTAAGTATTACAAAAATATATACATGCAAAACATATGACATGAAAGGATGTTATATACACTATTTTATAGTTCCCTTTATAAAACCATATGACATGGGGTGATGATCTGAAGCCTAGAAACTAGGTTCGTCTAATTCCCAGCTATCCCTGGTTTGCCACTTGGCTAGTCACTTGACGTAAGGCATTGACTAATAACAATCCTGACAGTTAAATTCACTGAACTAATAGGTCTATTGTAAGTAGCACAAGAATAATAAGTATAAATGACTTGGGAATTATGTAGGACTGTTTAGACTAAGCTTAAAGTAATAACACATTTGGCAGAAAAGTGAGTCATGAAAACAATATTTTTCCTAATTAGAGCTGAAAAATCAAATTTAGTACGTATAAATAGAAACAGGATTCAAGTATCCTTGGATTGCCACAGGTTATATTTCTTTATATTTCCCTTCTCAAAGTAATGTGGTGGTGCTGTGTAAAATTTTCAACATTCATATCTTTAAATAAGTTCCTTCACACTTTATTTATGGAATAATTTTGTAACTTATGGTTATATGATCAATAAATGTCAATATTTCACAATGTTAGTTTTTCAAATATATTTGCCTACCTGATCATTTGAATTACAATGAACACATTTATAAAACTGGAAATTGTAGTTACTCAGTAGAACTAAATACATATTGTCTTATCAAATGCAATATGGGTGCTCAAAAACAAAGAGTCCATTTATTGCAAACAAAATCACGTTCTTGCCCTGATTCCTGTTTCTGTTGCACTTAAACATTAACCATGTTAAAACGAAAGCGACAGGGCTGTAACGGTTTTCGTCGTGTTCTGCTAGCACATTTTTGCTTTCCTAAACAGGCAAATATCATAGTGAATTACATGGATCTTCTTAATGCCAAGTCAAAGACAACTGCTTTTCAGTACCAAATTATCTTTGATATTTGAATTGAAAATGCAATATAAGCGAACATAGCATTCTAAAGATGACTGATAAAGCAACATTCAATTGGTCGGATTTATCTCAGCTCCTTCTTCCTTGAAGCTTAATCTTTATAACTGGGTAACTTGTGAAACCTGTAACTTTTGCAGAGGCATAATGTCACAAACTACTTTAAAATAAGAATACCAGGACAGAATCCGGATTATGACATAGAAACTAAAACTGCTTCTGGTAGTTTCACTTTACAAAATAGCAGGACTAATTTAGCTATTTTACTGAGAATATATTCATTTTTGTTTCATCTAGCTTATGTCCTATAGGCATAATGGAAAGCCATGTGCAAGGGTAAAGAAATGCCTGCTTATGAGGGTAGAAAAATAAGGATTCAATAGTCAAATAATAATACCATGATGTCTTCGTGTCCTTGGCATTCGTGGAGATTTTCACCTTGACCTGAAAGTATATACAAACTACAAGTTGCTTTCCAACTATGTAGATTTGAGTAACATGTTTTTGTGTATGCCTTCAGTATAGCTCTGACCAATCTTCATACATAATCCGAACATAAAATCCCAGGCTCGACAACCTAGGTAGAGGAATTCTGGCTTTGGTAATATGGTGAAATAGATAACGTGGCTTCAATCTCTGACCCCGACCGACAAAAACTAACCCTGCTACAAATGTGGGATAAAATTTAAGAGGCATTCTCACAGGGAAGAAAGGGAAATCCCCAAGCAAAAGAAACAAAATAGAACTTCAACGTGGATTATAAGAAAATGAGCTGGCAGTGGGCTGCAGGGAGATCTTAGTTATTGCTCTTTGTAACCTGAGCAGGGATGTAGTACTTAGACTCCCATGTAAAGCTGAGACCCTCAGAGCCTCCATTCATGTGAAGAGGGTACACAGAGAAAGTTTGCCTAATTGCACATGCAGATGATGAGGCAGATACCTGAATAATGATGCAAAACCATGGACCTTTATCTACTGGGCTTTTGGTTCAGTGTATAGCAGTGGTCCCCAACCTTTTTAGCACCAGGGACTGGTTTCCTGGAAGATAATTTTTCCACAGACGGTGGATGGGTGGGGGAGCGGGGGGGGGGTGTCAGGTGGTAATGCGAGCAATGGGGAGCGGCAGATGAAGCTTTGCGCGCTTGCCTGCCGCTCATCTCCTGCCGTGCAACCCAGTTCCTAACAGGCCACAGACTGGTACTGGTGCATGGCCAGGGGGTTGGGGACCCCTGGTATATACTAACTAAATGGTTCTGGAAACCCTACGGTAAGAAACCTACACTATGACATAAGTGTTGGCCCAGAAGACAGTGGTGGGCTTGGGGTACTAGGGAAAAGCAAGTGCAAAATCTCTTTGACCCCTACAGGATGCCCATAAATAAGGCCCAGAAGGCAAGCTCACAGTCCAAAGTTATAACACACTCAAACAAAACAATCCCATACAAGAGAGTCACAGCCATGACGAGCCAGCTGAATAGAACCTCCGAAATTCAGGTAATAAAGCAAACTGGTAGACATTATGAAAATGTATGTTTCAAATGATTTAAAAATATGTAAAAATGAAGTTATAAAACTAAAAAGCAAATTTAAATAAGGAGTATTTGAAAAGAACAAAATATAAGTTTCAAAAATTATCATTTAAACATTTATGAAGTTAAACAATTGATTAGAAACAGGTGAATAGGAAATTAGTGACCTGGAAGCTACATAATAACTAATGCCTATAGAGTGCTTACCAAGCCTACAAATGCTAAAAAGGTCATTGCTATACTATGATTTTTTATTGTTGTTTGTTACTTATTTTATTATTATAAAGTATGTTCATTAGTATAGTCTTGCTGGATGGAATTTGTTAGTGACAAGCAAACTGGCTCTGTGACCTGTGCTATCAACCACTCTGCTCTACTGACCCTGAGGAAATTATCTAGAATTCAGCATAGAGTTATAACTAGATGGGTAATATGAAAGGGATTAGGAGATGTGGAGAATGAAATTTAAAAACCTAACCTGTGACTCTACTCAGTCTTCCCTGACACTCTTGTGAGATGTACACACTCCTGGATTTCTGGCTTCTTCACTGGCTACTGCATCTCAGTGACTTACACTGGTTCCTGCTCATGTCTCTGACCTCAACAGTGGAACACCCAGGGCTCAGTCTGCAGACCTTTTTCCTCCCTGGATTGCTCACCCACTAGATGATCTCACACAGTCTCATAGTTTTAAACATCTCCAGGCTGTTAATTCCCAGTTTCTATTCTATGTATACCTATATCATATATACAACTGACTTAGTAATACCCCAAATTAATATGTTCAGAATTGATATGATTTCCCATCCCCCCAGTCTGGCTCTAAAAGTGTTCCTCATCTTAGTTCCTTCTAGTTCTTTAAGCCATATTTCTTCTCTTTCTCTTACAAATCACATCTAAGTCATCAAAAAATTCTGATGGCCTAAGGGTCTAACCCTGCTTCCCACCTACACCATTAACCACTCTGGTCCAAGCTACCATTATCATTCTTCTGGATAACTGCAATAGTCTCCTAACTTGATCCCTTTCAGTCTATTCTGAATACTGAAGCCTGTATGATCCTACTTCAATGTAAGTCAGATGATGTCACATCTTTGCTCAAAGTTATCTAATGGCTTCCTAGTTCACCCAGAGAAATAAAAGTGTATAAGGTGGTAAATAATCATGTGCCATCAGTGTTCTCATAATTTTCCACTCTTCTCCTTTTTTCCTGTGTTCCAGGCACACGGGCCTCCTCTAGTAATCTAGGCATGCTCCTACCTCAGCATATTTGCACAGGTTCTCTCTCTGCTTGGAACATTCTTCTTCCCAGGGATGTCCACATAGCATTTTCCTACACCTCCTTTTTCATTCTCTTTATACAACTATCACCTTCCCTCATCATCTATATGAAATTACAACCCTAAACAACTTACCATTTCCTCTACCTGCTTTAATTTTATTTAGTTATTTAACAAATTTCTCCTTAGCACTCACTACTGTACACAAAATATGTCCTTTTAATTTTTTTTCAGTCTGCATCTCACAGAAGGTAAACTCCATAGTCACTGCTGAGTCCCCAATGCCCAGAAGAAGAGGAGGTCCTGAACAAGGTCCTGAAAACATGACTAGGTTGCATGAGCAGGTAGCTTGCACTCCCAGTGCATGTATTCATCCCTGTTTTATTGCCTTGTCTTTTTCAACCCTTATCAATGGCCTCATGGAAAGTTCCTGTGACTGGCTGACTGAGGGATAAAAAAATGTACCTGTCCTCTAGATGGCGCTACGTGATACGCTATCACCAAACGAAAATGGAAGTCTGTAGCATTAAAACCTTCTTTAAAGGTCGTGGGAAGAGAAATCTTTGCAGAGGGTAGAATTTGGACCAGTGCACCTGGCTGTCCACTTTGTCTATATTGATTATACTTATTTATGAATGACAAATAGTGGTTGAATGGTGAGGAACTTTGATGAAGTAAGATTAGTGGATTGGAGTAAAATACAGCAAGCCCCTGACTCTGCACTCTTCAGGTCTATCAGATTCTTCCCACCACATATGCAGTCCTGACCAAACTTTGTGCGCGCCTCTGTGAGGCTCTAGGAAGAAACTGGGCACCTGCCTCCAGTCATGTTGATTCTTCCCTCATAAATCCTTTGCATGGCTTCTGCTAGTTCGATAATAACAACAACCTTGAACCAGCCTGAAGTTCCCCTTCTGGTAAACTTTGTAATCTAGTTGGCCCTGAAAGGTGTGGCATAGCTTGCTGTATGTTGGAAGTATTTCAGAATTAAAATCTAGGTATTTATAAATAGAAATGAAAACCTATGATAATATTTCAAAAGTGGCACAGTGGCCAAAGTAGGTGGCTCTAGACAAAATAGTTATGAGAGTTATTTCACTCTCACTTATATATTCTAGGTCTGTTTGTCTCCAAGACCTTCAGTAACTTTCACTTTACTGTTCTCTAATTGATTGACCACAACCCTACCATGACATCCTATCCAGATTTTCCCACCTTTCTACTGTCCCACACTTCAAAATTGCTTCCATGACTTTTCTTTTCATAACTCTTATTCCTAATATTTAACATATACAACATATATAACTCATATTTCCTAATATTTAACATTTCCTGAAGCCTTCACAACTAAATCTTCATAAATATATAGAAGATTCCTATTCCCCCTAATTTCTGGGGATTATGAAAGAGGATGCTGTTGATCCTTATGGATTATTCTCTCTCAAATTCCACTTTCTAAAATGAGGGACCTATTTTTACCAGAACAGAAGGTAAGATCAACTTTGGTCGAGGGAGATCTAGAAGTAGTTACAGTTTTTGCACTTCTTTTCTTTCTGCCCCTCTCTTCCAACTCCTATCTCACTATCCCATTTTCCTATTTTTTTTTCTATCATAGGGAGAAGTTTCTCTCACTTTTAAAGATTTTTTATAAAGTTAGTAATTAATTATATTATGTATTTTCTTTGTATACAACATAATTATTTCTTGCTTAGACATTCAGAGCCTCTGGTTTTTCACAGTTATATTTCTTCAGTTTATACTGAATGTGGAGGATTTTAATTTGACTAAATTGTTACTCAGCAGTATTAAATTTCAAGATAACAGGCATAGACTGGTTATAAAATTTTTGTAATTAGCTTATTTAAATATTAAAACAAATAAAACCATAAGGTAAAAGGCAAGATAATTTTCATTTTTGAAATAAGGCAAGTTAATTAATAAAATTCCACCAATAAATAGGGCTTAACGTTGACAGTTCCTTGTTGAAATATGCAAGTATTTATCTGTTCCAATTGCAAACATGGATTTTTTTTTAAAAACTGACATTTTTACATTTATATAAAATGTTTATATTATCCAGAAAAACAGGTAAAATTTAATTTATTAACTTATTTTTCCCAAAATTTTAATGTTCCAGGTATCCTTGGAACTCCATATATTTAACAGAACTTCACTTTTAAAGTATTTTCAAACCATGGAAAGAGAGTTTTCTATTATGTAAATTAATTTTATTTTGGAAGAGCAGAACATATTTCTGTAACTGAAATACTCATTCGATCTTTAAAAAAATGTCCTAAATAAAAAAGCTAAATCGTTAAAGGATAATACCATGACTTGTATTGTGGAAGGGCATTGAACCTGACTGTCTAACTAGGTTTTTGAGATGTTTTGAAAGGAGAATTTATTGAAGATAAGAATTGGTTGGCTAGATATTTGTATGGTTAGACCTAGTGTACCAAGAGATGATTATGAAGAATACCTTAATTTATGATGAAAAGTGGCGATTCCAATGACTTTACTGCTATTTTTGGATGGCATGTAGAACTTAGGTGTGCAGACAACTAGGAGCTATCTCTGTTCCTAGTCCCTCCATTCATGATAACTGTATTTTTTTTTTTTTAATTTTTTGCGGTACGCAGGCCTCTCACTGTTGTGGCCTCTCCCGTTGCGGAGCACAGGCTCCGGACGCGCAGGCTCAGGGGCCATGGCTCACGGGCCCAGCTGCTCCGCGGCATGTGGGATCTTCCCAGACCGGGGCACGAACCCGTGTCCCCTGCATCGGCAGGCGGACTCTCCACCACTGTGCCACCAGGGAAGCCCAACTGTCTGTATTTTAATAATCAAAGTGCTGGGTTCTGGTTCAAGATGGCAACATAGCAGAATTCTGAACTCACCTCCTGCCTTGGACACACCAAATCTGTGACTATACATGGAAGAACTTCCTCTGAAAAATCTTAAAAACTGGCTGAGCAACTCCTACACATCAGGCAAATGAGAAAAAGCCCACATTGAAGTGGGTAGGAGAGGCTGGAACACAATCTCACCATGAATCCCACCCCCAGTGCTATGACCCACAATCAAGAGGGAACTCAAAACCTAAAGGTTCCCCTGAGGAGTAAAGGGTTTGAACTACATCTTTTAGGGTGGCCCATCTTTTAAGACCTGCATCTAAGAGATGAGATTCCAGAACATGTAGCTTTGAAACAAATGAGGCTCATATCCATGAGAGCAACAAGACCACAGCGAAGTGAGAAATGGTTAATAAGGGGCTCATGCACGAACTCACCCAACGCAGGGATCAATGCAGAGGCAGTCGATCAGGAGATGCCCAGACTTCAGGTGGAAGAGGCTCATTTGCTAACCCTAAAGTTTCAGCTTGAGGAGCAGGAATCTAATTTAGGACACATCTGGGTACTTGATGGCTGGCAGGTACCGTCTTTGCACTCTCCCTCTGTCTCAGTCCAGCCAGTGGGCACCACCTAACCACCCACCCCAGTGGGTGCCATTTATACGCTTTCCCTCTGCCTTCCTCCATCTTTTTTTTTCCCCCCCGAGCAGACACAACCTTCACACTCTCCCTCTGCCCTGCTTCAGCCTGTGGGCACCATGTTCAGGCGCACTCGCTGCCACACTCCATAGCACAAGTATCTCCCAGATGGGAGCTTTCACATGCATCTGGTTCTCTGGTTTTTATATCAGGTGCCCCAGTTTTTACGGCTGCCACTAAGGGCATATGCTTCGATATCTGGCCCTGGAGGCCAGGGAAGCTCGTGATCCTGGGTCCCATGGTACTGGAACAATCAGAGAGACAGTCCTTGGCAGACGACCAGCCCAGAGCCCTGCACAGACAGAAGAGAAACATACCCTCAAACTTTCTGTGAAAGAAGCCTATTTGCTTGCCCAGGGACTTTGGTCTGAGGGGCAGCCTTCTACTTTGGCACACGACTAAGAGCGCTATGGTGGTGCTCTCAGGGAAAGGAGGCTGGTGGACGCAATCTTTGCACTCTGCCTCTGCCTCACTCCAGCACACTGGTATCATCCAGGAAAAAAAAGTTATACCTTTGTCTGGCACCCCGATTATTGCCTGTGGCTAGAGGACATCTGTATATCACCTGGCTCTGGTGGCCAGTGGGGCTTATGTTTCTGGTTCCCACTGGGCTGTAACCAATAGAAAAAAATCTCAGATGGCTACTACCCCCTAAAACAACTAGAGAAAGAAGCACAAACAAAACCCAAAGTTAGCAGAAAGAAAGAAATTGAAAAGATCAGAGCAGAAATAAATGAAATAGAAATGAAGAAAATAATAGCAAAGATTAATGAAACTAAAAGCATGTTTTTTGAAAGGATAAACAAAATTCATAAACCTTTAGCCACACTCATCAAGAAAAAAAGGGAGAGGGCTCAAATCAATAAAATTAGAAATGAAAAAGGAGAAGTTACAACAGACACCGCAGAAATACAAAGCATCCTAAGAGACTACTACAACCAACTCTATGCCAATAAAATGGACAACCTGGAAGAAATGGACAAATTCTTAGAATGGCACAATCTCCCGAGACTGAACCAGGAAGAAATAGAAAAATATGGACAGACCAATCACAAGTACTGAAATTGAAACTGTGAATTAAAAAATCCCAGAAAACAAAAGCCCAGGACCAAATGGATTCACAAGCAAATTCTATCAGACACTTAGAGAAGAGTTAACACCTATCCTTCTGAAACTCTTCCAAAAACTTGCAGAGGAAGGAAAACTCCCAAACTCATTCTATGAGGCCACCATCATGCTGATACCAAAACCAGACAAAAACACCACACACACAAAAAAAATTACAGACCAATATCACTGATGAGCAAAGATGCAAAAATCCTCAACAAAATACTAGCAATCCAAATCCAACAATACATTAAAAGGATCATACACCATGATCAAGTGGGATTTAATCCCAGGGATGCAAGGAATTTTCAATATCCGCAAATCAATCAGTGTGATACACCACATCAACAACTGAAGAATAAAAACCATATGATCATCTCAATAGATGCAGAAGGAGCTTTTGACAAAATTCAACACCCATTTATGATAAAAACTCTCCAGAAAGTGGGCATAGAGGGAACCTACCTCAACATAATAAAGGCCATATATGACAAACCTATAGCTGTTATCATTCTCAACGGTGAAAAGCTGAAAGCATTTCCTCTAAGATCAGGAACAAGACAAGGATGTCCACTGTCACCTCTTTTATTCAACATAGTTTTGGAAGTCCCAGCCATGACAATCAGAGAAGAAAAAGAAATAAAAGAAATCCAAATTGGAAAAGAAGAAGTAAAACTGTCACTGTTTGTAGACGGCATGATACTACACATGAAAAATCCTAAAGATGCTACCAGAAAACAACTAGAGCTCATCAATGAATTTGGTAAAGTTGCAGGATACAGAATTAATACACAGAAACCTGTTGCATTTCTATACACTAACAGCAAAAGATCAGAAAGAGAGATGAAGGAAAGAATTCCATTTACCATCGCATCAAAAAGAATAAAATACCTAGGAATAAACCTTCCTAAGGAGACAAAAGACCTGTACTCTGAAAACTATGAGGCGCTGATCAAAGAAATCAAAGATGATACAAATAGATGAAAAGATATACCATGTACTTGGATTGCAAGAATCAATACTGTCAAAGTGACTATACTACTCAAGGCAACCTACAGATTCAATGCAATCCCTATCAAATTACCAATGGCATTTTTCACAGAACTAGAACAAAAAAATCTTAAAATTTGTATGGAGATACAAAAGACTCCAAATAACCAAAGCAATCTTGAGGAAAAAAAAAAATGGAGCTGGAGGAATCAGGCTCCCTCACTTCAGATTATACTACGAAGCCACAGTAACCAAAACAGTATAGTACTGGCACAAAAACAGAAATATAGATCAATGGAACAGGATAGAAAGTCCAGAGATAAACCCATGCACCTATGGTCACCTAATCCATGACAAAGGAGGCAAGGATATTCAGTGGAGAAAAGACAGCCTCTTCAATAAGTGGCGCTGGGAAAACTGGAAAGCTACATGTAAAAGAATGAAATTAGAATACTTCCTAACACCATACACAAAAATAAATGCAAAATGGATTAAAGACCTAAATGTAAGACTGGCTACTATAAAAGTCTTAGAGGAAAACGTAGGAGAATACTCCATGATATAAATCACAAGATCTTTTCAAGCCATCTTCCAGGATAATGGAAATAAAAACAAAAATAAACAAATGGGACCTAATTAAACTCAAAAGCTTCTGAAAAGCAAAGGAAACCATAGACAAAATGAAAACACAACCCACAGAATGGGATAAAATATTTGCAGACAATGCAACCTACAAGGGATTAATCTCCAAAATTTATAAACAGCTCATGTGGGTTAATATCAAAAAAACAAACAACCCAACCAAAAAATGGGCAGAAGACCTAAACAGACATTTCTCCAAAGAAGACATACAGATGGCAAAGAGGCACATGAGAAGATGCTCAACATCACTAATTATTAGAGAAATGCAATCATAACTACAATGAGATATCACCTCACAATAGTCAGAATGTTCATCATCAAAAAATCTACAAATAATAAATGCTGGAGAGGGTGTGGAGAAAAGGGAACCCTCTTACACTGTTGGTGGGAATGTAAATTGGTACAGTCACTATGGAGAACAATATGAATGTTTCTTAAAAAGCTAAAAATAAAGCTACCATATGATCCAGCAACCCCACTCCTGGGCATATATCTGGAGAAAAACATGGTTTGAATGGATACATGCATCCCAATGTTCATTGCAGCACTATTTAGAATATCCAGGACATGGAAGCAACCTAAATGTCCATCAACAGAAGAATGGATAACGATGTGGTACATATATAAATGGAATACTACTCAGCCGTTAAAAAGAATGAAATAATGCCATTTGCAGCAACATGGATGGACGTGGAGATTATCATACTAAGTGAAATAAGTCAGACAGACTTACATATGATAAAATTTAAAAATTAAATTAAATTAAAATTAAAAAAAATGATACTAATGAACTTATTTACAAAACAGAAACAGACTCACAGACTTAGAAAAGGAATGTAGGGTTACCAGGGGGAAGGGTGAGAAGGAGGGATAGATTAGGAATTTGGAATTGATATGTACACACTGCTATATTTAAAATAGATAACCAACAAGGACCTACTGTATAGCACAGGGAATTCTGCTCAATATTCTGTAATAACCTAAATGGGAAAAGAATTTGAAAAACAATATATACATGTATAATTGAATCACTGTGCTGTACACCTGAAACTAACACAACATTGCTAATCAACTCTGCTGCAATATAAAATAAAAAATTTTTAAAAATAGAAAATACTAGACATGACTTGAAGTTATGGTGGACAGATGAGAATCATAATGGAATACAATGGAGCAGAAACATGAAATGTTGAAAACATATGTAATGATTAAAAATAGAAAAGCCTGTAATAAAGTAAAAACTTAAAACACTTTAAAAAAATGGCTACTACCCACAGGGCACAGCAAGAGGCAATGGACCCAGGAGTTCAGTCTTTGTTAGCTTAACATCACAGCTGTAGCCTGAGGGACATGTTCTAGTTGAACATACAGATAAGAGCTCATACAGTCCTTTCCAGGGACCTTGTAGAGTGGGCACTGTCTTTGCACTCTCTGTCATGCTCCAGAGCAACTGTACCTCCCAGAGGAGAACTTGTACAGTGTCTGATGCCCTGGTTTCTGTGGCTGCCACCCAAGCGATGCCACATGAATACCTGGCTCTGGTGGCCAGGGGAGCCTGTGTTCCTGGGTCCCATGGGACTGTAACGATCAGAGAGACAGTTCTACACACCCAAAGTCTTTCTGTGCTTGTTCTGGAGTTTCAGCCTGAGGCACAGGCTTCAGGTGTGGCACACATCTAGAGGTCTTTGGAGCTACTTTCAGGTAACATAGAGTAGTGGAAGCCATCCTTGCACTCTACTTCTGCTTTGCTACAACTCATGTGTATCTCCTGGAAAGGAGGCCCAATTTTTGTCACTGGTAACCAGGCAACACCCTTGATTGCATGACTCTGGTAGTGATAACTATACTTGCTGCCCCTCAGGTTTGTATATATTTGCATACCTTAATAGCTGTTGCCGGGCTTCCTATCAGCCTGAATCTAGGTGCTGAATGAGATCCTCCCCTCTGGGACAATGACAAGTCTTGCACAACCACAACTAGTGAGAGCCATTAAAAATAAAATAGACTGCATTGGCAATCACACAAGTCTGAGAGAAAAATAAGAGTGAGGGCAGGATAGAACAGTAAGATTCATCTCCTACACAAAGCCACTCTTTCAAGACTGGGAGAGGCAGCTGTTTTATCTAATGCATAAAAACTAACATAGAGATTCAAAGGAAATAAAGAAACAGAGGAATGTGTCCCAAGGGAAATAAAGAGATGAAACCCAGGCGCGGGGGAAGGGGGATGAATGAAGCAGGGATAAGTAATTTACCCGATAAAAAGTTCAAAGTAATGGTCAACAAGATGTTCACTACCTATGGAAAAGAACAGATGACCACAATGAGAACTTAAGCAAAGAGATAGAAAATATAAGAAAATAGCAAATAGAAGTCACAGAGCTAAAGAATACAGTTAATGAACTGAAAAATACAATAGAGGGGTTCAATAGCAGACCAGACAAAGCAGAAGTGAGGATCAATGAACTTGAAGACAGGGCATCGGAACTCACCCAGAGCAGCTAAAAGAAAAGAAAAAAAAAATTGCAAAAGCACAGATAGATTAAGGAAATAACATGAAAATATCAGATGGATTAACATCCACATTACAGGTGTCCCAGAGGAAAAGAGAGAACGAAAGTAGCAGAAAACTTATTTCAAGATAAAACAGCTGACAACTTCCCTAACAGGGAGAATGAAATAGGCATTCAGATCCAGGAAGGACAGAGAGTTCCAAAAAGGATGAATCCAAAGAAACCCACACCAAGACACATTATAATTAAAATGTCAAATTTAAGGGAAGAATCTTAAAATCAGCAAGAGATAAAACAACTTGTTATATACAAGGGAACCCCCATAAGATTATAAGCTTAGCTTTCAGCAGGAATTTATAGGCCAGAAGGTGTGACTTTTAATTTTAATTGTATGTGTATGACAGAGGGGAGTTTACCATAAACACATATATACTGTACATTTTCTTATTTACTGCTCATCCTACTTACCTTAGGTCAGGAGTATAATTTTTTTCTTCAGAATTCTGAGCACTTGCCAAAGCTTTCTGACAATAAATATACCCTATCTGTCAAGATACAGTAGACATTCATTTATGATTCATAATATTCTTTGACTTCCCTCATTTATAAAACAGGAACCAAGAGTTTTCTTACTGTATTAAATGAAGTATAGAAATCTCATTTCAAAAATCTGTTAATTATAAATTAAGTAAGTCAAAATCATATTTTACAGATTTACTAAAAAAGATAATGTACATTGTCTATGTGATCTTGACTTCTCCAGAAGATGACATCTACCAGAGATCTTTTTTTCTAAACCATGAATTATAAAATTGGAGGATTTATTAGGAATGATGTCAGCTTCATGGTGGTCTAAGTCATTTCTCTTCTTTGCTCTCCCTTTTTTAAACAACTAATTAGATATCCATAACCAAAGTGCCTCTGCATTTTACACCAAGGGACCTAGGAGGTTCCTAGCCCACAAAAGCAACCAAAGTTAAACAAGAACTTTGTAAGGGCTGTGGATCCAAGGGATTCAGTGAACCTGCTCCACCCCCCACCCCAAACTGGGCTTGATTAGGGAAAAAAAAATTGGAGAGCATAAAACTGGGCAGATACCTATGGGCAAGAGAGAATTTATAAAAGTATAGCCTGCCAGAGGCGAGATTCTATCACCCCAATGAATCAAGAGAGAGGTCAGTTTGGACACAGAGGAGAGGGAGTAACACACCACCCTGCTACCAGGGCAACACTGCAAGGGGCTAAACTTTTGGCTGCTGTAGTGGTGACCCCTCCTGCAGAGGAGGTGGGAAGCAAAAGTTGTGAGTGACTGCCCAGCCACCCCAGGTGTGTGGGTTACATCTGGAGAAACCTGCTTGTTTCCAGCAGTTCTTGATTTCCGAGGAACTTCCATGACTGGGGGGAAGGAGGAGAAAGAGAAGGAAGCCGATAAGAATATCGAAGGGCATTAAAGGAATATATTTCCTGCGGTCTGCTTCAGGACTTCAGCAGGAAGTCTACCCACCAACCTCTGGGAGTATCGCACTCAAGGATCTCCCTACCAGCCTCTGGGTAGCCCCAAATCACTAAGTGTTAAACCCACATCTCCCCACCACTGCACTCTGTTGCCGGCTCCTTCTGCAAGCTCTCAAGTGCATCCTTAAGAGGGACTGGAGTAGACGCATAGGGTGATCAGATAATAGGCAAGGGAGAAAGTACAAAACTGAGGTATAGCACCACCTTCTGGAATACAAAAGAAAGGTTTCTAATGGCCAGCCTGTTGAGTTGTAAGAAGCAAAAAAGTCATAAAAGCTTAGTTACAGAGATGTCTGCTACTTAGAAGAAACACATTTCAGCTCTAAAGACACACACAGGCTCAAAGTACAGGATAGAAGAAGGTATTTCATGCAAGTGGAAACCAAAATAAAGTGGTTATAACCATACCTATGTCAGATAAAATAGACTTGAAGCCAAAAATGGTAACTAAAGACAACGGTCATTATATAATTATAAAGGATTCAATACATCTAGAAGCTATAACAATCATAAACATATACACACACAACATTGGAGCACCTAAATGTATTAAGCAAATACTTACAGATCTGAAGGAAGAATTAGAGAGCAATGCAGTAATAGTAGGAGATTTCAATACCCCACTGCCAGCAATGGATAGATCACCTGGAAAGAAAATCAAAAAGGAAATATTGGAATTGAACCATGCTTTAGACCAAAGAGACTTAGCAGACATATATAGAACATTCTCAAGTGGCTTGACCATCTGATAGGGAACAGATCAAGTCTTAGCAAATTTTAAAAGATTGAAATAATACCAACTATCTTTTCTGACCACAATGGTATGAAACAAAAAATCAAAAACAAAATGAAAGCTGGACAGTCTATAAATACGTGGAAACTAAACAACATATTTCTGAACTACCAATGGTTAAACAAAAAATAAAAATGGTAATTAAAAAAAATCTCTTGAAACAAATAAGAATGGAAACACAACTTACCAAATCCTATGAGATGCTGCAAAAGCAGTTCTAAGAGGGGAGTTCATGGCAATAAATGCCAACATCAAGAAACAAGAAAGATCTCAAGTAAACAACTTAACTTTATACCTCAAGGAAGTAAAAAAAGAGGAATAACGTAAGCCCAAATTTAGCAGAAGGAAGGAAATAATAAAGATCAGAATGGAAATAAATGAACTAGAGATGAGAAAAACAATAAAAAGGATCAATGAAACAAAGAGCTTGTTTTTCAAAAAGGTAAACAAAATTGAGAAACCTTTAGCTAGACTCACCAAGAAAAAAAGAATGCTCAAATAAATAAAAATAGAAATTAAGGAGAAAAGTACAACTGATACTACATAAATACATAGGGACATAAGGGACTATAGGCATACCTCAGAGATATTACAGGTTCAGTTTCAGAACATTCCAATAAAGCAATTATTACAATAAAGTGAGTCACATAATTTTTTTGGTTTTCCAGTGCATATAAAAGTTATGTTTACACTATACTGTAGTTTATTAAATGTGCAATAGCATTGTGTCTGAAAAATGTGTATACCTTAATTAAAAATACTTTATTGCTAAAAAACTTTATTGCTAAAAAATACTTTAGTAATAAATCTTAATCTTTTTAAGATAGTAACATCAAAAGATCACTGATTACAGATCACCATAACAAAGATAATAATAATTAAAAGTTGGAAATATTGTGAGAATTATCAAAATGTGACAAAGAAACATGAAGTGAGCACATGCTGTTGCAAAAAATGGCACTGACATAACTTGCTTGACTCAGGGTTGCCACAAACATTTAATTTGTAAAAAAAATGTAATATCTGGAAAGTGCAATAAAGCAAAGGGCAATAAAATGAGGTATGCCTGTACTATTAACAATTATATACCAATAAATTAGATAACCTAGGGGAAAAATGTTATTTATTCCTAGAAGCACACAACCCACCAAGACTAGATCAGGGAGAAATAGAAAATCTGAACAGACCAATAATAAGTACTAAGATGTTAAATGAGTAATCAAAAATCTGCCAACACAGAAAACCCCAGGACCAGATGACTTCACGGGTGAATTCTATCAAACATTTAAAGAAGAATTAATGCCAATGCTTCTCAAACTCTTCCAAAAAATTGAAGAAAAGAGAACATTTCCCAACTCATTCTATAATTCAGCATTACTCATACCAAAACAAGATAAGAACACTACCAAAATCAAACAATAGAAATAAAAACTATAGACCAATGTCCCTGATAAAAATAGATGTAGAATTTTTCAACAAAATATTAGCAAACTAAATTCAAGAACACATTAAAAGTATTATACATCATGACCAAATGGGATTTATCCTTGGGATGCAAGTATGTTTCAACATGCACAGTTCAATACATATAATACATTACATTAATAGAATAAAAGATAAAAATTGCATGATCACCTCAGTAGGTGCAGAAAAACGTATAAGGTATAGAAGAAACATACCTAAACATAACAAAGGTCATATACAACAAACCCACAGATCACATCCTCAGTGGAGAAATACTGAAAGCTTTTCCTCTAAGATCAGGAACAAAACAAGAATGCACACTCTCACCCCTCTTATTCAATATAGTACTGGAAGTCCTAGCTAGAGCAATTAGGCAAGATAAAGAAATAAAATGCATCCAGATTGGAAAGGAAGAAGTAAAACTGACATTTTTATCAGATAATATTATTTTGTATATAAAAAATTCCAAAGACACAACCAAAAAATTATTGGAATTGATCAGTGAATTCATTAAAGTTGGAGGATGTAAAATCAACATACAGAAATTACTGTATTTCTATACACTAATAATGAATCTTTTGAAAAATTTAAAGAAACTATCCTATTTACAATAAAATTACCTAGGAATAAATTGAACCAAGGAAGTGAAAGATCTGTAAAATGAAAACCACAAGACTTTATTGAAAGAAATCAAAGATGACACACAAAAAAATGAAAAGACATCCCATGTCCATGGATTGAAAGAATTCATATTATTAAAATGTCCATGCTACCCAAAGCCCTCTATAGATTCACACAATCTTTACCAAAATTCCAATGGCCTTCTTCACAGAAATTTTAAAAAAGTCTAAAATTTGTATGGAACCACAAAAGACCCCAAATAGCCAAAACAATTCTGAGCAAGAAGAATAAAGACAAAGGTATTATACATCCTGATTTCAAACAATAATACAAAGCTATAGTAATTAAAACAGTATGGTACTGGCATAAAAATTGACACATAAACCAATGGAATATGAATAGAGAAGCAACAATTAGACCCCCAAATACACAAAAAATTAATATTTTACAAGAGGGTCAAGAACATCCAATGGTGAAAGGACAGTCTCTTCAACAAATGGTGCTGGGAAAACTGGGTAAATACATGCAGAACAATGAAATTTGATCCCTATCTTATATCACTCACAAAAATTAACTCAAAGTGCATCAAAGACTTAAACATAAGACCTGAGGCCATAATACTCCTAGAACATAGAGAAGAATTACTCAACATTGTTCTCATCAACGACTTTTTGTATATGTCACCAGAAGCGCAAACACAAAAAGTAAAAATTAACAAAAGGGACTGCATCGACTTAAAGGCTCTACACAGCAGAAGAAACAACAAAATGAAAAGGTAACCTATGGAATGGGAAAAAAAGTTGCAAACCATATATTGGATAAGTATATATCCAAAATATATCAAGAACTCATACAACTTAAAAACAAACAGACAAAAAATAAAAGAATCCAATTTAAAAATGAGTAGAGAAAGTAAAGAGACATTTCTCCAAAGAAGACATCCAAATGGTCAAGAGGTACATGAAAAGATGCTCAACAGAACTAATCATCAGAGAAATGCAAATCAAAGCCACATTGAGATACCACCTCACAACTGTTAGAATAGCTATCATCAAAAAGACAAGAAATAACAAGTGTTGCAAGGACATGGAGAAAAGAGAAAACTTGAACACTGTTGGTGGCAATGTAAACTGGTACAGCCACTATAGAAAACAATATGGATAGTCCTCAAAAAATTAAAAATAGATTTACCATATGGTCCAGCAAAGGAAATGGAAATGGAATATAGACGGAATATATGCACTCCCATTTACTGCAGCATAATTCAAATTAGCCAAAATATGGAAACAACTTAAGTGACCATCAATGGATGAGTGGATAAAAAAAGACGTGGTATGTATACACACACACAGGCACATGGAGAAATATTATTGAGCCATGATAAAGAAGGACATCCTGCCATTTGTACCAACATGGATGGACCTTGAGGACACTATGCTAAGTGAGATAAGTCAGACAGAGATAGACAAATACTGTATGGTATCACTTATACGTGGAATCTAAAACAGCAAAACTTGTAAAAAGAGAGAGTAAAATAGTGGTTACCAGGATGTAGGAGGGTGGGAGTGGAAGGATAGGACAAACACTGTTTAAAGGTACAAACTTGCAATGAGTAGTAAATAAATCCTAGAGATCTACTGGGTTGGACAAAGAGTTCATTCAGTTTTTCCATAGCATCTTACAGAAAAACCCAAATGAATTTTTTGGCCAACCCAATAAATCAGCACAGTGTAGTGATGTATTATAATCATCAAGCTTGGTAAGAGAGTAAATTTTAATTATTCCATCCAATAAAAAGAAATAATTAGGGACTTCCCTGGTGGTCCAGTGGTAAAGAGTCCACCTTACAATGCAGGGGATGTGGGTTCGATCCCGGGTCAGGGAACTAAGATCCCACAACTAAACCTGTGCCACAACTACTGAGCTTGTGCGCCTCAACTAGAGTGCCTGCATGCCACAAACTACAGAGCCCACGTGCCCTGGAGCCTGCGTGCCACAACCTAGAGAGAGAAAACCCACATGCCACAACTAGAGAGAAACCCATGATCCGCAAAAAGAGAAGCCACTACAATGAGAAGCTGCACACCATAACTAGAGAAAGCCCGCATGCAGCAACAAAGACCCAATGCAGCCAAAAATAAATAAATTTATAAAAAAAGATAAACTGTCACTTTTTTTGGCTCATCAAGAACACTGGTTCACAGAAGTAGAAAATTTAAATCATTAAATATTTCAAAGAAAATAGAGCAGTACAATTAATTCAAACAAAACTCAACAAGTAGTATTCATCCTGGGTGCTGGAATGTGGGGTTTGGAGGGCAGACCTAAGGGAGAGGACTGCTGTTGGCTGTGAGGAGACAGCCTGAGGGGACTGGAGTGAGGAAATCAGCTACTGGGAATGCTTGTGGAGGAAACTCGGACCACCACAGAAGTGAAGCACCGTTGCTGAGTGTCATGCAAGGGGTGGGGCCACCACTGCAGCTTCTCTCCCCATGCACCGGCCCCTGCCTCCCCAGGCACTAGGAAGGGCCCCTTCTGGGGCCAGCTCTCTCGTGCCTGCAACTGGGCACTAGGAAGTGTCCCCACCAGGGCTGCCTCTCTCATGCCCATGGCTGCCAGCTACCTTGCATGCCCCATCCCCACTGGGGCTCCCACGGCCAAGGCCACTGCCACCTCTGTACCCCTTCCTCACCAGGGTGGTCTCATGTGATCCTGGGCAGCCTCGGGAACAGACACCTGTGGGTGGCCCACACGCAGTGGTGGGGCTGAAACCACAACTGAGCCCCAGGGGCCATGCAACTAAGGAAGAAAAGCTGAAATCTCTCCTTGCAGCTGTGCAGACCATGCACTGACACCCCCGCAACCGGCTTTGTAAACTCAGTGCATACAGAACATCTGAATGGACAAGTGCTCCCACAGCCAAGACTGGTCTAACTTTAGCAGCTGTAGACTTTATGGGCACATACACATGGGGGTTGGGCCAGGCCAGAGCCTGAGCTGCCCCATAGCGTTCAACGGCAGGTCCAGATCCATAATTATTGCACTCCTGGGACCTGAATTCAGTGGATCTATGCTGGTGCCCTCGTGAAAATAATGTCTGAGAGACACCAGGGCCAATTGCCAGCATACCCACAGTTAAGGTGGGCCCGAGAGCAGTGTCAACAACAACGTAATCTGAGAGCGCACACAATGGGTGAAAGGTGACATAACAGAGCACACCCACAGGTGAACGGCTACAGAGGAGGAATACTCAGTGTCTTCTCTCTCAGTGGGAGTGCTCCAATCCCACCTACCTTGCACCGCAGATCAGAAACACAGCTAGAAACAGATCTGGGGGCCTCTACTCCAACAACTAGGGAGGATACCCCACCTCTGACAGGGCAGTAACAACCACAGAGAAAAGGAGAGGCCCTGCTCAATAGCCAGTGCAGGCTCTGGTCATCACACCTCCTATAAAGAGGATAAAGGCCACGATACACTAAGGAAAGAGATAGCAGACATGTATACTAAAAACAACCCTTGCACCAAAAAATATTAAACTCACGTAGGCTACACAAGGACATTCCCACATAAAATGGCCCTTGAAGACCCTCTGAGGGTCTGGCATTGGCGGGAGAACCTCCAGAGCATTTAGCCGTGAAGGCCAGCAGGGATGGAATGCAGAAGATCCACAGCGTTGGGAGAACAGAGACTGCACTCTTGGAGGGCACACACAAGGTCTCATGTACACTGGGACCCAGCATGAAGCAGTACCTCCATAGGAACCTGGGTTCCACCTACCTAGGAGTCTTGGAGTGCATCCTGGGAAGGTGAAGGTCAACTAGAGCTCACTGTGAGGGCAAGGACACTGGCAGCTGAAGACCCAGGGAATATTGACCAGAGTGAGCTCTCCCGGAGGTCCACATTTCAGCACCAAGACCCAGCTTCATCCAAAAAACTGCAGACTCCAGTGCTGGAAGGCCTCAGGCCAAACAACCACCAAGATAGGAACACAGCCCCACCCATCAGAAGAAAGGCTGCCTAAAGTCGTACTGAGCTCACAGCCACCTCAAAACACAGCCCTTGACATGGCCCAAGCCATCAGATCAACAAGACCCAGCTCCACCCACCAGACGGCAGGCACCAGTCCCTCCAAACAGGCAGCCTGAACAAGCCTCTGGAACAATCTCACCCACCAAGGGGCAGACACCAGAAGCAAGAGGAACTACAATCCTGTAGCCTGTAGAAAGGAGACCACAAACACAGAAAGTCAGACAAAATGAGACAACATAGAAATATTGGGTTGGCCAAAAGGTTCGTTTTTTTCCCCTGTCAGATGTTTCTAGTAGCGCTTAGTTGTCTTTAACTTAATTCAAAACAATTTTGTTAGATTATATTGTGACAGCTGTCATATCATTGTACATTTTCAAAAACATTATCAAAATTGGTGAATTTTTGTGTAGCCATTTTAATATTGAAGATGGAAGGAAAAAATCAACATTTTTGGCATACTATGCTTTATTATTTCAAGAAAGGTAAAAACCCAAATGAAACACAAGAAAAGATTTGTGCAGTGTATGGAAAAGGTGCTGTGACTGACTGAACGTGTCAAAAGTGGTCTGCAAAGTTTCCTGCTGGAGATTTCTTGCTGAACGATGCTCTATGGTCAGGTAGACCAGTTGAAGTTGACAGTGATCAAATCCAGACATTAATTGAGAACAATCAATGTTATACCACACAGGAGATAGCCGACATACTCAAAATATCTAAATCAAGCACTGAAAATCATTTGCACCAGCTTGGTTATGTTCATCATTTTGATGCTTGGGTTCCACATAAGTTAAGCAAAAAAACCCTTCTTGATGGTATTTCTTCATGTGATTCTCTACTTAAACATAATGAAAACTTTCTGTTTTTAAAACAAATTGTGATGGGCGATGAAAAGTGGGTACTGTACGATAATGTGGAATGGAAGAGATCATGGAGCAAGTAAAATGAACCACCATCAATCACACCAAACCCCTGTCTTCATCCAAAGAAGGTCATGTTTTGTGTATGGTGGGATTGGAAGGGAGTCCTCTATTACGAGCTCCTTCTGGAAAACCAAACGATTAATTCCAACAAGTATTGCTCCCAATTAGACCAATTGAAAGCGGCACTCAATGAAAAGCGTCCAGAATTAGTCAAGAGAATATTCATAATCTTCGTTCAGGATAATGCAAGACTGCATGTTTCTTTGATGGCCAGGCAAAAACTGTTACACCTTGGCTGGGAAGTTCTGATTACTCTGCCTGTATTCACCAGACATTGCAGCTTCATATTTCCAATTATTTCAGTCTTTACAAAATTCTCTTAATGGAAAAAATTTCAATTCCCTGGAGGACTGTAAAAGGCACCTGGAACAGTTCTTTGTTCATAAAGATAAAAAGTTTTGGGAAGATGGAATTATGAAGTTGCCTGAAAAATGGCAGAAGGTAGTGGAACAAAAGGGTGAATACATTGTTCAATAAAGTTCTTGGTGAAAATGAAAAATCTGTCTTTCATTTTTACTTAAAAACTGAAGGAAGTTTTTGGCCAACCCAATATGTTGCAAATGAAGAACAAGATAAAAACCCACAAGAACAATTAAATGAAGAGGAGACAGGCAATCTACCTGAAAAAGCATTCAGAGTGATTATAGTAAAGATAATCCAAAATCTCAGAAAAAGAATGGTGGCACGATCAAGAAGATACAAGGAATGTTTAACAAGGAGCTAGAAGATTTAAAAAACAAACACACAGAGATGAACAATACAATAACCGAAATAGAAATAAACTAGAAGTAATCAATAGCAGAATAACTGAGGCAGAAGAAGGAATAAGTAAGCTGGAAGACAGAGTGGTGGAAATCACTGCCACAGAACAGAATAAAGAAAAAAGAATGAAAAGAAAGGAGGACAGTCTCAGAAATTTCTGCGACAATATTAAATGCAACAACATTCACATTATATGGGTCACAGAAGGAGAAGAGAAAGAGAAAGGGCCTGAGAAAATATTTGAAGATATTATAGCCAAAAACTACACCAACATGAGAAAGGAAACACTCACTCAAGACCAGGAAGTGCAGAGAATCCCATACAGGATGAATCCAAGGAGGATCACACCGAGACACAGATGAATCAAATTAACAAAAATTAAAGACAAAGAAAAATATTAAAAATCAACAAGGGAAAAGCAACAATTAACATATAAGGGAACCCCCAAACGTTATCAGCTGATTTTTCAGCAGAAACTCTGCAGGTCAGAAGGGAGAGTCATGATATACTTCAAGTGCTGAAAGGGAAAACCAACAACCACGAATACTCTTCCCAGCAAGGCTCTCATTCACATTTGATGGAGAAATAAAAAGCTTTATAGACAAGCTAATGCAAAGAAAATTCACCACCAAACCAGCTTTAAAACAAATGCTAATGGAACTTCTCTAGGTGGGACAGAGACCAGCAACCTAAAACAACTGTGTACATACATAGACTGCTATATCAAAACCTCATGGGAACAGCAAATGCAAAAACTACAATAGATACACACACACACACAAAAAGCAACCCCAAAACAACACTAAAGATGGTCATCAAACCACAAGAGAAGAGAAGAAAAGAGGAAGGGAAGAAAAAATACCTACCAAAAAACCCCCCAAAACAATTAAGAAAATGGCAATAGGAACATACATATTGAAAATTACCTTAAGTGTAAATGGATTAAATGCTCCAAACAAAAGACACAGACTGGCTGAATGGATATGAACACAAGATCCGTATATATACTGTCTACAAGAGACACACTTCAGACCTAGGGACACATAGTGACCAAAAGTGAGGAGATGGAAAAATATATTCCATGCAAATGGAAATCAAGGAAAGCTGGAGTAGCAATACTCATATCAGACAAAATAGACTTTAAAATAAAGACTGTTACAAGAGAAAAGAAAGGACACTACATAATGATCAAGGGATCAATCCAAGAAGATGATATAACAATTGTAACTATATATGCACCCAACATAGGACCACCTCAATAGATAAGGCAAATGCTAACAGCCATAAAGCAGGAAATAAACAGTAACACAATAATAGTGGGGGATGTTAGCCCCCCACTTACACCAATAGACAGATCATTCAGACAGAAAATTTATAAGGGAACACAAGCCTTTAAATGACACATTAGGCCAGAAAGACTTAACTGATGTCTATAGGACATTCCATCCAAAAGCAACAGAATACACTTTCTTCTCAAATGCACATGGAACTTTCTCCAGGATAGATCCCATATTGGGCCACAAATCAAGCCTCAGTAAATTTAAGAAAACTGAAATCATATCAAGCATCTTTTCTGACCACAAAGTTATGAGATTAGAAATTCATTACAGGAAAGAAATGTTAAAAACACAAACAAGTGGAGGCTAAACAATATGTTACTAAACAGCCAATGGATCACTGAAAAAAATCAAAGAAGAAACCAAAATACCTAGAGACAAATGAAAACGAAAATCTATGAGATGCAGCAAAAGCAGTACTAAGAAGGAAGTTTATAGCAATACAATCTTACGTCAGGAAACAAGAAAAATCTCAAACAACTTAACTTTACACCTAAAGCAACTAGAGAAAGAAGAACAAACAAAATCTAAAGTTAGTAGATGGAAAGAAATCATAAAGATCAGAGCAGAAATAAATGAAATAGAGATGAAGAAAACAATAGCAAAGATCAATGAAACTAAAAGTTGGTTCTTTGAGAAGATAAAATTGATAAACCTTTAACCAGACTCATCAAGAAAAAAGGAAGGGACTCAAATCAATAAAATTAGAGATGAAAAAGGAGAGATTACAACTGACACCGCAGAAATAGATCATAAGAGACTACTTCAAGCAACTATACACCAGTAAAATGCACAACCTAGAAGAAATGTACAAATTCTTAGAAAGGTACAACCTTCAAAGACTGAACCAGGAAGAAATACAAAACATGAGCAGACCAATCACAAGTACTGAAATTGAAACTGTGATTTAAAAACTCCCAACCGAAAAAAGTTCAGGATGAGATGGCTTCACACGTGAATTCTATCAAGCATTTAGAGAAGACTTAACACCTATATTTCTGAAAATATTCCAAAAATTTGCAGAGGAAGGAACACTGCCAAGCTCATTCTATGAGGTCAACATCACCCTGATACCAAAACCAGACAAAGATATTTAAAAAAGAAAAGAAAATTACAGGCCAATATCACTGATGAGGAAAGACACAAAAATCTTCAACAAAATACTATCAAACCAAATCCAACGGAACATTAAAAGGATCATCCACCATGATAAAGTGGGATTTAACCCAGGGATGCAAGGATTCTTCAACATATGTAAATCAATCAATATGATACACCACATTAACAAACTGAGGAATAAAAAACATACGATCATCTCAATCAGTGCAGAAAATCCTTTTGACAAAATTCAACACCCATTTATGATTTAAGAAACTCTTCAGGAAGCGGGCATAGAGGGAACATACCTCAACATAATAAAGGCCATATATGACAAACCCACAGCAAACATCAGTCTGAATGGTGAAAAATTGAAAGCATTTTCTCTAAGATCAGGAACAAGACAAGGATGTCCACTCTCACCACTTATCCAACATAGTTTTGGAAGTCCTAGTCATGGCAAGGAGAGAAGAAAAAGAAATAAAAGGAATCCAAATTGGAAAAGAAGAAGTAAAACTGTCACTGTTTGCAGATGACATGATGCTTTACATAGAAAATCCTAAAGATGCTACCAGAAAACTACTAGAGATCATCAATGACTTTGGTAAAGTTGCAGGATACAAAATTAATGCACAGAAATCTCTCACATTCTTGTACACTAACAGCGAGAGATCAGAAAGAGAAATAAAGGAAACAATCCCATTTACCACTGCATTATAAAGAATAAAATACCTAGGAATAAACCTGCCTAAGGAGGCAAAAGAACTGTACTCAGAAAACTATAAGATACTGATGAAAAAAATCAAAGATAACACAAACAGATGGAGAGATATACTGGTTTCTTGGATTGGAAGAATCAATATTGTCAAAATGACTACACTACCCAAAGTAATCTACAGATTCAACACAATCCCTATCAAATTACAAAGAGTATTTTTCATAGAATTGGAACAAAAAAAATTTACAGTTTGTATGGAAACACAGGAGACCCTGAATAGTGAAAGCAATCTTGAGAAAGAAAAACAGAGATGGAGGAATCAGGCTCCCTGACTTCAGACTATGCTACAAAGCTACAGTCATCAAAACAGTATGGTACTGGCACAAAAACAGAAAGATAAATCAATGGAACAGGATAGAAAGTCTAGAGATAAACCCACGCTCCTATGGTCACCTAATCTACCACAAAGGAAGCAAAAATATACAATGGAGGAAAGACACTCTCTTCAATAAGTGGTGCTGGGAAAACTGGACAGCTACATGTAAGCAAATTAGAACATTTTCTAACACCACACACAAAAATAAAATCAATATGGACTAAAAACCTAAATTAAGACTGGACACTATACAACTCTTAGAGGAAAACATAGGCAGAACACTCTCCAACATAAGTCATAATAAGATCTTTTTGGATCTACCTCCTAGAGTAACGAAAATAAAAACAAAAACAAACAAATGGAACCTAAATAAACTTAAAAGCTTCTGCAGGGGCTTCCCTGGTGGCGCAGTGGTTGGGAGTCCACCTGCCAATGCAGGGGATACGGGTTCATGCCCTGGTCCGGGAAGATCCCACATGCTGTGGAGTGGCTAGGCCCGTGAGTCATGGCCACTGAGCCTGCGCGTCCGGAGCCTGTTGCTCCGCAGCAGGAGAGGTCACAGCAGTGAGAGGCCCGCGTACCACAAAACAACAACAACAACAACAACAACAAAATGGGCAGAAGATCTAAATAGACATTTCTCCAAAGAAGACATACAGATGGCCAAGAGGCACATGAAAAGATGCTCAACATCACTAATTATTAGAGCAATGCAAATCAAAACTACAATGAGATATTACCTCACACCACTCAGAATGGCCATCATCAAAAAATCTACAGACAATAAATGCTGGAAAGGGTGTGAAGAAAAAGGAACCCTCCTGCACCACTGGTGGCAATGTAAATTGGTGCAGCCACTATGGAGAACAGTATGGAGGTTCCTTAAAAAACTAAAAGAGCTACCATATGATCCAGCAATCCCACTCCTAGGCATATATCTGGAGAAAACCAAAATTCAAAAAGATACACATACCCTAATGTTCATTGCAACACTATTTACAATAGCCAGGATGTGGGAGCAACCTAAATGTCCATTGACAGAGGAATGGATAAAGAAGATGTGGCATATATATATATATGTATTCATACATACACACACAATGGAATATTATTCAGCCATAAAAAAGAATGAAATAATGCCATATGCAGCGACATGGATGGACCTAGAGACTGTCATACTAAGTGAAGTAAGTCACACAGAGAAAGACATGTATTATATGATATCGCTTATATGTGGAATCTAAAAAAATGGTACAAATGAATGTATTTACAGAACAGAAATAGAGTCACAGATGTAGAAAACAAACTTATGGTTACCAAAGGGAAAAGGGGGGGGAGGGATAACTTGGGAGATTGGGATTGACATATACAACTAAGAATCTACTGTAGGGCTTCCCTGGTGGCGCAGTGGTTGGGAGTCCACCTGCTGATGCAGGGGACACGGGTTCGTGCCCCGGTCCGGGAGGATCCCGCGTGCCATGGAGCGGCTGTGCCCGTGGGCCATGGCCGCTGAGCCTGCGCGTCTGGAACCTGTTGCTCCGCAATGGGAGAGGCCACAACAGTGAGAGGCCCGCGTACCCCAAAAAAAAAAAAAAAAAAAAAAAAGTCTACTGTATAGCACAGGGAACTCTACTCTCAATACTCTGTAATGACCTATATGGGAATAGAATCTAAAAAAGAGTGGAGATATATATATATATATATATATATATATATATATATATATATATATATATATATATATTTGTGTAACTGATTCACTTTGCTGTACAGCAGAAACTAACACAACATGGTAAATCAACTATACTCCAATAAAAATTAATTTTAAAAATCTAATTAAAATTAACAGCTTTTGTGTTGCAAAAATCACCATCAAGAAAGTGAAAAGATACCCCACAGAACTGGAGAAAATAACTGCAAATCATTTATATGATAAGGAGTTAACATCTAGAATATATAAAGAATTACAACTCCACAAGAAAATGACAAGCAATCCAATTAAAAATGAGCAAAGATCTGAGTAGCCACTTCCCCAAAAATGATATACAAGTGGCCAATAAGGACATGAAAAGATGGTTAACATTAGCCATCAAGGAAATACAAATCAAAACCACAATGAGATACCACATCACACCTGTGAGGATGGCTATAATAAAAAAGATATAATAACAAGTGTTGATGACAATGTGGAGAAACTGGCACCCTTACATACTGCTGGTGGGAATTTAAAATGGTGCCGTTCCTTTGCAAAACACTTCGGCAGTTCCTCGCAGAGGTTAAACATAGAATTACAATAAGACCCAGCAATTCCACTTCTAGGTATATACTTGGAGATTTGAAAACATACGTCCACACAAAAACTCATACACAAACGTTCATAGCAGCATTATTCATAACAATGGTGGAACTCCCAGAAAGTGGAAACAATCCAAATGTCTATCAACCGATGAGTGGGTTAACAGAATATTATTAGGCAATAAAAGGAAATGGGGGCTTCCCTGGTGGTGCAGTGGTTTAGAATCCGCCTGCCAATGCAGGGGACACGGGTTCGAGCCCTGGTCCGGGAAGATCCCACATGCTGCAGAGCAACTAAGCCCGTGTGCCAGGACTACTGAGCCTGTGCTCTAGAGCCTGCAAGCCACTACTACTGAGCCCATGACTCGCAACTACTGAAGCCCGCGTGCCTAGAGCCTGTGCTCCACAACAAGGAGTAACCCCCACTCACCACAACTAGGGAAATCCCGCACGCAGCAACGAAGACCCAATGCAGCCAAATAAATAAATTATTTTTAAAAACGAAATGAAGTATTGACACATTCTACAACATGGATAAACCTTGAAAATGCATATTAAGTAAAAGAATCCAGCCATAAAAGACCACATATTATATGATTCCATTTATACACAATATTCAGAACAGACAGATCTACAGAGACAAAAAAAGTAGACTGGTGGTTGCCTAGGACTTGAGGAGGCGGGGAGTGTATGAAGGGGAAGAGGGAAGTGACTGCTAACAGATACAAGGCTTGGGGGGAGGTAATAAGAGTGTTCTAAATTGATTGTGGTGACGGTTGCAAAGACTTTGCTGTACAATTTTGATTGTACCAAAAATCACTGAATTATACACTTTAAATAGAAAAATAAAGTGCTTAGCTTTATATATACACACATATATATACACACACATAAAAAAAGGGTTAGCCAAAAAGTTTGTTCGTTTTTTTTCAGTAAGCTGTTACAGAAAAACCCAAACAGATGTTTTGGCCAATCCAATACCATCTCCCACTATATGTGGATTGTTTATTTGGATATATTCTCACCAGAGAATATACCAGGAGAATATACCAGTGCACTTTTGATAACTGCCATAGTTGAGAATACATGACCTACAGAGGAAATTTCTTTCATCTTTGGATAGCTCTGCAATGAGGAAAGTTTTGGTCATTTCGAACCCCAAATCAATATTCTGGAATCTTGCAATCTAACACAACTACAATTCTATTCAACTAGGCTAGCATTGTATTAGTTATACAGGTTGGTGCTTTATACCAATATATTGGGTATTAATTGAGATTGATATTGAGTTTAGTAACTAACATTCAGATGTCATGCCTTCTCAATTCCCAGGTACTGTTTCCCAATCAAATTTTATTTTCTTCCAACCTTTTTGGAACCAAATGCAAGAATTTTTATTTACCCACTTTTAAGTTCATTCTACTAGGCAGATTGCTCTATTGCATTGCACCTCCTTTAGATTTTAATTACTTTCACTAATGACCATTCCCTGTTATTTGCAAATTTTGCAAAATATATTCAATGTCTTTATTCATATTATTGGCTAAAATGTTATGAAAAAATGCCTCTCTAAACTTCTGTGTCACCCATATTTCTGTTCCTATCCACTAGGTTACATGACAAACCTTGACAAATGTCTTGCTAATTTCACATAAGAAAAAAAAGAGAAAATTAGATTAGTCATAATGGCATGTACTAAATGAAGCCATTAATACTCCTAGTGATTAATGGTTTCATTTTCTAAGCACACAAATTTTAAGTACCTAATTCTAGAAACTTAACCAGGACCTGTATAATCACATCTGCTAATAATTATCAGAATTTAATTTCTTTGTCTCTTGGAAAACACAAGCTACATCTTTCCTTCTTTCTCTTCTTCATAATTCTTCCAATAGTAATGCAACCACTCAGTAACTTTATCTGAAACTTTAAGTATCCTGGTATATAATTCATCAGAATTTTGTTGTCAAATGATTCCTAGATCAGGTTCTTCCTGTCTGGGAGACTTATCTCTTCTTCTCTAATAAACCCATGAGCCTTCCTTAAACTTGAGGAACAGCCCAGCAGCAAGGCATGCACTGTGCTTGAGGCCAACTTGCCTTCAGATGCTGGTGCTGACTCCTATTGGCTGAATAAACTGAAGGCCAGGTTTTTAGTTTTACTGAACATAGTTTGTCCTGGCTACATAATTACATAATGAAATCCACACTGCTGGGACGTAGGGATTTAGAAATTTTGCATTCAAAGCAATGGTGCATAGCACTAACAAAATTTTCAATCCATTTCAGCTTTTATGATCATTCAGTGCTCAGTTTCTAATTCTTACATTTCCCTATTCTTTGTGCTACTCTCTTTTATTCTTTCTTGTCTATGTTCATATTAACTTATCTATAGACTCAGAAAATCAGAGATTTTCAAAGGTTTGTTGTTTGATTTATAAAGCTGCATTGGGTATTGGTTTTTGTAATCAATGCTCTTTTTTTTTCTTCCTCAAGATATTTTGTAAATTCCTTTTGTTTTTACAGTGAGTATAGTCTTGGATATTCTTTCATTTTAACATAAATATAAGTGAAGCAAAAATAATCATGTGTGATAATATTAAGAATTAAATATAGAAAAATATTAATAGAAAGTAAGAACAGGGTATTATATTAATGGCTTCAATTATTCCTTTTTTTTTTTTATCTTTTACCCCCATCGATGACATGAATTGCCTAAAATAAATAATAAGCTAAAAGGACATGCATTCTTAGGAACCGAGGGTGAAACACATTTCTGTACTGCTTATTACTCTTGCTTTATTCTAAGGATTGGGTATGTGATTTAAATATTTACACTGACGCCTTGAGGAACATCTGTCTTACCTGTGTGAGTAATGTGCTTACACAGAATTATTCAATTCAGAACTAGGCAATTAATTCCATAAGTGCCTTCATGACCCTCTACATATTTCATGAAGCTGCTGTTACCACATTTGCCTTTGTACTTTGTGTTTGCAGATTACATCATAATTATTTTATCTGTAATTTATTATTTCCATCAGTTCTTAATACCATTATTTTCCACATTTGCAATGTAGAGTAACTGAAGCATAAAATAGGTTGCTGTCCACACTAAATAACAAAGGCAGCATCCAAACAACCTGTTTCTTTGTTTAAATTAAAGCAGCAATGTTGCCATTTTAACTAGTAACTTCTTTTCAACGGTAAGGGGCTAGAGTGTGTTGCTTTTAGGAAGAGAAGATGTGACATTTATCTTTTCATAGTCTATATGTTTACTACAGTAAATAAAATACATGAAGCAATAAAAAAGTGAAAATTCATTTTGACATTTGACTTTATGTCATAAGTTATGTCTGGCTCTGAGTCTAGATTTTTCTGGTTCACTCAGCAGCAATAATAGCTTTATTCATCATAAAGCAAGTGATTGCAATAACAGGATCACAGGAATCAGAAATTATTGATTTTTTTTTTCTTCTAATCAAAACTTCTGCAACACGTAAGTACTGGCTCAGAGTCTCTAAAGTTGAAAGCTGTAGAATGTGAACATTTTTCTTTCTCAAGAGGCTATAACTTTATTTTTCCCACCTAGCTCTAGAAAGAGGTTACAGAGGGGTATGTAGTCAAACCTTAGTACTTTGCAAATTGCTCCTAGAGCCTAATTGGTGACTCAGCTGCCGGTACAGCAGCTGTAACAAAAGACTTTGCCTACAGACACATGTCCATAGAAACCATTTTTTCCCTAACTTGCTTAGAAGCTCTGCTCCAGGCTAAACTTAGGGCATTAAAACTCTGCATTTCCAACGATTTTATCTGAATACCAAGTCACATTGTAGGTTTCTTATATTTTAAAAAATTTTCATTAACACACTCCTGCTCCCCAGCCCCACAGCCCAAATATTCAAATGACTTCAAAAAATCTTTTGGGGCTTCCCTGGTGGCGCAGTGGTTGAGAATCTGCCTGCTAATGCAGGGGACACGGGTTCGAGCCCTGGTCTGGGAGGATCCCACATGCCGCGGAGCAACTAGGCCCGTGAGCCACAACTACTGAGCCTGCGCGTCTGGAGCCTGTGCTCCGCAACAAGAGAGCTGCAATAGTGAGAGGCCTGTGCACCGCGATGAAGAGTGGCCCCCGCTTGCCGCAACTAGAGAAAGCCCTCGCACAGAAACGAAGACCCAACACAGCAAAAATAAATAAATAAACTCCTACCCCCAACATCTTAAAAAAAATCTTTTAGAGTACTAAAGTAGGACTAGACCCTCACAGATCTCATCAATATTAATGTCTACTTATTCAAAAATTCTCAAAAACAATGAGAAAAACAAATGTTTTAAAGTATTTACAGAGCTGACATTTGAGACTGACTCAAATCAAGGGTGTGGTAATAATTAAAGTCTCTGTGATGGAGCATAATGCTCTCCTGTGTACTCTGTAGTAAGAAATAATCTGACATTTTAGTAAAGATGAGTTAAATTAGAAAACACAATTGTATACAAGGGATAGAAAGGTGGAAGACAACCAGAAAATCCTTAAGACTGGCCAATATTTATACCAGATTCCAATAGGGAAACTGGTAGTTGACATCAGAACCCCCCAAAATACTGCATTTTAATGATTTTTTAACATAATAAGTAACTAGACATCATAAATGTCTCAAAAATTCCTTTCACATCTTCGTTAATTCCCAGGTGACACAATGTGGCATATGGAATGCAAGACTGGGTGGTTCCTATCAGGGCTATGAAAGTCAAGGTTAAATGTCCACAGTAAAAAAGAACAGGCAAACTGCACTCCTGACAGATGCTGTCTTAGGAGATACAGTGATGCCACCTATCACTTCCATCACATATTCTGTGGCATCATGAAATTTATGCAACTTCCTGTGGATGTTTTTATATATACTATTTTCAAATATCTGTGTAAGTTTCTGAAACCATTAGAAAAAATCCTCCCAGAGAATTCATTTTTGCCTGAGGGTGTTCCTGATTAGGCTGAAATTCTACTGGGCTTCTCATCTTGTTTTTATTATCACCATCAAGTTTTCTCCTTTTTTTGTGTACTCAGAAACATATAGGTAGTACTTTAAACTTTAAAATCAAAAACAACAAATGACAACACATTCATGACAGGCATGTAATTTGTGTGTGCATATACACACACATTAAGCACTATTTATCTTGCTAATGTTGATATGTTGAAATGGCACATTTACATACTTTTATTAACATTCTAATGGAAAATTAATATATGCATATGATAAACAAAGAGGGGTTAAAAGGAAAGATTCTTTTCTAGAGAAGACTCCACAAGGCTCTTTTTGCTATGCAAACATTGTTAGTATTATTTTGTGTATCTTACCATAATTTGCCTATGAATATGCCCAAATACATTTATATTTTTTAACAAAAATGAGATCATGTTATACACACACACACACACACACACACACACATAAGTGTTCCCTCTCATGCAGTTTTCAATTTTCAGTAAATAAGCCAATATATATTTTGGCTCATTCTACATCATCAAATTAGATCTACTCCATTATCTTAGCTGCAGCAGAGTCAGTATTTCATTAGACAATTGCATTTTGATACATTTAATGAGCCCTATATTAACTGGCATTTGATTCGTTTCTAGCATTTTGTTAATACAAACTATGCTACTAGGAGAAACTTTTTTCGGGTGTGTTTGCACACTTGTAGACTGTAATGTACTGTAACTAAAAGAATGTGGAGGACAAGGCATTTATGCTGCTTTTGTGTTACCGGAAGCAGGTTACGAAGTGAGAAATGCAACTTCAAGGGACTGTCATACCCTCCCCAATTTCACAATTGTGAGGAAATAATACAATGTTTTAAGTTGCTAATTTTGATGGTAGGTACTCACACAGCAATAGCAAATGGAAAGAGGCTTTGTTAAATTTAAGACTTTCTGTTCATCAAAAGATATCGTTAACAGAATGAAAAGGAAGTCATGGATTGGAAGATATTTACAATACATACAACTGAAAAAGGAATTATATTCAGATTGTATAAAGAAACTCTATGAATCAATAAGAGAAAAAAATCTAAACAGTAAATGGGCAAAAGACTTGAGACACTTCACAAAAGAATATATTGAAATTATAATAATTATATAAAAGGTGCTCATCATTAGTAATCTGAGAAATACACATTAAACTGCAAGGATATATCAGTATACATCCATCAGTGGCTAAAATAGAAAGTTTGACAATACCAAATGTTGACAAGGATTTCTGTAGCAAGTGAAATTTTCTTTCATAGTTAGTGACTGTAAACGGGTAAAACGATATTGTTTAGTAAGTACTGCCAAACATACTTCCTATCAGCAATTCCTCTCTTAGGCAGATTATCAAGGGAAATGAGCGCACATGTCCACCAAAGACACATAAAAGAATATCATAACAGCTTTACTCAGAGTAGTCAAAAATTAGAAGCAACTAACCATAGAATAAGTGTTACATTTATGCAGTGAATACACACCAGTAAAAAAAGTACTCTACCACAATCTACAATTACATGGATGAATATTGTTTCTCTTTTTTACTTCATACCTGGCATCTTTTCATCTAAATTTTAAACTTTTTGCTTATAAAGGACTTCCTCAACTAAGAATATTTTTAAAATATATTGTTTTATTCTAGTACTGTTATAGATTCCATTTTAAATATTTAAATATTTGATTCATTTGCAGTTAGTGTTTGTTTCAAGAGGAATTAAAAATCAGCATTATTTCTTTCTAATGGCTAGCCATGTATCCAACATTTACAGAGTATCTGTATTTTCTTCACTAATTGGGAATGGCAGTTTATCATATGTTATGTTCCCATACTTGTTTGTGTTTACTTCTTAATTTTCTAATTGGTACCATTAATGTCTGTAGATTTTTTTGCACCAATATGAAGCTGTTTCAATTACTAAAGCTTTAAATATCTTTCAGTTATCTGATGAGACTACTTACCCTTTACTCATTTTTCTCTTTAGACTATCCTGGCCTTTTTAAAATATATATATTGTTAAGAATTTTAACATTAGAATTGTTGAGTTCCAGAAACTATGATACATACATTTCAGATTGAGGGGAGAAATGACATAGTTAAATATGAAGAACTTATAATCAAAAACAATGTTTATGATTCCACTTACTCAAGTCTTATTTTATGTCTTACACAAATATTTCAAGTTTCCTTTGTAGATCTGCAATTCCTAAGCACATCCACTATATATTATCTATTGTCTTTTTCTCTTCCTTCCTCCCTCCCTCCCTCTCTTTTCTTTCTTTAAGGAAATGTTGCAAATGAAATCTTTTTTCTTGTTAGATTTTCTCTGTTACAGAACACAAATGATTGACTTTATTACTTGTGTAGCTAACCATTTTAATACAGTTTCTTATCGTTTCTAACCATATTCTGGTTGAGTCTTCAGAGTTTTGGACAAATACAACAACACCATCTGCCCAAAGTGTTCTTATTTATATACTGCATGTGTAATTGGACTACCTAGTACTATCAAGAATATTCAAAATAATTATGTTTTTGGAGTAGTCCTCATGATGATATTAAGCTTAAATAATGTATTTGAATTCCTTACATACTACCCAATTGTTTTTTAAAGACATAACAAATATTTTCCCAAATCTTACCCTTATTTTAGGTGGAGTGTCTATATTGATTGTGTTTGTTTTTATTAACTAATGCAGAAAAGCACCTAGTGAGTTATCTTTTTTTTCCTTTGAATCAGTAAATCTAATAAATGTCCTAATACTGAAGAATTTTTACATTCCTTAGATAAAATTCAATCAGTTGACAGTACTTATGTGTTAATACATTTTTCATTTAGCATTATTGGACTCATATTCTTAAGTAATATTGGTCAGTAATTTTCTTCAATTTATTCTTTACCATTTTTAAGTTTTTGGTGACAGTATTTTCCTACTTTTCTGAAAACCATTTTACAAATTTTTCCTTTTTTCTATGATCTAGATGAATTAGTTAATTCATCTAGATCATAGGTTAATTGATTTATAATGTTATATTAATTTCACATCTACAGCATAGTGATTCAGTATTTTTACAGGTTATACTCCATTAACAGTTATCAGAACATAATGGCTATAATTCTCTGTACTGTACAATATATCCTTGTTGCTTATCTATTTTATACATAGTAGCTTGTTTCTCTTAATCCCATAACCCTATTTTGCCCCTCCCCCTTTCTTTAAATATAATTGGAGCTGTTTGTTTCCTAATGAAAAAGAGTGCACCTGTAAAAGATCTGGAAATAAGAGTTTTGGAGAATAGTTCCTTAACAATTTTCTCAAATAGCTCCTTAGAATTTTCTTTTAGATTTCCATCTCTTTTAGACACAGTTTTTCCAATCCAGCTTTTCAAATTAACTCATATGGAGCTGAGAGAAGTGGTCAAAAATAAGTCTTTTGTATTCTGCCATTCATTTTTCTAATATCATTTGTGCTTAAACTTTGCCAATTTTCTGATTTCTATTTTATAAATTTTTGCTTGCTTTTATCTTTTAAAGTTACTTTCTTCTCCATTCCTTTGTTATGTTTTGTTGTTCTTTTAATTATTTTATAAACTCAATGTTTTCCTTTGTTTCCATTTTTTTCCTTTTTCTTGTAAGCTAGGTGCATAATAGTATTAATTTTTCATCTGAACATTTTTACCAGATACTACAAAAGAGCTGATAGTGTTTACCGCCTTTATATTTTGTGAAGTGTATTCTATGCGTTCAGTATATAAGTACAAACATGTATCTTTTTCTTTGTATCCTACCATAAATGCATTATTTATTTCTCCTATATACTTGATTTTATTGAAATTATTTAATCTATTATTGGCTAATAGATAAGTAGAAGTTCCTGGTATTTTTCCAGAGAGTTCTTGCTTTATTAATTTTAATGCTCCTTAACTATTTAACATATGTATAATACTCACCTGACTTCATACTAAGTCTTTTATAAGTATTAACTAATTAAATTCTAGAAGTAACTTTTTTGAAAAAAAGACTATCGTCTGCATTTTAGAGATGAGGAAATTGAAATATTGAGAACTTAAGTGACTTGTTCAAGTTCACATAGCTATAGCTGGTGGACCAAGAATTTTAACTCAGCCATACTGACCCAGAGTCCCTCTTCTATATTATGGAATTATTGGCACATATAGAGTATAAAATATTTGAGTTGTGCTTTCTGATATAGCCCTGAGAACACTGTAGACATTTGCCCCACAGTTTTTAGTACTGAATGGTGTTAATTACAAGTCTGCAATGAGCTCTATTTTTGGTCCCTTTTTTAAGTGACTTGATCTTTTACCTAAATTCCCTTAGAATTTCATTATTTGTTATTGAAGTTCTATAACTTCACCAGGATTGGCCTGGTATTGATAATCTTTGGGACAGTATGGACTATTTAAGGTGATAATACAGGTCTTCTTTTTAAAATAATTTCTTTCTTTGATTATATATATGAATTTTTTCTAGGTTTATTTATTCTATCCTCTAAAAACACTGATTTGTTACATGCTGTTTTGCACATTGCTCATTATCTTTCTCTTTCTTTACAGTCTTTGTTTCTAATTTGATTTTGTATATTTTCAAACCTTTGACCAATGACCGCTTTATTGGCTAATATTATTTGAATTTTCATTATATATTTTCTTTTTCCTTTTCATTTATTTTCTGGAACCAGTTGGCTCACTTTTCATCTCTTTATGTTACCTTGTCATTGCTTTTCTGGGAAATTATTTCAGAGGGGCCATATCTTTCACTGTTCTTTGCTTCTGTTTTTGATTTTTAAGATTTGATCTACTTTGTGATAGAATTCGTCTTTTGTTCGTCCACTCCAGGTCATTTGTTTTGGAGTGTCTTTGCTCAGTCCTTTCTAGATTTCACTCATCTCTGAATGGAGACTGTTCTCCACGGTCCAGCTTTTTGTAGACGTGATTTTAAGGGGAAAGGTCCATGAGCTGTAATAGCCCAGCTTGAACATTTTTTTTCTGTGGTTTCTAAATTTCTCTGTCCTTGAGGTAGCAAGCAGTCCTCTTGGTTCTCAATCTTCCTACACAGACTTATTGTATGCTGACATGGCATTTTCTTTCTTTTTTTTTTTTTTTTTAGCAGACAAGATTGAAAACTGCAGGGCTGCATACTCCCCAAAGCTGCTTCATCCTGCCTCCTAAAAGCATGCTTCTTTCAAGGACAGTATGTATGGATGGGTCCTTCCCAGCCCCTTTTCCCCTGACACACCTCTGTGATAAATATGTTTAAGGACATCTCCTTGTTTGTTTTTCTAGACATTGCTATTTCAATCAAGGACACCTTGCAATAGCCTCTGAGAAAGTGACACCGAATTTGTCATTCTCTGTGCTCCTCTCACTCTGACCTAGATACACAGAGACAATTTTCTCTCTGTCTCTCTTTACTGCTCTGGTCCAATAATTTCTGCTGCTGGCAACTTTACTCCATGTTTAGTGGTTTTTTTCCTTTCTTTCTGTGTGCTTTGTCCTAATTTTATCAATTTTATTATTTTCTATTTCTCATTTCCTTGTCTTGGAGACTTGGATTCAGGACGAAGGTGAACAAAGTGATCTTTGTTGTCTCCAAATGGAAGTCAAAACATGCTTCAGACCTTGGTGTAATGCCTTGTAAAATACTCAGGACACAGAATAATTAAAAGATAAAATGAACTTGATGTAAAAGTAATGGATGAGTACATTAACATACTTAACAATTCTATTCTTCTCCAAAGGTTGTAGCTGTATGTCTCATCTATATTTGGTATTATCATATACCATATTCAGTATAAAATACACCACTGTACAAAATTCAAATTCTGTATTAAATTGTGTTAATATACACTACCAATAACATATCAAATATCTCAACATCTACTATGTAACTGAAAAAAAAGCACATGAATGTTACTAAGGAATAAAGTACTAGATCTGTGTAATATTATCATTTAAAGTGTTTTGATTTTTAATCAAATTTTCTGGGTCACTAAGAACTACATTATCTGTGTCCTTCCACAAAGTATGTCTAAAAACAAAACATTTTCTCAAATTACATTCTTAACCCCAAGACAGTATATTTTTTTCTCATATATTTTGATTCATTTCAAATTTATTTCCAATGGTTACTCCTGACTTTGGTTACCTAATGTGGGTAACTGAATAGTGACTTCAAATGTTATTTGAGTTCAGAAGGTTTAGATGCTCTATGACAATTTGGGACACTTGGATTGGAGGGAAGATTGTTGTGTCATTAAGACATGAAAGAGTGGGAGTGTCTAAAGATGTTTTATGTTACTGTATTGTTTATCTATTGCTATGTACCAAAATATCTCAAAATTTAGATACTTAAAAATAACACTTATTAGCCACAGATTCTGTGGGTCTGGATCTGGTCACAACTGATCTGGGTGCCTCTGAATTTGGTCTCTCTTGAGGTTTCAGTCTAGCTCTTAGCTGAGGCTGCAGTCTCATCTGAAGGCTCACTGTGGGGAGGGATCCAATTTACAAGTTCACTGATACGGGTGTTGGCAGGTCTCAGTCCCTTGCCCTGTGGGCCTCCTCATGCTCCCTTAAGGGATAATGCATCATGAAGGGATGCTTCCTGATGTGGCATCTGGTTTTCCTCAGAGTAACCGAAGTTGCATTCTCATTGCCTGATCTCAGAAGTGACACGTCATCACTTTTGCCGGTTCTCTAAGAAAGGAGTTGGTAAATTCAGCCCATATGAAGGGAAGAGGATTACACAAGGGCATGAATATCAAAGGGTGGGAATCACTGCCCCCCATCTTAGAGGCTGCCTACCACAGCTATCTTCTGAAAGGGTGTAAAAAAGAGTCAGAAACACCAACTTTAAAATACCCTGTTCTGATTTATATCTTTTCATCCTTTCAAAGTGGCTCAAGGGGATATCTGTAAAACTCTTTCAAAAAAAGGTACACAGTGATAGAAGAGGCTGTGTATCTGTGTCCAATGGAAATAAGGATGTTTATTGATAGGTAATTGTTCCAATCCCTAGACAGTCTCAGAAATAGCTTGACTATTTGGGGTTCGTTTCAGAAGCAACAAGAGAACACAGAAAACTAGATAGATTGTAAATTGTCCTGGATTTTAGAAGAGGAATATGTGTGGGATCCCCTGTAAGTTTCCAAACATCTCAACCAGTGGAATCGTGGAAAGGAGGTTATTTCAATTCTTCAAGCTTCATCTGTCAAATGAAGTGTAAAGTACCAACAGTTCAGGTTTTCTCTGAATATTAATAAAGAAAGAAATATCCTGGCAGAGTAGGAATCTTTCTGCTCTCTTCTTTATCCTCATCCCCTCTTGTTTCCTTTCTCCCTCCATCATTTTTTAACACTGCAGGATTTCTGGACCCGTCAAACTTCATGTGATTTTTCCCTTCCTCCAAAAATCTATAGCAGTTTGAGTATCTAATGCCATTGACTGTGCTTATCATTATATTTCATATTTATTATAATTGCTCATCTCTATATTTTGTAGTATTTAGCCTAGTTTCTGCACATTGTAGATGTTCAACATATATTTAATTCTACTGAGTTGAATTCATAAATGAACCCAAATATTAACATATTTGCATTAATCAAAGCAAAGATTATGTGCTAGTTTACATTATTATTCCTCAAAAATAATGGATACCAAATTTATACATTTTTACTATTTGCAATAGTTGTGAT
Organism: Tursiops truncatus; assembly: GCF_011762595.2. Classification (NCBI taxonomy): domain Eukaryota; kingdom Metazoa; phylum Chordata; class Mammalia; order Artiodactyla; family Delphinidae; genus Tursiops; species Tursiops truncatus. Next base: position 6,025,850 of record NC_047038.1, read on the forward strand.
ACTGTCCTTCAGATGTGGTCATTTTGCTTTGAGCATTGACATTAACTCAAAATCCATTTAATCCAATTTTTCAGTTTATTTTTAAAGAATCAAGATGATTTCCAATATGAAATGAATCCAGTGCAGTGGTATGAATAATATTTAAATTGTTTCATGTATATTTTGACATAAAAACATTTTTTTCTAGCTTTTGCTCCTTTGAGGGTATTTGGAATTTTAATATAAATAATAAATTCATGTACACACATATTAGAATAAACTCAAAATCACCAAAAAAGGGCTTCCCTGGTGGCGCGGTGGTTGAGAATCTGCCTGCTAATGCAGGGGACACAGGTTCGAGCCCTGGTCTGGGAGGATCCCACATGCCGCGGAGCAACTAGGCCCGTGAGCCACAACTATTGAGCCTGCGCGTCTGGAGCCTGTGCTCCGCAACAAGAGAGGCCACGATAGTGAGAGGCCCGCGCACCACAATGAAGAGTGGCCCCCACTTGCCACAACTAGAGAAAGCCCTCGCACAGAAACGAAGACTCATTACAGCAAAAATTAATTAATTAATAAACTCCTACCCCCAACATCTTCTTTAAAAAAAAAAAATTACCAAGCAAAACTATATATAGCAAGAGACTTTATACTACTTTTTTTCCCCCCAATAAAATGCCATCTTCAAATTATGAGCTACTTATTTAGCTAAGGGAAAGTACCAAGTCTCTTAGGAAAACGTAAGCCATATTTATTTGCTGTTCAGATGGCAATTTTAGCTAGTTTGGAGAGATCAATATTGTTTCTTATGACTATGACATTGATTCAGTTTTACGATAAAGAAGAAAATTTATATTTGAGAAAAATACAACTATTTCTTCTATTCTTTTGGCATGGTAAAATATACAAGACAGGGAAAAGTTACACAATTATCCTAATTGCATTTCTTTATTCCGAAAATTATTTTCGTAAGACAATACAAATCGTTCAGAAGATTGCCTGGTACCCAATAAATATTTCTAAATGAGTTTTTATGATTATTTAATTTTTAATAATAGTTGTATTATCTTACCATTAACAGTAATTAAAGTATGCAACAATAAAAACAAACCAAAATGCAGACACTAATCATTCCTAATTTGAAACCACATCTCTTCAAGTAAATAAATAAATAACATTCAATCTTGCCTTCTTATTACAATGTGCGTGTGTGTGTGTGTGTGTACATACTGCATGTGCAGGTGTCTGAATATTTATATGAGAGTAAGGATATATATATATTTATCAACTGAAATAATTTTAAAATATTTAAAATAATTTGAATTCTAAATACTAGTATTATAGCATATTCTATCATTATTACAATGCAAGTATGGTAAAATTTCAATTTAAAAATTCTCCTAAATTGCATGTTTTACTTGCCATCTTCCTTCTTCTTGTCCTTTTTCAAATACTTTGTGCATTCTTCCATACACATTTTCTCCATGTAAGTATGTGTGTATGTATATTTATATAGGTAGGTAGATAACAGGTAAATTGATAAATGTGCAGAATGTCTTGACCATAGATAACAGGTAAATTGATATTGTGCAGAATGTCTTGACCATTGTTTCCAAAACTCATACCACATTAAATATACTTTTCTGAATTATGAATGTATATCACCTAATAACAGGGCTTTAAAATATATGAAGCAAAAATTGACAGTTCTTATAGGAGAAATCAACAAAGCCACAATAATGGCTGGAGACCTTAATACATTTCTGTCAGTTACCGATAGAGAAGCTTGATAAAAATAAAGAGTAAGGATATAGAACATCTGATTGACAACATTACCTACTTTAGTCAAAGTGACATTTAAAGAACACTACATCCAATAACTGCAGAATGTGCATTTTTTTCAGAGTAGATATAACACATTCAATATGCTGCACCATAAAATAAGTCTCAGTAGATTTCAAAATCAAATAATGACAATCCCAAGGAAACTTTTCTATGATAGAATTAAATTAGAAAGCAATATAAATATAACATCCAGAAAAGCCCCCAAATATTTGGAAGTCTGACAAATCACACTTAAATATCTCACAGGTAAAAAGAAAAAATAATTATGAAAATTACAAAATATTTTGAAGTAGGTAATCATAAAAAACATGAAAATTTAAAGCATTTAAAGAGAAATATATAACTTTAAATATTTCTATTGAAAAAGAAGAGTCTAAAATTAATTATCTAATCTCCCACCTTAAGAAGTCAGAAAATGAACTCAAGTAAGTAGAGTGATAGAAAATAAAGACAAGATTAGAAATCAATAAAATATAAAACAGATGAATAGAGAAAAAGTTTTAAAGTCCAAAGCTGTTTGTTAGAAAACATCAACAAGACTGACAGTCTCCTAGACTGAATGGTTAAGAAAAAAGGAGTGAGAACAAAACTACCAGTGCCAAGAATGAAACTGAGGGCCCCACTAAAGATCCTACAGAAATTAAAAGTGTAAGAGAATATTAGAACAACTTTACACCAATACTATTGACAGCTTAAATGAAGAAGATAAATTCCTGAAAGACATAAATTACCAAAACTGATAAATAGAAAAATCTGAATTCTCCTATATCTATTAAAGAAATTGAAATCATAATTGAAATCTTCCCATGAAGAAAACTCCAACATTAAATTGCTTCATTGTTGAATTGTATCAGATATTTAAGAACAAAGACTAAGCCAAGATGAATACATTCCAGAAATAGATGAGTAGGAAGTACTTCCCAACACATTTCATTTTGCCAAGATTCCTCTGGTCCCAAAACCAGGAAAAGACATCACAAAAAATGAAGTTCATACTAATAATTTCATGAATGTCAGTGCGAATTCCTTAATAAAATATTACCAAATCAAATCCAACAATATATGAAAAGAATAATATATTTTGACCCAGTGGAGTTTATTCCAGAAATGCAAGTTTGTTTAACATAAAGAATCAGTCAGTCTTATATTCAGAAGATACAGAGAACTCTTAAAAATCAACAATAAGTAAACAATCTGATTAATAAATGGGCCAAAGACTAACAGATAGCTCAACAAAGAAGATATACAGATGGAAAATAAGCATGTGAAAAGGTGCTCCACATCATAGGTCATCAGGAACATGCAAATTAAAACAACAATGAGATACTATTACACTATTGGGATGGTCGAAATCCAGAACACTGACAACACAATGCTGGTGAGGGTGTGGAGAAACAGGAACTCTCATATGCTGCTGATGGGCATGCAAAATGGCACAGTCACTTTGGAAGACAGTTTGGTAGTTTCTTACAAACAAACATAATCTTACTGTACGATCCATCAACTGTACTCCTAGATGTTTACCCAAATAAGTTGCAAACTTATGTCCAAAACAAACCAAGAAACTTATGTCCTGCATACAAATGTTTATAGCAGTTTTACTCACAATAACAAAGCTTAGAAGCAACCAAGTATCCAAGGTGTCCTTCAATAGGTGAATGGATAAGCAGACTGTGGCATGTCCACAGAATGCACTATTATTCAGTGATTAAAAACAGATGAGGTTTCAAGCCACGAAAAGACATGGAGGGACCTTTAATGCATATTGCTAAGTGGAAGAATCCAGTCTGAAAAGGCTTCATATTGTATGATTCCAGCTATACGGCATTCTGTAAAATGTAAACAGTAAAAAGAACAGCTTCCCATGGTTTGGGGTGGGTGTTGGAGTAGAGGTCAAGTTGAATGAATAGGTCAAGTTTAGGAGATTATTAAGGCAGTGAAACTATTCGGTATGATACCATAATGGTGAATACGTGATATTATGCATTTGGCAAAACCCATAAAACTATGCAACACAAAGAATAAACCCTAATTTAAACCATGGATTTTAATTATGAGGTATCAATGTTGGATCATCACTTGTAACAAATGTAGCATAGCAGTGCAAGATGTATGCTACTGTGGGAAACTGGGTGGCAAGAGATGGAGCATATAGGAACTCTCTGTACTTTCTGTTCACTTTTCTGTAAACTCATTACTGCTTAAGAAATAAGGTCTATTAATAAAAAATTTAAAAAATCGACTTGAGTCCCCATGCCACTAAATAAAGGAGGAAAATGAATTATTTCAATATATGCAGAAAAAAGCATTTGACAAAATTGAACATTCTTTTATGATAAATAAAACATCTTTGCAAGTTAGGAAAAGGTATACAAAAATAGATTTGCCTTCAATCTGGTCTGGGGTAGCTCCATGCTTAAGTTTGATAATGCTTGAAAATCTGGTTCTAACCCTTGGCCAAGATAAAAAAAAAATGTGGTAGCTAGTCCTTTTAATGTCCTGTTTAAAGTTCACAATTTCCCTGGAGACAACTCTATACTCTTGTCTCCACTGTTTACCAAAAATGTATTAATTAATGGTTTAGACCTTCTTTAACTGGTTTACACAGCCTGGTTTTAGGTACTTTACCAGTGGAATATGGGAAACCCCGCAGTCAACTTGTGCTTTGTCTCCCCTGAAATCAAGACTTATCACATAGTTTGAAAATGAAGCATATTCTGTATAACTGAGAAAAATCCCTAAACGCTGTGCTTGGACGTTTCCTTTATTAACACCATAAATGAGTTTACCCTATGGATGTTCTTTCAATTATCTGATTATTTAATTGCTACAGCTGGCACTGTAAGCAGGTTATTTGTAATACACTTGACTCTATAATGTAAGTAATTGCTAAGGCTTTTGGTTTAGGAAAAAGAAGGATGAGGAATCCAGAATGGAGAATCTGCAAAGGCAGGATGGCTTCCTGACAACCTCTGCTTTGAGGTCCTCACTCAATCACTGTGACAACTGAAAGGAAGGAACATTTATCAGTGGGACTCAGAGGTGGTAGATCTGCAACAGAGGGGAATAGCTAAACGGATCTTTAAAAATTCAAAGGAGGAGGAAGTCAGCCCCTTAATAGGGTACTTTGGTTGCTTTTGGTTGCTTTTGAGAAAACAAAAGTAACTGATAAAGATCTCAAGCTGCCCAGGCCCTCAAATTATGGCCCATGAATCCGTGTGTTCAGAGGACACACATGACACCGAAGAGAGGCATATTTTTTTTAATAACATGTGGCCATCATCCAATAATAAATCACTGAAAGGAGTATATAGATTATAGGAGATAGGAATGAAGAGACACCTAAAAGATGGGGATATTGATTCAAATAGTCAAGTCACTTTGTGTAACACTACTAGTACATTACTTTTAAGACATTATTGAAATAGATCATTGGTGATCAGGGAGCTATTTCCCTTGTATTAGATATTACCAAATGAAAAGGCATATTTGGTCTTACTCAGGATCTTCATTAATCTCAACTTTTGCATGAAATATAGCCAGACAAACTCCCAACCTGTTGAGTGAGATGAAGTAGAGATATAGCCTAAGAAAGAAATTGTCCAAATCCATCCTAAGCTATTAAATGGAATACTGTTTCTGAGGCTGCTGAAACGTGGAAGATGCAAACACATATGGATTAATTTTAGGATGATACTGAAGTATTCCTTAATTCTATTCCTTTGACCCAAGTGATGTTAGATGCTGAGAAAAGAGTTTCCAATTGCTTGGACTCCTTATGTGACCCTATTGTCAGAATAAAGTCACATAAGGCAGAGAGATGTGACAGATGTTGTGGAGTACATCCTTGCTGAGCTTCCACAGGATGGGGTTGAATAACAGGAAAATAGTTACAATTTAAGGAACAAGTAAATAATACAAATTAAACGGATGAAATATTCTTGGGACAATTAAACTAGGTAGAAGTGTTTAGATAATTTAAAATGACATAAAGAAAGAGGAGATAGATGGAGTAGCTATTAAAAATTTAATGGATTGCTGTAAAAAATAGGTGGTTTGGCTACTCTCAACCCCTAATACTGCACAAAGACCACAATGAGTTTACTCAATTTGCTATAGCCTTGATTAATTTTAAAAAGTGATAATAACACAAAGGAGGAATCTACAGTCCCTTCCAAACAGTGCCAATTAAAAGGTGAGAAGCAAAGGAGATGTTATAATTTGAGTGGATGGCTAGGATCTCTCAGTACAACCCCAGCAGGGGACCAAAGTCTATTTGCCTTAATAAAATGGACTAGGTATCGTGAAGAAATTTTACTGGGATTTCTGGACACTGGTGAAGAAAGTACTGTCATAACTAAACCCACTAATCAAAACCTAAAGGGCAATAGAATTATGTTAAGAGGGTCTGGTGATGCAACTATAATAGACTCCAAAGTATGAGTAAGACTTAAAGAATTTAAGAACAAATGTTATCTCTGATTGCTGTCTCACCCACCAGAGTATATTACTGTAATGGGAGAGATGTTTGAATGGGAGACTATGTCCTTTTCCAAACCATTGGAAAAGGGATATCATTCAAATCTGCTGTTGAACTGTTTTCAAATCTGTTTGTACTATTTTAATTTGTATGCCAAATAAGAACTTTTACAATTACCTCAACACACTCAAATGGTTAGTTAAAGCAATATCAGATACATTGGAGAGTATCAGTACATTTCAGCTTTAATTAAGGATATATTAGATGCGTGTCTATCAGTACCCACAATTTTTTTTTTTTAATAGTCCAGTATGGCTATTGGAGAAAAGGTGATGGATCCTGGTTAACTTTATTTTCTTTAACTTTTTTTAAAAATGAACTTATTTATTTTCATTTATTTATTTCTGTCTGCATTGGGTCTTCATTGCCGCTTTCTCTAGTTGTGGCGAGCGGGGGCTACTCTTTGTTGCAGTGCACATGCTTCTCATTGTGGTGGCTTCTCTTGTTGTGGAGCATGGGCTCTAGGCACACGGCCTTCTGTAATTGTGGCACACAGGCTCAGTAGTTGTGGCTCGCGGGCTCTAGAGCGCAGGCTCAGTAGTTGTGGTGAAAGGGCTTAGTTGCTCCACGGCATGTGGGATCTTCCCAGACCAGGGCACGAACCTGTGTCCCCTGCATTGGCAGGCGGATTCTTAACCACTGCACCACCAGGGAAGTCCCCTGGTTAACTTCACACTACAAAAGATTACATGGAGTGTTGCCTTCAATAGCATCAGTTCTTCCCAATGTGTGGTTTATTCAAACTGTGTAAGAAACTAAGGCAGATCAGTATTCTGTGTTCAATTTGGCTAACACTTGCTTTTCAATAACTACTTCAAATTTTTTTAAGAAAAGAAGAAAAGTGGGGTGGTGGGGAGCCAGAACCAATGCACAATCATGTGAGACAAACTCAAATATACTTTTAGAGTTTATAATATTGTGTTTACATAGGGATATTTAAATTCTCAGGCTTATTGCCAGAGCCTAGAGATGAGACGTATACTTGATTAACTTGGAAGTACAGACAATCTCACACACACACACACACACACACACACACACACACGCATACATAATGTTCATGATATAATGTTGATTCTCAATTGGTAGATCAACCTAAGATTGAGTTACAAATTCTGGTTAATCATATGAATTTCAGTGTGTAGCTGATTATTCTGGATGAGGTACACTGCTCATCACAAACGGGGAAATCCTTAGAATATTCAGTTAGCAAATCGAATCCAATAACGTATAAAAAGAATTCTCCACCATGATCAAGTAAGATTTAACCCAGCTGTGGAAGGCAGGGTCAAGATTTGAAAATCAGTTAATAAAATCCATCACATAAATAGGCTAAAAAAAAGCAAAATCACATGATCATATCAATAGATGCAGGAAACATTTGACAAAATCCAACACTCATTCATGAAAAAAACTTTCAGTAACCTAAGAATATAAGGAAATTATCTCAACTTCATAGAGAATATATATGAAAAAATCTACAGCTAACAATATACTTACTGGTGGGGAACCTGAAACTCACCTACTAAGATCAGGTATAATTCAAGGATGTCCCCACATTCCACTACTTTTAAACATCATACTAGAAGTCTTTGTTAATATAATAAGTCAATAAAAGGAAATAAAAGTTAGATTGGGAAGGAAGAAATGAAACTGTCTTTGATTGCATATGATGTGATCGCCTATGTAGAAAATCCAAAATAAATTCAACAAAAAACTTCCTGGAACTAATGAGCAATTCTAGCGAGGTGGCGGCATACAAGATTAATATAAAAAAGCCAATCACTTTCTTATTTATTAGCAAGGAACAAGTGGGATTGGAAATTTAAAATACAATGCACCCGCCAAAATTGAATTCTTAGGTATAAATCAAGACCTATATGAGCAAAACTACAAAACTCTGATGAACAAAAAGAAAAACTGAATAAATGGAGACATTTGGCCTACATAGATATGGTCAACTGATCTTTGACAAAAGAGCAAAGGCAACACATTAGAAAAAAGATAGTTTCTTCAACAAATAGTGCTGGAATAAGTAGATATTCACATGTAAAAATAAACACGTAAGTAAATCTGCATACAGACCTTACACCCTTCACAAAACTTAAGTCAAAATGGATCACAGACCTAAATCTAAGATGCAAAACTATGAAACTATGTAAGATAACAGAGAAGAAAACCTAAATGACCTTTGGCATGGTAATGACTTTTTAGATAAAATGCCAAAGGCACAATTCATGAAATAAAAAAGGATGAGTTAGACTTCATTAAAGTTAAAAACTTCTGCTCTGTGAAAGACATGTCAAAAGAATAGAAGATGAGGTACAGACTGAGAGAAAATGTTTGCAAAAAATTATATCTGATAAAGGGCATTTATTGAAAATACACAAAGAACTCAAAACTCAGTGATAAAAAATCAAATAATCCTAACAAAAATGGGCCAAAGACCTTAACAGACACCTCAACAAAGAAGATACGCAGATGGAAAATAAACATATGAAAAGTTGCTCCAAATCATATCAAAGAAATGCAAATTAAAACAATAATGAGCTACTACTATACATCTATTAGAATGGCCAATATCTGGCACAATGACAGTCCCAAACGCTGGTGAAAATGTGGAAATACAGGAACCCTCCTTCATTGCTGGTAGAAATGGAAAATGACGCAGCCACTTTGGAAGAGTTTGGCAGTTCCTACAAAACTAAGCACCTAATCTTACCACAAGATCCAGCAATTGCAATCCTTGCTATTTACCCAAAGGAGTCTGAAACTCCTGTCCACACAAAGATCTGCACATGGATGTTTATAGCAGCTTTATTCATAATTGTCAAAACTTGGAAGCCAACAAGATTTCCTTCAGTAGGTGACTGGATTAGTAAACTGTAGGATACAAAGACAATGGAATATTATTCAGCACTAAAAAGAAGTGAGCTATTAAGCCATGAAAAGGTATACAGGAAATTTCAGTGCATATCACTGAGTGAAAGAAGCCAATCCGAAAAGGCTGCATACTGTATGATTCCAACTCTGACATTTTAGAAAAGGCAAAACTATAGAGACAATCGAGGGATCACTGGTTGCTAGCAACTGGGGGTAGAGGGGAGGGATGAAGAGGTGGAACACAGAGGTTTTTTATTTAGGACAGTGAAAATACCCTGTAGGATATCATAATGATGGAGACATGCCATTATAGAGGTGTCCAAACCCATGGAATGTACAACACTAAGAGTGAACCATAATGTAGACTACAGGCTTTGGGTGATAATGATGTGTCAATGTAGGTTCATCAATTGTAACAAATATACAACTCTGGTGGAGGATGTGGATAATAAGGGAGGCTGTGCATGTGTAGGGGCGGGGGGTAGAGGGGAAATCTCTGTACCTTCCCTTCCATTTTTCTGTGAACCTTTAACTGCTCTTAAAAAAAGAAAGTCTTAATAAAAAATAAAAGCAAGTCACAAGTCCCATCCACAATCAAGGGGTGAGAATTAGTGGGAGGTGGGCAACATTGCAGCCACCTTAGAGTCTGTCAGCCACTATAAGTTTCTTTCTCCCCTGTATTATACTAATTTTACTTAGTTTATTTTTCAAATAATACTTCTCTGAATTGCCTGCATCCTTTTTTTTTTTTGGTAGCAAATAACACTGTCAAAATAGTATATAGGTGTGAAGGACATTTAGCAGGTAAATGTCTATTCCATTTTCTTTTTTTTTTTTCTTTTTTTTTTTGCGGTACCGTTTTCTTTCTAAAGAAACTTATAGTAGTGGTAAACTGAGTATAGTCAAATGTAAAATTGACCAACTGACTTGCAGCTCTGCCCTTATGAAGTTCACAGTCTGCCAAGTCCTGATGTCAATCTAATGTGATAACATCAAGCTAGATAATCTCAAAAACACACTTGAACATGAAATATTTAGGAATTCAATGTACTAGCAAGAGCAGATTTTTAGATTAAGAAATTAGTGTTCAGTACTCCAAAAATGCCCACTTTGTATCCATGGACTTATTTTGGTAGATCATCAGCTGTTTGCCAATTAGGCCATTTGTACCTATAAACTCATTATATAGACTAAGTCTGAAATTCTAGCATTTTTAAAAATTCATAAGCACATTGGATATTATCTAAAAAGTTAAACCTTTCTTTCTCAGGGAAAATTATTTTAAAGCACAGAAGAGGTTGATCTTGTGAAATTTAATTTGCATTCTATGTAAATTAGTTTTAGTAAAGAAATTGAAAAGTCCTGTTTAACTTGACTCTTTTCCGGTGATTAAAAAAATATTCTGAAACAATGTTATTCCAAAAAAATTGATTGTTATCCACAGTTTGAATTTCTGCCACAGCCTACATAGAATACTGGTCAATTTAGATGCTGTTAGTTCATTCTTTTCTAGACTTATGGACTCAAAAATTCTCCGACATTTTAGAGAAACAGCATGCAACTTTCTATTTTATTATAATCTTGTAATCTCTATTCTCATCCTCACTGCATTTCCAAATTAGAGAAGGAAATTTTATTTTTCCTACACTTTACAGATATTTCTAGAACAACATTTCCATGCAGCAGGCCAACATTTTAGCACTTTTTTATGGCGCACAACAATGAAAGCCTTCTTGTAGAAACACATCTAGGAGGACACTTGTGATTACGTTCAATGAGCCTAATTGGCTAATCCAGAATAATCTCACCATCACAAGATTAATAATCACAACTACAAAATTCTTTTGCCGTATAGGGTAACATTCACAGACTCCAGGGATTAGGACGGGGGTATCTTTGGGGAACATTACTAAACACCACATTTATCCATGACTTACATTACAAAAGCCTCAATATCACAGGTGAGAAAATCACACCCCTATTTAACAGTATTTTTTACATGTATAAGACATTAAGCAGGTAAGATGTTTTCATTGTCCCTGATATGAAATTTATAAATGGAATGGAACTTGCCAAAATTTATGTTTTCACTGTCTGCCAAATATGGAGAGAGGTAAACAAAGTCTAGTTTGTATTTTGAAAAGATATCAGCAATATTTTGATTTACGCTTTCTGTGGTTTCACTAAAATCTTCACAGAAACAAGGATTTCATTTGAAACTACATTTTTTTGAAATGAAAGTATCTAAGAGTTAGAGAGAACATCTTTGGATGCTTATTCAACACATCACTTTATATATCCTAGAAAGCATGATAGTTGGTAAGGTCTGACAGAATGAGCTCTATACTGTATTGATTTCCTATGGCTACCATAACAAATAACAGTAAACTGAGTGGCTTAATAGTATAGAAATTTATTCTCTCACTGTTCTGGAGGTTAGAAGTTCAAAACCAAGGCACTGACAGCACCATGCTGCCTTTGCAGGCTCTAGGAAATAATCCTTCCTCGCCTCTTCCTGGCTCTGCTGTTTGTCGACAATCCCTGGTTTTCCTTGATTTATAAACACATCATTCTAATCTCTGCCTGTCATCCCATGGCATTCTTATAAGGACACCAGTCATTTGATTCAGGACCTACTCTAATCCAATACACCCAATTTTAACTTGATTAAATTAGCCTGATTACATCGGCAAAGGCTACTTCTGAAGAGGTTCATATTTTGAGGTTTTGGAAAGATACGAATTTTCAGGGACACTATTCATCCAAGTGTAATACTATAAGACACCAACACATCCGTTATCAAAATTTCTTCTTTTGCTTGCCCATAGGACATTATAGTTACAATCTTTGACTCAGGGAATACAACTCTATCCTGTTTAAGGAAGCAATGGAAAGAGCACAATGATAACGCATGTTCACTCATGTGGTATGTCCAAGCTAATTCAGGGCTCGCTATTTTGGACTGAGCATTTGGGGAAACAATAAACGTTTCCATTGCTTTAGAAGAACTTGCCCACATCATCTGAGACTTGTGAGATCCAGTCTCCTTTATGTGATTTTATACCTCCTTCTCCACTCTGCCCAATTTTGAATTCTTTTTTGCACATCATACAGTATGCTCTGTTTTGGTCCTAATGCCATTGTACGTGTCCTTCCATTGCCAATAAAATAACCCAGTTGTTAACTTTCTTTGTCAGTGATATCTGAGTCTTGCTGGCATTGGTATTGTAATCATCCACATATTCATTATCTGAACTCTCAGAAAACACTGTCACAACATTCACAATATTATAAATAAAACTAGCAGTTTTTTTTGCAATAAAAGGCACAACAAGTACTCCACAAGCAATCATATCACACTTAAATCACATCATTTCGAATGATTCAACAATGGATTATCTATTATTGTGAGTTGTAAATCATGGTTAGCAATATCAACAGTCAGGTAAAAGCAGTGACTGTGATTATGGAAGTTATATAATCCCATACCCATTTGACACCAAAAACAGTGTTTCTTTCAGCCCCTATATTTGGCCCATCATATGGGTTTTATACTTTTCCTCAGCCTTCTACAGTGACTACTGAAACCTTTTATAGCTTAGGGTGGGTTTTCCTGGCATTCAAGACTTTCAGTGCTAAACTTATACAGTCCAGACAAATCAGGACAGTTGATCACCCTTCTTAGGACCTAAATGTTTGAATGATATTAAAAGTGTCAGTAACTCAACATCATGCTGACTGCTAAGATTTTGGACTAGAAAATTAATTACGTATTCTTATCATATATACCCTTTGAAAGACAATTAGTGGATTACTTTTTGGCTTTAGTTGAAACTACTTCTGTTACCAGAAGCACAGAAAATTATTTGAGATAATACCCATCATGTCATGGTTTATGTCACAATAGCATTTCAATAGAAAAGGAAATACAAAGAAGGGTTACCTTGTCAAATGGATATGGTATGTTTAGGACATTGTTACAGGGGTTACACTTGGGAACAGATATTGCATTTATAAACAGGTAACTGGCATGACTTTGAGTCCTACATTAGATACCCCTGAGGAGTCAACTAACCCCAAAGCTGAATAGTTCCTTTCCTATGATCAGTATCTGAGGATGCCAAACTAGCACATGATCTAAAGACGGTAGCTCAAGAGTGGAGTAGCAACCGGTAATTTGGAAAACAGCTATATTGCCCCTGTTTAAGGGCTGTATTTTGACCAAAGAAGGAAGAGGTAAATATGCTTAATGGGCAGAAGAATTAGATAATAACAATAATTATATGGCCTCCAGAATAATTAGATAACAACAATAATTACCTGATATATATTTTTTTAGCAACACAGGTGATAGACAATGGATTAACAGTATAGTTTAAGATGGGTTTTAGATAACTGGAAAATTAAATTTCAATTTGGGGCGCTATGTTATAAAAAATTTTGTGGGTTTAAAAAGGAAAAATCAAAGGGGGCGTGCTGATAATCTGAAAAGAATCTTTTTCCAACTTCAGAAGTATTCTGGGACCCGTGAGTGGATGCCTGTATTCATCCTTTCAAAGAAGTCTCTCCTGTACATGAGGTGAGTGGTGTGGATGCATTTAATCATTGAAACAATTGGTGGATAGAAAAGCATCCCACTAACCTAAGGCACTTAAAAGCTTGAAATGTGGTAACGATTGTTCTGTTTTTCAACAGAAACGTAAGAGACAGAAAAAGGACAGCCATGGGTCACCCACTAAGAATGTCTTAGTGTGGCTGCTATAATGAAATACTACAGACTGGGGCACTTAAACAACAGACATCTATTCTCCACAGTTCTGGAGTCTGGGAAGTCCTAGATCAAGGTGCTGGTAGATTACAGTCTTGGCTACAGACAAATGCCCTCTTCCTACATTCTAGCAAGGCAAAAAGCAGAAGCTCTGGTGTCTCTTCCCTTTCTTATAAGGGGACTAATCCCATCATGGGATTTCCATCTTTATGACCTCATCCAAACCTAACTACTTCCCAAGGGCCCACCTCCTAATACCATCACATTGGGGGTTAGGGTTTCAACATATTCATTTTTGTGGGGGAAACAAACATTCGTTCCACAGCAGAGAAGTTAAGAGTTGGCCCGGAGCTGTCCTATTGCCCATGGCTCCAGGTGATACTAGCAGGTATCACCAGTATATTGCCAGGGGTATATAATTTATTCCAGATTTGTATTGGCATACCCAGTAACTGAAGCCAGTGTTTTACACACTACCATAGGTAGTGCCTGACAGAATTCATAGCATACCCTTTTCTTATGCTCTCCTGAGGAGGGGTAATCATAACCAGTTCAATCTGTCTATGCCAAACAGACCTAAAATCACTTATCACATACTCTTCTGTCAGCCTCATAGCACTTGTTATTGCAGCTATCCTCATCCAGACTCCTTGAAGTCACATAGGAGTCACCACTCTAATAATCGCCCATGGCCTCCCATCATCTATATTATTCTGCCTAGCAAACTCAAACTACGAGCGAGTCCATAGCTGAACTATAATTTTAGCCCGAGGCCTACAAACCCTCCTCCCACTACTAGCCACTTGGTGACTACTGGCAAGCCTGACAAACTTAGCCCTACCCCCAACTATTAATCCAGTCGGGGAACTATTCGTAGCTATAACAACCTTCTCATGATCAAATCTCACCATGATCTTAATAGGAACTAACATTGTAATTACAGCCCTATATTCTATATACATATTAATTATGACACAACACGGTAAATACACACACCATATTAATAATATTACACCCTCCTTCACATGAGAAAAGGCCCTTATAGCCCTCCACATTCTACCCCTCCTATTCCTGTCACTAAACCCCAAAATCACCCTGGGCCCCCTGTATTGTAAATATAGTTAAAAAAAAAAACCCCACTAGATTGGCAATCTAGTAACAGAAGACTGAGACTTCTTATTTACTGAGAAAGTATTGCAGGAACTGTTAATTTGTGCCCCCATGCCTAACAGTATGGCTTTTTCAAGCTTGTAAAGGATAATCGTTATCCATTGGTCTTAGGATCCAAAAAATTGGTGCAACTCCAAATAAAAGTAATAAACCTATTTCCCTCTTTTGCCCTGGTCACACTACTGATACTCATCATCCCGATTATAATAATGCAAATCTCTACAAAAGTGATAAATATCCATCATATGTAAAAAGTACTGTCTCACGTGCTTTTATTACCAGCCTAGTTCCAACAATAATATTCCTCGACACAGGCCAAGAAATAATCATTTCAAACTGACATTGAGTCACTGTTCAAACCCTTAAATCCACACTTAGCTTCGAAATAGATTTCTCAATAACATTCGTACCAGTAGCATTATCTGTTATGTGGTCCATCATGGAGTTCTCAAGATGGTGCCTACACTTAGGTTCTTACATTAATCGGTTCTTCAAGTACCTACTCCTTTTCCTCATCACCATGCTAATCCTTGTTATGGTCAATAACCTCTTCCAAATTTTCATTGGATGGGAGGGGGTTGGAATGATATCCTTCCTACTCATTGGGTAAAGGTATGGAGAGGCAGATGCAAACAGAGCTGCTCTTCAAGCAATCTTACATAACCACATTGGAGATATCAGACTCATGATATCAATAGCATGATTCCTGTTTAACTCAAAACACATGAGACCTGCAACCAATTTCCATACTCGACCAAAGTCCCTCAGACCTCCCCCTTATAGGACTCATACCAGCCGCAGCCAGAAAATCAGCCCAATTTGGACTTCACCCCTGGCTCCCCTCAGCAATGGAGGGCCCCACCCCTGTATCAGCCCTGTTCCACTCAAGCACAATAGTTGTGGCAGGAGTCTTCCTACGTATCCGATTTTACCCCTTAACAGAAAACAACAAACGTATTCAAACAACAGCACTGTGCTTAGGAGCCCTCACCGCCCTAGTCACAGCTACATGCGCTCTCACCCAAAATGATTTAAAAAAAATGATCACTTTCTCCACTTCAGGCCAATTAGGCCGAATAATGGTAACGATCGGCATCAGCAAACCCCATCCAGCATTCTTGCACATCTGCACACATGCTTTTTTTAAGCCATGCTATTCATATGCTCCAGATCCATTGTCCACAGCTTGAACAACGAACAAGATACTCGAAAAACAGGAGGGCTATTCGAGGCTTTACCCTTCACCACAACAGCCCTTATTATCGGGTGTCTGGCATTGACAGGAATGCCTTTCCTCACCGGTTTCTATTCTAAAGACTTGATCATTGAAGCCGCCGACACGTCTTATACCAACGCCTGAGCCCTGTTAATAACTCTAATTGCCACCTCCCTCACAGCTGCCTATAGCACCCGCATCATCTTCTGTGCTCTATTAGGCCAACCCCGCTTCTCTCCCCGAACCCCCAACAATGAAAATGACCCCCTCTTAATTAACTCCATCAAACGCCTACTAATTGGAAGTGTCTGCTGGATTCATTATTTCCAACAACATCCCCCCAACCACAGTCCCCCTAATAACCATACCCTTACATCTAGAACTAACTGCTAACTGCCCTTGCAGTAACCATCCTAGGCTTCCTACTAACACTCAAAATTAACCTTAACACACAAAACTTAAAATTCATCTACCCTTCAAATTCCCTTAAATTCTCTAGTCTCTTAGGATATTTCCCCACCATCATGTACCGTCTGCCTCCTTACCTAAACCTATAAATAAACCAAAAATCAGCATCCTCCCTTTTAGACTTAATCTGACTAGAAAACATTCTACCAGAAACCACATCCCTTATTCAACTAAAATGATCCACGCTAATTGCAAGCCAAAAAGGCCTTATCAAACTATACTTCCTGTCATTCCTCATTCCTCTCACCCTTAGCATGCTTTTATTTAATTACCACGAGTAACCTCCATAATAACCACAACACCAATAAACTGCGACCAGCCAGTAACAATCACCAACCAACTACCATAACTATACAATGCCACAATCCCTATAGCCTCCTCACCAAAAAAGCCAGAGTCACCAGTATCATAAATAACTCAGTCTCCCAACCCGCTGAACTTAAACACAACTTCCACCTCCTCATCCTTTAAAATATAAAATATCATCAAAAACTCTATTATCAACCCTGAAAGAAATGCCCCCAAAACAGTCTTATTGGAAACCCAAACCTCAGTGTACGGCTCAGTTGCCATAGCCGTCGTATAATCAAACACAGCTAATATCCCTCCTAAAAAAATCAAAACCACTATCAAACCTAAAAATGAACCACCAAAGCTCAACACGATCCGGCACCCAACACCACCACTTACAATCAACCCAAAGTCCCCATAAATAGGCGAAGGTTCTGAAGAACCCCCAAAGAACTGATCACAAAAATAACACTTAAAATAAATACAATATATGTCATCATCATTCTCACACGGGTCCCAGCCATGATCAATGACATGAAAAATCATCGTTGTCATTCAACTGTAAGAATATCAATGACCAACATCTGAAAAACTCACCCACTAACAAAAATCATCAACAGTTCATTTATTGACCTCCCAACCCCATCAAACATCTCATCATGATGGAACTTTGGCTCTCTACTAGGCATTTGCCTGATCCTACAAATCCTAACAGGCCTAATACTAGCAGTACACTACACACCAGACACAACAACCGCCTTCTCATCAGCAGCACACATCTGTCAAGACACTGACTACGGGTGAATCATTCGATACATGCATGCAAATGGAGCTTCCATATTCTTTATCTGCCTTTACATTCACATAGGACGTGGCCTATATTATGGGTCCTATACCTTTCAAGAAATATGAAACATTGGAATTATTCTACTGCTTACAGTCATAGCTACTGCATTCATAGGCTATGTACTACCATGAGGGCAGACATCATTCCAAGGGCCAACAGTCATTACCAACCTGCTCTCAGCAATCCCATACATTGGAACCACCCTTGTCGAATGGATCTGAGGCGGCTTTTCCGTAAGCAAAGCATCACTCACACCATTCTTTGCTTTTCATTTTATTCTCCCCTTCATCATTACAGCACTTGCAACTGTCCACCTACTATTCCTCCACGAAACAGGACCCAGCAACCCCACAGGAATCCCATCTGACACAGACAAAATTCCATTCCACCCCTATTCCACAATCAAAGACATCCTGGGCACCCTACTACTAATCCTAGCCTCACTAATACTACTCCTGTTTTCACCCAACTTGCTAGGAGACCCTGACAACTATACCCCAGCAAATCCACTCAATACACCACCACACATTAAACCAAAGTGATACTTTCTATTCACATATGCAATTCTACAAACAATCCCTAACAAACTAGGGGTCTTAGCCCTATTACTCTGAATACTAATTCTAGCATTTATCCCAATACTCCACACATTCAAACAGAGAAGCGTAATATTCCGACCTCTTAGCCAGTTTTTAGTTTGAGTGCTAGTGGCAGATCTACTAACACTAACATGGATTGGAGGGCAACCTGTAGAACACCCCTTCATCATTATCGGACAACTCGCATCTATTTTATACTTTCTTTTAATTCTAGTGCTAATGCCAGTAACTAGCACCATTGAAAATAATTTCCTGAAATGAAGAGTCTTTGTAGTATATCACATTACCCTGGTCTTGTAAACCAGAAGAGGAGAACAACACACCTCCCTAAGACTCAAGGAAGAAGCCCTAAGCTTCGCCGCCAGCGCCCAAAGCTGAAATTCTACTTAAACTATTCCCTGAAAATAAGACAGTTACAAAATTATTAAGAACTGTGTCAGTATCAAAACAGTCCATTTTATCACAAACTATTATGTACATCGTACATACTTGTACTACCACATTAATAAGTACATATACCTCATACACACATATTACATTATATGTATAATCATGCATTACATTATCTACCCCATGCTTACAAGCATGTACATCTTATTAGTAGTATTACATAGTACATACAGATTATTAATCGTACATAGCACATTAAGTCTAATCAATTCCAGTCAACATGCATATCCTGTCCATTAGATCACGAGCTTAATCACCAGGCCGCGTGAAACCATCAACCTGCTCGGCAGGTGTCCCTCTTCTCACTCCGGGCCCATAACTTGTAGGGGATTCTACTGATGAACTTTATCAGACATCTGGTTCTTACTTCAGGGCCATCTCACCTAAAATTGCCCACTCTTTCCCCTTAAATAAGACATCTCGATGGACTAATGACTAATCAGCCCATGCTCACACATAACGGTGATTTCATGCATTTGGTATTTTTTAATTTTTAGGGGGGAATGTTTGGACTCACCTATGACCTTAAAAGGTCTTAACACAGTCAAGCAAGTTGTAGCTGGACTTCAACTGAAAGTTATTTACCAGCAGCAACAATCCATGGTGTGCAATTCAGTCAGTGGTTATAGGACATAACAATATTATGTGTGTACATATGTACAATAGACATAGTATTCCACTCTCCCTGCCTCGTCTAAAACAAACACCCATCAAAACAGATTAGCCTCAAAACACCCCCATTATACCAATTAACTACTTAGGTATTCACCACCCATATAGACAGACGTCCTCCTAGATTCAACAGCCATAGGTCTAGAGTCAAAAATATAATTTCAAGTTGGATTCCCTGCTTATATATCACCTGATCAACGCATCTGCTTTTATTAAAGATGCACTACAACAATGGGCTAAGAAGCATCATATATACGGAATTTATCCTATACTCTATCATTTACCAAAGTAGTGTACTGATTGAAAATTGCAATGGGCCACTGAAACAACCCTTTACTAAGTTAGTGGAGTGGAGGAGCAATGAGGGACTGAAAGGAAAGCTTGCATGATTGAATATATGCTAAAACTTAATTTCTATGGAAATAAGATGATCATCGTTGGATAGCCTATTGAGATATTGTGGGAAAGATATGGAAGAGGAGGTGGGGGATGACCCAGGAACTTACATAAACTTCTTACCACTAAATTTTTATTTTTCTCTGCCTTGTCATATAGTATGAAATCTGAACTACATATAAAATTCCAAAGGGATCAACTGCTGAACATCATGAAAATACCTCTAAATAAGATATAATAAAAACAGAGATTCCATGTACTATAACAAAAATAATATATAATACATAATAAGCCATAAATATAAACTAAAGATGGTCAGGTTTTTTAAAAAGGGCAAAGCCTTAATTATCAAAAGATCTGAAAATAGACATACATCATACTCTTGGATATAAACATTAAATATTTAAAAATATATATCTATTTCCTGAGTTAAACATATAAGTTTAAACAACACCAAGATGACAATCTTTAAGAGGACATTTTTAAAACTTGACAGAATGTTTACAAAACATAATGGAAATAAAAAGACAATGTTGTAGGACATTTGGAAGAAAATATGGGACAGCTGGACTCTTTTCCTTTCAGAAACTAAGTTTAAAATTAAACTCTTTCAAATCAAACATTTAAAAATTTCTCTTTTGTAGAGGCAAACAGAGAAATAAATTAGCAGAATAGAGAACTCGGAATGCAATCCATTAAATATAAAGCCTAATATCTCATGATTATACAAGTTTAATATAAGTTAGTGTAGAATGTTATTTAATAAAGAGTTTTAATACAGACAGTGATTTAGGGGCAAATATTGAGTTCTATCCATCTTATGCCAGTTGTTCTCAACTGTTCTTCAGTGACAACTCAGGCACTTGTAAAAACATACTTCCCAAGATCTCAAGACCAGAGATTGCTTTAATCTGTATAAACAAACCACATGCGTCTGATAGCATATAGTTTTGATCTCTGCATTGACAAATACTGTCTTATATCATACTCCTAACTAAATCTCATGAATAAGAGGAGAAATATAAAATATAATTTAATGGGACAAATAATAGAACCAACAAAAATTCTCAACCTTGAAACAGCAGAAAATTTATGATGGAAAATATTGGCAGACTATAACATATAAAAACTAAAACTTAGAGTGAATATAATAAAACTCAAAAAGCACAATAGAAGAGGAAAACACTTCTTCTATCAATCGGTTAATAGGTGTTCATATATCTATTTTGTTACTATAATTTATAGGAAAGTTATCAAACTATAATACTTCAACAGTTAAGTGGGAAAAAACTAACAATTGAGCTAATTAGACAAAATTCAAATAAAAAATGTTTATTTTCCATGATAAAGGATTGCAAATTAAAGGAATTTTGAGTCTATTTTATACTTATAAAATTAAAAAATTAAAGTTATCAAAGAAAACATGATTTATTAAATGATGTTACAGAAACTTGGTAAAATATTTATAACCTTAAGATCATTTTGAACATTTTAAAAAAATATGTAATAAAATTATAGATAATTTAATCTATAAATACAACAATGATACCTAAAGCACAGCAACAAAATAAAAAATAAAGTGGGACTATATCAATTAAAAAGCTTCTGCAGAACAAAAAACAATCAACAAAATAAAAAGACAACATGTGGAATGGGGAAAATATATCTGCAAATCATGTATCTGATAGGGTTAATATCTAAATATCTATAAAGAACTCAAACAACTCAATGGAAAAAATAATCCAGTTAAAAAATGGGCAAAGAACTGACTAGACATTTCTTCCAAGATATACAAATGGCCAACCGGTGCATGAAAAGGTGCTCAACATCACTAATCATCAGGGAAATGTAAATCAAAACCACACTGAGACATCACCTCACACCTGTTAGAATGATTATCATCAAAAACACAAGAAACAACAAATGTTGGTGAGGATGTGGAAAAGAGGATCCTTGGGCACTGTTGGTGGGATTGTAATTTGATTTAGCCACTCTGCAAAACAGTATGATTGCTGCTCAAAAAATTAAAAAAAAACTACCATACAATCCAGCAATTTCATTTCTGGGTATTTTTCCAAAGAAAATGAAAACTCTGCCTCAAAAAGATATAGGCACCCATGTGTTCACTGCAGCATTATTTATAACAGCCAAGACATGGAAATAACTTAAGTATCTATCAATGAATAAATGGATAAAGAAGTTGTGGTATATATAAACAACGAAATATTATTTAGCCATATAAAAGAAGGAAATCCTGCCATTTGTGACAATGTGGATGGACCTTGAAGACATAATGTTAAGTGAAATAAGTCAGGCAGAGAAAGACAAACGCTGTATGAGCTCACTTATCTTTAGAATCTAAGAAACAAACTAACTAATAGAAAAAGAAGTCAGATTTGTATTTACTGGAGGTGGGGATGGAGGAAGGAGGAATTGGATAGAGGTGGTCAAAAGGCACAAACTTCCAGTGATAAGCTAAATAAGTACTCAGGGTGCAATGTACAACATAATGTCTATAATTGACACTGCTGTGTGGTACATTTAAAATCTGTTAAAAGAGTAAAACCTAAAAGTTCTCATCACACGGAAAGAAAAACATTTTTTTCTTTGTGTTTATATGAAATGATGGATGTTAACTTATTGTGGTAATCATTTAATAACATATATACGTAAGTCAACTCATTATGCTGTACATCTTAAACATACAGCTATGTCAAATATATCTCAATAAAACTGGAAAAAAAACTCAGTGGAAAAATATAACAAAATTGTATATGGTATGTTGTCTCAATAGCATACTATGTACATGATAAAGATAACATACAAATGTTAACATAGGCTCACTAAAGTGGTGGGATTATAAAGTTCTAATTTAACGTTTTAATATTATCTTTTCGATAAAAACAAATTTAAAACAGTTACTGTATAGTAAATTCCCCCCTAATTATGAATTCATGGCATTTCAGATATGTCCTATGTAACTTTATTACATTTGAGTACTTAATTAATAGAAAGTGCAATTATTCACTCATTTCACAATTATATATTGACTATCTACTACCTGGCAAGTACTAGTCTAGGCAAGGGGGGTACAGGTCTGAGGAAAACTGGAAAAACAAAACAATCCAACAAAAACAAAAAAAAGACTTGCCCTCATAGTTAATATTCTAGTGGAGAAAATGATAATAAATACCATGAACATTTATAAGGTATTAAAATGTTGTGCTGTGGGAAAAATAAGAGCAAGCAAAGAGAGATGAAAAAAGTGGATTTTGTGGGAGAGAGCAATTTTAAATAGAGAGGTCAGAGTAGGACTCAATGAGAAGGAGTTTAAAAAAAGTTGTAAGAAAGATAATGCAGCAAGCATGTGGAAGAACATTCTAAGCACAGAGAGCAAGTGATTCAAAGACTGAGCAGGAGAATGACGGATTAAGTAAATACTAGGAAATCCACTGCACTTAAAGGGCATGAGCAGGGGAATATATAAGAGAATGAAGGTAGTAGGAGATGAGAGTGGGGGGACAAAAATTATTAGTATTCTAACATCTTTTTCTACATACTCCTAAATGAAATAAATTTTAAGGATGGGTATAGGGAAGCCATCTTTAACTTCTCTAAAGCAAGAGCTTGATAAATACTTATTTAAGAGAGTGGTCCAATTGTTATAGTTTATAATGTTTGGGAAAATAATGACAATATACATCTAAGATGTATTATGGGTGACAATTATACTTCATATATGTTTGAGTTTGTAAATGCTATGTTAAGAGTTATGCAGAGTCTCACTCTAACTCTGTACTTAGGTGATTATTTTCCTTTGATAACAGTGTATTTTGCATATGTATACATTCAGATACCCACTAGCGATCCCAGACCCAATGCAAAAGGAAAGTGTCTGCTATAATTAATACTGATCTAAAAAAATATAGAGTTGTTCCAAAATGTCATTGCAACAGATACTAGACAAAGGATGCACACATCCTAAACAGAAGAGTCGTTTACAAAACAAAAATGTTACTGAGGACTAGAGAGACTAAAAAACCAACTCCATTGAGAACAGAACAGGTCATAGCATGAGCACAAGGAAATTATGTATGTGTGGCATTTTCCACAGGCATTTTAATATACTAAGCAGAAATCATCATATATACATCTTACTGTCTTACATTCTCTAGGAGAAAATAATGGATACCTTAAATATTCTATTTCTTTGCAATACATATCAACATAAAGTTTGCAGCATAGAGATAGTTGTAGTGAGTACCTGATATAAAACACTCAATTTAGTTATTTCATTTTATTCTATAATTATAGTCAATGTTACCAGTAAAGTAAAACATACTGATTTATACTTTGAAACATAAAGGTAATGTTACTCAGTGTAGCTCCTTATAATTGATGTTATTAAATGCAAATAACTTGGGAGAATATTTGCACAGATAAATGTGTCAAGTATTTTTTAAAATTTACATCGGCATCCCACCTAAAGTGTTTCCTATATTTGGGAGGGGATTCTGAAAAACAACAGTACCCTAATCAAAGTAAGATATAAAGCAATTTAACAGAAGTAAACTGTGACATCAAAACATAAATCATGGAGAGGAGTGAAAATGTAGGGCTTTAGAATGCATTCAAACTTAAGTTTCTATCTATTTAAATAGGTTGTTATAAATATAAGTTGTTTTATGTAAGCCTCACTGTAAACACAAAGCAAGAACCTTATAGGAGATACACAAAAGATAAAGAGAAAGGAATATAAGTATACCACTACAGAAAGTCATCAACTCACAAAGGAAGAGAGCAAGAGAAGAAAACTGAGGAACTGAAAAACAGCCAGAAAACAATGAACAAAATAGCAATAAGGACATACCTATCAATAATGACTTCAAAAGTAAATGGGATAAATTCTCTAATCAAAAGACAGAGTGGCTAAATGGATAAAAAAAATGACCTATGTATGTGCTGTCAACAAGACACCCACTTCAGATATAAGCACATGATCAAACTGAAAGTAAAGGAATGGAAAAGCATCTTCCCATGAAATGGAAACCAAAAGAAAGCTGAGATACCTATGCTTACATCAGACAAAATAGACTTTAAAATAAAGACTCTAATGAGAGAAAAAGAAGATCATTATATAATGGCAAGGGGGTCAATCTAACAAGAGGATGTAAACTTGTAAATATATATGCACCCAACAAGGGAGCACCTAAACACATAAAGTGAATATTAACACCTAGAGAAATAGATAGCAGTACAATGATGGTAGGAGACTTTAATACACCCCTTTTATCAATGGCTAGATTATCCAGACAGAACATCAGTAAGAAAGCATTAGCCTTATATGATACTTTACCCTAAAAGGACTTAAAGACATATGCAGAACATTCCATCCAAAAGCAACAGGCTCTACATTCTTCTCAAGTACACAGTGAATGTTCTCCAGGATAGATAATATGTTAGGCCACAAAACAAGTCTTAAAATAATTTAAGAAGACTGAAATTA
The DNA here is from genome assembly GCF_011762595.2 of Tursiops truncatus. Classification (NCBI taxonomy): domain Eukaryota; kingdom Metazoa; phylum Chordata; class Mammalia; order Artiodactyla; family Delphinidae; genus Tursiops; species Tursiops truncatus. The sequence goes on from NC_047038.1 coordinate 6,051,480, forward strand.
TATCAACCATCTTTTCTGACCACAGTGGTATGAAACTAGAAATCAATTACAAGAAGAAAACTGGAAAATTCACAAATATGTGGAGATAAAACAACATGCAACTGAACAAATAATGGGTCAAACAAAGCATTGAAAGAGAAATCAAAATATACCTTGAGACAAACGAAAATGTAAACACCACATACCAAAACTTGTGGGATGCTGCAAAAGCAATTCTATGAGGAAAGTTCATAGCAATAAATGTTCACATCAAGAAACAAGAAAGATCCCAAATAAACAACCTAACTTTACACCTCCAGGAACTAGAAAAATAAAGACAAATAAAATCCAACTTCTGTAAAAAGAAAGAAATAACAAAGATCAAAGCAGAAATAAATGCAAGAGACCAAAAAGACAATATAAAAAAATCAATGAAAATAAGAACTGGTTTTTTGAAAAGATAAACAGAAGTGACATATGTTAGCTAGACTTACCAAGATTAAAAGAAACAGAACTGAAATAAAATAACAAATGAAAGAGGAGATAATAACACTGATACCAGAGAAATACAAAGGATCATAAGAGACCACTATGAACAATTATATGTCAACAAATGGACAACCTAGAATAAATGGATAAATTCCCAGAAACATATAACCTACCGGAAATATACAACCTACGAAGACTGAATCATGAAAATAGAAAATTGGAACAGAACAATTACTAGTAAGGAGATTGAATTAGTAATCCAAATTCTCCCAACAATACAGTCCAGGACTAGATGGCTCACTGGTGAAGTCTACCAAACATTTAAAGAAAAATTAATACCAATTCTTCTCAGACTCTTTCAAAAAACAGAAGAGGAGAGAACACTTCCCGACTCATTTTACAAGGCCAGTATCACTCTGATACCAAAACCAGACAAGGATGCCACAATAAAAGAAAATTACAGGACAATATTTCTGATAAACATAGATGCAAATATTCTCAACAAAATATTAGGACACCAATTTCAACAGTACATTTAAAAGATCATACACCATGATTAAGTAGAATTTATTCCAGGCTTGCAGGTGTGATTTGATATTTTCAAATCAATTAACATGATATACCACATTAATAATATGGAGGATAAAAATCATATGATCATCTCAATAGATGCAGAAAAAGCATTTGACAAAATTCAACATCCATTGATAACAAAAAGTATTGACAACAGGGTATAGAGGGAACATATCAAAATAATAAAGCCCATATATGACAAGCCTACAGCTAACATCATACTCAACAATAAAAAGCTGAAAGATTTCTAAGACCAAAAACAAAACAAGGATGCCTCATCTTGCCTCTTGTATTCAATGTAATATTAGATGTCCTAGCAAAGAAATTACTCAAGAAAAAGAATAAGCATTCAAACTGGAAAGGAAGTAAATTGTCACTATTTTCAGATGACCTATTATTTTATATACAAAGCCCTAAAGACTTTTCCAAAATACTGTTAGACTAATAAATGAATTCAGTCAAGTAGCAGGATACAAAATCAATTTACAAAGATGTGTTGCATTTCTATACACTAAAAAATATCAGAAAGAGAAATTAAGTAAACAATCCCATTATAATTGCATCAAAAAGAATACCTATGAAAAAAATATAACCAAGCAGGTGAAATATCTATACACTGAAAACTATAAGATATTGATGACAGAAACTGAAGAAGTCACAAGTAAATGGAAAGACATTCTATGCTCATGCATTAGAAGAATATTGTTAAAATTTCCATACTACCCAAAGTAATCTAGAGACTCAATGCCACCTCCATCAAAATTCCAATGGAATTTTTCACAGAAAAAGAACAAACAATCCTAATATTTTCATGAGACCACAAAACACCCCAAATAGCCAAAACAATCTTGAGAAAGAAGAACAAAGTATGAGGCATTATGCTTCCCAATTTCAAACTATATTACAATGTTATAGTAATCAAAACAGTGTGGTATTGGCAATAAAAACAGACACACAGATCAGTGTGACAGAACAGAGAGCCCAGAAATAAACTCATACATATATGGTCAATTAATTTATGGCAAAAGAGCCAAGAATACACAATGGGGAAAGGATAATCTCTTGAAAAAATGGTGCTGAAAAAAATTGAACAGCCATATGCAAAAGAATGAAACTGGACCACTATCTTACACCATACACAAAAACAACTCAAAATGGATTGAAGACTTGAACATAGACCTGAAACCATAATACTCTTACAAGAAAACATATGGGGTAGTTCCTTGACATAGGTTTGGCAATGAATTTTTGGATTTGACACCAACAGTGAAGGCAACAAAATGAAAAATAAACAAGTGGGATTATGTCAAACTAAAAAGCTTCTGCACAGAAAAGGAAATCATCAATAAAATAAAAAGTTAACCTACTGAATGGGATAGAATATATACAACTGTATATATGATAAGGGTTAATATCCCAAATATGTAAAGAAGTCATACAACAGAAGAAAAAACAATTAAAAATGGGCAGAGGATCTGAACAGACTTTTCCAAGAAAGACATACAGCTAGCTAACAGGTACATGAGAAGGTATTCAACATATCACTAACCATCACGTAAATGCAAATCAGAGCCACAATGAAATAGCACCTCACAACTGTTAGAATAGCTATCTTCAAAAAGACAGAAAGTAACAAGTGTTGGTGAGGATGTGGAGTAAAGAGAACCCTTGGGCATTGTTGATGGAAATATAAATTGCTGTAGCCACTATGGAAAACAATATGGTGCTTCCTCAAAAAATTAAAAATAGAAATAACATATGATCCAGCAATTTCACTTCTGGGTATTTATGCAAAGGAAACAAAATTACAACCTCAAAAAAATTTACAGTACATGTGTGTGTATTATACATATATGTGTGTATATATATGTATATGTATATATATATATATATATACACACACATATATGTATAATACACACACATATACATCACCATATTTATTGCAACATTATTTACAATAGCCAATAGCCAAGAGCCAAGACATGGAAGCAACTTATGTATTTACTGACTGATGAATAGATAAAGAAGATGCAGTATGTAACTATGGGTGGTGATGGACGTTAACTAAACATTATAGTAATCTTTCACAATATGTACATATATCAAATCATTATGTTGTATACTTAAAACTAATACAATGTTATATGTCAATTATATCTTAATAAACATCTTTTAATTAAAAAAAAAACAGGCGGGGCTTCCCTGGTGGCGCAGTCATTGGGAGTCCGCCTGCCAATGCAGGGGATGCAGTGTTCGCGCCCCGGTCTGGGAGGGTCCCGCATGCCACGGAGCGGCTGGGCCCATGGGCCATGGCCGCTGGGCCTGCGCGTCCGGAGCCTGTGCTCCGCGACGGGAGAGGCCACAGCGGTGAGAGGCCCGCGTACCGCAAAAAAAACAAACAAACAGGCGAAGTGTGTGGTTAAGTAATTTACAGCGCTCAATTGCACTAGAAATCAGGGAAATACAAACTAAAGCAACAATAAGATATAATTTCATACCCATCAGTATAATAAAAACATAAAAGTTTAATTATATCAAGTGTTGGTGAGAAATATAAACTGTCCCAACCAGCTGATAAGTGTATTAAAAATTAAAAAATAATGTTTAGACAAGACTTATTGTCAAGTTGATGTGCACCATCATTATCATTATATTAACTTTTCAATATTACAACTAATATTTATTCAGAGGTTGTGATGTGTCCAATTTTCTGTTGAGCTTTTCATGGACTGTCTCATTTATTACCCATAAAAATCCTATGAGGTAATTACTATTATACAAAGCAAACTGAATGAGTAAAAAATATTTTCAATTAATCTTTAATTTTTGTTCAACATGAATATTTATACAAATATATCTAATCAGAAATAAACTCTAGCATAATTATTGTTCTAAGTATGGTTCTCATTGGCGACTCTAATACATTAAACCCAAATAATGCTTATGCCTTGTAAATGATATCAAAGTTGAGTTTTTCTAATGCTAAGCAACATAAATGCAATTTTCTAATGTTCCCATTAAACTGTCCAGAATAGTGGCATTCTTGAGGAAACGAAGTCTTTCTTTCCTTGTAGTTGTTGAATATCATATATATGTATATGTACAGCAGAACTTCAACTTAATGAAAAATATCCATGGCAAAAAAATACAGCAGCCCCTATTCTGAACTGTAGTCTATGAAAAATTAAGATCTTAGAGAAATACATTATATTATGTGGATAGCAGTTACAAAGAAGGATCCTTTTTTAAGGTAAAATCAATGTAGAAACTAGTTTATCTACATATATGCGATAATAAATAATATTTGACTTCACTTACTAACTCATGAGGAGTCTTCTCAACATCAGAAATACATGGGGGGAAAATCAGTGAAACAGAGAGTTTCCTTCAAAATAAAATCCCATGACAGCATTATTCATAGAAATAGGAGGTTTGTCTTATTCAAGGTATTAAGAATACTATGACACTTTCAACTGCATGCCTCTGTCATGAGGTTTTATACCATATCACAGCTTCAACTCATAAGTATGGTACTTCTACTGTTTCCATGGTTGCAAGCCTCAGAAATCACTTTAGCTAATTTAACAAAAACAAAATTTGCTTGAAGGAAAGAGGTTTCTTATAGAGTCAAAAGAGTAATTGATGTATCAAGCTTAGAAAGGTTTAGGAATCAGGGCAGGTTCAGGTCTCCAGAAAGTTAGCTGATTTACTAAAGAACCACCATTGACATAAATCAGCCTAAGAGCAAAATCTCAGGAGAGAGAGGCCAGTTTCCTGACCCCGAGTTAGGTGTTCACCTCTTGAAAGATGAAGGCTAGGGCACATTGAATTAGATCATTTCTAAAAGACAAAATTGACTAATGTGAATGTAAATAAAGGGTAATTGTTACCATGTGGACTAAGGAATCCAGGGCCTACTACCACTTAGAAGAAAATGCAGAGAGAATATAGGTGTAGCAATACTGAATTAGTAACATCGTACAGTAATCTAGTAATTTGCAGTAGAACGGAGCATGGAAAATCAATCATGATTCTTAAAGAACTTTCTATATTTCATATTTGATAGATACGCAAAGGCATTCATTGAGAAGTTAATCTCAAAGTGAAGCAGTAAAGTGGAACATTTAGAAGTCACTAAAAAATAAAAGTTAGTGGTTTGCATTTTTTGAAAGCCAAACTTCATGTTTCTGGGGTAGGCAAGATTCAAAAATATTGCATTCTTCCTAGTTTAACTTTATTCTATTTCTCTGGTGTTAGCACACTTCCAGCAGCTTTCCATCATTATGTCAGGGTAGTACTTCATAATATTTGTCACATTTTCTACCTCATACATCAAACTATAAAATTTTACCCATAAGGCAGAGCTGTTGTTCTGTAAAATTTTTAGCAATGTTCTTATTTTTATCTGATATCTAGAAATACCTAAAGTAATAAAAAATTCATTTTTACTCCATATTTGCTTTGGTTTTCATTCTGTCCCTGTCAGTCTATATACAGTATAGGAAGAGAAGATTTATATAGTATCATTTTGGGTGTTCTAGAATCAGACAAAGAACCCTCACTTTAGCTGGGTTTTTCCCACAGAATTTTATATAAAAACACAAAATCTATACTTAAAATAATACTATGTTTCTCTTACAACTTTACCTTTTGCAATGAACACTTTCCACTAAGTTTTGCAATATACATATATATAATTTACATATAAAAAATATTCAACAACTACAAGGAAAGAAAGAATTTCCAAGAATGTCACTATTCTAATGAAAACATTAGAAAATTGCTTTTATGTCACTTAGTATTGTCTCATGATAGTTTTCAACTATCAAGATAGTTAAAAAATAAGATTTTGCCAAACATCCAAGTTTCAATTCAATTCTGAGAATGCAAACTAAGCACTAAAATAAGATCCTTATCTTCAAACAACTTATTTCCCTAAGTGGTTTAAATAAAAATGTAGATTCTATCCTTAACACGTTAAATTCAATGTATAAAACCTTGAAATTATTTAAGGCAGCAAGAGATATTAATGAACTGAAAAATCTAAAATGCTATACACTCTCCTTAAAGATGATCATGTATTAGTTTTTGTAGTTTCATTATGAAAAATAACTAGGTATTTTACTGAGCACTTTGTATGTGCCAAATACCATGCAAATGTATTAACTCAATGGACCCTCAAATAAGACTAGAAATGATTAATTTTCTTATTTAATACTGAGGAAACTGAGGCTTAGGAAGGCTGACCAGTTTGTTCAAGTTCATTTGCTGGTAGGTAGTGGAGCTGGCATTTGACTCCAGCACGAAGACTTGGGCCCTCTCCCTCCAGCCCTCTGCTGTACTGCTTCTCACAAAGTGGTTTCATTGTACAAAACCCAAAGAATGCCAGAATGCAGATATTCCAATTTATTTTAATCAAGTATATACTTTTCATAGTCATGACTTCATAACGGGGACAAAAAGGATGGTATAGATGATGTAATTCATCATTCCACTCAACAATCTCAGTTTTGACATAAACTCCAAGACAGAAGTACAAAAATAACTCATCAGTGTGCAACATTTTAAAAATGAGCCTTTTTGCAGGTTTTTTCCAATCTGTGTACCTTAGAGGACTAGTTGTGTGTTCTGGGGAAAGGAGATGGAAGCAGAATAATCCAGAGAGCTTGGGAAGTGATGCATACTCTCTTCTTCTCAATATACATCACCATGTTAATACTAAAGAGAACACTGAGGCCTGCTTATCTTTATTTAGTACGGTGTTTTCCAAACATGTTTGAGACAATTAATGAACAACGTTCTTTAAAGTTTTTATTTAGCCTGTCATAATATACAAAGCAAAAAGTACTTTCACTTTTTATTTTAAAATAATAATATTGAATAGTTTTCTTCATGTCTGAACCATTTTTTAGTCACAGCTAGGTTTTATAATAATGCCTACCTATGCCTCAAAATTAACTGTAAGATGTCCATGATAAAAAATTATTTCCTCTTTGAATAATAATTTCACAAAAAAGACAAATACTATATGATCTCACTTACATCTGGAATCTAAAATAAGTGAATTCACAGAAACAGAGTACATTAGTGGTTGCCAGGGATGAGGGGGTGGGGAAAATGGGTGAAATTGGTCAAAGATTACAAGCTTTCTTTATAAAAGAAATAAGTTCTTTTTATAAGATGAATAAGTTCTGGGGATCTAATGTACTGGACTTGGAAAACTTTAAGACATGCTAATAGAATTTGAAGACTACACAAATCAAATGGAAAGATATACTGTGCTTATAGATTAGTGGAATTAATACTGTCTAGATGACCATACCATGCAAGACATTCTACAGGTTTAATTCAATTCCTATCAAATTATCAATGGCATTTTTCACAGAACTAGAACAAACAATTCTAAAATTTGTATGGAAACATGAAAAATCACAAATAACCAAAACAATCTTGAGAAAGAACAGAGCTGGAGGTATCATGCTTCCTGACTTCAAACTATACAAAGCTACAGGAATCAATACAGTATGGTACTGACACAGAAAGAGACACATAGATCAGTGGAACAGAAAAGAGAGCTCAGAAATGAACCCATATGACCCATTAATCTACAACAAAGGAGGCAAGAATATAAAATGAGGAAGAGACAGCCTCTTCAATAAATAGTGTTGGAACAACTGGACAGCTATATGTAAAAGAAACAAGCTGGACTACTCTTTCACACTATATTAAAAAATAAACTCAAGAATGGATTAAAGACCTAAATGTTTAAGACTGGAAACCATAAAACTCCTGAGTATGCTCTTTGACATCAGTCTTAGCAATATTCTTTTAGATATGTCTTCTCAGGCAAGAGGAATGAAAGCAAAAATAAACAAATGAGACTACATGAAACCAAAAAGCTTTTGCATAGCAAAGGAAACTATCAACAAAATGAAAAGGCCAGCTACTGAATTGGAGAATATATTTGGAAATAATATGATATATATGATAAGGGGTTAATATCCAAAATATACAGATAACATGCAACTCAACATCAAAAAAAACAACTGATTAAAAATGGGCAGAGGACCTGAATAGATATTTTGCCAAAGAAGATATACAGATGGCCAACAGACATGTAAAAAGATGTTCAACATCACTAATCAACAGGGAAGTGCAAAAGATAACCACAATGAGATATCACTTCACACCTGTCAGAATAGCTACAATCAAAAAGACAAGAAATAGCAAGAGTTGGCAAGGATATGGAGAAAAGGGAACCCTCATGCACTGTTGGTGGGAGTGTAAACTGGTGCAGCCATTATGAAAAACAGTGTGGAGGATCCCTAAAAAATTAAAATAGAACTACCATATGACCCAGCAATTCCACTTCTGGTATTTTTCCAAAGAAAATAAAACACCAATTTGAAAAGATATATGCACCCCTCTGTTCACTGCAGCATTATTTACAATAGCCAAGATATGGAAGCAACCTAGGTGCCTATAGATAGATGAACGAGTAAAGAAGCGATTATATATATAGTACATCCATTATGCATATGTACACACACACACACACACACACACACACACACACACACACACACTTACAATGGAATATTACTCAGCCATAATAAAGAATAAAATCTTGCCATTTGTGACAACATTGATGGACCTAGAGGACAGTATGCAAGTGAAATAAGTCAGACAGAGAAAGACAAATACCATACATTCCATTTATAAGTGGAACCTAAAAAACAAGTGAACAAACATAATAGAATTATAGATACAAATATATACAGAGGACGAACAGGAGGTTGACAGAGGGGAGGCATGTGGGGAATGAGTGAAATAGGTGAGGGAGATTTGTACAAGAGGCACAAACTTCCAGTTACAAAATAAAGGAGTCACAGGAATGAAATGTACTGCCTAGGGTATATAGTCAATAATAATGTAATATCTTTGTATGGTGACCAGTGGCAACTAGACTTAAAATGTCTCTATATGTTTAGCATCATATTGAAATAATATATTGATGTTAACACTTACTGAGAGCTTATAGCGAGTGAGAGAAGATTCGAATTGATTCTAAAAGTGGGTGTGAGCCCTGAAGAACAAAGAATGATAATCCAATCTAACATTATAGCTGAAGGGACAGCAACCAATTTAAAAGAACGAAAGCTTTTTTAAAAGTTTTACATTTATTAACATGTCTAATCCTCATGATAACTCAGCGATATAGATGCTATTATTGTCCCCATTCTACGGATGAAGAAATGAAAGAAGAGAGAGTTTAAGAAATTTACACAGGGTAACACAGCCAGTAAGTGCAGAAACAGGATTAGAACCCAGAACACATTCTTTTAAGTAGTACTTCATTATATTACAATGAAAATGGAAAAATTTTTAAAGTTTCTTACTAACATGATAGGGAAATATTTAATATTATGTACAGAACTCAAATACACATAGGGAAAACGTCATTCAAAAATGCAAAATATAGAGAATTTTAAAATCAAATATGAATTTTTAAAATAATACAGTCCAGTAAGACTGGTATTTTCATATAGAGTGTCAAATTTCTGGGAATTTTCTAGAAAGTGATTTGATTATATGAATTAGAAGCTTTAAAAAAAACTTTCAGTTTGGAATTTGATTCAGACATTTTAAATCTAGAGGGTACCCTAAGAAAATATTTAGTGAAGTAGAATGTAAAATCTTTCATTACTTGTCACACTGGTAATTTGTGTAAATATATTATAGTGAGAAACCTCTTTTCAAACTTGACTAACACAATCGCCTGTAGAGTTTCTACACAGAATGACAGATTCAGAATTTTAAAAAGGCCCACTGGTGATCTGTTGCAGAATCAGTGTTAAATAAATTATAGTACTCATTAGAATTTTTCTATCCATTAAAATAATATTTTTGAATAATATTTAATATTACACAAAATATTTATAAACTATTTCTCAAATATTTGTACTTAAAACATATTAATTTTACAGTTAAAAAACATGAAGAACAGAGTAAATATATTGGATCATGTTGAACAAATATGCCACAAAAATTCACTCTGGTCTACACTTCACTAGGAAAATAAAAGTTTACACATAGAGTATAGGCATTTACTCCAAGGCTCAGTATATTTCACTATTAATATCACGGTCAAGTAACATATATTCTGTTAAAGGTAGTGTTTTTATCTTGCTAATCCTCACATATCTAGCTACTAACAATTTTGCAGAAAGTGGGCACTCAAAACATGAATAAATTAGTAAGAGAATGGCTAATGAATGAACGAACAAATATGAAATGAATTACAGTCAGCCTTCCATATCCATGGGTTCCCTATCCACAGAGTCAACCAACCCAGATCAAAAAGAATTGAAAAAAAACCTTTAGAAAGATCCAAAAAGCAAAACGTGAATTCACCAAGCAGGCAACTATTTACATAGCATTTACACTGTATTTACAACTATTTATATAATATTTACATTGTATTAGGCATTATAAGTAATTGAGATGATTTAAAGCATAAGGGAGGATGTATGTAAGCCTAGGCAAATACTAGGCCATTTTATATAAGGGATTTGAACACCTGTGGAGTGTGGCATAGGGGAGGGTCCTAGGACCAATGCCCCATGGATACTGAGAGATGACTCTATAGAACTTCTTATATATGAATATATCCTTAGAATGTGTATATATGTTTTCTTATCATTTATTTTCTAATATGAGTTTCTCTACTCATATGGTTTAGAGTAGCCTTTTTTGAGTAGCAATTTTTCTTACTCCTTACTTTAAAAACATATTAATATCCTAAAATATATACTATTTCTCTGTTGGATTCTTAATTGCTTTATGCTCTTTTGCTAAGATTTGTAGACTTGAGTTTATGGTCAGAATTCTCTGTCAAGTATTAGAATTGCAAATAGAGCACACTTGCTTTATATTAAAAGAACAGGAGCTGCCAGGGTCTGAAAAGTTAATTAGACAAAACAGACTATTAATTACATCTTATTAACGTGTAAAAGGCCTGTGACAAATTGCACTAATTGCATGCTCTTATACATCTCAAGAGGTCAGGCTACTTTAAAAGTATGTTGTTAATGGAAGACAAATGTATCTTTACGTGCTTGATAAGAATATTATAAACTGCATTATTTATGACTCTGTTGGAATCCTTAATATTTTTAAGTTTTAAATTAAACTGCTCATTAAACAGGAGAGCTCGTACCAAGTTCTTAAAATAGGCCATAAAAGCTGGCAGCAGTGTAAGATAAACTTGAAGGTCTAGCATTTCCTCAGAATGTCTTTATACCCTACTTTAAGTGAGCCCTGGAGATGTTAAACTTATCTTAATGTGGCCTTAGTAAGGGGGAGAATTCTTCCATTAACAGTATTCACCCCAAAGAAATATGATTCATTTTTAAAAGCCCCTAGCTGCTTAAAATACTCTTCTTAGCCCTTAAGCTTTATTTTCAAACAAAAAAGATGGAAAGAAAAAAAATAAAGCAATGGGTGTGCATTGTTTGAAGGAACTAAGGGCATTTTAGGAGATGGGTGAGACTAGTGACAAAGAAACAGTAGTGGTAAAAAAAATATGTTAGAAAAGTGGACAAAAAGCCCAATAGAAGCTTAGAGAGACAAAAAGAAGTAGATGGAAACAACTTAAAGTAAGGAATGAGTCACAGAGGCTCTCACAGGCAAATACTTAATTACACAAAGGCACTTTAGTTTGTTTCATTGCGTACCTGTCAAGGGGAGGGTACACTAGCAACTGGAGAGGAAACTGTTTCTATTTCAGTTAAGAAAACCGGATGCTCACCCAGGGCTCTCAGAGGGGCTTTGCAAATAATGTAGATTATTTTTTTTCTGTTCCCCAGAACCAAAAGGCCTTCTAAAATGAACCTGACTGTCACCACACTTTAGTTGTTTATGGTTGGTGAGCTCAGTTCACCAAAGCAGTGTGCTAATGAAATCACCATGCCAAGTTTCACTCTATCAGGAGTCTAGAAACTGCACATAGGCTTATAGTTAAAGGGGGGCCGAGGATAAAGGATAAGCTCACGCCTTCTGCTCTCTGTGTACCCATCCCAGCATCTTCATGCTGTTTTGACAGGCAGGTAGGTCAGAGTACGCCAGAGCCCTTCTTCAGTTATGTGATTGAAACAGCTGAACATCAGTCATTTCAATATAAGGCCCACAGAATCCATTTACTTTTTTTTTAAATTTATATTTATTTTTATTGAAGTATATTGATATACAATATTATACAAGTCACAGGTATACAATACAGTCACCATTATAAAGGTATATTCCATTTATAATTATAATATATTGACTATATTCCCCTTGTTGTATAATATAACCTTGTAGCTTATTTTATACCTAATAGTTTGTACCTCTTACTCTCCTACCCCTATGTTGCCCCTCCCCCCTTCCCTCTCCCCACCGGTAATCACTAGTTTGTTCTATACCTCTGTGAGTCTGCTTCTTTTTTGTTATAATCACTTGTTTGTGGTATTTTTTAGATTCCACACGCAAGTAATATCACACAGTATTTGTCTTCTTCTGCCTTTTTTTAACATCGTTATTGGAGTATAATTGCTTTACAATGTTACATTAGTTTCTACTGTACAACAAAGTGAATCAGCTGTATGTATACATATACCCCCATATCCCTTCCGTCTTGTGTTTCCCTACCACCCTCCCTATCCCAGCCCTCTAAGTGGTCACAAAGCACCAAGCTGATCACCCTGTGCTATGTAGCTCCTTCCCACTAGCTATCTATTTTACATTTGGTAGTGTTTATATGTCAGTGCCACTCTCTCACTTTGTCCCAGCTTACCTTCCCACTCCCAGTGTCCTCAAGTCCATTCTCTACGTCTGTATCTTTATTCCCGTCCTGCCCCTAGGTTCTTCAGAACCATTTTTTTTTTTTTAGATTCCATATATATGTGTTAGCATATGGAATTTGTTTTTCTCTTTCTAACTTACTTCACTCTGTATGACAGACTCCAACTCCATCCACCTCACTAAAAATAACTCAAATTTGTTTCTTTTTATGGCTGAGTAATATTCGATCGCATATATGTGCCACATTTTCTTTATCCATTCATCTGTCAATGGACACTTAGGCTGCCTCCATGCCCTGGCCACTGTAAACAGAGCTGCAATGAACATTGTGGCACATGACTCTTTTTGAATTATGGTTTTCTCAGGGTATATGCCCAGTAGTGGGATTGCTGGGTCATATGGTAGTTCTATTTTTAGTTTTTTAAGGAACCTCCATACTGTTCTCCATAGTGGCTGTATCAATTTACATTCCCACCAATAGTGCAAGAGGGTTCCCTTTTCTCCACACCCTCTCCAGCATTTATTGTTTGTAGATTTTTTTGATGATGGCCATTCTGACTAGTATGAAGTGACACCTCACTGTGGATTTGATTTTCATTTCTCTAATGATTAGTGATGTGTTGAGCATTCTTTCATGTGTTTGTTGGCAATCTGTATATCTTCTTTGGAGAAATGTCTATTTAGGTTTTCTGCCCATTTTTGGATTGGGTTGTTTTCTTGATATTGAGCTGCATAAGCTGCTTGCATATTTTGGAGATTAATCCTTTGTCAATTGCTTCATTTGCAGATATTTTCTCCCATTCTGAGCTTGTCTTTTCGTCTTGTTTATGGTTTCCTTTGATGTGAAAAAGCTTTTACGTTTCATGAGGTCCCATTTGTTTATTTTTGGTTTTATTTCCGTTATTCTAGGAGGTAGGTCAAAAAGGATCTTGCCACGATTTATGTCATAGAGTGTTCTGCCTATGTTTTCCTCTAAGAGTTTTATAATGTTTGGACTTACATTTAGGTCTTTATTCCATTTTGAGTTTATTTTTGTATACAGTGTTAGGGAGTATTCTAATTTCATTCTTTTACATGTAGCTATCCAGTTTTCCCAGCACCACTTATTGAAGAGGCTGTCCTTTCTCCATTGTATATTCTTGCCTCCCTTATCAAAGATAAGGTGACCATATGTGTATGGGTTTATCTCAGGGCTTTCTATCCTGTTCCACTGATCTGTATTTTTGTTCTTGTGCCACTACCATACTGTCTTGATTACTGTAGCTTTGTAGTATAGTCTGAATTCAGGGAGCCTGATTCCTCCAGCTCCATTTTTCTTTCTCATGATTGCTTTGGCTATTCTGGGTCTTTTGTGTTTCCATACAAATGGTGATATTTTTTGTTCTAGTTCTGTGAACAATGCCATTGGTAGTTTGATAGGGATAACGCTGAATTTGTAGATTGCTTTGGGTAGTATAGTCAGTTTCACAATGTTGATTCTTCCAATCTAAGAACATGGAATATCTCTCCATCTGTTTGTATCATCTTTAATTTCTTTCACCAGTGTCTTATACTTTACAGCATACAGGTCTTTTGTCTCCTTAGGTAGGTTCATTCCTAGGTATTTTATTCTTTTTGTTGCAATGGTAAATGGGAGTGTTTCCTTAATTTCACTTTCAGATTTTTCATCATCAGTGTATAGGAATACAAGATTTCTGTGCATTAATTTTGTATCCTGCTACGTTACCAAATTTATTGATGTGCTCTAGTAGTTTTCTGGTAGCATCTTTAGATTCTCTATGTAGAGTATCATGTCACCTGCAAAACAGTGACAGGTTTCCTTCTTTTTTTCCAACTGGGATTCCTTTTATTTCTTTTTTACTCTGATTGCTGTGGCTAAAACTTCCAAAACTATGTTGAATAATAGCAGTGAGAGTAGGCAACCTTGTCTTGTTCCTGATCTTAGAGGAAATGGTTTCAGTTTTTCACCACTGAGAATGGTGTTGGCTGTGGGTTTGTCATATATGGCCTTTATTATGTTGCGGCAGTTTCCCTCTATGCCTACTTTCTGGAGAGTTTTTATCATAAACGGGCATTGAGTTTTGTCAAAAGCTATTCCTGCATCTACTGATATTATCATATGGTTTTTATCCTTCAGTTTTTTCATATGGTGTATCACATTGATTGATTTGCATATACTGAAGAATCCTTGCATTCCTGGGATAAACCCCACTTGATTATGATGTATGATCCTTTTAATATGCTGTTGGATTCTGTCTGCTAGTATTTTGTTCAGGATTTTTGCATCTATGTTCAGCAGTGATATTGGCCTGTAGTTTTCTTTTGTGACATCTTTGTTTTTGGTATCAGGGTGATGGTGGCCTTGTAGAATGCGTTTGGGAGTGTTCCTCCCTCTGCTATATTTTGGAAGATTTTGAGAAGGATGGGTGTTAGCTCTTCTCTAAATGTTTGATAGAATTCCCCTTGAAGCCATCTCATCCTGGGCTTTGGCATGTTGGAAGATTCTTAATCAAAGTCTCAATGTCAGTGCTTGTGACTGGTATGTTTATATTTTCTATTTCTTCCTGTCTGGTCACGGAAGTTTGTGCTTTTCTAAGAATTTGTCCATTTTTTCCAGGTTGTCCCTCTTATTGTCATATAGTTGCTTGTAGTAATCTCTCATGATCCTTTGTAATTCTGCAGTGTCAGTTGTTACTTCTTTTTCATTTCTAATTCTATTGATTTGAGTCTTCTCCCCCCCTTTCTCTTGATGAGACTAGCTAACAGTTTATGAATTTTATTTATCTTCTCTAAGAATCAGCTTTTAGTTTTATTGATCTTTGCTATAGTTCACTTCATTTCCTTTTATTGATTTCTGATCTGATCTTTATGATTTCTCTCCTTCTGATAACTTCGGGGTTTTTATTTTTCTTGTTCTTTTTTCTCTAATTGCTTTAGGTATAAGGTTCAGTTGTTTATTTGAGATTTGCCTTGTTTCTTGAGGTAGGATTGTATTGCTATAAACTTCCCTCTTAGAACTGCTTTTGCTGCATCCCATAGGTTTTGGGTCATCGTGTTTTCATTATCATTTGTTTCTAAGTATTTTTTGATTTCCTCTTCAGTGATCTCTTGGTTATTTACTAGCATATTGTTTAGCCTCCATATGTTTGTATTTTTTACAGGTTTTTTCCTGTAATTGATATCTAGTCTCATAGTGCTGTTGTAGGAAAAGATACTTGGTAAGATTTCAATTTTCTTAAATTTAACAAGGCTTGATTTGTGACCCAAGATATGATCTATCCTGGAGAATATTCCATGAGCACTTGAGAAGAAATTGTATTCTGTTGTTTGATATTTATAGTGTCTATACATATCAATTAAGTCCATCTTGTTTAATGTGTCATTTAAAGCTTGTGTTTCCTTATTTATATTTATTTTGGATAATCTGTCCATTGGTGAAAGGGGGTGTTAAATTCCCCTACTATTATTGTGTTACTGTCGATTTCCCCTTTTATGGCTGTTAGTATTTGCCATATGTACTGAGGTGCTCTTATGTTGGGAACATAAGTATTTTCAATTGTTATATCTTTTTGGATTGATCCCTTGATCATTGTGTAGTGTCCTTCTTTGTCTCTTGTAATAGCCTTTATTTTAAAGTCTACTTTGTCTGATATGAAAATTGCTCCTCCAGGTTTCTTTTGATTTCCATTTGCATGGAATATCTTTTTCCATCCCCTCACTTTGTCTGTATGTGTCTCCAGGTCTGAAGTGGGTATCTTGTAGACAGCATATATATGGGTCTTGTTTCTGTATCCATTCAGCCAGTCTATGTCTTTTGCTTTGAGCATTTAATCCATTACATTTAATGTAATTATCAATATGCAATATATCAATATGCATTTTCTTAATTGTTTTGGGTTTGTTTTTGTAGGTCTTTTCCTTCTCTTGTGTTTTTTGCCTAGAGAAGTTCCTTTAGCATTTGTTGTAAAGCTGGTTTGGTGGTGCTGAATGTTTTTAGCTTTTGCTTTTCTGTAAAGGTTTTAATTTCTCTGTCAAATCTGAATGAGATCCTTGCTGGGTAGAGTAATCGTTGCTGTAGGTTTTTCCCTTTCCTCACTTTAAATATGTCCTGCCACTCCCTTCTGGCTTACAGAGTTTCTGCTGAAAAATCAGCTGTTAAGCTTATGGGGATTCCCTTGTATGTTATTTGTTGCTTTTCCCTTGCTGGTTTTAATATTTTTTCTTTGTATTTAATATGTGATAGTTTGATTTATATGTGTCTTGGCATGTTACTCCTTGGATTTATCCTGTAATGGACTCTCTGGGCTTCCTGGACTTGAATGACTATTTCCTTTCCTATGTTAGGGAAGTTTTCAACTATAATCTCTTCAAATATTTTCTCAGACCCTTTCTTTTTCTCTTCTTCTGGGACCCCTATAATTCGAATGTTGGTGCATTTAATATTGTCCCAGAGGTCTCTGAGTCTGTCCTTAATTCTTTTCATTCTTTTTTCTTTATTCTGCTCTGTGGCAGTTATTTCCACTATTTTATCTTCCAGGTCACTTAATCATTCTTCTGCCTCAGTTATTCTGCTACTGATTCCTTCTAGAGAATTTTTAATTTCATTTATTGTGTTGTTCATCATTGTTTGTTTTCTTTTTAGTTCTTCTAGGTCCTTGTTAAACGTTTCTCCATTCTGTTTCCAAGATTTTGGATCATATTTCCTATCATTACTCTGAATTCTTTTTCAGGTAGACTGCCTATTTCCTCTTCATTTGTTTGGACTGGTGGGTTTTCACCTTGCTCCTTCATTTGCTGCATATTTCTCTGTCTTCTCATTTTGTGTAACTTTCTGTGTTTGGGGTCTCCTTTTCACAGGCTGCAGTTTTGTAGTTCCAGTTATTTTTGGTGTCTGCCCCCAGTCGGTGAGGTTGGTCCAGTGGCTTTTGTAGGCTTCCTGGTGGAGGGGACTGGTGCCTGTGTTCTGGTGGGTGGGGCTGGATCTTGTCTTTCTGGTGAGCAGGACCATGTCCAGTGGTGTGTTTTGGGGTGTCTGTGAACTTGGTATGATTTTAGACAGTCTCTCTGCTAACAGGTGGGGTTGTGTTCCTATCTTGCTAGTTGTTTGGCATGGGGCATCCAGCACTGGAGCTTGCTGGCCATTGGGTGGAGCTAGGTCTTAGTGTTGAGACAGAGATCTCTGGGAGAGCTCTCGCTGACTGATATTATTTGGGGCTGGGAAGTCTCTGGTGGTCCAGTGTCCTGAACTTGGTTCTCCCAAATCAGAGGCTCAGGCCTGACACAAAGCCGGAGCACCAAGACCCTGTCAGCCACACAGCTCACAAGGAAAGGAATAATAAAATAAAGAAAATAATAATAATAAATAAATAAATTATTAAAATAAAATAATAATAATAAAGAAAGAAAGAAGAGTGTAACCAAACCAATAAACAAATCCACCAATGATAACAAGCACTGAAAACCATATTAAGATAAGCATAAAAAGCAGAAACCAATCAGTCACAGACAGCAAACCCCAAGTCTACAGCTGCTCCCCAAAGTCCACCACCTCAATTTTGGGATGATTCATTGTCTATTCATGTATTCCACAGATGCAGGGTACATCAATTGACTGTGGGGATTTAATCCGCTGCTCCCGAGGTTGCACAGAGAGATTTCCCTTTCTCTTCCTTGTTCGCACAGCTCTTGGGGTTCAGCTTTGGTTTTGGCCCCACCTTGTAGGTGGCCCTCAGGCATCTGTTCCCCCCCAGACAGGACGGGGTTAAAGCAGCAGTTGATTAGGGGGCTCTGACTCAGTCAGGCTGGGGGGAGGGAGGGGTACAGTAGTTATAATTGGAATGAAGGGCAAGCCTGTGGTGTCGGAGGCCAGCATGAACTTGCACTAGCCTGCAGTGCGCCATGCGTTCTCCCAAGGAACTTCTCCCTGGATCACAGGACGCTGGCAGTGGCGGGCTGCACAGGTTCCTGGGAGGGGAGGTGTGGAGAGTGACCTGTGCTCGCACACAGGCTTCTTGGTGGCGGCAGCAGCAGCCTTAGCGTCTCATGCCCGTCTCTGGGGTCTGCACTGACAGCTGCGGCTTGTGCCCATCTCTGGGGCTTATTTAGGTGGTGCTCTGAATCCCCTCTCCTCGCGCACCCCGAAACAATCGTTTCTTGCCTCTTAGGCAGTTCCAGACCTTTTCCCAGACTTCCTCTCGGCTAGCTGTGTCGCACTAGCCCCCTTCAGGCTGTGTTCATGCAGCCAACCCCAGTCCTCTCCCTGGGGTCTGATCTCCAAAGCCTGAGCCTCAGTTCCCAGCCCACACCCACCCTGGCAGGTGAGCAGACAAGCCTCTCGGGCTGGTGAGTGCTGGTCGACACAAATCCTCTGTGCGGGGACTTCTCCGCTTTTCCCTCTGCACCTCTGTGGCTGTGCTCTCCTCAGTGGCTCCGAATCTTCACCCCCGCCACCCCCCCGTCTCTGCCAGTGAAGGGGCTCCTAGTGTTTGGAAACTTTTCCTCCTTCACAGCTCCCTCCCACTGGTGCAGGTCCTGTCCCTATTCTTTTGTCTCTCTTTTTTCTTTTTTCTTTTGTCCTACCCAGGTATGTGGGGATTTCCTTACCTTTTGGGAAGTCTGAGGTCTTCTGCCAGCATTCCCTAGGTGTTCTGTAGGAGTTGTTCCACATGTAGGTGTATTTTTGATTTATTTGGGAGGAGGAAGGTGATCTCCATGTCTTACTTGTCTGCCATCTTGAAGCTTCCCGCCATTTACTTTCTTTTGCTTTTCCCTATCTCTTTCCTGCCTGCTGTCCATAGATTAGACTCATAGGTCTGATGACAAAGATTTATAAAGTATCTACAGTAAGGTACTTTTTAAGCTAATACATGTGAAAAGACCTATTTATAATAGGTACTCAAATAATAATAGTTGAACCAAAATCTGAATAATGGGAAAATCAATTCCCCCAAAAGTTAACCCTAAGGTATTGGCAGAGTATGGTGAGATTTATTAAAGAATATGTAGACAGGGCTTCCCTGGTGGCGCAGTGGTTGAGAGTCCGCCTGCCGATGCAGGGGACACGGGTTTGTGCCCCGGTCTAGGAAGATCCCACATGCCGCGGAGCGGCTGGGCCTGTGAGCCATGGCTGCTGAGCCTGCGCGTCCAGAGCCTGTGCTCCGCAACGGGAGAGGCCACACGGTGAGAGGCCCGCGTACCGCAAAAACAAACAAACAAACAGAAAAAACAGAATACGTAGACAGATTGAGGCAGGAGATAGATGGGCCCCAGGCTAAGCAGCTGGAGTCTGTACCCTGTGGACAGATACTCCAAGATGAAGACGAGAGCAGAAAGGAGCTGAGCCTGCCCAGATAAGAGAGAAAGAGATCACGTATTCTTCATTCTCAAGGTCAAGGAGACTTTCCCGACTACAAATGTGTAGAAAGGCTCCTCGGGGTCAAAATGGAGGTGGCATCACCCCACAGTAAGTGATATCAACCTCCCCATAGGCCTCTTTGCTAGAATCCATCTTGACTAAGAGAGGACAATGCACACATGGGAGGACCCTGAGATAAACCAAATATGGACTCAGAACCAGGCAAAGCAAGATGATTGGCCAAGGGAAACCCAGAAGAAATGCCCCATGTAAGTGATTCAAACTACCACGAGGGTGCGACTCTCTCTCTCTCCGAGCCCGCCCATGCGAGTCTTCACGCATACCCTTTTTTCTCCTAATAAACACTTTACTTGTTTCACTACTTTCTGTCTCTTTGTGGGAATTCATTCCTACAAAGCCTACAGGCCAAGGCCTTTTTACTCACCACTGGTCTAGTGGCTAGGATTCAGTGCTGTCACGGCTGTGGCCTGACTTCAATCTCTGGCCAGGAACCGAAATCCTGCTTCAAACCGCTGCAGGCTGAGGCCACTGGAGATCAAGATGACCTGTGGGATTAGAAAGGTAAGTCTTAAGGGGAGAGGATATCACATTCATGGCCCGATGGCCATTCCAATATTCTACTTGAACAACTTTTGGATCACTAAGATATCTATCATTATAAGAACACAGATGAAATTAGTTGTCCAAATATATGGAGAACAATGCTATAAATGATCTAATCATAATCACTGTTCTTTGAGAAATTCTTGATATACCTTCTGAACTAGGCACTTGGTAGAAGTAAGTTTTCAAAGTGACCATCTCTTCCATGCACTCGTATTTTATAAACGTTCTTCCTGGTGAAAATTTCTCATTATTGCTAATTGATTTGCAGCATCTTTCAGGTAAAACACTGAGTGTCAGAGAGATTAAAGGTATGCACATGAGAAATTCACATATAAAATATTGGCAGAAAATTATGGTATGAGCATTTATGTTGACAAGTGTTTATTTACGTCATATTTCTTTTTTTCTGGAGATGGGAAAGCTGAAATCAAGGTTGGACGAAAGCCAAGAATAAGGGTCAGAGAGGGATTTTTTAAATGTCACTTGCCAGAATATGAAGCCAGGAATTCAAGCACCAAAGGGATGAGTCAAACTATTAAGTTTATATGTTTAGCATGGTCATGGTCAGGTAACTGAAATCCATGTTGCCTCTGATCATCTTTTATGTGCACACTATCTTTAAAAAAATGCAATTGCTCCCTAAATGTAAGGAGAAATAGATAGAGCAGACAGAAATGGTAATGCTTTTAAAAGTTCAATTATAAATTCATTTTGTATTATGAAAAATAATATAACCACATTATAATCACTGATAAAAAATAGAACTGACATTAGTAATCTTATTTCCCTGGTTCCATCTCTATAAACATTTGGTTATACTTTGAGCTATTTAGACTCATCCTCTGTTCCTACCATGTATATTAGTTTCCTTTTGATGTTATAACAAATTGCCACACATGAGTAGCTTTAAAATGACACAAATTTTTATTTCACATGTCTGACAGTCAAAATCAAAAAGGATCTGCAGGGTTGCATTCCTTCCGGTGGTCCTAGGGGGAAAATCTGTTGCCTTTCCTTTTCCAGCTCCTAGAGGCTGCCTACATTCCTTGGCTTATGGCCTCTTTCTCCATCTTCAAACCAGCAGTGGAACATCTTCAAATCTCTGTTCCTTTGCTTCTGTCATCACATCACCTATCTGATTCTAATCTTCTTGCCCTCTCTGAAAAGGACCCTTGTGATTATATTGGACCCCCCTGGATAATCTAAACTAATCTCCCCATCTCAAAATCCTTAATTCAATCACACCTGCAAAATTGCTTTTACCATGTAAGGTAACATATTCACAAGTTCTGGGGGCTAGGATGCAGACATTGTTGGGGGATCATGATTCAGCCAATCACACTGTGGTTTCTTCTGGAACCAGTGGGCAGCGAAGCAGATAATCAATATATCAACAACCCTAAATTTACACGTTAGCAAGATTTGAAAATAATTGTTTCTTCTTGTTGCAGATTTGCTTCCCCAGGGAACCACTTTAAATATATGTATGTGGGAGGAATATTGAGAATATGCTAAAGAACATCTGTGAGAGTGAGAGAGATTAGTCAGAAGCCCAGCTGTGATGCAGATGCAACAGGGGCCTCGAATAATCAGAGAGTTCTGAAGTGGGAATGCATGGGACTTGGCCGTTGGATTCCTTCATTGGTGCCGTTGTTGGCAGCGAGTGGACAGGAAGAAAAACTCTGAGTAAGTGCTTCTTCTGGAAGAGGGACACAGCTATGAGACAGCAGCAGCCAACAATGCATGCAGCTAGGGACTGAGAGCCTTAGCCCGGCTCTGACAGATGAGCTGGTTAGCTCCTCACAGCAACCACTACCCTGCTCTTCTATCAAGGGTTGAATCCATGAGTATTCAACAAGATATACATAGTGAGTCACCTCACTACCTTCCTTCGTCATATTTAGGGTACTGATGTTCTCTTTCTCCTTCCTCACAAGGCAATGAGCCCCCAAAAGGAAGGTTCATTCTCTACCCCAGTTTGATAGGCAAGTGCCTGACCTCTCTCCTGAGCCTATGAACTCCATTTTCTAGAAACTATTTCCCCTTTTCCTTTGTTTTCACCCAGAATTCTTGAAAAATGGCATAGTTCTATATCTGACCTGACTACTGAATTGCTACAGGTTTCCTTATTTGCTAGGCTTTTCTATTAACTTCCTGCTAAATGTCCTCTATACAACTGATTCATTTACCCATTCATTTGTTCATATCTTTGTTGCTTCACTCAACAAATATATAATGTTCACCAAATAAGGGTCGGGTCTGGTCAATCACTAGGTATACTCATTCTCTTCATGGGAATTAATTTTAAGGGAGACTCACAACAATAACAACAAATATTAACAGGGCTTTCCTAGGATATTAAAAGCTGAAAAGAGGATTGCTTTGCCCTGACAACAATATAGCATCAGATAATCTACAAAATCACAACTTTTCTTGAGCCTATCAGAGAGCTGTGGCTGCAGGGCAACCAACTAAGCCAATACTTAGGAAAAGCAGATACATCTAAGGAGACACAAGATGTTAGTATTTGCTTACCTGGAATAAACACAGGATGGCTCGCCTTGGAGGCCAGAAAGAACTCAGCCCAAAATTTTTGATAAATTGTTAAATGTTGAGTATGGGTGAATGTGAGAATATAGAAGTACTGGAAGCCACACACAAGGGGAATTTTCACAAACTCACAGGTTCTTCCCCAAAGACCTCACTAAGAGCTCATGGCAAAATGTGGTGGAAACAGAACCAAGAAAACCTTTTTCTGGTGCATTCCTAGGAAAGAGATGTATCTTCTAGCCTCTATCTCCTCTATGAAATAAAAGCCTTGAATCAGCAAGAGTAGGGCAGCAAATCATATCAGCTTTAGGGCAAGGGTGAAAACCCATCCCAGCTGGGAAAAAGAACGGAAATTAATCCTCTCTACCCCTGGAGGAGGGGCAGGAATACATCTTGGGCCCAGACAGTTAGAGGTCTCCCACAACAGGTGGAGACAGGCAAGAGCGCTGAAAAGGCTCCACCAGGACACGATGCCTACCTAAGATAGAGGCTGACCCAGAACAACCGGGAGCTGCTCTCCTCCCCTCCACCAGGAGGCTAATAGTCTGAGTTATAAGTAATAGCAGTCCACTGCTGGAGGAAGGTCAAGAGCAAGGAGAAAGACCCTTTCCAAAGTGTAGTTAAAAGGGAAGATTTAAAGCTATAGATGGAACAGACATTGAGAAAAACCTGCCAAACCCATCTCATCCCAAACACAAGAAACCAGTACTAGATGAATGTGAAGCCTTCGGTGCATCGTGAATAACGTGCGGTGGTAGGTAGAGTCCTGTTTGTCCTTCAACAACCTGAAGTCGCAGGGCTTTTCATGTTGACTTTGAAGGAGCAAACTGCCATGGTTTGCAGGAAAAGACAGGCCCTTCCAGCTGCTAAGAATGGTCCCCAGTTAACACACAACAAGAAAGTGAGGACCTTAGTCCTACAACCATGAGAGATTGTATTCTGCCAACAACCTGAATGACCATGGAAGGCGACCAGAGCCT
Source organism: Tursiops truncatus (assembly GCF_011762595.2). NCBI lineage: Eukaryota > Metazoa > Chordata > Mammalia > Artiodactyla > Delphinidae > Tursiops > Tursiops truncatus. Next base: position 6,075,876 of record NC_047038.1, read on the forward strand.
CAGATGAAATTGCAGCCCGGGCTAAAAACTCGATGTTTAGCCTGATGACCCTGAGCAGACACTGTATCTGGACTTCTTACCAAAGGAACTAAGAGATAATAAATGTGCGTTTTGTTTTCACCTCCGTTTTTTATCACGTTCAGTTGAATAGGCTCTAATCAGCTCCTCAAGGGAATGAAAATCCTTGACTTCAACAGATGGTGATTTTTTTTTTAAGGTAACATTCACATAACACAAAATTGACCATTTTAAGGTGCACAACAATATTATACAACCATCACCTCTTTTTAGTTCCAAAAATGGGTGTCATTTTAAGTTTGTGGTAACCTGTGACACAGCCCAATATACACTGTTGGAGGGATGACGGATCTGCTCAAAGGAATGAAGGTCTCTGAAGGTGGCACGAGCTAACGTAAATATAAAACTTTTAAAAAATTTAATTGCCATAGAACATAACTATCTAAAACAAGATGGAAAGCAATTTATTGTGAACAGATATATATTTTACTTTCATAAATGTTAACAACAATAGTACAAAGGATGTGAGGGAGGTAGTGGGAATATGTTGTGTTTGGTCATTAGCGTGTGAGTTTCCTATTGCCATGTAACAGGTTATCAGCTTGCTTCAGTCTACTTTTAATTTGGTTAAATATGTATATGTGTGTGTGTGTGTGTGTGTGTGTGTGTGTATATACATATATATATATATATATATACATACATACATATATTACACTCTAAGGCAAAAAACTTTTTCATGAAATTTATGAATAACAATGGAAAAAATAAAATCATAAAAACTCATCAATCCAAAAGAAGGCAGAAACGGGGGGTGAACAACAGATGAAACAGAACATAGCAAGCAAGAAAGACACATCAATATCAAACATAAATGCTTTGAATACACCAAATAAAAAACAGAGACTCAACCAGATACTACCTATACTACTTTATACCTACCTTAAATTGAATTGAAATTTTAAAAAAAATCGCCTGCAAATATAATCAAAAGAAAGCTGGAGTGGCTATATTAATATCAGAAAAAGTAGACTTCACAGCAAGGAATATGACCAGAATAGAGAGGGACATTATGTAATAATAAAGGGGGTCAACTCGTCAAGAAGACATAATAGTCATAAAATTTTATGCACATAAAAACAGAGCTTCAAAATATATAAAGCAAAATAATACTAAAAGATAGAATTGAAAGAAAAAATGGAAAATCCATGATTATATTTGGAGTCTAATTTTCTAAACATCTCAATAAACTTTGTTTTCGGTCATGTGTTTTTAATGAAGGTCACAGATGGTTGTAACTATTTAAAATCCAAATAAGGCTTAATGCCTCCCATGGCACATTTCTCAGCCTCTCTCCACTCAGTCATAACACTGTACCCAAATACAATCTCCTCTAGTCCTAACCAGGAGCAGAGGGCTCCCAAAGGAAGGATGAATTACAAATTGAACTGTCTGTAGTGAGGTGTATGGACTTAGAGTCTGTCATACAGAGTGAAGTAAGTCAGAAAGAGAAAAACAAATACCTTATGCTAATGCACATATATGGAATCTAAAAATCTGGTACTGATGAACCTAGTGGCAGGGCAGGAATAAAGACGCACACGTAGAGAACGGACTTGAGGACACGGGGAGGGGAAGCTGGGATGAAGTGAGAGAGTAGCATTGACATATATACACTACCATGTGTAAAATAGATAGCTAGTGGGAAGCAGCCACATAGCACAGGGAGATCAGCTCGGAGCTTTGTGACCACCTAGAGGAGTGGGATCGGGAGGGTGGGAGGGAGACGCAAGAGGGAGGGGATATGGGGATATATGTATATGTATAGCTGATTCACCTTGCTGTACAGCGGAAACTAACACATCACTGTAAAGCAATTATACTTCAATGAAGATGTAAAAAAAAAAAGAAATTCATCAGAAAACCCATCTCAGATACTCTAGGGCAGTCTTCAGATTAGTGAAATCTGAGTTTCTTAATGGGCATCGGCATTCTTACAGCTAGAAAAAGTTCAGTCAAAGGCTATATATTATGTTTGAGGCAAGTTCTACCATGATGCCGCATAATCCCTTTTTTCCTTCCCCCCTTAGCAATGGTTCTCAAAGTTTTTAGTCTCAAAACAATTTACACTCTGAAAAACTACTGAGTGTCCCAAATCCCAAAGAATTTGTGTCTATATGGGTTATAGTTATGAATACCTAATGTTGTAGAAAATTGAGAAAAACATTAAAATATTTTTTTACTAACTTTAAGGTCATAAATCCATTATACTTTAATATAAATAACATATACTATGAAAATAACGCATTTTTCCTAACAAAAGTACTAGTAGGAAGAGTGGCATTGTCTTATGTTTGTGTCAAATCCCTTTAATGGCTGGCTTAAAGGAGGAAATCTGGATTCCCAAATCTGCATTCAACCTGTTGTATATGTTGTTTTGGTTGAAGCATACGAAGGAAACGCAGCTTTACACAGATATATAGTTGGAAAAGGGAGGAGTATTTTAATAGACTTTTCAGACAATTGTGAATATTCTTTTTTGACAAACAATAGTTTCTTTTTTTTTTTTTTTGCGGTATGCGGGCCTCTCACTGTTGTGGCCTCTCCCGTTGCGGAGCACAGGCTCCGGATGCGCAGGCTCAGCGGCCATGGCTCACGGGCCCAGCCGCTCCACGGCACGTGGGATCCTCCCGGACCGGGGCACGAACCCGTGTCCCCTGCATCGGCAGGCGGACTCTCAACCACTGCATCACCAGGGAAGCCAAACAATAGTTTCTTAAAGATTAACTGCAACGTGGAATCTTGAAGCTAGTGAATTTTTGTACTCTGTTACACTAAAATCTATTCGTCAGTCATGCATTTTGAATGGATCGTTTGCCCATATACAATTTTGAGATATCATAAATTCATCATTTGGAAAATTGATTCCTTATGCTATGTAGACATTCCAAATGTTGATAGATTTCTTTATACAGTAATAATATAAAAACACATTTGCTACTATCATCAATCTCATCAGAAAACCTTTAAGTATTGGGAAATTACCCAGCTTGTGGTGGCAGATACAAGCTTTCCAAAATTCTAATTTTCAATTGAAAGTTCAGGTTTTATCACTGGTAACAAATATTGTCAGTTATTTTCTTTGAAGTGACAGGCTCACTGAATTGATTTTCAAGAAAATGTCTGTCAAATACCAAGGTCTGCATAACCATCAGCTTGGGAGTCATTCTTCTAAATAAAAACGGTGCTTCGTGAAAAAGTGGCTAGTTCACCTCATTATTCAGACAAGTGCTTTCCTTCAGCCACCAACATATTACTCTGCAGAGCACTTTCTGTGTATTTCTGTCACACAGAACATTAAAAAGAGGTACACATAAGGGTTGAGATTTAATAACAGTAGTAGTTTTTACTGCTTCATCAGGGTATTCTTAATGGAAACTGGTTTTTGTTTCGTTTTATCTGCAAGGTGCATGAGCAATGCCCTGATTACTAGCAGCTTTGTACTGCTGCCTTGGTGCACGCTAAGGTAGTAGCAGTTTTATTACCAATATTTCACTATCATTGCAAATGGCAACAGAGTGAAAGAGCAAATAACAGTACTATTATAAAAGATAACTTTGATAACACAGATCACCTTAAAACAAAGCTTGGACACCACTAGGCGTCCAGTGGAGCACACACTGAGCACAGCTGCTTTACTTCAAACATATATTGGTGAAAATAAAGTTTATGGATACACTTACTATAACTGCTAGGGTAAAAGGATGGCAAGGTTAATTTTGTGAGTTAAGGCTATATTTCATAATTTTCCTTAGTCTCTCTTACCTAAAACCTTTCATAATTAGTCACTGCTAACATTTGTCTCCGTAAAAGAAGAAGTACACACTCCTTAATTAAAAGGGATAGCATACTTTCTAATCCTAAAGGTGACACTGAGGAGAAGAGTTTAGCCCCCTACCCGGCCTTCCTCTCAATCCCATCCTAATTTGGAATGAAGGTTTAGTTGCTACAGACAGCGTTCTTGATACAAAGAGAAGACTCGAATTATAATGTCCTTGAATTATAACTACCCAGGGAATTCAGTGAGAAAGTCAGTCAGTTACAAATAAATATAAAAAAGTTAGGGCTTCCCTGGTGGCGCAGTGGTTGAGAGTCCGCCTGCCGATGCAGGGTACACGGGTTTGTTCTCCGGTCCGGGAGGATCCCACATGCCGCGGAGCGGCTGGGCCCGTGAGCCATGCCCGCTGAGCCTGCGCGTCTGGAGCCTGTGCTCCGCAACGGGATAGGCCACAACAGTGAGAGGCCCGCAAGTTATCAGCTATATATACTAAGTATAAACAGAAAACATAACAGAAAAAAATAACCCTTTGACAACCCAGTAAAAATATAAAATTCCTAGCAATAAACTTAATAAGAATATGCAAAACCTCTCTGAAGAAAACTACATGAATTTACAGGACATAAAAGGAGACTTGACAATAGGCAGGGGCATATCATTCTACTAGGTAGAAAGAATAAACAATTGTAAACCATGTAAATCTTGCTCTAATTGACTCATATTTAAACCAAGCACAATGAGAAACCAGAAAGAAATTTCTCCTTTGAATTTGGCAGTATGATTTTAAGTTTCTCCAATAGAATAAATATGTGAAAGTAGCCAGAATAATTTTGACAAAGCAGAGAATTTTCACTTATTAAAGATATGCATGTCAAAGCTACACCCATTGAAACATGGAGTACTAGGGTAAGGTTAAACACATTATCTATTGCCACAGAACTCAGAGTCACGAAGGAGACCCAAGTTATCTAATAAATGTTGTGATGATCATGAAAATAAGTGATCACATGCTGAGGTATTTATTATATGCTGTACACTATTCTAAGTGCTTAATATTATACATTAACTCATTTAGCCCACTCTGAAACTATGCGAGGTAGGTATTTCTTCACTTTAGAAATGAGTTTTCTGAGTTTACCAAATTGAGGATGACTGAATAACCAATTTGGGAAAATCGGCTTGCTGTTAAGGAGGAAATAAAGTCATAGTTCTTTTTTTATATATCTGCCCCAAAATATATTTCAAATGAGCTGTATTAAATATAAAAAATAACTGACAAAACTTTAAAAACATAGCAGACTATTTACGTAAACTAGTAGCAAAAAATACCTCTTTAAGCATGATACCAAAGGCATAATGCAAAAGGTATAAGTTCAGATAAATTATATTTTTATTTCTACCTTCAGGCAAAAATTTAAGTTAGATGATACTCAGAATGGTGGAGTTTTAGGAAAATGTACAACCTCATTTCCTGCTGGAGGGATGACAAAGCAATAGTCTTAAACATATCTATACTCTTTAAGCCAATGATCATATTTCTAGAAAATATTCACCAGGAATTATAAAAATGAACAAAGATGTATATATAAAAGATGTTCATAAGTATTTTTGTAAGCATAATAAATTGGCTACTATGTAAATATCCTGCAACAGTGACCTGTTGGGATAGAAATTACAGTATATTCATATAGTAAAGTAATAGGTAGGCACTATAATGATGCTGTAGGTCTTGTATTTATGGGCATGGGAAGATGCTCTATGGTATGTTAAATGAACATTGCTTATAAACTGCGTGAATAGTTTGATCCCATGTTTATTACCTCAACACACACATGCCCTCTATAACAGTGATGCTTAACCTTTGCTGCAAATCAGAATCACCTGGAGAGATTATAAAATCCAATTAGCAAGAATTAATTCAGATCAGATTTTCTGGAGGTGAGACACAAGTATCAAAAATATTTTAATGCTTCTAAGATGATTCCAATAGGTAGCCAAGTTTGAGAACTATGGATACAGAACCATCTGCTACGTGGTCCGCTATGAGTGTCTCTGTGGGATAGAATTATGATATATTTTGTCTTTTTGTGTGTTTTCAACTTTAATATGTGAATAATTTGAGTGATGATAATGGTATGGAGTGTACTGGTGTGTGGAATGAGGAGTCTGACCCCATTTTTTTGATGTCTGACTGCTGACAGCTTTAAGCCTCACCCATCCTTCCCCTGAGGCCCCGTATCTGATCAAGCTGATAAGGAGACCTGGGTTGCCCTCCTTCGGCACAGATGAGGGATTCCAACAATGAAAGCCTCTTCTCGCACACGAACCACAACTCCAGCTCTATCTCGTAAAGATGCTAAACTTCCAGGCCAATCTCCTTTCGTTGGTTTCTCGAGCCATTTCAGATCTGCTGGAGAGACTGCCCTGTACTCCCCAGAGGCCTCAATTATGTAAGCAAAAAATTTGTCATGTTTTTACTTACAGACTCTTTGCATGTGTCTAGCGTCGGTCTCAATATGAACCAAAGTTTGGGCAGGGGTCCATTTGACCTTTCAGGGGACTCTACAATAGCATGGAAAACAGTCACCTTTAAAAACTGTCATTGCAACTCCTCATGAGACCCCATGCCTTCATGTATCACCAAATATTCTTTTTCCTGCACGGTTCTAGGGCTTTTATTGTCCTCAGCTGCTAAAGACTCCTGCTTTGTCCTCTGGGAGCAGACTAGGGGTTTCTATCTCTATTATCCAACCAGACATAATTCCCGGGGGATTTTGCTATCCAGTCCCTGTCTTCAAACTGAATTTCTGAGGCCTGGGGTGGTGTGCGCACGGCCTCTGCCTATTCTGGCGTGGCTGCTGTCTTTGCTCTATTCTTCCGATGTAACATAGCAGCACTATCCCTCGATTCAACGTCCTCTTGAGTTTTGATGCCAGGATAAGACGTGGACTGAAATTTCAACATCTCGGTTTTAGAGCCTCAAAGGTGATTATATTTTTCATCTCCTTCTCTAGAAGAATCACACCTACTGTAGTTTTGACCAAATTTCTTTTTGTTTCAAGCAATCAACCTTTAGCTGTGTATTGATATCTTTTATACTCATCTTGCCATGCTCCTGGCAATGTTATTACGGCATCTTTTTACACTTATTAGCCATTAGTTAGCCTTCTTTATAATATTTTATATCTATATTTTAATAGTTAGAATGATAAAAAAATGTATTCTCCTTATTCTTAATTATATTAAATACTTTCCAACTCTAAGAGTTCTAAATAATTATTATTAGGTTTTTTTTCACTTTAAAAAATCATTTTATCTAGCCTCTCTTGCATCTATTAGGCTTTCCCAATGGTGTAACTATGAGGTGGGATGCATAAAGAAAAAAGGAAAATTGTAAGCTTTGAATTTAAATTTCATCATAAAAGATCAATCATAACTTCTGTGAAAATAGAAAACTGTTCTATTTTGTTTCAAAATGAAACAAAAATATTATTAGTTTTTTGATTAATAGTTTTATAGTAAGCTCAAGTAAATGAATCATAATTTATCTCAGTGGTTGGTTGGCAAACGATGGCCCACTGGCCAAATCCTGCTTTTGTACATGAAATTCTATTGAACTCATTTGTTTGTGTTCTCTGTGACTGCTTTTGTGTTACAGCAGCAGAGTTGAATAGTTGTGACAGAGACCATCTGGCTGCAAAGCATAAAATATTTACTACCTGTCCCTTTATAGAAAAAATTTGCTGACCTTGATCTATGTTATTGTGAAACAGCTAGTGGTGTTAAGACTCTCCACAGTAAAAACTGCTAAAACAAAAAGGAATAATAGAACACTTTAAAATATTTGATAAGTGAAAAAAAGTTACAGGATAAGAACTGTAGTGGCATGAAGGGGGGTTAAGACTTTTTAAACATCCACCACACAATATAGGCTGCTATGTAAATACCTATCTGCACTCACAAAACTCTAAGAGCCCCATGTCTTCCTTTTACATTTACAAAGGCAAACTTTCTGATAAATTCTGGGGGGAACAGGAATTATTTACTTTCATGAACTCTTAAGCCAGATGAAGTCCAGTGTTTCCTAAAGTGGTCTGGTCTCTGATAGTCTTGGCTCTGTTAAAGAATACTTTTTTTTTTAAGGTAAAATTGGGGCTCTCTTAGAAATATAAAAATGAACACAAGTATTTCATTTAACTCAATTAATGATGGAGCTAGTAAGATGCTATTACCCAGTCAAAGGAGAATTTTAAAAATTTGTATGCAGTAAAGAAATGCTAAAATGAACTTAAAATAGATGCAAAAATTGCTCTAGCCACAGGCAATAATCAATTGCATTCTACTGGACACAACACACTTATGTTTCTATGAATAGCAATCGTTTGCATTATTATCTGTTTTCTACAATTTATAGAGTTGTAAAATAGCTCAAAAACCAGGAGAGGCAGGGATCACACAGATGGAGTAACCAGATAGGACCTCTGCTGGTCCTTTTTGGCCCATTTCAAAGTCACAATTTTTCCTGACAGCTCAAATGGTCCATTTCTTCTCTCCTTACCTGTTTTATTACCAATATGGAACCCTGCCTCTTTCATTTGTTTCTGCAACATTGTGGTTCTTTGAAGGGATGTACAGCACTTTGGGGACTAATGCTAAGGTAGTTCTAATACGAAAGCACAAAAAAGGAACAACTTAACATTTGGTTTTATACATTACTGTCCAAAGACCTAGGCCACTCCTCCCTCTAGAGTAGTTATTTCTAAAATTTCTACTGTTGTCCTATTCTCAGCCATCTCTCTACTTTCAGTGCTCTATAGAAATTTAATATTCCTTACTTTACTATACAAAGAAATCAAGCATCTTCTTTATCTCATCCTTGGACCTGACTCTGCCCAAGAGGACACAATGGGTCAATTAAAAATTTCCATTGATTTATTTTCCTAAATAAAAGAACGGAAAACCGAGCCTCCTTAGACGTAAAGTTATGTCAGTTCTCTAGAGGACAAAAATGTCTTTAGTCAGTTTTTGGTTTTGATTCAATAGCAATTTCTTTTTCTGAGTTAATAGATACTGTAGGGGGAATAAAAGGTAGGGTAAGGGGTATGGCAATCTACAGAGCTGAGGTGGGTTCGCTATTTGTATTGAGCTGCTAGGGAAGGCCTCGCTCTGGTAAGAGATTCCAGTGAAGTGAAGGAGCATCTTTCCCCAGACAGAAGACCAGCCACTGTATAGTCCTTAACCGTTAGTGTATTTGAGGAAGAGCAAAGAAGCCAGTGCAGCTGAGCAGAGTGAGTAACGAGTCCATTGTTAGGAGAGAGAGAATGTGGTAGAAACCAGCTCATGAAGGACCTTATTGGTAAGGTGTCTACAATGCAAAACTGTAACCCTTCTGGGCGGAGTGTCTATTGCTTCCTTTTACTCTCAAAAGAGTTTTGGTTTAGCTTTGGTTTGCTTTCTTTTACTCTCAAAAGAGTTTTGGTTTAGCTAAAAAAAATTATATGGTCACCCTACTTAAAAATAATAGCTAAAGGTTTTTTTACCACGGTATATGAGTGAAATCAAGAGTCACTGTGCGATTTTGAGCAGAGGAATGATGGGAAACCATATACATTTTAAAAGGAGGAAATTAAAAAATTAAGATAATATTTTCAGAGATACCGAAATCACCGACAATTTATGTGGGGAGTAAGAGTTACATTGGGCTATGGAGGAGGGAAAATGTCTTTCCTCTATCCATCTCAGGTTCTCAGCTGTGTCTCTGTAACCAAAGACAGATTAGCCAGAGAAAAGCACACACAGTTAATATGAGTTTTACATGACACGGGAGGCTTCATAAGGAAATGAAGACCCACCCAAATAAATGGTTAAACCTGAACATTTTTATGCGAAGTTTGATGAAGAGTGGAAATCATGGGAAAATGTGACAGGACCAGGGGTCCGAGGTAAGTGTAGTGAACCCAGGGGAGAACTTGGCAAGTCCTGTGGTTCAGATTTCCCCACCGGGTCCTTCCTTCTTTGGAGATGAGGATGCTGCATTCTTCCCAGTAGAGGGAGGACGCCTCTCACATGAGAGTCTTACGACCTGCTTCAGGGGAGATGGTCAGAAAGTCCTTCCTGAGCCTGCCATTTCTCAAATTCCTTCAGCTTAAAATATTACATAGGACAGAGCACCATATTTGGGGGTGGTATGTCCTGAATCCCATCATAGCCAATTGCTAAAATCTCCTAGAGTAAGGAGGGATATTCCAAGGTATGTAGAGATGTCAGAAAAGAGACCTGGCAGGTGACGTTTCCCGTAAGAGCAAGTGAGCTTCAAACCCGGGGGTTTCATGGAAAAGGAACGGCAATAGTCTGGAGGTAGCAATAAGGAACAAAGAAGAGATCTGTCCCACCTCAGGGCCCACTAGGAGGTTTTAGGGGAAACAGTGATTTCTCGAGAGGGCCAGATTTCAGTTAGAGCAAGAAAGTGAACATTATGTTTTCTGAAGGTACTTACTATACAGTACCTTGAATGTATACAGTACGTATAACGTCTCAGAGCATAGATACTGGAGCCAGACAAACTTGACTTTGAATTTTATTACCAAGTATGTGGACTCAGGGAAGATGTTTAAATGTTCTAAGTCTCATTTTTCTCTTCTGCAAAATGAGTGTAATACACTTACCTAATTTTGGTAAGAATTAGCTGGAGTAACAAGAATCACGTATCTAACGTGGAGTCTGACGTAACTGTCAAACAAATAGCAACTCAAATAGATGCTTAAAAAGCTTGTATTAAATGGATAAGAGACTGTAGCCAGCTGCTAAGACAAGCAGTTAACTAGATTACATTATCAAAAAGCATCTACTGAGAGCACGCTACGCACAGGTTGCAGAGAGAAATGGGCCCCATTCCTTAATTTCCCCCTTTGAAAATAGGCACGTTTTCATGTCATTCTCATGCTCCGAATTCGACAATGGCTCTTGATTTTACTAAAAATAAAAGCTAAAGTTTTAAAGGACCAATGTAAACGATTTCTCTATGCAAATGTAATTTTAATACCGCTTTCTATCTTCATATCAAGATGAAACTGAGATTTCTACATCAGGCCAAGATGAAATAACACAGACTGGGTTTACCTCTGGCTTAAAATAGCAAAAACAAAACCAAAACAAAACTGGGAGTGATTTTTAAGATACCGGATATCAAGCAGCAAAAACCAGCGATCCTTGAAAGAGGAGAAGCAAACGCGGGTGGCGGAGGGAATGGAGAGCGGCTCTCAAGCGCCCCAGTTTACTGCCCTGGGAGAGTTTCCAGCAACAGGGCAGGAAGGGGGATCTAAGTGGGGTCCCTCTGCAGTGAGGGGTTGCAGCTGAGGGCCAGGAAGGCCAAGGCAGCCAGAGTTCACAGGACAGAGTAGAGGAGAAAGGAAGCTATGCAGAAAAAACCCTCTGAGCTACGGAGGGGGTCCGTGGTGGTGTATTCAGCTGAATTCTGATAAGCACAGGTCCGTGAGGAAACTGCCAATGCTGACAAAAACCACGTGAAAGGAGCAGAGGTATCAATCCCTGGAACTCACACAGAATAGAGCTGGTTTTCAGCAGCCACAATGGTGGAAAGAGAAAGAGAATAAAATGTCACTAGCTGCTGCTATACAAGTTGTTCCAGAGCTATGGTATTTACTATTTACTAGTAAAGGGCTTAGTTGAGATGGTGACAAAAAGAAGATCTAAAGAGGGGAAAAAAAAAGGAAATAAAAGTGGTGCTTTTGGGAAAATTACTACTACTAGAAGTGATGAAATAAACGGTAGCCACCAGACGGTGATCTGGGATCAGAGGAAGCTATTGATCCCAAGCGGTATGACGATCCATCAGTGAGCCTCCCTGCTTGGAGGCCAGTATCTTATCTTTCCAAAAACACCCATCTTTTAAAGGGACGAGGGGTAGGAGTGTGGCTGCCTTCCTCTGGGGGAATATGATGCAGTATAAAGTGTCTGAAGCAGTGTGTCTCAAACTCTAATCTATTAAATAAAATTCATCTGGGAAATCTTGTTCAATTTCAAATAATGATGCAATAGGCATGGGGTGGGGCTAACCATTCCACACTTCTAAGTTTCCTCCCAGAGATCCTGCCACTGGTACGTACGCCACGCTTTGAGCAGTAAGGGTCTAAAAATTTTAAAGTGCTGTGTGCACTTTAATTAGAGGTCCTATAAATTGGGCAGTGGAGCTCAAGTGTTCGTGGTACCAAGGTATATATACTATTTCTGTTATACTAAGTAGTACTACTCCCAAGGAAAGAAGTTGTCTAATGGAAACAACGTATGAAGGATATCAGAGCAGTAGACCTTCTGGATTCAAAAGGGATAATTTTATAATCTACGTTAGCAATGTATTTTCAGGATAAAACATTTATAGGCTTAAATTAGGTGATTTATACTTGGTCGCCCTTGCCGTACATATATAAATCAATTTTATCTTGAACTGAGAACCTTATAAGAACCACAGTAAGATAACTAAGCATTTATATACAAAAAAGGAATGGTGGAATGGGAAAGTTAATCCTTTGACAATAATGCCAATCGTTTATGGGCTTCTCCATTATAAACTAAAACAATTCTAAACAAAGCAATAGAAACTACAGATGAACGACTACTGACCTCAAAAATTCCTTCTATTGCAAGACCTTAATTGCCATCATTAATGCCTAGGCTAAAGTTTTCGGAAGATACTAAGACAATTTAGAAGCAACTTATCAGAGAGAATTCCTTTTAAATCATCTCAGATCACACGTGGCCAGGAGAAAATTGATCTTAGAGATCTACCAATGTTAAGGGGCATCCAGGAACGATGTGCTTGATTACATTCTCTATGTCCTTCAGCTATTATCTTAGAAAACTGAAGGGAGACAAGGAAGTTATAAACCGTAGAGCAGTATCGTTTTCTTCAAGGCACTCTTCAGTAACAGAACTGGAGCTGTACAATCACTAACAGGCAGACAGGCCGGAGAGGGGCAGCTTATTGTCAAGCAGGGCACTGAACCGGCAACAGGTGTGTCTAATCCTTCTGAGTCCTCCTACACCTAGGAGCTAGACCGGTAAGATAATGAAACTTCGTGAGCTGAGAACAAACTATGATGTCGTTTGTCAAACTGGCCTGGGTGAAGGTTTCTTTCATAATGAGATTTGTGAAAGAGTGACGTACCTGTTATCTATTCCGATTCCAGGCAAGGTGCTATTTCAGTAACTGTGCGTGCGAAAGGTGGTGATTTTCACCCCACTCTGTCACTACCCCCTCCTTTGCACCTCCCCGCCAGCTGTGCGATTTGCTGGGGATTTGGCCGCTGGAGTTCACATTCAGAACAGCGTCTCAAAATGCTATTTTCCCATTTATTTCCTAGGGAAGGAAATGAAAAGACTAGCATTTCTAAAAATTTATTCAAGCAATGGTTTGGTTCTCTTTTATTTCCTTTGGGAAAGACTCTTGTTGACTACGGCAGGTATTCTGTCTTTTTCGTTAGGTGCCTCTCACCGTTAAGTAGAAAGAAAATGTTGTATCATAGGGGAGCTAAAAGTTCTCCCACGGATCGACTTTGGCTATTCTGACTTTTTAAAAGCAAAGCAAAGAGTTGTCTATCAGGTTATCCGACCAAATAGCTGCTTAATTTTCGGGCCATACTGCAATACGACTTAAAGCCCCAGAGGAGGTGTAAAATATACACTGTGAATTCAGCGTCAGCAGCAATTTATGACAGACAATTATAAAAATATAGTTTAACAAAAGGAATTTTATTTGTCATACTGTGGGAAGAATGAAATCTTTTTAGTTTTAGCTTGGATGTAAAGTAGGAGGGGAAAAAAGCAAGTTCCAGAAGAGTTTGAGTTTTTCTTCCTTCCTTCCTTCTTTCTTTCTTTCCTCCATCCTCTCTCCCTCCCACTACCCATAACAACCAAGATGCCAGGACGCTCCCTAGGTGGAGGTGATGTCAGGATTTAGTTTTCTCATTTTAATGATATGTCTGGTTTTCCAACACTCAGCCTTTGAAATATGTCACCGTAAAGGAATATCAAGCCCACTTTGTAATTTGGAGGTAATGTACAAAGCGTGTGGCTGTATATTACGTAACTTCTCTTTCGCCGTTATATGCCCTCAATTCAGTTGAGAAAACACTTACTGAGGGCCAAGGATTTGCAAAGCGCTTTGCACTAAATGACTGATGACGCCCAAGTTGATTAGAAGCGGCCTCTGCTAATTCATGGGGGAGATAACTACTTGCAAAAACCGTTATCAGACAAATGCAGGAAAGCCTTGTAAATAATTGATTTGTGTATACGTTTGCTGAGCTCGTGCTATGGCAGGTGCTATGCCAAGCAGTGATCATCCAAGACGAAAAGACACAGCCTTGACCTTAAGGAACTTGGAATTAAAATTTAGAACGATAAGGGAGTACATAATTAGTGTCTATGATAATTGCTATACAGGACAGAGGCACGTATACAGTGAATCTCTGATGAATCTTATCAATGTTGAAGATGATAGGTACTATATCTACACATATGGACGACCATTTCAGTGGCAGACATGAATATCAGATCATAGCACTGCTAAGCCTGAACAGAGCCCTTTCACCCACAGTATTCCAGGCAGTAACCATAAGTTGAGCAACAATGACAGAAGAAAACTATTATCCATTCTTTATGTCTTTCCACCTGTGCCTCCACCCATTCAGTTTGTTTCCTCAACTGTTCTCCAGAAAACATCTTATATACGTCAGGATGCCCAAAGGTGTACTTTCAATCATAGTCTCATTCTGGCCAAGTTTGCAATGGAGTATCTTTAGTATTTTTTCATCCATACTTCAAAAAATGCATTTTTTTCTTCCTATGCACAACTTAAATGTTAAGTTCTTGCTCTAATTCCTGTTCCCTCCCAAATCTATTACTAATTCCTGTGGATGCTTTTCACTGTAATGCATTCGTTGCAAATCTGTCTGTGAAGTTCAATTCGTCATCCAAATCTAGATCCTCACTTCTTTCTTAATCTACTTCTACTGTAGCCTGCAAACTGTACTCCTTGATGTAATCCCTTTAGTCCTATAGCAAGTGTCCATAACACTCCATATATCACTCCCAGGTTGAGAATCATAAACTTAGGATTTAACTGGGAGATTGGGATGGACATATATACACTACCATGTGTAAAACAGATAGCTAGTGGGAACCTGTTGTACTGTGCAGGGAGCTCAGCTTGGGGCTCTGTGGTGACCTAGATGAGTGGGATGGGGGGGTGGGAGGGAGGTCCAAGAGGGAGGGGATATATTGTGTACAAATAGCTGATTCACTTCGTTGTATAGCAGAAACTAACACAACATTGTGAAGCAACTATACCCCAATTAAAAAAAAAATTATGTTCTGCATAAATTAGAACCTTAATTCTTCAATCTAGTAATTAAGGCCCATCATAATTACTGTAACTTTCACTGCACAACCAACATGCATAGCCATCTAAAGGGCACACTTACAAGGCACATTCATATTGTGATCATGACATTAACCTAGAGAGCTGGGTAATATGCATTATTTTTCTAAGAGAGGTATGACTTCTCTGAAGTAACAGGGCAATTGAGAACACCCCAGTTTGAATTTAGGTATTCTGCCTTCAAATACGGATCTTCTAAAATACAACGATCAATACATATCATATCATACATATCAAAGTTCCCCATAATGATCTTATTCTTCAAGAATAATGGGTTACTTGGCCACGTGAAAACAAAAACCAAAAGAAACCCTCGACCTGAAATGCTTTTCTTTATTCGTTATTCTTCCCTATCAACTATTTCCTCAAGAATACCAACTCACCTTCTTTAGAAAATCATTTTTGGGTAGAATCTTTCTTGCTTACATTATTTTTAAAATTAATTAATTAATTGTTCTCCATACTTATTCAAATTTTACTACACTATCTTCACTTGCTGTATTAGTTTGTAGTTTGTTTCACTTTGGTATGTTTTGTTTCCTTCCGCTCTTTTAGGGCATACTGTGTCTTCTGATATTTAAAAATATGATATAATACTTAGTAAAATCCTTGGCACATAATAAATATTCGCTGAATGCTTGTGGATTCATCACTGGTCTTTCCCATTGCACATTGGCCCTTTTTAGGACGTTTTTGTCAGGCTCTATACATAGCTGTAGTAGGCAGAGTGACGGCCTCCCAAAGATGTCCGTGTTTAATCCCCAGAAACTACAACTAGCTTAGGTTAATAGCAAAGAGCAATTAAGGCTGCAGGTGGAGCTGAATGTGTTCATCAGCTGACCTTGAGCTGGGGAGATTATTCCCGGCTTACCTGAGTGGGCTCAACACAATCACAGCGTTCTTATGAACAGGAGAGGGAGACAGCAGAGAAAGAACCAGAGGGACGGTAGCATGAGAAGGACTCCCCCAACATTACTGGCTTTGTGGATTCAGGCACGGGCCATGCAGGAGAGAATGCTGGGGGCCTCTACAAGCTGGAAAAGGCCAAAATACCAGATTCTCCTCTAGAGTCTCTAGAAAGAAGGGTAGCCCCATTTTAGTCCCGGGAGACCAGTTTCACGCTCTGACTTCCAGAACTGTACGATGATAAGTCTGTGCTGTTTTAAGCCACTGTTGCGGAGAATTTGTTACAGCAGGCATGGGAAACTAATATATAACGAATATACCGTTTATTTTTATAAAAATATTAAAGATGGGCTTTTATGGAAAATCCACTGAGATTTTCTGAATCATATGAAGAGTATATTCCTACTCAGCTTAAATTTTCCACAAGTGTGTTCTGTGTGTGTTTGCAACCTGATTATTAGACAGCATGTAGCTAAATGTCAGCTAAACAAGAACAATCTTGGCGCGACCCCTGCTAACCTCTTCAGCTGCATCTCTCGTCACTATTCTCTCACTCGAGCCCCATGCCACGCTCTGCATGCAGCTTTCTAAAACAGCTAAGCTCGCCCCTGCATTTTGGCTTTTTCTCCTGCCTCCTGGCCCTCCATAAACTTAGGTTTCAAAACTCAGTTTGGACATCACTTCCATGGCAGCCTTGCTGTCCCCCATGGGAGGCAGGCCCTTTCCTTTGCCTGCTACACATGACGTGCTATAGTTTAGGTACCTTTTTTTTTTTGAGGTACGCGGCCCTCTCACTGTCGTGGCCTCTCCCGTTGCGGAGCACAGGCTCTGGACGCGCAGGCTCAGCGGCCACGGCTCACGGGCCCAGCCGCTCCGCGGCATGTGGGATCCTCCCGGACCGGGGCACGAACCCGCGTCCCCTGCATCGGCAGGCGGACTCTCAACCACTGCGTCACCAGGGCAGCCCTAGGTACCTTTTAACATCTCAGTTTTCCCCTCTAGGTCTTAAACAACTTGAGGTCAGGAATTCTGTTTTTGGTTGTCCTTGGAACCCCAGTCTTGGCAGTGCTGTTCACAGTAGTGACTCAATAAAAATATCGGGCAGTGAACGGAAGAATTCTCTAGCAAATCTCTCAAACATCTCTCTACAGCATATTTTCAAATTACGTTCTGCATTCGATTCATCCTAGTTCCCCAACATCTTTGCTGACATTTTAAATTTCTCCTTTTCACAAATTCCATGGTAACATTCTATTTCCCTTCTTCCTTTCATTGCCAGTTCCTGAGATGTGTGAGTTACACACCTGTGCCACAGCTTCTACTCATTTGCGTTTTAATCCCCTGCATATCTGGCTTATGAAAGCACTCTACTATGGAAATTATTCTCAATATCGCCAGCTGCCTACCCCAATTCAATAACCTTTTCTCAATTCATCTTTTATTAAATCTCTCCAATTCTTTAGACTCTTGATCTTTAAGCCTCTTTACTATTCGTGTTCTTCTGCTCTTTTCTGCTAGTTTCTCTTTCTCCATAGCTGACACTTTTCTTCTTGTGGTTCATAACTGTGGTTCATACTCTAATTTGGGTCTGTGTTTCCTGCTCGTCCCCTTAAAGACTCACATGCTTTGTCGTCTCGTAGCTTTTCACGTTCCACTCTCTGGCTTCTCACCTTTGCTTCAGTCCCATCTGTGTAAAGCTAAATGGCAATAGAAATTTGTTTCCCTGACATTATTGGAAACTCAGCCTTTCCTAAACAAGTATTATTTTCCCTGAAACTACTTACTCTTTGGAATATACACATGACTGCCAGGATAACTGCTTTTGTTGTAGTTCCCTGTATATGAAAGTTTGGAAACCGCGTGACTTCCTATTTTTACTTTACCCATTAGATTCAATCATTCATAGAGTTTTCTCATATCTATGATATAAATTATGTTAATATTCATGTAGATTATGTTAATACTTTTGCCCTTCAATGATTGTGCACTCATCACTTCCTACCTTTTTTTCCTTAAAGTCAGATGTGATTTGAGTACAAATCCTGATTCCTTCTCTGCTATATAGCCAAGAGGAAGTTGCTGGTTTTCTCAATTTGTAGAAATAGGACTATAAAAATACCCGAAAATACTAATAGTTCATAGAGACTCTTTGAGAGTGAATTAATGCAAGTAAAACATTTAGCACAATTTCTAACAAGTAAAAAGTAAAAGCACTCATTAAATAGTATATATTATTGTATTAATCTATTGAAAGACACACTTTTTCACAGGTTAACATCTCAGAAATCAGACTCTGTTTTATAATCAAGTGTCATAGATTATGTGCCAATTTTATTTTCTCCTGGTTCTAGAATAATCAATACACAATTGTGCATCTTTCCATAGAGCCTGTTTAAGATTCACTGAAATAAGGTAATATATTTATCCCATGTTATTATCGTATCAACTTCTTAACTGGTCTTTATTCCTTTCAACTTTCTTTGTAATATATTGTTGTCTGCCTACGTCTCCTAAATATCACTGATACTATTTAACTCCACGGTTAAGGTCTTACATAGTCCTTTGTTTCTCAATATTTTTAGTTTTAAACGTTCTCCAGCACTTAAATTCCTGTCAGTGTCTGCTGCTACGTACCACTCCCCCAACTCTTCATTAATCTGGCCAGAGGAGTCTCACAGCTGCTGCCTGCCCCCCAAATTTCACACCGATTCCCACCTCCATTCCCACCTCCATACCCTCCATCTGGTGACTCTTCTCTGAGAGTCTCCCTTTTTCTACCTAAATACTGCTTATCTTTATGGATTAGATTCAGTTTTAATAAATTATTCTATTAAAATATTTTCATTTTGAGAAAATTTACCAAAAAAGTTACATTAAACCGCCCCTGCATATGTTCAGAACATATTTTAACATTATATATATGTATATATGTTATACATATAACATATATATAACATTATATCTATCTATCTATCTATCTATCTATATATATGCAGCAGGATTAAACAATCTCAGAATTTGTTCTTTTCTGATTCCATGGAAAATGTATGCATTTAATCTTATTTTCTCACCTAATGTCATTGCATCAAATAGCCGGATGATGGCTCTCTTCATGAATTCATTTGAAATTATCTGCCTCCCTCCTTGAATCAGAAGAGGGCGTATCATTGCCTCTTTCCTTCCATTATGATGTTTCATGTGTTTTGGCCACTTGTCTCTTGTGGTAGGTGCCCCTTACCTTTGTCCTCTTTAACATTCATTTCTGAGAGCCATATACGAAAGGCTCAAGCCACATGTTAGCAGGCCTACCAACCTCTGGTGCCCAGTAATGTATCCGGATAGAGCCATCGGCTGGGAGTAGGCAGGAAGCTGGCAGAGGGATGAAGAGGACACCTGTTCCCTTGAGTGATGGTTTTTCCCCGATGAGCAGGGAAGAATGGGCCTGTGTCTGATTTTCACATCCTCCTAGTATCTATAGTAGGAGGATATTCAAACTTTTGGAAAAATAAAATTTGAATATTTTATATTCAATAATGTATATGCATTATATTTCTAGATGAAATAAAGTATCAGAGGACTAACTTTAAATTAAATTAATTATAGGATTTATTTTAATAAAAACCAATATAGACTCAAGTGATTTGGATTATAGTACTGCTGTCCACTGAAAAGCGAGATTTGAAGTTTATAGTACACAGACTGGATGGAATGGTGCCAAAGTTACTTTGAACAACTAGCCTATGTTTATGTGTGATAATTATTTATGCAGCAGATATTTAGTAATGCAAAATGATAAAACATCAGAATGCTAGTGACTTAGACTTCTATCAACCATGTCATGTAACCTTAAAAGAGACTCATTAACATATTTTAAATATCGGTTATCTTTTAAGTAAATACATGCATATTTCTTTATTCATGAAGCTTGCCTAATCTTATTAATGCAAAACTATGTAAATTATTGTTAAATAATTTAATACGTTCATATTCGATTCCTTTTCTTTATATTACATCTACCCTGCCTTTGATAAGATCTAACTCCTACTCTGCACAAACTGTCAGAATCCAATCACTTCAACTAACTTAATCGTTCTTATTTTTGTTTCCCTCAGTCACAAAAATTTCTTGAAAATAGTGTTAGGGATGTTTTGAAATTATTCTTTAAAAGCTCAGTTGGAGCTATCCAAATTTAAACACTATACATGTTGCCAAAACAAATATGATTCAACTTACAATTGATATAATTTGTCCTTCCTTTAACTCAGTAACTGATACTGTGCTTGCAATATACTTTTCTAGATTAAAGGGTCAAAAAGATCATTGTCTTAATTTGCTCAAACCAATAAGAGTTATATACTGATTTTATTTTTAAGGGAAATGTATTGCCATATTTACTCTGTTTGGTGGGTCTGAAGATGAATCAGAGCTATTACCATGAACGTTGAAGAAAATAAAAATAGACAGTCTTGGAAAAGGCTCTATGAACAGAAATGCTTTCTGCTATGCTGGAAATACCAATTAGAGAGATAGTAACAAAAGTGAGACACATAAAATCTTTTTATATCTACGATTATTCAAGATTAACCAAGATAACCCCAATCAGTTAGGTACATATACTCATCGTTAAATAATATCTCAAACACACCCAAAGAGGTACAAAGTGGGTCAAGAGACATTTATCTGAATCCCCTCCTGCATAGGCAGATCTATATAAGTGGCTATGACTCTTGTAAATATTTGCGGGAGGGGATTTTATAGGTGTAACAATACACTTGACAAGCAAAAATGATTACAGATCACATTCTAACGTTCAGATATAAATGTTTCTTCTGTACATCTATCTCCTAAATATAAAGACAGGAGAATCTCCTTCATTTTGTCTTCACTCCAGCATCAAACTAACATTCTAGTTTCTACAAAATGATGGATCACATTTCATAGACAATTACCTTTGTGTTTGTGGAAAATATACCCATTCTAGGTGAGGTTGCTTACTTTAGTGGTTTTGGTTTCTCATGAAGCCTCTCTCTTTGGCTTGCAGATGGGTGCCTACTTGCCATGTCCTCACATGGCTTACCCTATGCACACACACCCCAGTGTGTCTCCCTCTTTTCATAAGGACACCAGCCACACTGGACTAAGTCCCACCGATATGACCTCATTTAACCTTAGTTACCTATTTAAAGACAAATCTAATTCAACCTCCCAATACAATTACATTCTGAGGTGTACTGAGGTTTAGAACTGCAACATATGAATTTTGGGGAGGAACACAATTCAGTCCATAACATGAGGGAATTTGTGGAACGATTTATAGTTGATTATACTAACAGTATTTTCCTTTTGGTTTAGCCATGGTATTCTCTACTGTAAGTTAAAATAATTGACGGTGTTCTCTGGGACCAGTAACTTTTTAATTAATAATTTAGGTGAAGTGCACATAAAATTAGACATCTAACCAGCAAGATCTTGAAGGAATGGCTTACCTAACAACAACATCTTCTGGGGAAGAGGATCAAGGAAGCCCTGGAGCTGAAATATGAACCCAAGATGGGACATGCTAGGGGAACACTATCAGCTATTAAGATGTAGATAGAGGAGGGTACTGGCTATCTGAGAAATGAGAGATTCCTCAAGATATCCTTAAGTATCTTGATACTGACATTTGAGAAGGAGATTCCTCAAGATAATCTGATAAAGGAGAGATAAACTAGGTCTGGCCCTGACCACAAGAGCCTGGAGGAGAAACGTATTTGCACACTTAGCCCTTTGATCCATCAATTATTCACTCTTTCTCCAAGATCTTCAACCTGGATCTCTCTAGCTGCTTGAAGGCATAGGCCAAACTTTTGTTAAAAAAAAAAAAAAAAAAAAAAGAAAGATATTCCCTAATACTGTGGTCCAAAGTCTAAAGGTTTATTTCTTTCTCATAGGTGTACAGATCAGGACTGCTAGAAGACTACATGTGTTCTTCTAGTTATCCAGGTTCTTTCTTCTATCTTTTTGCTCTACCATCCCCTAGAGTCAGTAGTATCTTAGAAAAAGGTTAACCACCAGCTTTCCAACTGTAGTTGCAACATGATGTTAGTTCATACTTCCTCTATATTATGAAACACAAAAAAAATGAAATAAAAACATGTCAGACTTTGATTACTTATTGGTCAATATTATCAGTCCGTTCTTTGCTGAACTAGATAATATTTGAACACAGGAAGGCTATTTCCTCAGGGTTTTGATTTGTTTCGTTTTGCTATTTACAGTGAAAAGGCAATAGTCACAATGAACTTTCAAGTTTAGTCTGCGTTATTAATATTTTTCCCATTACTATCTTAACTCCAACAACTACAAAGTGAAATCAAGCCTCAGTTCATAGCATTTGCTGATGTCTGTGTTCTAAATAGTTCCAACCCAGTTGATTTCAGGCTACCAAAGTGACATTACTGGATGCAGCCATAGGAAGGGAAGGACACCAGAACATCATTATATAGTACTTCCAACATAAATGCATAGGTAATATTCAGATGTAGTAAAATAACTAAGAAGCAATGATTTTGAGTATTACATTAAAAATATAATCTGTATCATTATAAGTTTATATCATTTATTTTTAAATACGCTTGTGTTTCACCGTCAGCTCATAAAATTGTTTAAAATGTAAACAACCATTTCTTGCAAGCCAGTACAAACCAGCTCTTGCACCTGACTGCTAATGGGCACCCTCATTTCTCATTTACTTGGTCAAAACTTGTTCAGCAGCACCATATTTGAATTCTAGTTTATGGGAAGGAAAAAACAAAGGAAAAGTGGAAAGCAAGAGAGCATACGGAGGTCTTCCCTGGTGGCGCAGTGGTTGAGAGTCCGCCTGCCGATGCAGGGAACATGGGTTTGTGCCCCGGTCCGGGAGGATCCCACATGCCGGGGAGTGTCTGGGCTCGTGAGCCATGGCCGCTGAGCCTGCACGTCCGGAGCCTGTGCTCCGCAACGGGAGAGGCCACAACAGTAAGAGTCCCGCGTACCGCAAAAAAAAAAAAAGAGCATACAGGACTTGCATACATCACTTTTCAGGATATTTTACTAGTGACAGCCGGGTCCAAAGCCAGTGCAGAGAAAGCAAGGTAATATAGTCTCTAGATCAGTAGGTTATTATTTAAAAAGAAAGTGTACACTAGATCCTGGTGGTCAGGTGACTATCTATGCCACCATCCTCCCTTCTGACCAATCCCATATCCATATATTCCTTCCTATATATGTGCACACTGAAAACACTTTTCCAAGGGCACCAAACTATAGACTCAGCAATTTCTACCTTTTATCTTGACCAAAATAAAATCTTGGGCTAGTGCACATTTCTATTTGTTCCAGTGATGCTCCTCTTGGCCCAGCGACTTACACACTAATAAACAAGTAATTTGTGCCCCAATCCTTAATGTATAATGGTACCCTAATACCATTATGTTAAATTAAGAACAGCATACTTGAAATAATACATTCAATTGAAGAAAAAGAACTCTAGGATTTATACAGTGGCCATGGGTCCATAACACTGCTGAAATCTTACTATGCAGGCTAACATTTTCCTGTCTTGGAAGGGAAATACATCCTGAGTTAGGTCCTCATTTCTTCCAATTTAAGGAAACTCCCCATCAGTGGAGTTCGCTTTTCATTCCAGTTGATCCTTTATAATCTTAGCTTAGATTTTCATTCCAGTTGATCCTTCGTAATCTATCATTCTCCTTGGCCATATCTGAGATGGGCATTGGAGGCCTCTTGAGGGTTGCCCAGTTTCAGAAAATCAACCTCCTTGATTTTTAGTACAGATTTGTGAGCCAGGGGTTGCTTTAGAAGTCTGGGGAGAATAAACATTTTTATGTACCTGTTTTTTAAACTATTAACATTAGCTCCATCACCAATATCAGAAACATGGTCGTACTCGATCTCCTTCTTTACCTTCAACTGAAAATAATTATTGCAACAGATTTCTAATTGACCTGCTTAATTACGTATTCCTTCAGTATGTTCTTCAAATTATCACCTGAGAATTACTTTCTGAAATCTAAGCCTGCTAATGTTGCTTCTCTTGATAACTTATCAATTGCTTCCCATCATCTGCTGAGTAAAACACACATTCCTCAGCATGATATGCAATATTGTTTAGTTCTCAACTCTTCAACCCTATCCTTTCTGGCCTGATTGATTTGCTAGATTTCCACACTCCAGATAAAGCAACCTGTTGGCAAAATTTTAACCCCTTGAATACATATGGCGTTTATTCCACATCCCATGTGTTTTCACATGGGTGAAAGTCTACCTTGCCTAACCTCCACTCTGTTGATATCTATATATTCATTTTTCAAATCATAGTTCAAGACTTCCTCTCTGATATATTCCCTTCAAATAGGGTTAACTACTCCCTGCCCTGGGCTACAATAAATACTGCATAGACTTTCCATACTGCTCTTATCATATGAACTAGTTTTACCAGCTGGAGTGTGAAATCTGGAGAACTTGAATGTTTATACATCCTTACATTTAACATAACATGTGATACGATTTTTGTGTTCAAAACATTAACTGGGGTAGTAAAGAATAATGGCAAGAACTTGTACCTGATAGTAAGATAAACATTAGTTTGTTGTTATTATTATTATTTTGGCCACACCACACAGCATGTGGGATCTTAGTGGCCTGACCAGAGATAAAACCTGCGCTGGCTGCACTGGAGCTGTGAGTCTTAACCACTGGACCACCAGGGAAGTCCCTATGAGCACTAGTTTAAATCCTGATTTTTCTACATCTAGCTTTGTAACCTTGCATAATCTAATTAACCTTTCCAAGCTATAATTTGTACATCTGCAAAATGGGAATAATGATAGAATTGATCATAGTTAGGATTTAGTAATGTGATCTTCATGAAGAACTAAGCACAGTGCCTGGCCTACAGTAGGTGTCTTATAAACATTAGATTGTACTATTTCTGTTGGATGGATTAAAGAATTGGCCTATTTTTTTATTTTTCCTTTTTTCTTTTTTTTTTCACACACACACACACGCTGTATTTTACTTTTACAAGAGATAGACTGACACCAAGCATTGTAAATGGGTGACCGCAACAAAAGCAACAATGATTGCAATTAACAAACACGAAACACACTCAAACTATGTCATAATATTGACATTCAGTCCAGGAATCCTCCACTGTAACAGCTCCTTTACTTTGCAGTGAAAATTGATTTGTATATTTTTTGCCTCTGAGTCCTTGTGGGTTTTTGTTTTTTTTCATTTTTTTATTCAAACAGAAAGTCACAAAAATTATAATCATCCTCATCAGTTCACTTAGAGTTAGAATTCTTCATATATAAGGCCATCCCAGTATACCACTTAAAGAGATCTAGTTAAATACCACCAAGATCTCATTATAACTGACAATATTGCTCTCTATATTTCTACAACCATCCTATAATATTATGAGCTAGTTCAAATTACAATATGAATTCCTAATAGTTGAGACATGTTGCCACTGTATTTATTATTGTTGGATATATGGTTTCCAGAGGGAAGTAGATCTTATAGACTGAGTAGTAGTAGGGGAAAACAGTTTTATACTTGGTAGGATTTTCATAGTAATACGGGAGCTGGGCTGCTTAGGTGGCTTCCATATCAGAAACTTATGTTCTAATACCGAGTTTTCACTTTTTATCGTATTTATCTTAATGCACATTTATGAGTCATAAACATCTTATTTTTCTCTCTGAAAAACAGGGTTTTTTTCAGGGCTGTTATGAGTATTGTGAGGGCTACGTAATGAGTAAATCATTAACATGTATCTTTAAAGCATCCCAAGGAATGGATATTTCTGCAATCTCAGGAGGCAAGAATTGTAAGGCATAAAGGCAAAATAGTATTGCTCTTGCATAGTTATTTCACAGTGACTGTCAAACAGCTCATTAGCTCTGATCAACAATTTCCTTTTTCATTTAAGCGTAGTGAGGCTAAATTATTTGTGCAACCCTGGTCATAGCTACTAACCTGCCTCTCATTGCTGTTTCACAGCTTCCTTCCTTCCTGTTACTTTAGCATGGTGGCATAAGCTATTTTTATCCACCCACAATTTAACCTAGAGCAGACAAGCAAATCTAACTTGATTTCTAGAACAAGATCCAAAGCACCTTATTACTGTATTTTCCCCCCTTAATAGCTCAAAACAAAGAGTAGTCATGGAAATTAAAGGTCAGACCTTTCTCTCCATCTGAGGTCTTTACTATAGTCCCAGAATGTATTAAACAACAACAAAGAAAGACCCGCAAAGCAATTCGACAGAACCTATTTCCCATCCCCAACTTCATAAGAACATGACTACTGGTCTAACCCAGCAAACAGATGATGCTCTCGATGAAAAGACAGGCCCTTTGACCCTGGGCTAGGCTGACACAGGTTGTGTTGTTCTTCATTTTGGAAGGACAGACCTGAGTTGAGACTTTTCCTTGGAATGGTTGGGTGACTGACCACAGTGATAGAAAAGAACCACGTTAGCAAGAGTATGGTCATTTGTCTTTATTGAATCCTTAAGAAAAATCTTCACGTCATCAATTTGCTTCAGGGAAAATGCATGCCTTATGTGTGATTTCCACATGTTTCAGCAGGTATTTTTAAAACAAATTACCATATTTAATAATATTAGGAACTCAATCATAATCATAAATCAAATGATTGGATGAAAGATTATGTTGACTAACTCCTAATTCAAATCCACATAAAATATTTCCAAGGAAGAAACTTTGTTGATGTGTCAGGCTACCCAAGTTTCTGAGAGCTCAGATGTGAAAATAAGTAGTTTCATGTGGTTTTTAGAAAACTGTTGTGTGTGTACCTGCACACGCCTGTGTCTGTGTGTGATAGTAGTGACGGTAGTCATCTAAGTTCTTTTTAGCTCCATGTTTGACAGGAGTGGTTGAATTCCAGCAAGTATGTCATGAAAAGAGAAAAGACTACCCCCATATCCTATTTCAGCTGTCCAGTTTAAAGGGAGATGTTAATATCCATTTGTTTCACGAGCTGAATTTTATTGCATAGCCTTGACCCTACATCTCGCTTTCTAAATTTGCGAAGTGGCACGTATTATTGAAGAGAAATTTGTGCCCAATGCGTATGACGAGTCATCTACCCAACACAGATGCCTAATTAGGAATAAAAAAGAACAAGCACAGGAACAAAGAATGAGAAAGTCCATAAGTTCCAAACAGGAGATACCTGAAACTGCATGAAAACTATAAGAAGTCAAATGAACGTGGTTATCTGTCTCAGGGGGTGGGTTTGGGGAAAACACTGGATAAAACAAACACTCTTCTTCAGTTTATCTTCATGTTCACTTGAAAATGTCAACACTTGTTATAGTTCTAGTTACAGGAGCCAAAGATCTCTCTGAGTGACTTAGAGCCTTCCTTAAAAGAGCGCTTAATTTCCTGAGGAATCAAAATATATTTTCTTGGGCTTCCCTGGTGGCGCAGTGGTTGAGAGTCCGCCTGCCGATGCAGGGGACACGGGTTCGTGCCCCGGTCCAGGAAGATCCCACATGCCGCAGAGCGGCTGGGCGCGTGAGCCATGGCCGCTGAGCCTGCGCGTCCGGAGCCTGTGCTCTACAACGGGAGAGGCCACAACAGTGAGAGGCCCACGTACCGAAAAAAAAAAAAAAAATATATATATATATATATTTTTTTCTCACATTAATTTCAGAAGTTCCACTAATTGAATTACACTTAAAATACTTACAAATAGCGCTTACTGAAAGTTTAATATGCCCTTTGCTAAACATTGCAGACATCTGCCTTATTTGATCCTTTCTATCATTCTATCAGATAAGGACTATAATTATCCTCATTTCAGTCAAGAAAACTTAGTTTCGGGAAGGTTAAATAATTTGCACCAGGTCAAAAGTAGCTAATTAGTGACAGATCCAGATATTAGACCCAGTTCTGTGTTAACTTCTATTATAAAATGCAGTATTGATAAAAACAGTGGGAAATAAGCAAAGAAAATATGCAAAGGTGCCTCAGAGTTCCTAGGATGACAACTGGCTCTAGGAGGATATCCAAACCTCTGAAATGAAATTGAAGTTAATCTCTGTACATAACTCTTTATGCCACACTGTGATTTCTGAATTTACTGAAACTGACAGTGTACTTCCCAATTCTGAAAACAAGCAATCTTTCCAAATGTTGAAGATGTACTAATTAACTGTGTTAATTCTGTGTCTGAAATTCTTTACATTCTTGCCTTTAAATGACAATTAGATGCCAGAAACGCTGTGTAGCAAAGTATAGTGTAATGCTCAAAAGAATTCCAATATCTTTGAAAATAGCCAAGGGTCATCACTAGCTGTTTTTAACCATTGGCAATTGCTATGTCAATATTTGTATAAAGTCCAGAATCTGTAAAAGATTTGAACAGTAGAAAATATGTTTATTAGAAATATTTCTTCCCCTAAATCATTTTTGGGTAGCTGGAAATGTGGCCCTAACCTCCAGTGCTTTCATCTGGAGAAAATTTTAGTGTGAAGCCTGTTACAAGATCGAGTTATATGACTTGCATGTATGATTACAAAGCAGTGGGGCATCCAATTAAAGACTTCCAGTGGGAGGAAGTAATGCAAACCTATAATGATGAGGCGTTTTCAAGGATAGATTGAAAAGTCAGGCACACACAGAAGTGAATTTAGACAGCGGTATTTCTTTGAGGGTATGAAAAAATGAAATTCTTTTTTCAAGAGTAGAAAGTCTTTTTTGCAGGGGGATGGGGATTTCTAGCTCCGGTATACTTCATAAAAAAATATATATATATATATATTTTTTGCGGTACGTGGGCCCCTCACTGCTGTGGCCTCTCCCATTGAGGAGCACAGGCTCCGGACGCGCAGGCTCAGCAGCCATGGCTCACGGGCCCAGCCGCTCCGCGGCATGTGGGATCTTCCCGGACCGGGGCACGAACGCGCATCCCCTGCATCGGCAGGCAGACTCTCAACCACTGCACCACCAGGGAAGCCCTCATAAAATCTTTAGTCGCTCTAAATACTCCCTCTGATGGTTAATTTTATCTGTCAACTTGATTGGGCCATAGGGTACCCAGATATTTGATCAAACATTATTTTGGGTGTTACAAGGTGCTTTTTGGAGTGTGATAAGGGTGATTTTAGATAGATTAACAAGTAAATTGGTGACCTGAGTAAGGCAGATTCCCCTCCAGGATGATCCAGTCTACTGAAAGACTAAACAGAAAAGGCTGCACAGGGAACTCTACTCAATACTCTGTAATGGCCTATATGGAAAAGAATCTAAAAAAGAGTGGAGATGTATATATATACACATAACTGAGTCACTTTGCTGTACACCTGAAGCTAGCACAACATTGTAAATCAACTCTACTCCAATAAAAATTAAAAAAAAAAAATGAACAGGAGGCTGACCCTCTCTCTCCCTGAATAAGAGAATTCTCCCGCCTCACAGCCTTGAACGGGGATGTGAGTTCTTTCTCATCCTACAGCAACCTGCAGACATTCAGACTTGACCTGGGGTATTGTCTAAAAGTCTTACCAACCTCCATAAGAGCGTGAGCCAGTTCCTTATAATAAATCGCTCTCGGGCTTCCCTGGTGGCGCAGTGGTTGAGAGTCCGCCTGCCGATGCAGGGGACACGGGTTCGTGCTCCGGTCCGGGAAGATCCCACATGCCGCGGAGCGGCTGGGCCCATGAGCCATGGCCGCTGAGCCTGCGCGTCCGGAGCCTGTGCTCCGCAACGGGAGAGGCCACAACAGTGAGAGGCCCGCGTACCGCAAAAAAATAAAATTAAATAAATAAATTGCTCTCCCTCTCGCCTACGGGTTCAGTTTCTCTAGAGGACCTGGATTAATGTTCGCCTTCTATAAAAGATTAATTTTGTATAAATTTTCATTATGACCTATCCCACGTGCAAATAATAGATCCTGCTTCTAAGCTACTGTAAGGAACTGGTAGAAATAATGTATTACAGCAGATTTGTAATGGGATAACATCAATTAGCAGAGAAATTAGCAGAGCAGTCTCTTGAAAACACCCAAGGTTTAAGAATTATGAGACATGCAGGGATACAAATGTACAGATGTGAAGTCACTTTTTTTTTTCTGGCCACGCCATGTGGCTTTTGGGATCTTAGTTCCCCAACCGAGCCAGGCCACGGCAGTGAAGGCGCCGAGCCCTAACCACTGGAGCACCAGGGAAGTCCCAAGAATCACTTCATCTTGGTCTGCTGAGTACATTTTGCATAGTAACTTTCTGTCAGTTATCTATTGCAGCAATACAAACCACCCCAGAACTTAGTTACATAAAACATCACGAGTTATTTACGTTACTCACTTATATGCAATTTGAACAGGACTCAGATCCGTTCTCTGCTTCTCCTTCACAGCTGTGACTCAGCCGCAGGACCTACTTGCCACGTAGCCGGCTCACAACGCTGGCAAATTTGTGCCGACTGATGGCTAAGGGCTTGGTTTTCTCTATTTTGGCCTCCCCACGGGCTGCCGTGGTCTCCTCCTCTCACAGGGAGGAGCTAGGTCTCAGGGGCAATCGCAAAACAACAGGAAACGGAATCCACCCGTTTTTCAGCCCTGGCTCTAGAAACTAGCATAGAATCGCTTCAGCCGTATACTGTCGGTTAAGCTGTCCATGAGCCTAAATTTAAGGATGAAGCACGTAAACCTCCTGATCAGGGGGAGGAATGTCAAAAGCGTTTTGGAGTCGTGCTGCTTTAAAAAATGCCGCAGTATGCCCTCGGGCCACAAATTATCTACATTCCCTCCACGTGTAACACATACCCTCTTTCAAGACCCTAAAACACTTCATCCCATTACAGAATTGGTCTCAGGCTCAAAAGCCCAGAGTTTCATTAACTAAAGCAGGTCCAGGTAAGACCAGGGTGCAGCTGAAGCTCCTTGGGCCTGGCTTTTCAGAGCCTGCTCCTTGAGTATGGTTCTGCTCATTTGAAGACCTGGGACCTAAACAAGTTATTTTCTCTGTAACACACATGACACAGAGTAAGGCCACAGACATAAGATACTTGCCGTGGGTAACAGGCACACAGCAGTCACTAGTATATCACAATTGTTAAACTCCAGGCTGAGCCCATTTCCATTCTTTAGGCCTTTGATAATTAGGCCTCAGTGCGGCTCTATAGGAATTCTCATCCGTGGTTCTTGCCCCTTCTCTGAGCTCACGAGTCTGCCCTCCGAATTCTTCTCCACCAGCTTCCTGCCCATAAAAGTTTAGGGATCCAAAGACGTCTTTCCATTTTATTCTAAGCTGGAGTTATTTGGACCAGGACAGTTCTCTTAAAAATTGTGTGGGTTTTCCGTGAACGTAATTAGGTTCTATTAGGTAAAAGCCACAACTTCAAGTCTTTTTGCAATAAGTCCTTGTCTACCTTGGGTTCCCTGCTGAACTCCTCTGAGACAACAGGTTTAAAGCTCTTAGAATCCCCATTGTTAAATGGAGAGGATTTGGAAAACATGCCCTTCTAATTCTCATAAGCCTTTCTGTCTACGTGAAAGGGTTTCTGAGTTACCATCTCATTTTTTTCTGAGATATTAACCAGCCTATGGTCCCACACCGAATCAGATTTGGGGCAACAAAGTATTTACTATTTTGAGAATTTTTTTGTCATATGGAAAGGCCTAGAAAGAGAAAGTGTTTTATTTTTGAACTTAGCAAATTCTGGCTCCTTTATACTTAAGTCCCTCACCCTGCACCTTCTCGCCTCTTGCATCTTTTTCATGGATGCCAAGAAGCAGCTATGTGAGATTTTCAATATTCTCCTAAATCACTGAATGTATTAGGCTCATTTCCTGTTTTCCACATTTACTGCTGGAGACAGGTTGCCAACACTTGCACCACTGCATAATGAGCCCCCTTTCTTCCAGCTTCCAGTGGCATTTCCTTCATTTTCCTTTAAACTGTCGTCAACAACCTCCTGAATAACCTCTGAGATACATCACTAAGACTCTCCTCAAGGCTTCTCTGGCTTCTACCTGCTTCTCAGCCTCAAACCAATAACACATGTTGCTTTTTGTCATGGAATCACCCCCCAACCCCAGGTGGAAATATCTGTATCAGTTATCTATTACTATGTACAAAGGAGCCCCAAGCTTGGTGACTTGAAGCCATAATAATTTGTTATTTCCCTCAGAAATGTGCAAGTTGGGGAGGGCTTAGCAGGGAGTTTCCCTTTACTCTTGAATACAAGAGTGTCAAAGATTAGGGGCCATCTTTTAAAACCTTCACAATGCCCAGATTAAAAAAACTATGAAAAAAAGCTGTTTACTTTAGAGCAATGGGGTGATACTTTTGAACAACACAATATAACTGATAGTATATTATTAAAATTTTGAGATGAGAAATGATTCAGACTCGAGGAATAAACCTACTTGAAAAACTTACAAATCTTGGACAATGTCAACTTATCATGTCAAAAAGGATTAAAAACAATTGACTTATAATTGAAAGGAGGGAATATAATTTTGAAAGATAGGGAATTGGATTCCAGACAACAAATA
This sequence comes from Tursiops truncatus, assembly GCF_011762595.2. NCBI lineage: Eukaryota > Metazoa > Chordata > Mammalia > Artiodactyla > Delphinidae > Tursiops > Tursiops truncatus. The sequence continues at coordinate 6,108,671 of NC_047038.1, forward strand.
AACTAGGGGATAATTTTCCACTTCTCCTTTTGAAGATGCATAACCATAGATTTCCTTCTGCTATTCTCTCCAGTAATTCCCTTCTCAATGGACATCATCCAATATCCTCACAACAGCACCATCATTCTTCCTCTATTTCCCCTTTTTACCAATTCCCCCAAATTTCCCTTTTCATTTGTTACTTGGTTGTATGACTTTTGAACTAAGTCACCTTTGCTTGTTATTGGTTATATCTCTTTTGGTTTTCTCAAGGCCTTTGACTATATATATATATATATATATATATATTTTTTTTTTTTTTTTTTTTTTTTTTTTTTGCGGTACACGGGCCTCTCACTGTTGTGGCCTCTCCCATTGCGGAGCACAGGCTCCGGACGCGCAGGCTCGGCAGCCATGGCTCACGGGCCCAGCCGCTCTGCGGCATGTGGGATCCTCCCGGACCGGAGCATGAACCCGTGTCCCCTGCATCGGCAGGCGGACTCTCAACCACTGCGCCACCAGGGAAGCCCGACTATATTTCTTTTATTATCAATCTCCTTTTTTTGTTATGAGTTTTGTTGGTTTCTCAAATGAATCTACCCTCACATTTACAGACCTACTTAAGTTACAGAGTTTACCGAACATGGGAGAGCCCACCTAGCTTTCCAATTCTGAAATCAATTTAAAAGTATTTCAGTAGAAAAACAGAGTGTTATACAGCCCACAATAATCACAGCGTTTCCTTTAGTGATCGAAAGCACTGCTATTCAAGATCTAAATCATTCTTCAGCAGGTAACCAAAAAAGTCCCAGAGGTGTTAATCGTATAACCAAAGGAAGAAACTATGAAATTCTTATCTTACTCGAAAAGAAAACTTCCCAATACTAATTTCATTTCTGGCTTGCCATAAGTAAAGGAAGGGTTGACTTTGTGGGTTTAAGCTGAAATTTAGAAGAAGGAGAAATACTTTGGTATGAATATGCCAGAGGAGAGACTCAAAAAGCATAGTAAGTTTAAAAGTATATTTCACTGAAAAACTTTAAAGGATCAGAAAAAGGAAGGGGAGAGTGGAAAAGGCAGGGCAGAAAAGGTTTTATCCTCACCCAAAATGAGACAGAATGTAGACTTGATTGTTGAAAAGAGTCAAGTTTTATCAAAATGAGAAATTATATCTCGGTTTTTTCAATCATACATACTTTCCAGAAACAGACAGCATTTTATGGTTAAAAAAGACCTTACAGATTAAATGTTCTCTGTTCTGTAAAATGATCACGTAGGATTAGATTTCCAATGGGAAGTCTAACTATAATTGCCTACGGCTGCTTAAGAATTTCATTAAGAATTCCAAACACTGCAGAAGTAACTTTCAAACATTTTCATTTCTGCTAATATTGTGATTCTTAAAATAGATGAAAAAGATAAATTAAAATATTTTCCAATGTTATAGGGATTTTCAGTTTAATTTACTTCCAGCTAAGTATTGAATCAGCTTCCAGAAAAAGTATCTTTTTCAGTGACTCATTCAGAATGGATTACCCAAGAAGCGTTTAATATTTCAGAAATGTCCTTAATATTTAGATGTTATAATCCTGATTTTAGCAGATTTTTACCTGGAGCTACAGCAGACACCATATTGGCCTATAGCAACAATGATTTTGACCCACCTGAAAATTATTAGTGAAGTCTGTCTACCATATCTTTAAATGACGGCAAAAACAGGCTCTGCAACATTGCAAACATTTTTTTTTAAGTCAGTAATTCTGTAAATATCTCAGTCTTTCATTTACAAAAGAAGACTTCTCGCTATGTCTAGTCTGTCTTTTCTCACACATGCAGTCCCTATAAATACATTAAAAATTCTTATTGGTATAGAAACAAAACAAAAAGGGAATTTTTATTATCTTTTTAAAAGAGACTATGAAAGTTTCATTGCCTGTTACTTGACTAGGAATTCATTTATGAATTATGTGGATTCTTTAGCTTGTATTGGATTATTTGACTGTTAATTTTATTTACTTTTAATTACCACTTTGGAAAGATGTGACTAAATGCAAATCAACAAAGGTTTTAGTAAAGGCATCAACAATAAGAGTAACAAGGAAGACCTGTCTCTCCTTCCACACATCTGTAAGTCATTACCAAAACCTACAAAATTACATCTATCTAACCAAACGGGCAACGTTTACGTAAAACATTAATTTTCACCATTTATACGTTACTTAACACGTATATAAAATGGCTAGTGTTACAGTGATGAACATCATGAGTGCACTTCAGCTAACTCAGAAGGGAGAACGCCCAGGCTCGAGTCACTCAATGAAATGAAAGGTGACATGGGATGACTTAGCTTGGTGTTCCCATCCCCAACCTCTCTGCTCCAAATCTGTGCAATTATTTTTTGCCTCCATCTGCGGTTCTGAGCTATTTACAGCTGGAATTGGTCTTTGCACATGCAGAAAATAGAAGACGGACAAAATACCTCAAAATAAACCAATAAAAAATTTACTGTCAAAACTAGAAATTAACCAGAAAATCTAAGACTCATTGGTGAATATTTTGGTTCCTGATTATTTTTCTTCTTTGACCAACTGCCTTCCTCTTTTGCTATTTTTTCCCTGTGGATCTTGGATATGAATATATATATATATATATATGTGTGTGTGTATATATATATAGTTTGAATTTTGTCTTATTCCAAACTCGGTAATGACTTGTTCTCTGTCTCTAAAATGCTTAGATAGTTCCAGATTCTATTTCTATATACTTTGTTGACTGACTGACGAGAACTCAGCTTTATCAATGTATCTCCCTATTTGTGCACTGTCTCCCTTCGGTGTTCCTCATACAGATCTCTTCTTGCATAAGAGCATCCCCCTTATACCAGCCTGTTTCCTTAATGGTGAGGATGTTTGCTCTGGTTTGTGATAAAAGATATCTTTCTCAATTTTGTCTAAATGTCAGTATCTCATTGTGATAAGCTCAATTCTTGGAGGAAAGAGATTTTACTTATTTTTAAGCAAAAGTTTGTTTCTCAAAAGTTACCAGGCTTCCCTGGTGGCGCAGTGGTTGAGAGTCCGCCTGCCAATGCAGGGGACACGGGTTTGTGCCCCGGTCGGGGAAGATCCCACATGCTGCGGAGCACCTGGGCCCGTGAGCCATGGCCGCTGAGCCTGCGCGTCCGGAGCCTGTGCTCCACAACGGGAGAGGCCACAACAGTGAGAGGCCCGCGTACCACCCAAAAAAAAAAAAAAAGTTACCCATTTTGCTTATCTTGATCAGTTGTTATTAACACTGGCTGTACAACAGAATCACGTGAGAAACTTAAAAATTACTCATGCTAGTGTCCCACTCAAGATGAATTAAATAAAATCTCTATTGGTAAACCCTGGGCATTGCTATATTTTATATACCTTGTGATTCTGATATGAAACATGCATTGAGAAACTAGTCTAGAGTTATGTGCTTCACACTTACTTGTATATAAAAATCACCTGTGGATTTTATCAGACTATAGATGCTAATTCAGAAACTCTGAGCTGAAGCCTGAGACCCTGTATTTCTAAGTTTCTAGAAAAGACTGCTGGTCCATAAACCATACTAAGAGTAGCAAGGGTCTAAATGAAAGTAGTTAACTACCTAATTATGTGATTATAATTAACATAATGAAGAATTTAGGACTTCCCTGGTGGCGCAGTGGTTGAGAATCTGCCTGCCAATGCCGGGAACAGGGGTTCAAGCCCTGGCCCGGGAAGATCCCACATGCCGCGGAGCAACTGAGCCCATGCGCCACAACTACTGAGCCTGCGCTCTAGAGCCCACGAACCACAACTGCTGAGCCCGCATGCCACAACTACTGAAGCCCGCATGCCTAGAGTCTGTGCTCCACAACGAGAAGCCACTGCAATGAGAAGCCCGCACACCAAAACAAAGAGCAGCCCCCACTTGCCGCAACTAGAGAAAAGCCCACACGCAGCAACAAAGACCCAATGCAGCCAAAAATAAATAAATAAATTTATATTAAAAAATGAATTTATGGAACAGATATTGCTTAAATACATGTCAGATGTGTTCTTTGGGCTATAATAAAATATTTTAGGAGACTTTTTGCCTATGGTCACCTGAAAACATCATTACCCTTGGTAAGTACTTTGTTTTAAATTATCCCATTGAATAATTATCATTCTCTTTTTTTCCCAAGTGTTCAGGATTTCAAGACATTTCTAAAATAGAAAAAGAATCTAATTTGATTATTTGATTTGGTTAATCCCTAAACAGGAAGGCATTAGTTTATGTGAGTGTATGTATGCAATGAACTAGCCAGATAGGACTTTGTGTCTTATTTGAACGACCGCCATTTCCATATACCATCAATCGCATCTCAGAAAGGAGATGACATTCCTGTTCCGTGGCTAGGCAGGTAAAGAGGAGACTAATCCACTCGCTTTGGAGTGAGCCTCACTCTTACTATTGCCTCACATCTTTCTTATTCTTTCAAGTATTAGAGATCTCTAAGATATCAAAGGATTTAAAACATCTTGGAAATATCTGTAACTGTATGAGTGGGTGGTGATACAAATGTGAAACCATGGTTAAAAATATCAGTTTAGAAAATTAGAAGAATAACTAAAGTAGGCATCAAGCTTGAAATCTAGAGATGCTTTGTTAAAGGAAAAAAGTCACACAAGTTCGTTCATCAATATTATTAGGATTCACGACCCACTGTATTTTAAAAATGTAGACTCTTGACCGCCCTCACTCAATCTTGTCCTTCTTTCTGCCATCAGGTAGTACTCTCTGTCTTTCTGAGAATACTTACTGTTAATTATTTTATCCCATTTTTAATTCCTTACTTCTCCCTACTCCTTCCTACTTAATGCTATCCAAATCATCTCTGCCTTACACTCTCTTTGTATGAGTAGAAACCACCAACCTTTATAGACTATTTACTACACACCAGATAATATCCTATGCCCTTTATAGGTGGTAATCCATTTAACCTTTCCCCAAATCTTGAGACGTAGGTATTTTTCTTACTTCGCTGCAGGGGAAACTGAGACGCAAAGTGGTTAAGGTACTTTCCCAAGATAATACTGCTTTTAAGTGACAAACTCAGACGCAAGCCCAGGTGGTCACTTCACCTGCAAAAGAGATCCTTATAGCACTTCCTCATAGCATCACCGGGATTACTGCATTCATACCCAAACAGCTCCCTGAGCAGAACACTCCCTTTCTTTCTGTCTGTCCCAAGGCCCAGTCTGCTACCAGGCAGTTAAAATGAGGGAAGATACCAGCTTAACAACAGACTACACTTACCTATGGTTTACCATATGTGAGGTTCCAGTCAAAATACTTTACGTGTATTAACTCAGTCTTCACAGCAAGCCCTTTGAGGAAGCATTTTTATCTGCACTGAAGGTGAGGGAATGGAGGCACTGATGGTTGAAGAGCCTCACCCCTACCCCAAGTTCACAGTCAGCAGCACAGCAGAATGTGGACACAGGCTGTCAGGCTCCAGAGATGGTGCTTTCAGCCACCTCGCTTTTCCCGCCCTGAAGATAATGAGAATATGTTCACCTCCTTGTCTTGTGGGTCAACCTGACTAACTCTTTTCAAAATATCGCAAAGCTCCCACAATGCCGCTTAGTGATTTATGAATGTGCAATTTCATCTTCGAATTCAGACGTACTTCCCACAAGTAGGCCCCCAGGAATTATACGATACCTGTTTGCATGCTGTTATCGCTTCTTTAAAATTCTGACCACATCTTGAGTAAGGAAATATGGATTTAAGGTAAATAAATGCTCTGCAATCTTTGTCAGTCAACCTTGAGACTGACGGGCTGAATAAATATGTTCAATTACCATTTTTATAAGCAATATAAAAAGTGACTGTTCAAAGTTTGGAGGAGTCAAACAAGCACTGCAGTGGTCGCGACTGCACATAGGGGTTTGGTCTGGAATTAACACCACTTCACGTCCCGCTCATGTATCCACCACAGCCACGCCCCTGACAGCACAGACTGCTCTGGGTGCAGATCGCTCTGTTAGTACATGTGCCCTTAAACCACGTGTTCATGTCTGACTTCACTTTACACTTATACAAAGGTCATTTTAACCGAAGCAGAGGCAATTAACCAAAGATGTTCTGTTCAATTTCATTTTTTTTCCCTTACACTGGTATGCTAACTTAAATAGGGTATAAGTGACACCAGTGTATAGCCATAGACATACCTATAGGTGCAATAGAGTGAGTTTCAAAAGCCTTTCTCAATTCTTTGATTTCAAAATAAAATCCGGTGTTACTTTTTCAAAAACCTTAAGAAAAATAAATTTTAATAGAGAAGTCTGAAACTTACTGTGAAAACAAATTTAAATTATATTTAGAAGAACATGAGATATTTTTATAAACAAACACAAAGACATATGTATAATACTTAATTTCACTAATGAGCTAGAACCACTTCAGAATATCAGAATCTATGTTTGAAAGAAAATGTTTGAAAAAATTATTTTAACTGTATCTTTTCCATCTATAATGACTGATAATTATATTATATACATTAAAATGACTCAATTACCCATATAAAACATTGTTTATTTTTTATATTTACCGATTTCATAATAAAGTTTGTTTGAAGGAATAACAACTTTAACTGTTCAAGAAAGAATTATCTTTACTTTCAGATAACTGGTACTATGGAAAAATTATAAACTAGATCAGACAAATGCTGACACCTAAATACGAAAAGTTTGCATGTGAAATACGTAGTGATTGACTGGTTTTTACAGCAAATAGTTATCTTTCTCTAACGTTAAAGAATAAACTTTTTTGTCTCAGCATTTTTCTTCCAGCCTTACGGTACTTTGAACCCTCTAATTTATAATCAGTCAGAAAAATAGCCACTGCTACTGAGTAATAAAATTTTGTCCCTTCCTTCCTTCCTTCCTTTCCTTTCCTTTCCTTCCTTCCTTCCTTTCCTTTCCTTTCCTTTCTTTCCTTCCTTCCTCCCTCCCTCCCTCCCTCCCTCGCTTATTCTACAAACATCTTACACTATGCTAGTATTATTTGGATGGCTTAGTATACCATAAATTCTATGTAACTGCATAAACGTTTAAAGCTGAGCATTCTGAGTTTTTGAAAAGAAATGAGTCCAAGTTCCTATTAAAAGTCTTGCTAGGGGCTTCCCTGGTGGCGCAGTGGTTGAGAGTCCGCCTGCCGATGCAGGGGACGTGGGTTCGTACCCCGGTCCGGGAAGATCCCACATGCCGCGGAGCGGCTGGGCCCGTGAGCCATGGCCGCTGAGCCTGCGCGTCCGCAGCCTGTGCTCCGCAACAGGAGAGGCCACAACAGTGAGAGGCCCGCGTACCGCAAAAAAAAAAAAAAAAAAAAAAAAAAAAAAAAAAAAGTCTTGCTAAACTCTCATCACATATAAGCTCCATAGTAACCAGTATGCTCTGTGTTGTCCTGGTTAAGGTCTGTGTTAGAGGTTCATGGGTTTACTCTTAGGCAAGTGACTTCATTCCTCCAAGCCACATCTATAAATGGAGAAAAACAGTATCTCTCCCTTCTGGCTGCTAAATATATTATGAACAATACATAGGAATGGCTTAGCATATATGACAAGAGCCTCCAAAATTTTAAATGCTATTTTTTAAAAATTAAAGAGAGGGGACTTCCCTGGTAGTCCAGTGGTAAAGAATCTGCCTTGCAATGCTAGGGGATACGGGTTCGATCCCTGGTCAGGGAACTAAGCTCCCACATGCGATGAGGCAACTAAGTCCACGTGCCACAACTACTGAGCTCATGTGCTTCAACTAGAGCCCACGTGCCGCAAACTACAGAGCCCACGTGCCCTGGAGCTTATGCGCCACAACTAGAGAAGAGAAAACGCGCACGCCACAACTAGATAGAAGCCGGCGCACCACAACGATAGAGAAGCCCGGGCACTACAAAAAAGAGCCCACGTGCCACAATGAAAGATCCTGCATGCCTCAACAAAGATCCCACGTGCCGCAACTAAGATCCCAGGCAGCCAAAAATAAAGAAATAAAATAAATACCAAATAAATCTTAAAAAAAAAATGTAAAGAGAAATATCAAGAACCTGAAAATCATGACTGCTAATCTGTGTTTTAGGAAGGAAACACCTGGAGCCTTGGTTATCAGTATTAGGATGGTTTTTGTTGGTATTATAAATGATGGATTCAATTATCATAAGAATAGCTTTCAACCATTTAAAACTGTCATAATTCTATTTACATTATTTCCTAGGTATGCTTTCAATGTAAGACTATTTTGAAAAGAGGAGTTTACTGATGGAATCCAGCTATTATTCATCTAAATGTTATGTTCCCACTAAACTTAATTTTGATTATCTGAATTGGTTCTTTATAGACAGTCCAGAGGAGACAAAAACTAATCTAGAGGATCAATAAAACAAGATTTAATTTTATATTGGATTTGAGTTACAATGAGGTGTTCTGATACTATGAAAACTTAATTCTTTTTAACATGAAGTAATACATAACAGTTCTTGGAGCCTGTCAGCATAAGGATATGAATCTCATTGTAATAATCTGCACACTGTACTCATTGTGTAGGGCCCAAATGAGTATGAACTGATGTTATAGTTTTAAACACACGTCACCCTGGCATTCCCATGCTGCCTCTCAGTGAGGCTCTTGTTTTCTGAAAAGGAGGCAGGTCCTCGGAACTGCTTCCTACAGATGTCCTGTAATAATGTGAAGTGTTAGAAATGTACATTAACTAAAACTATGGATTACATAGTTAATCGGAGTCACATATCATGTTTTTATCCACAAGAGTCTGAAAATAATAAGACTCCTGAAAATAATATAATTTCCATTTGCTAAATATTAATGCTCACCATGTGAAAATCACTTTCTTATAAAATTTCGAAGTGCATAGCAAATGTTCAAGTTACTCTTTAAAATCCTCTAGTAAACAAAGGTTTTATTACTCTCATGTTTGTAATACTAGATTGTAGAAAATAAGGTATTAAAACACTGAATGGTTGAGAGAGCAAATAAATGGAGTCTGGACAGGTGTCAAATGGAGAAAAATAACGAGATTCGGATTATCTAGCCCAGTGGGTCAAATAAATATAGTATGATAGATTCTTACAATAAAATCGTCGTATATATCATCAGAATAGCTTTATTAATATCAATACTTAAAATATTAGTCATCTTAGACCAAAAATACCAACTCCAAGTTAGTTGAAGGACCCAGGAATTCAGAAGACAACTTTTTTCCTCTGTGACTCTGCTTAAGTTTAAAACATACCGATCCCACTTTTTTAATCCTAACAGCCACATAGGATGCCTCCTATAAGCTGGAAAAGGCCTTATCACCTGAAATGTAAAATATTTTGCAGATGTTTTTTTCTTTTTATACTGCATATCTAAATTTGCCAACTACTTTCACAGCAAGGGAAGACTCTTTAAATACTATTTTCAAAATGTGATTTTTTTTGGACTAACGTTTTGACTTTGAGTCATTTCTTCTGACATTTTGATGAGATTCTTTCGAGTTAATGGATCCTTGGAGTCATGCCAAAACATGTTATTTGGTTTCAGTAAACAATTACGAAAACGGTATCCAGAAATTTTAGTTGGTTGTGTAAAGGATGTGCAAAATCCTATTTCAGTATGAACACAGTTTCTAAACAAAACCATATGTTGCTGGCCGACCTTGGATAGGATTTCAAATCTGTTGGCTATCTATAAACATTCCGTTCTAGAAGAGAATGTTAAGTTCTTCCCTTTAAAACATTCAACTTAGAAAAAAATTTTTCCTTTTTATAAGTAGTATCATACAAAGAGTAGAATAAAGAGGAAAGAAAGTAAAGAAGGATGAAAGAATGAGAATTTTATGGGGTTTTTTTTTTTAGCATATGTATTAGTGAGCAAAAGATGAAGAACGATGCAAATAAGGGAAGTGAAGATGAAGTTTTCTGAACCCCACTCTCTGTCATAGGCTACAATTTGGCAAAGGTCTGGTTGTCCGTATTAGAGGCTGGTTTTCAGAGACTGGAGCCAGAGGAACTGAAGAATTTGGAGTGACAAATCAATTAGGGAAAACCGATTACAAAATGCTAGGAAGAACAAAAACATGATCTCTGCCCATGAAACTAGAGCTGGGATCCTGTGAGGGTGTTGGTCCAATAGTTTGAAATAAGTTAGGGACACGGTAAACTGGAAAGTGGGTTTGTAACCAGTGAAGCAGACACAAGGCAACTGCTACAAACAGCTCTAGTAGGTCTGTAGTTCTCCCTCATGTTCTAAATGCTTGAGTATCTCAGGCAGGGAGAAAGTGTAAAGCACTAGAACAGAGAGGAAAACATGATGGAATGGGAAGGGGTGCAGAGCACACGGTAGCCTTTCTAAAGATGATGACTTTCTTCCCTAAAATTATAAAAGAGAGCGGAAGGATAGATGGAAAGAGGAGAGACTTTTATAAGATGTGAAAGTAATTATACTAGATGGAAAAATAGAGGTGGGAGGAGGTTCAGAATATGGTGGTCATATCACACTTAACTCACACTGAATCTAAAGCCAACTAAAACAAGTGAATAATCTTATACCTGTATTTTGGCTATGTACTGTTGATGAACTGGATTTGGGTTTTGAGGGGAAAAAAATGAAGGCAGGATTTCTCCTAGATTTCTTGTCCAAGCAACTTAGTGAATAGTAATGACAATTTCTAAGATGGATTACGCTAGCAGCCCTCAAATTATCAAACACTGCAAGTCCCTGAGTCCCTTTAAGTGGATCTGTAAAACAAAAAAATTTTCTTAATAATTCTCAGACATCATATGACTTTAATTCTCATTCTCTCATGGGTGGAATTTTTCAGAGATTACACATTGTGTGATAACATAATGATTGTTCTGTTGGATGACAGAATGGTAATATGTATACTCTTGTGTTCAAATGCTTAGTTCTAATTTCTAGTTCAGTAAGACAGTTATAACTCTCCTAAGAAAAAGTCTTTGGAGTCCTCCAGTATTTAAAAAACTTCATGACAAGACATTCAATAATATTAACGAAATAGGCAGAGTCTTTGAAAGTGACAAACTACCAAAGCCCAGTTAAAAAGCAATAGATGGCTAGAATAACTCTATATCTTTTTATTACAAAAATCAAATTCATAGTTAAAAGCCTTCCTATAAATAATATTCCAGGCCCAGATTCCTTTATTGTTAAATTATTTCTAAAATTTAAGGAAAAAATAATATTGATTTTATATAAGTTCTTGAAAATAATAGAGAACAAGAAACAATTTCAACTCATTTTATGAGGCCTGTGTTACCCTGATATCAAAACAAAAGACAGAAAGATATTACAAAAGAATATATAAAACTACAGAGCAATATACCTTACAAATATAGATGCAAAAATGATTAATTTATATATATCCTATATCCAAGTGAGGTTTACCCCAGGAATAAAAGGGTGGTTTAGCATTTGAAAATCAATCAATTTAACTTACCATATGATTAACTCAATAGATGCAAAAAAAAAAAAAAAATTGACAAAATTCAACACCCTGTCCTAAATTTTTTAGCAAATTGGATACTGAATAGAACTTTCTCAATTAAATAAAGGATATCTACAAAAATCCCATGATAGCATCAAATTTAATGGTGAAATACTGAATTCCTTCTCCCTATGATCACAATAAAAGGGTAGATGACCTTTATCATCACTCCTATTTGACACTGTGGTTGAAGTTCTACCCAGTTCAATAAGGCAAACACACTGGAAAGAAAGTAAAACAATCTGTATTTGCAGAAGACATAATAACCTATGTACTCGAGAACTATTAAGTTTAGTGCAAACAGCCTTTGCCTAGAGACATTTGTCAAAATCAATCACAGGCAATTCCTGAATATCATAAAACAACCTGATTCAGTTATTGAATATTGAAGAGGTAAATAAGAGTTGGGGCAGGGCTTCCCTGGTGGCACAGTGATTGAGAGTACGCCTGCCGATGCGGGGGACACGGGTTCGTGCCCCGGTCCGGGAAGATCCCACATGCCACGGAGCGGCTGGGCCCATGAGCCATGGCCGCTGAGCCTGCGCGTCTGGAGCCTGTGCTCCGCAACGGGAGAGGCCACAGCAGTGAGAGGCCCGCGTACCGCAAAAAAAAAAAAAAAAAAAAAAAAAAGAGTTGGGGCAAATAATAGGCTAGCAAAAAGCTTAAAAGAAAAAGCTGTGGGTTGAATGAGATGTCTGTAAGGGACACTGACATTCTACAGCATATTCCTGGGAATGTAGAATGCTACACACATCTGTACAGCTGTGCACATACCCAGGGCAGTGTGCATGCTCCAGAAAAACCTGAGAAGACCCTAATTCGGTTCACATCCAGCTAATCTTGAGACTCTGTAAAAAGAAAGGGAAGGCTAAGATGAAGTTGTAAACTCCGGAAGAGGTTGAAGGCATGCCCCAAGCACACATACAGAGTCCCTTGGCAAAGACTGGGAGGCTTACTGATTTGAGGCATCTAAGAAACATCTCTGTCCAATTATTGGCTGATAGCGAAAGAGAGAGAACTAGTTCAGGAATGTCACTAAACAGACAATAGCAACAACCCTGGTGAGGGAGAAACATCTGCATTCCAACACTGCCACATTCCATTATTTCAAATGTCCAGTTTTCAACACAAATTGTGAGATATGCAAAGAAACAGTAAATTATGGCTCGTATACAGGAAAAAAGGCAGTCAATAGAAACTTCCTAAGAAAATCCAGCTGTTGGATTTACTAGATAAAGACATAAATCCTTTAAGTATGTTCAAAGAACTAAAGGACCATATCTAAAAACTGAAGAAAAACATTAGGTTGATGTCTTACCAAAAAAAAAAGAATATCAATAAAGATGTAGAAATTATAAAGTAGGACCAAATAGATATTTTGGAGTTGAAAAGTATAACTAAGATGAAAAATTTGCTAGAGGGAATCAACAGCAGATTTTAGCAGATGGAAGAAAAACTCAGCACACTTGAAGGTTGATCAACTGAGATTATTTAAACAGAGCCTCAGAAAACTGTGAGGCACCATCAAGTACACCAGCATATATCTAATAAGAGCTCCAGAAGGAGAGGAGAGAGAGAAGCGGGAAAACAATACCTGAAAGAATAATAGCCAAGTTTTTTCCAAATTTGCTGAAAATATTTATTTACACATCTAAGAAGCTCAACAAAATCCAAGTAGGATAAAGTAAAGAAATCAAATTCCTTAAGGTAAAAGCTAAAAATATCAAATGCTTAGAAGAAAACATAGGTGTAAATCTTGATAACCTTGGATTAGGTGATAACTTCTTAGCTATGACACCTACAGCACAAACAACCAAAGAAAAATAAATAAATTGGACTTCATCAAAATTGAAAACTTTCGTGCATTAAAGGATACAATCAAAAAGTAAAAGACAACACACACAATGGGAGGAAATATTTGCAAATCATATATCTAATAAGGATCTAGTAGTATTCAAAATACATAAAGAACCCTTATAACTCAACAATAAATAGACACATAACCCCATTTAGAAATGGGCAAAGGATCTGAATATACACTTCTCTGAAGAATTATATAAGTAGCCAATAAGTGTATGAAAACATGATCAATATAGTTGGTCACTAGGGAAATACAAATCTAAACCACAGTAAGACAACACTTCACACTCGCTAGGACGACTATAATCAAAAAGACAATAACAAGTGTTGACAGGGATGTTAAGAAACTGGAACCCTTGTATATTGCTGGTGGGAATACAAATGTGACCAACATTTGACAAAAAACATTTTGACAGTTCCTCAAGAAGCTGAAGATAGAAATACCATATGACCCAGCAATTCCACTCCTAAAAATAATACAAGATAATTGAAAACACAGGTACACACAAACACATGTATGCAAATGTTCATAATGGCATTATTCAGAAGAGCCGAAAAGTGGAAGCACTCCAAATATCCCTCAAGTGATGAAATGATAACATATTGTATATTCAAAAAATGGCGTATTATCCAGCCACATAGATCCATCTTCTCAACTAATTAGCTGGACCACTTGGATACCCATATGCAAATAAACAGATACACAAACAAATAAATAAAATTGAACAATCCTTGTTTCACAGCAATTTGCAAAAATTATATGAAAATTAACTCAGAATGGATACTGAATATATCTGTGTAATCTAAAGTTGTAAAGCTAATGGAAGAAAAAATAGAAGAAAAAGCTTTGTGACTTAGATAAGACAAAAAGCATGAAAATGAAAGTTAATATTTTAGTCTCTTAAAATTTAAAAATTTCTGCTCTTCAAAAGCCACTGTTAATGAATTGCAGAAGCAAGCCACAGTTTGGGAGAAAATATTATACAACCTATTTGTTGTAAAGCAAGCCAAACTTTGGGAGAAAATATTATAAAACATATTTCCTGTAAAGGGCTTTTATATCTACTAAAGAACTCTTATAACTCAAATATCTCTAAGGTAATGAGGCCTTGTTTCTAATCACTGTATGGTGAAAGAACCAGGCTTTCCTCGGCATACGGTAAATAGGTGAAAAGCACTAAAAATTCTGGGACCTGGGACTTCCCTGCTGGCGCAGTGGCTAAGAATCCGCCTCCCAATGCAGGGGACACGGGTTTAAGCCCTGGTCTGGGAAGATCCCACATGCTGCGGAGCAACTAAGCCCGTGCGCCACAACTACTGAGCCCGCGTGCCACAACTACTGAAGCACGTGTGCCTGGAGCCCATGCTCTGCAACAAGAGAAGCCACCGCAATGAGAAGCCCGGGCACCTCAATGAAGAGTAGCCTTCACTCACTGCAACTAGAGAAAGCCCACGCGCAGCAACGAGGACCCAATGCAGCCAAAATAAATAATTTATACGAAAAAAAAAGTTTTAAAAAAATTCTGGGCCCTGGCCACACTTCGAGATATTGTAATAATATTCATCCTGTTCCAATCCCTGAAATCCAAACTTACCAAATATCTCACTTCTCCCCAGGAAAGGAAAGACTGACCGGTGAATTTGTATTGTATTCTAGAAGGAAAGAGCCATTAACACTACATACATCTTGAGAAAGGGGGTGACACAACTTGGTTGACACAGGACTCTCAGGACTATGCCTGTCATCCTATCTTAATTATTAATAACGTCCCTTTTATTTTGCAATTTTCCCAATTTAGTAGATAGTTATTTGGTTATGCTAAACTTAAGCCACATTCAAACCAACAGATAAACAGCTGATCTTCCTTGAAAGAGTTCTTCCGATAGACCAGGATAAAAGAATGAGGGGATAAATAGCTGGTGATGCTTTTTTTTTTCATAGCACCCACATCGATACAGCCATTTTTTATTCTGAGAGCCTTGTTTAGAGTTGCTGAACCATCTCAAATGTATAGGCACACCAGAAGTACTTAAAGAGGCTGCGTCCAAATTACTAACCTAAAAGCCATTCTGTCCCACCTTTCTGACCTTTGGTATTCTATCTTAAAATAAGGTGGTACCATCCTTCATATATCCCAGGATGTCATAAGGATCATATGTGATAATGCATGTGACTGTAATTTGTAAATTCCAATGTGAAATATATAACTGTTTAGAAAAAGGTCCCCTTTTCTTCCAAAATCTCGACCTCTATTTAAGTCTTTTGGATGAGTATTTCATAGACATTTGTGAAACATCTTTCTTATTCACATTGCTTTCCTTAAATTGTTCTAGTCTCTGACGAAGGTAAGCCAAGAAATCAGTGTTTGCACCAAGTGACAGAACTAAGTTGGGCGTATGATCCAGGCTGACTTTATCATCTTTGTCCCAAGAATTTGAATTGAGTTACACAGAGTGGTTTTCAGATGATGTCCCTGGAACCATACATAGGGTTATATAAAGTCATGGTCAGAGTTGGTTCACTGTTTACCCAAATCCTCTGACAAACTAAAATTATGAGGAAAGTGAAACTAAGGACCTTGCTGAGGAAGGTTCTTCTCGAGAGAATGGAAAAGAGCAAAAGGAGAGTTAGGCAGAGCCTGGCTGCCTGAGGCTCTAGCCTAGAGTAAGAGGAGGGAGTTGCTGCCCTATGACTTTCTGCATTTGAGTTCTGTGATCTATCTTGCATTCTTAACATAAATCTCCCTTCATTATGATAGCTGGTCTGAGTTTTGGTTCTTAGCAACCAAATGACCCCTGACTAACTGGACCAAGGCAATTCACCCACTGTCTACAATATTCCTTGTTTCACCTCAAACCTTCTTTGACGAAAATACAGCATTAGACTTATCCTTTCGCTTCACTCTTATAACTACTACATTCACATCTCTGGACTGAGGTTTATTTATCACTCTTAGTAAGTATTCAGAAAAAAAATATTGCCCATTTTTCTAGAAAAATCCATAGTAGCTAGTACCCTTAAATGTACTATCATTGATATGTGTGTCTTTCCAATGATTACTTTTGTATTTATAGGAAAGAAAAAGATTATTGTTTTAAATAAGGAAATATTTGGATTCTGTTACATTTTCTTCTAGTAGTACAACTCCTTTGTCCCTTCCTAGTTTTCTCCTGCTACAAAGTTTTATGCTTTAAAGATTGTCCAGCTAATGCAGCACTTGCTGGGAAGTTGAGGTATTATCTGTGCAGCTTAAATATTTATGAGTAAAAAGAAACGATAAGCTGAAGGGTGTGCCATTTATGAAAGCTTTAATGGATGAAGTTTAGCCCAAAATGAAACCTGTTTGGGGAACACAACTGCATTTGTTTAATGATACATGAAAATATTACTCTGTACTTGGTATAGCATCAGCGAGTAATTGGAAAGCAGAAAATGCCTAACTGTAGTTGGTGAGACTCGTACTGCTGGGAGAAAAACTGCTATGATTATAGCAGAAGACTATGTTAGCTAAATAACCATGCTTCTGGGGCTTAAACACGAGGAATATTACTGCACATATATCATGACAATGCAGTCCCTGTCTTAGTAAGTGTGGGTTTGGTCCCACGTGGGCAGTGGTGAGCAAATATTGGATAGCATGGGCGCTTGGCAGTGACACCTGCAAAGCACAGACGTCACTGGCAAATGTTGCACTTAATTCTAATTCAGAACCCCACTGGCTTCTAATTAGACTTCCGAAAAACATGGGATAGTGGATATTCACAGCTTCCAATTAGACATCCTAGAAAAGGGAAACAAGCGTGTAGGGAGATTACTGGGGAGACTCTGCATTTGTTTCCTTGGCATATACTCTACCCACTCTCCACCCCCCTTATTTCCTATTCTTTTCCTTGAGAGACAAAGAACAACTCAGGCTGAGTAGGTCTCAGGTAGTTGCTTCAAGTGTGGATAGTTCCTAGTCACAGCGGATTGACTTTGCTATTATGTGTTAATGGGTGGATGGAAAGGGGATGGATGAAATAGAAAAGAAAGACCCATACTGCAGTGGGCTAAGCGTGAAAAGTGTCAACTGGGGTTTCCCATGCAGTCTGAATGGAGGAGATCACTTCTATGCAAATGCCTTTCTACTGCCCAAGAAAAGGAATACTCTTGACGTACATCAGACTACAAGTGTTGGGTCAATTCAGCTCTTGGTCTTCTGGATCAAACTGAAAAGCATACAGCTTTTATGACATCTATTCTGAAAATAGCTCTAACTATTCATTAAATCTCACCTTAATTATTTAGTAATTAAGAATTTAATATATGGTAAAAAATGATTTTGATTTGACCTATCCAAGTATTAAAATTCCACAGATTGTAATATATATGTGTATGCATAAACACATATACTTAAATTTTCTTTTTCAGCTCAGTTCTGTATTCATTAAAGAAAAACTAAAAATTATACATGCAGAAGTTTCAAATACTTCTACATGGTTAAAAAAAGGGTAGCATCCCTTCCCCTTTCCCAAAGTAATCCCCACATCCCCTTACCTCCAAAAGCAACCATTTAAAACTTTAGTTTTTTCATTTGATGTTTACTTCTATGTGTCTAAAAACATGCTAATGCTGACATGTTTGGATTCTTTTTCTTAGGCATCTTACCTTCCCCTATGGAAGATTTGGATTTATTCTTTTATATGCACCTGTTGAAAAACATATTTTGATACTTGTTAACACGATAAAGACTTTATTCAGGACTATTGCAATAGGTGTCAAGCCTCTCACAATAGGGCAGAGAGATCAGGCTGAACTCTGAACACAGCAAAGACATCTGGGGCTTTGTTGCCAAGGAGCAGAGTGAGGGAGTCAGTGGGTGGAAAATTACTAAGAGGAAACATCAAGGGTAGGGGGATGCTTGCTAAACTGACTTAATAGGATTTTTGCTGAGTCATGCCAGGGTGACTGGATGTCAAGAGTGGGGACGAGGAATTTGATCAGCTATCAAGGGTGGCAGGAATTCTTGATAAACTGACTTAACAGGACTCTTGCTAGAATTGGGCTAGGCGGGCTGAAGATGTGGGTCAAGCAGGAGGCCTCGTGTAAAAGAGGACTCAAGGAGCCTGTCTGAAGTTTGGTCAAGGAGAGCATCTTTATCATACCCCCTTCCCCCACTACAACTAAATACCTCTCCTTTTCCCAGATGGAGATGGAATAATTTTTCTTTCAATCAATAGTCAGTGTTTGCCTATGATTTCACAAATTATCATAATATACTTTATGCTCAGCTATGTCAAATGGTTTATTATGATTGTATTTCCTTTTTATTTATGTATTTTTTTGCAACCTATTGATTTCCCTTAGGTTAATACTTGCCTCATTTTTTTTTTTTTTTGGTTTTCTATAATCAAATTATTCTCCAGTCTTCTTCAAAAGTATAAATCTCCCCTCCAAACATTCAAATATATCAGATTCTCTTTCTTCCCTCTCCTCCCTCCCTCCCTTCATTTTCCTCTTGTCTTTCCTTTCCTTCCTTCTTTCCTTTCTCTTTTCTCTTCTCCTCCCTTCCCTTTCTTTTCCTTTGCTTTGCATTCCTTTACTTAAGAGTAATTCCACAGTAATGGTGCTTGGATGAGCAGGTGTCCCTAAGCCCTGTGTAAGCACAAAGAACAGGGACCCTGCAACTCCATTTAGTACAGCCCAGACCAATCATTATGGCACAACAGAAGCTCACCCTGCACACAGCACTGCACCTGATCCATATCATTCTTATGGATACCTGGGGGTAGGGACTGCCTGCTGCAGCCAAACATGCATCCTAGACTTTCAGGACCTACAGCCAGCCCAACCACCCCAGGTCTCAAATGTTATGTGAGTCCAAGTGATGGAATCGCGGTCAGGAAAGGTGAGCAGAAGAGATACCTGTCCTGCCAGAGCTCACCCATAAAACTGCTCATGAACCTCCCACTGTGCCTTGACCTTCCACTAGCTTGACCTTGGACCTTGGAGGCCAAATATTGGAACTGATGGTGCCACAAGACGGAAGTGACCTGGATACCTGAGTCACTTTTGGAGGGGACAAACCTTCAATCAGCAGTTCATATTTTGGACTTTATATGAGCTGTACATAACTGATTTCCTATTGACCATCATACACACAGGTGTTTGTTCCAGCATCTTACATTGCCTTAATTCATTCATCCCCAGCACCAACTATGGTCCACACAGCAGGACGGCTTCCTGAGGGAGTCAGGGCGATACTATGTCCACTCTAGGTGAGACCAGAGGCCAGAGACCTGACCAAAGTCACATCCTGTAAGGAAGGAGGTGTCCAACACAGTCACAATGGAGCATCTCAAGCAGGTCTTAGCAGGAGGTTGCATAGAGCTTACATTTTACAGGGAAAAGTCTTTGCTATAAAAAATGGATTTGTCAGGACCCCACAGATCTTAAAGCATCTTTGGACTACACATCTCTGAGCATGGGAGGTCCCTGCTGTGTGTGAACTCCTCTCTTCCCAATCCCTGCCTAGTGTTTTTGGATGGAAACACAGTTACCTGCTGGATCATTGGACAAAGTGCCACCCTTATGGGCTATAGACAAAGAACACTCACTACAGGAGGACATCAGACATGCAGATCCTGGAGACTACTTGGGACATGGGGATCTGACAGATGACATCATACCAACTGATCCAGGATATGACATGGGACATGAGGATCTGACAGACAACATTAGACCAGCTGATCTAAGATACGACATGAGACGTGGGAAGTGTGGATCTGACAGAACACGTGGGATGTGCATCCAGGAGGTGACATGGGGAAGGTAGACCCAAGAGAGGATGCCTGTTGGGGTGAGTAAAGACCAAGCTGGCAGAGCATGTGCTATGCGATGAACATCCAGATTTTATGAGCTAATCCCACAGCCCCCTGTCTGAAATAAAGTGGGGGTAGTGTACTGGCTGTGGGAGGTACTGAAAAGTTGCCTGAGCCACAGAATATCAGGGAAAGGGGCTGTGAAAGGAAACATGAAGAGCCGCCTTCTTTGCAACCAGCTGATTGTGAATGTGGCTCAGAAGAGGGGCCACTGCAGAAGATACTGGCCATCCCAGGTCTTTGAGAACTAAAGATGGTTAAATAAAAAACCACACACAGAGAGGCAGGGATGTGAGAAGGAAGGGAAGTGAGAGGGAAGGAAGGAAGGAAGACACATGATAAACAAAAGGAAGATGAAGAGTTCAAAGCAGAATAATGTTGCTGCAGATCAGAAGAAACCATGCCATACAGTTGTCTATGAGTTCAAAGAACTGGATAATACTCACAGCCTCTATGAATCAGGAACTTATGGCAGAGACACAGGGCTTAAGGATGAAATAAGACAACAAGGTGATGAAAAATTAGTTGGTGGTACTCAAGTAAGAGAAGGAAAAAAATTAAATTATAAAAAAATGAGGTCGATGGGGCAGAGTGAAGATGGTGGTGTGAGAAGACACAGAGTTCACATCTCCCCACAACTAGGGTGCCTGCCAGATGCTGGTGGGGGACCCTGATGCCCAAGGAGATGGGAAGAACACCCAAACGAACTGGGCTTGGGCCAAAGCTCCTGCAATGAGAGCTCCAAGTCTGAACCACTTGACTAACAGAGAACCTTGGACCCAAGGGAATATTCATCGGAGTGAGGTCTCCCAGAGGACCTCATCTCAGCACCAAGACCCAGCTCTACCCAAAAGCCTACAAACTCCAGTGTTGGAAGCCTCAGGCCAACCAGTAAGACAGGAACACAATCCCACTCATAAAAAAAAGGGGGGGGGGAATGAGATGGCAAAAATATATGTCACAGATGAAGGAGCAAGGTAAAAACCTACAAGACTAAATAAATGAAGAGGAAATAGGCAATCTACCTGAAAAACAATTCAGCATAATGATAGTAAAGATGACTGAGAATCTTGGAAATAGAATGGAGGCATGGTTAAGAAAATACAAGAAATGTTTAACAAAGATCTAGAAGAACAAACAGAGACGAACAACACAATAACTGAAATGAAAAATACACTAGAAGGAATCAATAACAGAATAATTGAGGCAGAAGAACGAATAAGTGAGCTGGAAGACAAAATGGTGGAAATAACTGCCAAGGAACAAAATAAAGAAAAAAGAATGAAAAGAATTGGAGACAATCTCAGAGACCTCTGGGTCAACACTAAACAAACCAACATTTGAATTATAGGGGTCCCAGAAGAAGAAGAGAAAAAGAAGGGGTCTGAGAGAATATTTGAAGAGATTATAGTTGAAAACTTCCCTAACCTGGGAAAGGAAATAGTCACCCAAGTCCATAAAGCACAGAGAGTCCCATACAGGATAAACCCTAGGAGAAACACACCAAGACACATATTAATCAAATTAACAAAAATTAAATTCAAAGAAAAAATATTAAAAGCAGCAAGGGAAATATCAATAACATACAAAGGAATCCCCGTAAGGTTATCAGCTGATTTTTCAGCAGAAACTCTGCAGGCCAGAAGGGAGTGGCAGGATATACTTAATGTGATGAAAGAGAAAAACCTACAACCAAGAGTTACTCTACCCAGCAAGGATCTCATTCAGATTTGATGGAGAAATCAAAAGCTTTTCAGACAAGCAAAAGCTAAGAGAATTCAACACCAGCAAACCAGCTTTACAACAAATGCTAAAGAAACTTCCCTTAGCATTCTCTAGGGAAACACAAGAGAAGAAAAAGACCCACAAAAACAAACCCAAAACAATTAAGAAAATGGTAATAGGAATATACATGTCAATAATAACCTTGAATGTAAATGGATTAAATGCCCCAACCATAAGACACAGACTGGCTGAATGGATACAAAAACAAGACCCATATATATGCTGTCTATAAGAGACCCACTTCAGACCTAGGGACACATACAGATTGAAAGTGGAGGGATGGAAAAAGATATTCCATGCAAATGCAAACCAGAAGAAAGCTGGAGTAGCAATACTCGTATCAGATAAAATAGACTTTAAAATAAAGACTGTTACAAGAGATAAGGAAGGGCACTACATAATGATCAAGGGATCAATCCAAGAAGAGGATATAACAATTATAAATGTTTATGCACCCAACATAGGAGCACCTCAATACATAAGGCAAATGCCAACAAACATGAAAGGGGAAATCAGCAGTAACACAATAATTGTGGGGGACTTTAACACCTCACTTACACCAATGGACAGCTAATCCAAACAGAAAATAAATAAGGAAACACAAGTTTAAATGACAAAATAGACCAGATAGATTTAATTGATATTTATAGAACATTCCATCCGAAAGTGGCAGAATACACTTTCTTCTCAAGTGTACATGGAATATTCTCCAGGAGAGATCACATCTTGGGTTACAAATCAAGCCTCGGAAAATTTAAGAAAATTGAAATTGTATCAAGCACCTTTTCTGACCACAACGCTATGAGATTGGAAATCAATTACAGGAAAAAAATTGTAAAAACTACAAATACATGGAGGTTAAACAGTGTGCTACTAAATAACCAAGAGATCACTGAAGAAATCAAAGAATAAATTAAAAAAATACATAGAAACAAATGACAATGAAAACACAATGACCCCAAACCTATGGGATGCAGCAAAAGCAGTTCTAAGAAGAAAGATTATAGCAATTCATTCTCACCTCAAGAAACAAGAAAAATCTCAAATAAACAATCTAACCCTGCACCTAAGCCAACTAGAGAAAGAAGAACAAAGAAAACCCAAAGTCAGTAGAAGGAAAGAAATCAAAAAGATCAGAGCAGAAATAAATGAAATAGAAATGAAGACAATAGCAAAGATCCATGAAACTAAAAGCTGGTTCCTTGAGAAGATAAGCAAAATTGATAAACCCTTAGACTCATCAAGAAAAAAAGGGAGAAGACATAAATCAATAAAATGAGAAATGAAAAAGAAGAAATCAAAACTGACACTGCAGAAATACAAAGGATTATAAGAGACTACTACAAACAACTATATGCCAATAAAACGGACAACCAGGAAGAAAGGGACAAATTCTTGGAAAGGTACAATTTTCCAAGACTGAACCAGGAAGAATTAGAAAATACAAACAGACCAATCACAAGTAATGAAATGGAAACTGTGATTAAAAATCTTCCAACAAACAGAAGTCCAGGACCAGAAGACTTCACAGGTGAATTCTATCAAACATTTAGAGAAGAGCTATCACCAATCCTTCTCAAACTCTTCCAAAAATTGCAGAGGGAGGAACATTCCCCAATTCATTCTACAAAGCCACGATCACCCTGATACCAAAACCAGAAAAAGATATCACAAGAAAAGGAAATTATAGACCAACATCACTGATGAACATAGATGCAAAAATCCTGAACAAAATACTAACAAATAGAATCCAACAACATATTAAAAAGATCATACACCATGATCAAGTGGGATTTATCCCAGGGATGCAAGGATTCTTCAATATATGCAAGTCAGTCAACGTGATACACCATATTAACAAATTAAGGAATAAAAACCATATGATCATCTCAATAGATGCAGAAAAAGCTTTTGACAAAATTCAACACAGATTTATGATAAAAACTCTCCAGAAAATAAGCATAGAGGGAATCTACCTCAACATAATAAAGGCCATATATGACAAACCCACAGCAAACATCATACTCAATGGTGAAAAACTGAAAGCCTTTCCATTAAGATCAGGAACAAGACAAGGATGTCCACTCTCGCCACTGTTATTCAACATAGTTTTGGAAGTCTTAGCCATGGCAATCAGAGAAGAAAAACAAGTAAAATAATAAAAATTGGAAAAGAAGAAGTAAAACCGTCACTGTTTACAGATGACATGATACTGTACATAGAAAATCCTAAAGATGCCACCAGAAAACTATTAGAACTAATCAATGAATTTGGTAAGGTTGCAGGATATAAAATTAATGAACAGAAATCTCTGGCATTCCTATACACTAACAACGAAAAATCAGAAAGAGAAATTAAGGAAACAATCCCGTTTACCATCACAACAAAAAGAATAAAATACCTAGAAATAAACCAACGTAAGGAGGCAAAAGACTTGTACTCAGCAAACTATAAAACACTGATGAAAGAATTCAAAGATGAAAGAATTCAAAGATGACATAAATAGAGAAATATAGCATGTTCTTTGATTGGAAAAATCAAAATTGTGAAAATGACTATACTACCCAAAGCAATCTACAGATTCAATGCAATCCCTATCAAACTACCAATGGAGGGCTTCCCTGGTGGCACAGTGGTTGGGAGTCCACCTGCCAATGCAGGGGGCGCGGGTTCGTGCCCCAGTCCGGGGGGGTCCTGCATGCTGCGGGGCGGCTGGGCCCGTGAGCCGTGGCTGCTGAGCCTGTGCGTCTGGAGCCTGTGCTCCGCAGCGGGGGAGGCTGCAGCGGTGAGAGGCCCGCGTACCGCAAAAAACAAACAAACAAACAAAAAACTACCAATGGCATTCTTCACAGAATTAGAACAAAAAATTTACAATTCGTATGGAAACACAAGAGACCCGGAATGGCCAAAGCAATCTTGAGAAAGAAAAATGGAGCTGGAGGAATCTGGCTTCCCAACTTCAAACTTCACCACAAAGATACAGTAATCAAGACAGTTTGGTACTCGCACAAAAACAGAAATATAGATCAATGGTACAGGATAGAAAGCACAGAGATAAAGCCACGTACATATGGCCACCTAATTAATGACAAAGGAGGCAAGAACATACAATGAAGAAAAGACAGTCTCTTTAATAAGTGGTGCTGGGAAAACTGGATAGCTACATGTAAAAGAATGAAATTAGAATGCTCCCTAACACCATATACAAAAATAAACTCAAAATGGATTAAGACCTAAATGTAAGGACAGAGACTATAAAACTCTTAGAGGAAAACATAGGAAAAACACTCTTTGACATAAACCACAGCAACATCTTTTTTAGCCCACCTCCTAGAGTAATGGAAATAAAAACAAAAATAAACAAATGGGACCTAATGAAACTTAAAAGCTTTTGCACAGCAAAGGAAACCATAAACAAGATGAAAAGGCAACCCTCAGAATGGGAGAAAATATTTGGAAATGAAACAACAGACAAAGGATTAGTCTCCAAAATATACGAACAGCTCATGGAGCTCAATATCAAAAAGACAAAAAATTCAATTAAAAAATGGGCAGAAGACTTAAATAGACATGTCACCAAAGAATTCATACAGATGGCCAAGAGGCACATGAAAAGATGCTCAACATCACTAATTATTAGAGAAATGCAAATCAAAACTACAATGAGGTATCACCACACACCTGTCAGAATGGCCATTATCAAAAAATCTAGAAACAATAAATGCTGGAAAGGGTGTGGTGAAAAAGGAACCCTCATGCACTGTTGTTGGGAATGTAAATTGATACAACCACTATGGGTAACAGTATGGAGGTTCCTTAAAAAACTAAAAATAGAACTACCATACGACCCAGCAATCCCACTACTGGGCATATACACTGAGAACCATAATTCAAAAAGAGTCATGTACCACAATGTTCGTTGCAGCTCTATTTACAATAGCCAGGACATGGAACCAAACTAAATGTCCACTGACAGATGAATGGATAAAGAAGATGTGGCACATATATACAATGGAATATTACTCAGCCATAAAAAGAAACGAAATTGAGTTATTTGTAGTGAGGTGGATGGACCTAGAGTCTGTCATACAGAGTGAAGTAAGTCAGAAAGAGAAAAACAAATACCGTATGCTAACACATATATATGGAATCTGAAAAAAAAGAAAAAAGTGGTACTGAAGAACCTAGTTGTAGGGCAAGAATAAAGACGTGGACATAGAGAATGGACTTGAGGATACGGGGAGGGGGAAGGGTAAGCTGGGACGAAGTGAGAGACTGGCATGGACATATATACACTACCAAATGTAAAACAGATAGCTAGTGGGAAGCAGCCGCATAGCACAGGGAGATCAGCTTGGAGTTTTGTGACCACCTAGAGGGGTGGGATAGGGAGGGTGGGAGGGAGGCAGACGCAAGAGGGAGGGGATATGGGGATATATGTATGCATATGGCTGATTCACTTCGTTGTACAACAGAAACTAACACAGCACTGTGAAGCAATTATACTTCAATAAAGATCTATTTTTAAAAAATGAGGTCATATTGACTACGGAAAGTAGAAAAAATGATATGAATGAAGATAGAGCAGCAACAGAGAGAATGTATTTGAAAAACAGACAACACAAATAATTGTAAAAAGAATTAAAGAGAAAGTTATTGATATGGAAGCCAAAGGAGATACAGGGTGTGCAGTTTGTTACACGGAAGACGAGGAAAAAAGAAATGGAGAAGTAAAATATCCAGAGATATAATTTAAGAGAGTTTTCCTGAAATTAAGAAAGGGTTGAATCCACAGTTTGAAAGGGTGCGGTACATTTCAGATTAAATCCATATGGATTTATCGACTCCAGGATATGCCCTAATTTTATGAGACCTCAAAGGCAATCATTCCTCTAAGTTTTAGGCAACAATAATAACAGTGAAAAGAACAACAAAATATAAGTTGCTTTTAGGGGAAAATTCAGACTTGCTCAAACTTTTCTAAGAAAAATGAAACATTTGAAATGCAGTCATTATGTCTGGAGGGAAGTGAGTGCAGGTATGAAGACAGAAAGGGATAGAACGAATTCAAAGGAGAGCAGGACCTGAATTATGTTGCGATTTTAAGTTGCAATAAGAGATTTAGATTTTAAGTGTAATAAAAAGGATTTGAGAGATGCTGTTGCAGTAGTGGAGTTTGGAAGTAGAGTCAACAGGATTTGGTGATACACTATGTGTGAGTGACAGTAGGGAGAGCAGGGTAAGAGAAAGCGTGGGAATAAGCAGGCTTTAGGGGTTGAGCAACTGGGTTATGGTGGTGTGATTTCACTGAGATGCAGAGACTGAAGGAGAAACAGTTTTGAAATTAAAGAGTGTGGTTTTCGACATATTAAATTTGAGATGTCGAGTGATATTAAAATAATTAAAAGGTGATATTCTCATAGCAACCTGCTAATAAGAAGGGCCTCTTTTCCAATTGTAACAGATATGATTCAGTATATATCAATATGCATATTGATATATATATATACCAACCATTGCTGCAGTTCCTTGCTAGAAATCATGGTACTATGCTGAGAAGGCACTATGTTATATGAGTGGGAAACCCAAGATGGAGATCAGGACTAAAACAAAACAAATATAGGGTTCATTTGGGGTATAGGTGATGTTCACTGCCTGAAATTGGATGATATTTCTAGGGATGTAGAAAGAAAAGCCAAGAGGTCCTAGGACCGAGCCCTTGGGGCACATGAACACTGAGAAATCAAGAGAGGAATAGGAATAAGCAAGGAGACTGAGCCTGAGGGGTAAGAAGAGAACTAATTATGAGTGACCATGAAATCTAGGCCAAGAAGGCGTTTAGGAAGGAAAGCGTGGTCGGCTGAGTTGAACTGGTAAGGACTGTTAAGAGCAGTAGGATGAAGACAGAAGGAAACCATTGGTTTGGCAACACTGGGGGTCCCTGGTGATTTCGACAACCGTGGTTTCAACAGTGGAGTGAGATTTCAACACTTAGCTGAAGAAGGTAAAGGGGAATATAGGAGGGAGGGTTGCAGAGGCTGACGCCATAGACAATTTGATCAAGAAGAAGAGATAAGCAGTAGGGTGGTAGGTGGAGAAAGATGAGAGATCAAAGAGAGTTATCATTTTAAGATGGCAGATGTTGAGGCATGCTTGTCCACTGGTAGGACAGATCCAGTATAGAGGGAGAAGCTGATGATCCAACAGATAGAGGAGAGAGTTACCCCAGAAGGATTTTTGAATGGGCAGGAGAAGGTGAGATCCAGGATGTCAGTGAGGGATTTGATGCTGACAGGGGAAGGGCCACCTCAAACATTGCACCAAGACAGAAGCAGAGGGCATGGGTACAGATGTGGGTTGAAGATTTGAGAAGCTGAGGACACTATCATTTGTTTTTGTATTCTCCATTGAAACATGAGGTCAGGTCAAGGGTTGAGAATGGGGGAAGAGAAGGCATGTAAGAGGCTTGAAGAGAGAAGGGAAAGTGTGAAAGCATTATTTCTGAGAATGAAAATGAAATTTACCAGGGGAATGCAGGGGTGCAACTTGAGATCTGAAGACTCTTCTTATAGTTTTAATTTCTAAGAACTTTCCCCTCTTTTTAAAAAATAATATCCTATTTTTTTATCATATTCAATATGTTCTCATATACCTCTGAGTATATTGTTTTTTCTTTTCAAGTTTTAATCTTTCAGCATAGTCTTTTTCTCCCAAATTCTATTTACCTCTTTGCTTATTTGAGGTTCCAACTTTCATATTCCTTTCATAGTCTTTGTATGATTACACTTAATGAAGGACAGTTGCTATTGGAAGGGTATCTGAGAAAGTAGCTTAATTTTATACAAACTTTCAAACTTAACTTTCATTGTAGCTTTTGCTTCTCTCCGTAACCCCATTCTAGGGTAATGGTGCTACCAATTTTTGAGCCTTTTGGGAATTCTGAATTGTTCATTAGGTTAGCTCTTGGTTTTTCCCACTCTCAGCTTAGAATTTAGTTTAGACCTAAACTAAAGACCTAAACTAAAGTTTAGACCTTGAGTCCTTTAAGGTCTTTGTTATATCCTTTTTTCCATCTTTCCTTCAATTCTCTTTCCATCCTCATTTCTATGAGTGAAATAAAACTGGACTACTATCATTTTGGTAGGAAGTGTCCATGTTGCCAGTTATACCTGGAAGTCCTATCCACTTTGCATATTTCTGCCCTAATAATATGAGCTATATAATGTCTCTTTTCAAATCCTTTGAATCAAATCCTTTGATTTCAAATCACATGCTCCTTCCACTTAATCGACTCATTTTTTATTGTTCAACGAATATGTCTTTCTGTACTTGTTATTTGCCTGGCTGAAATTAGAGTAGTTGACATGACTGTGAACTTTTATGATTTTGTAGAGTTTATTCTCAGGGAGAGATGGATCACTGATTTTACAAATAACTTTTAAAATATTAACAGAGACTTCCAAGTAAAAATAGCAGTTGGAACACATTTATTCACACTTCTCCCTCTCCAAATTCCACAAATTACTCTGAGTTTTGTTGTGTTGTTTTTTAATTTTTATTTTGTTTTAGATTTAGCGATAAGAAAACCTTTCTCCATGGATGAAATCTGAGATAAGACTTGAATATGGCTACAGTAAATGGCCTGTATAAGCAACACTACAGCTCTGGGCTTGAATTATAAGAAAGATCCAGATATTCCAAGATTAAGGGGAAGAGTATTCCAGGAAAATGGAATCGTATTCTATGCAAAGGAGAAAGTTTCTGCAATGTGCTAAGATACAAATGAGAAGCAGAAGGAGTGTCAACATGGTTGGAGCAGAGAGAGCAAAGAGATGTAAAGTAAAGGTACTTTACTTTACAGATTGGGATTCTAATAGCTAGACTCAGAAGTCTATCCTAAGTGAATGTAAAGACTCTAAGCATGACTTCAAGATTCTATGTGATTATAAGAAGTCACTGGAGTGAAGTACGTATGGCTATGTAATCTGGTTTAAGCTCTTAAAAGACTACTCCATCTTCTCAGTAGAGAATGAAATGAAGGGGACTATATTTTCGGAATACATTTTGAAAGTTATGTCACAGGATTTGCCAGTGGATTGGATGCTACTGTGACAGAAAGAGAGGAATCAAGAATGTTTCTTTGGTGTTGGCTTAAGCATCTGGGTACATGGAGGTGGCATCTACTGATATAAACAAGAAAGCACAGGAGCAGGCTTTGGAGAAACAACAAGTATTTTGTTTGGGCCTGTTAAATTTATGAGGGTTAGTTTCACTAACCAGCAATTCTCTTGCAAGGCAGAGAATTGAACGAACCGCTTGGAAATGAGTCGACAGATTTCAGTAATAGAGAAATAGATTTTGGATTACATAGATATTATTTAAAGCCTCCGCTCTCGATGAGATTTATTATCTAGAGAGAAAAAAATTTACTTGAAGCAGAGAAAGGGGCTTAGAACTGAGCCCTAAGGCATTTCAAACACTTTCATGTCCAATAGGAGTAGGAGAAAGCAGCACTGAAATTTGAGAAACACAAGGCAAAATGGGAGAAAAAATAAAACCCAGGAAAATAGTAGGACTGAAGTCAGAAGAAGAAAATGTTTTACGACTTGTCAACTGTGTTGAATGCTGTTGAAAGAGAAAGAAATATAAACTCAAACAAGTGCTCATTCAATTTGGCAAAGCTACTACAATAATAGCAGTGTCCATGAAGTATGGAATGTGGAGATAGTTTGAAACGATTTTAGGAGCAAAGCGGAAGATGAAGAGGAAGTGAAGATGTGATTGAAGACAATTTTTTCAAGTGGTTTTACTGGGAAGAGGATCAGAGAAATGTAGCAGTAGATGGGAAGAGTGAGATGAAAGGACATGTTTTTACTATTTTTTTTCTGAAAATCAGAGCTTTAATGCATGTCGCTATGTTAATTGAAATGGTCGAGAGGAGAAAGAGAAACCAATCTTGCAAGAAAGAGGGGTTGATCAAGTAGCAAAATCCTTGAGAAGGGAGAGCGGACGGCATCCAGAGCTGGCGAGGTGAGTATTTGATGGGAGTAATAACATTTCCTGCAGTTGTAACCCGAGGGAAGCAGAAAGTATACAAATGCAAATGAGCTGGGAGATTTAATGGAGGTAAGTGAGCAAGTTCACGTTTGACTGTTTTTATAACGTCATGAAAATACAACCAAGGTTATCTGCTCAGATAGTTGTGTGAGGAGCTTATTGGAGTTACTATCTCCAAACTGAAACTTTGACTATGCTTTTTATTTTATTTTTTTAAAAAGCTAAATCAAAATGCATTTTTCAGTGCCACTTTAGCATATGCCAGCAATGAAAACTAAAGATTTATGATCCTTGAAAGACACCTCACTAACCATTAACAACTGTTCACTCAGATATAAGCCTGGACATACTGCCGCTACTCACTAACTCTAAAGTTTTCAACGTGGAGTCAAAACGTTAGCAATGCTGATGGTCTAGCACATTGAGTTATGATCACCAGTAAAAAATCTTCTACATCATTGTACTTTTTGTACATGTGTGCCATGTAAATCAACGCTTGCTCGCATTTCTGGCCTATCTATAGGGTGTAAGCATTCCCCACAGTGTGCACAGGCAAACAGTGTAACAAAGACAGAGCTCAATCCTGACTGCAGCCTGTATCAATCATCATCATCAACTTGTATTTAACAACCACTAAGTGCTATTAGGAGGTAGGTCTGTTACTATAACCCCAAAACAATGAGGTATACAACTGTTTAATCATATTTGAGAAAAGGTTTTATTTTCCCCAAAGAGACTCGGAGACATTCCATGAACAAGAACAGTATAGATGCCTAAGGAGGTAGAAAATGATTTCCATGGATTCCACTCGCAGGTTAGAAGGAATAAGATGGCTAAGATGCCAAAGCGATGCAAAACAGAAGACCACGTAGAACTTCAAGATTTTGCTAAGTAATATTTCTTTGAGTGAAAATACACACTCACCCATTTTTCATGATAATGTTTGTTTTAAAATGAAAAGGAACATAGACAGCGGGTCATGTTGTCTAGATTTTTTACTAGGGGACCTTTTAGCAGAAAGTAATTTATTTTAATGAAAGTACACTATTGTACACAGCATCTCATTTAGTGTGTTAAGGAGATGGCTATTGTTTGGGAGAAAATGAAATAAGTCTATTCATCTGTATGAAACGTAGTCATCTACATAATGCATGAGTTGAGGATAAGTGTGTAAATGGCTTCATTTTTTTCCTACAGATCAATAGTCCTTAATTTTAACATGCAGATTATATTTTTTAATGAAGTAAGGATATCAGGTACACAGCATAATACATATCTGAGACTTATGGATTTTTATAAAATGTTCAATAAAATTTCTTCACAAAAAAAATGATAATTTTGATATTGAAGACCTTCGGGGAAAAAGAATGAATTAGATAAACTGGGCCCATAAAAAGATAAAATGCAGATACAGCACAAAGATGTCCTTTCTAAATTATCTCCTTAAACAAATCATTGTTTCACTTCACTTTCACGCCAAATAATTCTCTGCATTTCTCCTTATCTCACCGAGACCAATCATCCTTACAGAAAATCAAAAAGAAAAACAAAAACAAATTGAACACCTGATCTCCAGAAAGCCATTGTACAATGCACATGAGCTGCTTAGATGCCCTTTAACCCTCTTTTGTAAGCATTTATCATGGGTAAGCTCACTGAGTGTGTACAGGTCATTAGCACTTTGGATCATATTCTCTCCAATTATAAAAGGAGATATTAAGAATTATTGATCTCTAAGAGTCCCTTGAGCTGCCAGCCTCTATTATTGGAGTCAGATTACCCAGTGGAACTGTAGAGCCTTCACAGGATGACACTTGGGCTAAAACAGAATTGATTAGGATGGGGGTGACAGCAGCAGTCCTACAGTTATAGCACTTGTCATGTTTCATTACTGTTAGTCCTTTCACCCGAACACTGAGCATTTTGAGAGCTGTCATTCATGCCCTTACACAATCTTGCATAGGACTACCACAAAAGCTAGGGAATTCAATAAAATGCTTGCTGTATTGGATTGGACTGTACCTGCACAACACAATTTTCTCCAACTGATAGGTCAGGTTTGAGGTCAGAAGGCCCCAGGAGGAGGAGAAGGCAGTATCATAATAAATGACCTCGTTAGCCCCTTGAAATGCTACTTTCCCTATCTAGCTATGGAAACATATGACTCTAGCTACAGAGCCAACAACATCTTTTGGACTTTCCATGTGGATAGATTTAGCCTCTCACAGAGAAGTAAAGCTTGAAATAAGTTTAAAATACAGACTCATAATTCTTAGAAACGTTATTTAAAATCAAGTAAAGAAAATGTTACTGCAGGGTAGAACAGGAGGGGTGGCAAGGGAGGATTGTAACCTTCACTGTATATACCAACTGTGTTTTAATTTTGCTTCCCAACAAGTTCTCTTTGACTGCAACAAGTGTGTTTTTGTAACTAAATATCTAACCAAGCCACTAGATAGATAGATGATAGATAGATAATAGATAGATAAACAGATAAGTAAAACCAAAAAGCAACCACAGGAACAACAGGTGAGTGAAGAAATCACAGAGGAGAAATGACTCAAAGCACACTGATCTAGAATAATTATCTGTTCCTTATTCATTGTCTATTAACACCTTTAAGTTCACTCTCTCACACCTCTCTTAATACCCTCATACCCTCAGGGAGTTAGAAGTCCATCTTCTTCTGCAATTCTTCTTAGTTGTATTTAACGGAGGTGAAACCCACGACCTTTTTACCCTAGCGGGTATTTGGAAACTCCGTATATGTGTTGAGAAGGGGCACTTTTTGGTCCTCGAATGACTATGGAACACTGCTGTCATTTAGCAGTAGGGATGTCAAACATCCTGCAATGCATGGGGTGATCCCACAACATGAAGAACTGTTGTGGCCTAAAGGCCAATAGCATGTACGTGGAGAAACAGCGTGTTTTTCTAGTGCAGTTGTTATCCCTCAGTGATATGTAATCTTCTGTAAAGACCCACGATTATTATTCAGGTGAATATTCCTTTTCTGAAGAAAGCTTAGGAACATCTGTTACATTGAAACCCAACAGTATTTTTTCCTGTGTATAAAATGTACATCTTTATACCCTCGTTATTTTGTAGAGTTAAAAACAAGTTTTATTGTCAGAGAATAAGAAATAAAAACATTAAGGCAAGGATCAATTTATAAAACTGACAGGCATTTCCCTGTGTTTCCAAATTCTTGATCTGCACGCTTCACTCAAGATACTTCACGTGTTCTAACCTACTACCTGTTGAAACCTACCACCTCGATATATAGCATTTTCCTTTAGTGCTCAAAACTCTAGCTTCTCTTATGCCCACCCTGGGGCCTCTAATTTATGATCTTTATGGGAATATGCAAACTGCTCTGGGGCAATCAACCCATTCTCAGCTATGTATTCACCTTCTGACTCTGAAAGTAAAAAGAATAGCTTGGAAGGGAGAAAGAGAGGGGGTCCCAATAGGGAGACAGAGAGAAATGTTTAGTTCTTTTTTTTAATTGCTATTTACCATTTGTTTTCTGAAACAGCAGACCGCTGCTCTAATGTAAATATTATGTTTGGCTTCCCTTGAATGATTTCTCCTTAATCAGTTCAAAGGTCTAGTTGTCATTTTCTCCTTCCTGATCCAATTCCATTGACATTTGTGGTTAGGCCATCAGCATGCTTGGTCTGGTGTGATCACTACATCTGTAATTTGGCATTTACCAAACCTTCATAGCCACAATCTCTCCGTGTAGTAAATATGTGATATTAAGAAACTGAGAGCTTCCCATTTACTCTCACTTCATTTCAGGATGAAACAGGCTAACTTCATGCAAATGACTTCATTGAGTTCAGTAAGATAAATAAATAATTTTATTCCTTTGTCTGAACTGTGCCAAATAACTGGCTAGATGAAAACTTTTATTTTTATTCTATTTGTTTGGCTGTGCAGGAATTCAGTTATAGTGTGCTTCTGTGGTTGAAAATACATTTGCTTTTATACTGCAGCTTCTCTAAAATTGTGTTGAAAATTATCTTTACTCAAAGCATCACGATATGTACTCTCTGGTTCTTCCAGGGGGGAAAATATTTCCTTGATTTTTGGCAGTAATATCTATCCATCAGTAAATTTAAATTTAATGAACGTCACCTGAAAGTATATTTTGTAAGCACAGACAAGTATAAAAAAATCAGAAATAAACTAATTTAAGTTTTATTAAGGAAAAAAAAAACCCCGCAAGATGAAGACACCATATAGATGATCACGGTGAATTGAAGCAGTACAATTTTATAATATAATGAATCAAACTTGGCCTCTCAATACTTATAAATTTAGGATTTATCCCATATAGTTTTATATTGGTTAAAGATTGTGTCTCCGCTAACCTCATATCTTGAAAATCCCCAGCAATTTACATTTTGTTACTCAGTGCCTTTAATTCCAAGGCAGGTGTTTAAGGAAAAATTGAATGGTGAATGAATGAACTATGGATGAGAAGAACAACCAGAGAACCAAAAAGATCATTGGTTAACCAGTAAGAACTTGGAGAAAGACACTCAACTCATTATAGAGGCTTACGAGGATGCCTAGAAAAAGTTAAAGGGTCTAAACTTTGTAAAAGTAAAATCCAGTGACTTGGGCGGAATTCTGAATTTGTGGCTGTGAGAAATCTTTGGACAAATCTAGACAGTTTACAGTAATGTTGCTCAATGGGTCTTCTCGTTATGTTGAAAATACTCTACATCTATCTACCCAGTAATGGTAGTCTCTAGCCATATGTGGTTATTGAGCACTTAAAATGGGGATAGTGTGATTGGGGAACTGAATTTTGAGTGTCATCTAAATCTAATTAATTTTAATTTAAATAGACACATATATGTGTCAGTACAGCCCTAGAGAGTTCTTTGTGATGGAAAACAGAGATGTAAGCAGCAACAATCCAACTAAAAGTAACCAAGACTTGAAGTGACCCTCCACTATTTCTCATTATTGTTGGTCATACATTCCTTCAATGAATACATATACACAAATATCGCACAGCACGTCGTGTGCAGTGTCAACAGAAATCAATCACTATATATGTAATGACTTAGAAATTGTGCCAACCATGAACATTTCCTGAGAAAGGTACACAATGAATACTTCAGCTGGAGGTAAGTCAGACAAATAAGCATAGATATAAAAAGTTTACTGTTACAAATGAAGCAAGTAACATATCTTTGTCTAAACAATGGCTTCACACAGAGTGATGAAACGATACCTGTGCCAACTGAGCTTGCTTTATATTTGTAACAAGAAGAAAAGAAGACTGTAAATGTTTAAATAGTAAGTGGTATATTTTAGATAGATTATATTGGGTAAAATGAGGGTATTTATGCTCTGAAGTTGTTTGAGCATAAAATTCAGTTCTAGGCATATAAAGGGGACTCAATTTCTATTCTTTTTTTTATATATAATGAAAACATACAATATCATTCTTTGGATGTCTTTTATGATGTATTTTTAAAATTGATTCTTGTAACACTGTGAGTTTAGTAAGGCAGACATTATTGTTAACACTATTTTTTCAGAATCAAACACTACAAAAAATTTACGGACGTAACCCAATACCATGTAATTAATAAGCTTGTGGAACCAGGATTTGAAAGGGGTTCTTGGGAAATGAGGGCAGTGAACTGTCTACTCTATATTCTTGGCTCTCTGTTAATGATGATGATAATGGTTATGATAACTATACAGGGAAAATAATGATGTTGATGATTATCATCATTTATAAGAACCATGGATAGTTCTTTTTTTTTTTCATGGATAGTTTTTTTTTTTTTTTTTTTGCGGTGCACGGGCCTCTCACTGTTGTGGCCTCCCCTGTTGCGGAGCACAGGCTCCGGACACGCAGGCTCAGCAGCCATGGCTCATGGGCGCAGCCGCTCCGCGGCATGTGGGATCTTCCCGGACCGAGGCACGAACCCGCGTCCCCTGCATCGGCAGGCGGACTCTCAACCACTGCGCCACCAGGGAAGCCCGGATAGTTCTTACAAACAGATTTACACACATCACATTACTCTCAAATTGGAGTAACTTCTTCATTGATTGCACAGTATTTCATTTTTCACATGTGCTGTTTGAAATTATAGTCTTTTAAAATTTTATGTCATATTCAAATAAGTTTTTAAAATACTATATTTTTCCTTCACCTTATGCTATTTTCTCATACATTCTGGCTTGCAATATTTTCTTCCTTTCTACTTTATTGTACTGATCTCTGACTATAACCTTAATAATCAGAAAAAAAATATTAAAAGGCTTTAGTTCGGTTTTACACCATTTGTCAGAGAGTTCAAAAAATAGAATCTGTCAAATATTTTTGTAATCCACTCCAATTGCTGAGATAAATTTTTAAATGTATTCTGTTTTTTTAAAAATCAAATGACTTGAACAAATCAATTATTAATAGGAATTTAAAATTACCCAAAGCACATAATTTTCATGCTGTCTATTACACAGATAATTATCTTTCTGATAAAGCTTTGTATCTTTACAATTTAGTTTTGATAAGATTTAATATTGTTTTGCATTACATCTATTTTTACACAGGGTGCTAATATTAATGTAATTAGTAAATTGAATTGATATAATTCAATAAGGAACAGATTAAGTATTTTGTCATCATACTTAATAATACAATAATTTTCCCCATAAGCATCTGTTATTTAACAATTTTTTTAGATTCTGAGTGGTTTTAAATAATGGTTCATTTCCTCTAATGTCTACTAAAATGCAATTGCTAGAAAGGTATATTTGTTGAGAAATTAGAAAATAAGTGCTCTAATTAGGTTTCACATAGGGATTTATTGAATGTTCATGTAATTATCAAATAATGAGATTATTACGTTGGTGTTTCCCACAGTGGAAATATTTACTTTGTTCAAAAATATTATCTTGAAAACACTTGCACGTAGGATCGGTCTTCAAGGGTTTAGAAATCATTGAAAGAATATTAATAAAAATGGAGGAACACAAAGTAGGTAAAAAATGATTAAGAATGACAGAGCAGGCTTATATTAAGTTTAATATAGTTAAACAAATAATTCTTTCCCACCTACATCCAAAAAGGGAAATAAAATAAAAAATGAAAAAAGAAGTGAGGGAAAATCCAGTTCCATGAAGTTGGTAGACTGAGCTACTTTCTACTTTCTCAATACAACTATATCTGTGCTCCAAAATATTACAAAATGATTAAATATAAAGCTCTACATATAAAATAAAGGAATTCCCTAGTGCCTGAAATAAGGAGGGAGATCATAGGTAGAGAAGGTGGTACAGGAACCCATAGGGAGAATGGACCAGCCATTGAAGACAAAACTTCAAATGCCAACACATGGACTATAGAATTGGCCATAAGCCCATAAAAGATGAGCATCTGGAATTGAAATTCTCGTGTTCATCCAGGATACTGGAAGAAGTAGCCCAAGAGTGTGTCATGAATAAAGAACAAGCAAGCCACTGCTCCCTGGCTCAAGGCATTGGCCGGGAAGTGCGTCTTCACTCTCTGGGCTGGAGATATAAATAACTAAAAACACAAGTCTGAACTACACAATATTATGGGTTCAGAATGTACAGTATCTTGATGGAATCCCAAGCCTAAAAATTAACACCACCAAGGAAACGAGATCAAGCCTGGTTTGGAACCGAACCTCTGAGATACCCGGTAAAAACAAATGTAAGCTATTTCTCTTTTCAAGGAAAATTCCTCATCTCAGGTTTCGTGTGAATCCCAAAAGAAATCAGAAGGAAACAACAACTAATCCTTGTCAGACCTGATATGCCCCTTACCTCTCAAACACACATTTACACAAAAACTAGCTGCTAATGAGCTAAAAGTAAAAAACATTAAGAAAACATGGAATCCATTTACTCTAAAGAAAGTGAGTGGCAGACTAAATAAATAGAAGGAATGGCACCCATCCCAAGAACTTGAGATGATGGAACAACTTGAAAGGGATCATAAACTGTATGTTTTTAAATGATGACAGATATGAAAGAAGAAATACAAAATATAACTAAAATAAAGCCCATTATGAAAAAAAATTTGGAAAAAGTACCTAACGGAATGTCTGGAAATAAGATATGTAGTCATTGAAATTAAGAACTTAGTGTATGCTTTGAATAACTTAGTTTATTTTTAATTTATTTTTTTTTTTTTCTTATAAATTTATTTATTTTATTTATTTGCTTTTGGCTGCACTGGGTCTTCGTTGCTGCGTGCGGGCTTTTCTCTAGTTGCGGTGCACGGGCTTCTCATTACGGTGGCTTCTCTTGTTGCAGAGCACGGGCTCTAGGCGCCCAGGCTTCAGGAGTTGTGGCTCGCAGACTCTAGAGCACAGGCTCAGTAGTTGTGGCTCGCAGGCTTAGTTGCTCCGCGGCATGCGGGATCTTCCCTGACCAAGGCTCGAACCCGTGTCCCCTGCATTGGCAGGTGAATCCTTAACCACTGCGCCACCAGGAAAGCCCTGAATAACTTAGTTTAGGCTGAAGTAGATTATAAAGAATAGTGTGCACTAATATGCAAAAAGTCTAATATAAACACCTATTCCCTGTGAACCTACACTCTGGGAGTAAGACCATGTTTCCCCGAGGTCTTCCTCCTTATATGCACAGGGATCCAGAAGAGACCCAAGCTGAGCAGAATATATTTTCCAGATGTCCTCAACTTCATCAATCATCTTCAAGAGGGAGTCAGGTTTTCTCCAAGCAATCCTGCCAGACAGAGATCAGCACTTGGCAACACGCACTGGATTAAAGCCAGGCTTCCTCAACTGAAGCAGCACAGATGAAAGGGGAACCTTTTCATAAATCTTCTGGTACCCTCAGCACAGATTAAGAATGGACCTTGCATCCTGAGACCAAGACCACTATTCCTAAGACCATTTACGTCCATCACCAGGGGCCAAGAGGGGACAATGCATGCAGGAAAAACCTGACTTTCCCAGATGTTCTTAACCTAGGATGAACACGGGTCCCAGCTTCCCTGAGGCGGTTTCACGTTAGGCTTCTTATCCCAGGAATTATGAATAGTGCCTTCTTCAGTCTCCCAGGGTATCCAAAAATGGGCAATACATTATTTGATTACCCTCCCTAAACTCATCAATACATCCTTTGAGTAAGTCGATTTCTTTCCCAAAAGGAGACAGGAGTGACTCAGTTTACACCTTATCTTCTGGACTTCACCCCCTGTAGGGATTGGCGTATTCTCTACTTTGCGAACCCATCCACCTTACTGTCTGAAATTAATGGACCGTTATTAGCATAATTGCTTGTATCCTTCCGTACTTCTCTGAAACTCTCTGAAAGCACAACTGTCTGCTGACAACACTGTTTCCTCCACAGCCTGCTCAAGTGGTGGCTACTCTACACTTCCACTTGGACACTCAACAGAAATCTCAAACTAGCACATCCAAAGATGAATTCCTGACCTTACTCTTAAATTTATCCTCCTACAGTCTTTTCCTCCTAAAGCT
Source organism: Tursiops truncatus (assembly GCF_011762595.2). Lineage (NCBI taxonomy): Eukaryota > Metazoa > Chordata > Mammalia > Artiodactyla > Delphinidae > Tursiops > Tursiops truncatus. Next base: position 6,149,286 of record NC_047038.1, read on the forward strand.
TAGTCCAAAATTTGGAGATGCCTTTTCTTCTCAATTTCTCTCTTATACTCCATTCAATCTGTTGGCAAATCATTTTGGCATGGTCTTCAAACATATTCAGAATCTGAGTATGTCTTGCCATCTTCTCTACACTCTGGTACCAGCTACAGGCTCTTTCTCAGCTTTCTGCAATATCTCTCTAATGGGTCTCCTTTCTTTCACTCCTGCCCCATTTAGTATACACTCAACACAGTAGCCAGAGTGATCCTGCCATCAGTTACATCATGTCACCTCTCAACCCCAAAACCTGAAAGAGCTCCTCATTTCACTGAGAATAATTGATTTCCTTAAAAATCTCACATAACCCTGCCATTTACTCCTTGACGTATCTTCCACTTCTCTTCTCTTTCCTGATTCAACTCTGGACACATGGACACCCCCACCCCCACCCTTAAACTCTTTAAATGGCTATTACTCTGCTTGTAGTTTTCTGCCTTGGATATTCATGTAACCAACTTCTTACCTGTCTTTGGTCAATTGTTACTCACTCAATGAGACTTACCCTGATGACACTACTTAAAAATAGCACGTCAAGGATACCCCTAATCTCTCTTATATTGAGTGATAATCACTCGCGGTGATAAACCCAAAATGATGTTCGGATCCTAATCCCCGGAATCTCTGAATGTTATCTTATGTGACCAAAGGACCTTTTCAGATGTAATTAAACGAAAGAGATTGAGATGGGAATATTATCCTGTATTATTTATGTGAACCAGGCTCTAAATGCCATCCCACGTGCACTTAAAAGAGGGAGACAGAGGGATATTTGAATACACAAGAGGAGAAGGACGTGTGATGATGAAAGAAAGAGATAAGGGGTCACAAGTGGACTGCAGGTGACCTCCAGAAGCCAGAACAGACCAGGAAACAGATTTTCCCCCAGAGTTCTGCTGACACTCTGACTTTAACCTAGTGAAAGTGATTTCAGATATCTGTCCTCCAAGACGGTAAGAGAATAAATCTGTGTTGTTTTAAGCCAACAAATTTGTGTTAAATTGTTACAGTAGCCATAGGAAACTAATACGCAACCTAAGATATAATTTACTTTTTTGTTGTTGTGCTTTTCGTTTTTTTTTTTTTCTTTTCTCCACTAGAATGTTCCAAGAGGTCATTTTGTCCAGAGGTACAGCCCTATTTGTCAGAAGGTGATTGACACAAAGCAGCTACTCAATAAATGTTAAAGAAATTTGTTAAAATCCCAGTGATTAAAACTATGACATATCCCTAATTTTAACCTGTGTATAAAACGTCTAACCATGTATTTCTATACTGTCATGTTTGTTATTTAATTGCACTCATTCTTTCAGCACTGAACATATAGTTGTCCTCCTTAAGTCTAGTTACTTTGCACATCAAGCTACAGATTAAAACTTTTTGACACAACTAGATTTATAATTTCATTTCAGTTATTTTAAATTTAAACGTGTTTCTTTCAACTGGTATCATCACTTTAATTTCTGTATTTCTCAATTATTTTAATAAAATAAGTTTCTATGATTATATTTTCCCAGGAATCCAATGTAGCACACTAACAGAAGGCAGCTCTGGTTGAAACCAGGTAGGGGCACCTGAATCCATCTAGCTACTGCCTCATGCTATCCACCAGACTTTCAGCTGTGGTCTCAGGCCTTTAAAAGGACTCCGAAACTCTGTGGAAGAACTTTTAAATTCCCTGCAACAAATATTAATGATCACTTGAATATTTTTCTATAAATATGATAGTGCTATTTAACACGAACACTTGACTGGAAAAAAATGACATCATGAATACTGCTTACTTTTTAGAATATCGTCATATAACGTTAATTACATGGAAAGTCAAATGTGCGTAGCTAAGGGCAACCTATATTAATTTTGAAAACTATTCTCCCTGTGGAGCCCTTATTCAAGTGCCCACAGCTATTGGGCAGATGCAATACAATAGCAAGCTATGCCCCTGGAGTTTCAGTACAGGTCTTTAGACTGATTTTGTAATTTTGGGTACATTATTTTTCTGAAGTCTTTATTTCAAACTGTGGATGGAAAGAAATTCAGTTACTTGGATTTGAGGGTTCAAATGGTTTATAGGAATTCTTTGATGTCTTTCTCATTGACTTCATCTCCTCTGAAAATTACACAGAATTTATTTGTACTTTCATTCTCTCAGACTCTCTTCTACTGACTCTGAACCCAAACTTTCTTTCTTTGAACCTGCTGCTAAACATCACAACCTCAATCAGTTTATAGAATACCTCATTTCTCTCACTTCCTTGACATCATTGTCTATTATGAAGAGAACATAGTACATGTAAAGAGGGAAAATCTTAACAGTGCTGCGACATAAACTATAGTGCCCTAAATTGCTGGTTTCCATTTTATAGTGGAAAGAACACATTTTGAGAATGTGCAGTCCTGTTTCTAACTCCAGCTGCACGTCTCATTAGCTATTTAGTCTCGAAAAAGTGTCGAAACTTCTCTAATCTCTAGTTTTAACATTTTCCCCACAAAACCATTAGCTTCCTGAGACCATGAGTTATGCATTTTTTTAATTAGTGCCATGGCTCTTTCCCTCCAACACATACACAGACATCCTCTCACACACATGTGAGTACGTGTGAGATGGATGGATGGATGGATGGATAGATAGTTTATTGGGGAGTTAATGGCAGAGAGCATGCTGAGGAAGTGAGGGAAGTGACATAAAGTAGGAGATTCATTGTTGAGTTGGTCACTGCTGTGGATAATTGAGGCAAAGTCAAGCCAAGAGATTCTAAAAAGCCAGAATTGTTTACTCAAGGGAACAAAATGTGGACCATTTGTCCACTGGCTCCCAAGCCCCATTGGTCGAGGGTCACTCATGGAATAGGGTAACTTCCCCACATTTCCAGATCGCACAGGCATGAGTATGAGGCACCCACGGCTGCTGAGATGTAAGTGGCTGTCAGTTGCACCATCTCAAAGATGGTTGCCATAGGGCTTCCCTGGTGGCGCAGTGGTTGGGAGTCCGCCTGCTGATGCAGGGGACGCGGGTTCGTGCCCCGGTCCTGGAAGATCCCACATGCCGCGGAGCGGCTGAGCCTGTGGGCCATGGCCGCTGAGCCTGCGTGTCCGGAGACTGTGCTCCGCAACGGGAGAGGCCACAGCAGTGAGAGGCCCACGTACCGCAAAAAAAAAAAAAAAAAAAAAAAAAAAAAAAAAAGATGGTTGCCATAAAAAAATGGTTGGAGTGAATTTGGGCTCCATAAAGGTTAGGTGGGGCACAATAAGTGTCTGTTATAACAGAGAATATCTAGAACCTGGTGCAGATTTGGGCACCTAGTAGCCCTAATACATTTTATTTATGATGAATGAATAAGGAGTGGGGACCAATAACACCTACAACATAGAGTTACTGTGAGGTTGATTGAGAATGTAAGTAGCAGTTCTAAAATATATGAGAAATAGGCATACAGGTTCATTGAGTTTAGATACTCAAGGGTGAAAATGAAGTAATTTTTTTTCTACTTTGTAACTGGATTATTAAACAATCTCAAACCCTATTCTACCTGATGACAGAAAAACCTAACCTACCATGATGCAATCAGTTGTGATGCAGGGTGGGTAGATCTGAGGCAACCCTCTCTCTTACCAGAGTCCATGGTTATGGAGATGGGGATGGAGAGGAGGACACTTTTTCAATTTGGTATCTACAGAGGTTCCCAGGCTTCAGCCTCCCTTGAGCCTCTCACTAGCTTCTTTCTCTTAACTAAAGCCTGAAATTTTATTGGGGAGATTGGAATATTTTTTTTCTCCGCCGCATCCTGGAACCCAAACGATGTGGAAAGACCATCTCCCATTCCCATCCAATGTCAGCATCCCAATCAGATACCCCTGCTACACTGCAGAGCCCTATTCTACTCCTGCAAAGTCCTGTTCTAATTCTCCAAAATACCAGAGTTGACTTCTCTTCCTCTTTCCCCTAAGCTCTCTTTACCCCTCCTTGGTGACAGTCTATTTACCTATTCTGGGTTTGAGAAGGAAAGGTTTGAAGGGCAGGCGGTCACTGCCTCCACAAGGATAATTTTTTCTAGGAAAAATTGTGACCTCAATTCCCAGGCTAAGAGATGAGATAGATACAACCGGAGAAATTCCGTAAAGCTCAAAATAGGAAAACTCATCAGTTACTGCTTTAACAGTTTCCCGCCGTACCTGATGATGTATCATCGCTGTATTTTCAATACTGAATAAAAAGCATGACATACCTAAGACTGAGTAAGACTACGTGTCTAATGCACAACTGAAAGCCTTTCCTGTGGCATCTAACACCTGTTCACAAGTATTTTCAAGCAGTGGAATTTAAGGTAATGTAATTAGAACTAGTTTATAGTCTCATTAATTTCTATCAGTATACACACATGAGCAACTATCCTCAAAATATCTATTTCTTACCATGTAGGTAAAATTGTAAGTTAACAGAGGGTCTTTATAATATTTCTGGTAGTTTGCTGCAATTACCCTAATTTACAGATTAGTTGTTTATAATACAAGACGTGGGAGAGGAAAGTTAACATATCTTCATTATAATAGATTTGCCCACCCTAACCCTTAATACTTTTCATTATTTTATTATGGAGCTAAAAATCCTAGAAAATCTTAGAGTAGAGCTTTAACAGTACTGTTTGTGGTAATGGTAGTAGAATAACTTTTATTCCCTTTGTGCTTTTCTGGATTTTCTAACATTATTTGTCTTTTTCACTTTTTGCATTCAACATTTGTTACTTCTTTTTTTTTTTTTTTGTGGTACGCGGGCCTCTCACTGTTGTGGCCTCTCCCGTTGCGGAGCACAGGCTCTGGACGCGCAGGCCCAGCGGCCATGGCTCACGGGCCCAGACGCCCCGCGGCATGTGGGATCTTCCCGGACCGGGGCACGAACCCGTGTCCCCTGCATCGGCAGGCGGACTACCAACCACTGCGCCACCAGGAAAGCCCTGTTACTTTTGTTATTAGAGAAAAATGATTATTAAAAATTCTAGACTCACATTTCTCTCCTCGCTTCCGGCTCCTTTCTATTCCTATTTCCCATTTGCCACACTTTTATGAGGCTTTGTACCATCCACCTGCCTGAAGTGCTATTCCCTGCAGTCTGCCGCCCACATTGCCCTCTCACGGTTTACGTTTTTAAAGACAATGTCTGTGCTCATAACATTAAATATGCTGATGAGTCCTGATACCCAGTGGGTTGACAATCCCCTGCCAACATCAACTGGCAGGCACCAGACTCTCTCCATCCTCTCAAATGGCTCTGATTGCCTCCCCATGCCGACTATTCATTTTCACGAAGTCCCCATCGTTGCAAATTAGCTATTGCTGGCACAAGTTCACAGGCTGTTTCCAAGCCTTCATTTATGATCTGTGCATCTATTCTCTCCATTCAGACCAACATAGCCCAGAAGCTCTTCCAAGTTTGAGCCCTTGCTTATCTAGGTAACCTAACGGAAAAAAACAAATCTAAGTAGGTTTGTAGCCATGTCTGCTATCTTGCAGTCATCTTCACAGGAAAGGGTAAGCGTATCTCGGCTTACCCAAGCCTTCCTAAGTTGCACTCACTCATTTCACTGACTGGGTTTATATACAGAAAGGACATGCTTTTTCTGTATCTAGGTTTATCTCAACAGTAATACTGAATGACTGATGATGGTATTAATAAGACAAAGAGTGGGGCTGAGATCAGGAGGTCAACATTTCTTCTATCTCAACTATTATTTCAGTAATTGTATGGAGACCTGGAAAAGAAAACTAAACTATTCTAATGGAAAAGAACTAAGTCTAAGAGCAGTGCCCCTCACTGCATTTTTTTTTAACTCCTTAGGAAAATGTCTTATAACATTACTATTTGCTGAAGCAGTTAGCTAAGACAACATTTATTTACTATACTATGAAAATAATGAGATCAACATATAAGCTTCTCCTCCTTATATTCCCAGTCCCTCTCAGAGTCCCTGGAGGCACAGAGAAGATGTTCAATAAACACTACGTTGATGTGAATTCTGGGAAGGCACAACTATTCAAGGAAGAAACTATATCAGAATTTATCATTCCAAATGATCAACTCAAAAATTCTCATGAGAAACCCAGATTTCACAGAACCTCTTTTAATGTTAAAAATGGAGTCGCGTGTATACTCATCTCTCTCTCCCTCTCTCCCGCCCTACCCGAGGGAGTTTTAAGATGACCTCGGTGTCGGGTGGGAAATAAAAGCGTCACGTTGAAAGTGATGGGATGGTTCAAAGCCTCCAAATCACAGGTACTGCTTCATCCTGGACCAATGGAGATTGCTACTAGCTAATACTACTAGCTAACTGTCACATTGCATGCTAGAATTAGCTTACTCCACCTCTCTCTAAATTACTTAACCTATGCTATTCAAATGAACTGTGAGAATGAGAATACCCATAAACAGCTGAATGTTTTCTATTCATATTATGCAAGGAAAGAGAATATAGTCTCCATTAATAAAATACCTTAATAAAGGTAAAGTTTATTTTTAAAGTTAGCAATGCTATCTAAATAATGGAATCATAAATTAATAAGCAGGATAATTCTGTAATTCTGTTCACTCTGCCTCATATGTATTCAAACAAATGTTTTAAATAAATATCCTGTCCAACATGTGGTTATTTTGTGAGAGCCATGATTTTTCCCTAAAGTTCTTCAGCAAATTTCTTTTAATACAAAGTCTGCCTTGTGGCTTTGCATAATAATCAAGGCAAACAAAAAATATTGTTCTTTAGACATACACCAAGTGATGAGTAACAGTCTCCTCTATTCCCAAGCTAGGAGAAAAATATTCACCTTTTCGCAGATGTAAACGAACATTGCCAACTTTCAATGAATCTCATTTGAAGGCTGGGTTATATATAAACCATCAGCATAACAGAGCAATTAACACCACTCCCAGGGTAGATGAATGAGTTGCTGATGCAAGTCTTTGTAAATGCTGTCCCTAAGTCCTGAGTATTACAATATATATTATATAAACATATACCTATACCAGCGTACAAATGAGCAAAAACACAGACACACACACATGTACACACACATGCTGTCTGTGCCATTTGGCAGACTGCTGCTAATTTTCATACGGTGATACACGGACTAGAGGAAAAACAAACATCTGCTATAGTTTATTTCTTCTTGTGAGTGGTTAAAGTAGCTCATCTTTTGACAGTGAGTTTATACGTTGGTCTTACATGTCTGGCCCAATCTTAACTTAAGCTTTTTTTCTCCCTTAATGATTTGAGAAAATGGTAAAGGCCAATTGATACGGTGGATCATGGCACTCATGGCTCTTAGGAGGTGACGGTCTTGTTTATGGGGAAACCAGAAAGCGTGTCTATCAGAAGGTGTGTGAACAAGACAACAGATTTCAATTCCCAGTTCTTGCTTTGGGATTCTGCTTCTCTTTATAGAAAAATCTGGAAGTAGAAAAAATATACCTACTTTCTCTAATATAAAATCTCAAGAGAATCTTCTCTTTAACAGACAGCCTCTTACAGGAGACAAATAAGAACTAGCATCTTTGCTTGCTACAGTGGGTCTCTGCATATAATGGGCAATGACATAGGCGGGGGAGGGGAATCAGAAGACTAGCGGTCTGAACTGGCTACCAGGGGTAAACCTAGAGCTGTGAAGCGGCTCTCTCCAAGTAAAAGAGAAAAAAAACTTTCAAAGATCAGTAAAAAAAAAAAACAAAAAACAAAACAGTTGAAAGATCTCTCCTTGTAGAGATGATGAGAGAAAAGAAGCAATAATAATATTAGAAGTGAGTTCACTGGATGGAGTTCACTAATAGTGCAAAGATGCCCTAATGAAGGCGCATTACCCAGGTAAGATTAACCTGAGCTAAACCATCGACTGCCTCATGACGAGTTGGGGACTGAGAGCCATTATAAGACACACATTAAAATAAAATTGAATTTCTTTTTCCTAAGCTAGTAAAATTGTACATTCTTCTTCCATATCTGTATGAATCACACGAAGCACAAAAATAATCTTGTAACCCAAAAGAACTAATCTTTTCTTTTAAAGCTATTCCCATTTACAAAATGTACGGACTTACTGATTTTTCTTTATTTTCACATGGAGACTTTGTTTCCTTTTCTTAGTAGATTATGGTCGTTGTTGTCGACAAAGCTGCTGTGCCTATTCCGTCCTCTAGAAAGGGAGAGGTTTTTGTTGGATGTATGTCCCTGGCTGCTGTGGGGCAGCATAGGGAAAATAGTCTGCTTATTTTTGGTAAAATGAAACTGAACTAAACCCCTGTTTCTGTTGGCAAAGGGAAGGGAGATCAGAACTCTAATGAAAAGAGTCAAAGAAAGGCAACGTGCTCAAGAGGGGACTTCGACTTGGCTCTTAAGAGGATGAAGGAGAAAGCTGACAATGAACGAGAGCCACTTTGGTCACCATCTGTTACTAGTTATTTCCCTTCTCTCAACTTGACATGTTTTTCTTTTCCTGTCTGTGCCAACAGAGAGATTCTGTTGTTTGAACTATCTACTAGCCTCTCTTTCATTTAGTATTATCACCTGATTTTCCTCAGGGTACCACTCTCCTCTACTCTCAGGCTATGTGGCTTAGATGGGACTGAACTCACAGCCAGTTCCAGGGGGTCAAACACATGACCTAGATTTGGTCAACTGCAGTCACAGGGATTAGTTTAGGAATGGATCAACCAGCCAAAAACGCAGAGGTTGGTTCCAAGGCTTTTCCTGGAACCAGTGGGTATCAGACCTTCTCTTTCTGCTGAGGTCCTTAAGCTGGTAGCATTTAGGTCTGGAGCTTTGAAAACTATATGGGGAGAGAATCCTTCAGAACAAAACCTATGAAGAGAGGAATCAGAACCAAGATATAACATATGTAAGAAAAACAAATTCCTGGTGATGCTGTTTGAGAATCTTAATCCAGCTATTCTGGAAATTAGCCTTGACTATTTCAGTAGTGTGAGCCATGTACCTTTCTGTTTTGTTTAAGACAGACTGAGTTGTATTTCTGTTACTTGTAACCCAAGAATTATGTTAATAAACCATAGAACTGATACAAATAATGTAAGATTAGAATTATAGAAATTTGTCCCTAGATAAACAAACAAACAAAAAAACCCCAAATAAAACTATCAAAGGCACTGCAGGGTAACAAAAAACAAGGAGGTTCAGGAGGGAAATCAACCCTCAGATTAAGGGAAGGCATAAGGGAAATTTCTTAACTTTGCAGTTTTTAATCTGAGGGTTTCTAGCCTATGCCATATGGGATGGCTCAATCGCTGATAAAAAGCCTGCAGTCTCTCTGCTTTCAGGCAATCACAACTGCTGGAAAATGAAGGGAAAATTCCCAGAAAGGTAGAGGCATAGATAGGAGCCTTAAATTCTCCGTATAAGCTACACTCAAATTCCTGGCTCATTCCAGACTTCAGGCAGCCCAGGGAAAGAATCAAAGAACTGAGGTGAGATTTGATCTGCCACCCAAGAGAGAGTTTGCAATTTGGTTCCAAACAAATTAACTGATGGCTAAAAGAACAACACAAAGCAACACTCTTCAGGGGAATATAATAGAATCCACAATTTTTACAACCTAATATTCACAATGTCTAGGAGACAATACAAAATTTGACCTTCAGTGGAAATCAATGTCAAGATATAAGATTTTTGAATTCACAAAGACTTTAATGCATCTATTATAACTATGCTTATGATGTAAAGAAAAATATGCTTGTGATTAATAGAAAAATTAGAAGAAGAATATAAATGGTAAAAAAGAACTCAAACAACTTACTATGAGGGAGAAAGAGTAGAATTCCATAAAATAAATAAAGGATGAGTAAACTGAGTGGAAAAATCAGCATCTCATATAGACTGGGATACATTTCTTCTTGTCCCAGCAACATTTAGTTATGATAAGCTTATTCCAGCAATTAGTTTATACTTGTTATATTCTTCATTTAAAACATAGTGAGTCCAGTAGTCATTGAATACATTAGTCTGTAAATGCACTCTAACTTCTTTATTACCTAGGATAAACTTTACGAAAAAATAAAAGAGTAAAATTCACTTAAGTCAGAATTGTCATTTTAGCTTTTGTCATTCCTACAGTTTAAGTTGATTTAAATCCATTTTGGCACAGAGAGGATAAATAAGTAAATATCTTAAAGTAACAGTAGAAAAACTAATTTTAAAACGTCTCAAAAGACGAAAAGATATAAGTGATAATGTAATATCTCTCTCATGAAAGCACTTTTGCAACATTACAGAAAAAGTGAATTTTACCAGTTCCAAGGGAAAGGCAAAGGATCATCGTTGTAAAACACATAGGCATTAGAATCAAAAAGATATAGATTTAAGTCCCAGATATACTATTTATTAGCTATGTGAACCTGGGCATATTCCTTAGCTTTTCTGAACTCCAGGTAACTCATTCTCAAAATGAGAATTTTGGCAATTACCCTAACCAGTTTCTTTTTTCTCAGGGAACCTATAGCTACATTAACTGATAATAGTGGCTGTGTATCTTAACATCTCTCATGATACAGTTTAGACAATTATTTGGGAATACCCTATTGGCCAGTGATAAAAAAATTATATGATTCTTTTAAAAAAGAGGTCAATTTGAAAATAAAGTAAGGCAAACACGTTTTCTTCATCACACTATACATAGCAAGCCACTTCCCTTGTAATGGTGTCAATAGTTGTTTCATTCTTTGTGATGAAAAGTACACTATATTGTTCTACTGGTAAGAAGTATGACAATACTGAATCCACTTTTAACACAGCGATTTTCACATGTATATACTTTTTGTCTAGGTTTCGTAATTATTAAAAGGACACAGCTCAGTTTGAATAGTTCCTCATAAGATCAACCAGACTGACACACTTCCTTTTGAATATCTGCCTTTAAAAAAATCTGCTAAATAAAAACAACTTATAAGTATCCTAGTTCCCTCTTCTCCTACAATGTGTTCTTGGCTAATTCCCCACATCCCCCTGATGTGCCACTTTGGAATGATTTACAATCCTCTTCTTCCCTCTTTGTCAATAACTTCAGTATGTTGCTACTCCTTCATCTGGTATGGGAAGCAGAGAGCAGCTCTGTTCATGAACATTCGTGAGAGGAAAAGCCAAAATACTCATCCCTCCCCCACACCCATACATTTTTTAAAAAAGAAAGAATTATAGTCTAATGAAAAAATACAGCTGTTTGAGACTTTCAAAATTCTAGCCATAGTGTTGAAATGACATTCCTTCAATTACATATGAATCATCATTTTTGTAGAGGGAAACAGACGCACAAAAGAGTATACAGCACTTTCTCTGTGAAACGGCTTAATAGCTCAGGAATTCCCACAGCCTGTCAGCTCCTGCATTAGAACTCTTCAATAAAACACAATGGCTCATTTATCTCTGCCTTCAGATTGGATGATTATCAACAGGACCCCTGAGGTCTTCTGAGGTATCCCTGTGAAAACTGGAATTGTAGTTGGCAATGAAATTGTCGTAATCATTAAAAGGGAAGTGAAGGGCTTCCCTGGTGGCGCAGTGGTTGAGAGTCCACCTGCCAATGCAGGGGACACGGGTTTGTGCCCCGGTCCGGGAAGATCCCACATGCCGCAGAGTGGCTGGGCCCGTGAGCCATGGCCGCTGAGCCTGCGGGTCCGGAGCCTGTGCTCCGCAACGGGAGAGGCCACAACAGTGAGAGGCCGGCGTACCGCAAAAAAAAATAAATAAATAAAAGGAAGTGAAGGTTGGAAACTGACCCCAAGGAATGACTATTTCAATAGATCCCTGACTCTATAAATTTATGCTCACAGGATGGCTGAACGCTAGATAGAGTGGAAGTAAATTTTTATTTCATCATGACAAGGCATTATGTACAAAGAGCATAAAAGCATGCAGCAGCAATTCGTAGATTATTTTTGTGTCCATGGGACACTACCTGTCTATTTGGTACAAAACCAAACAGTTGAAAATATCTGAATCATATACATATATATGTGTGCACGCCCACGCATACAGCATTAACGATAGCCACAACTGGATTGTGTGTTACCGTTTTTTATGAGTTTTAATTATTCAAGTGTGTTATCTGCTTAATGACAGAGCCCAAAATTATTAAAATAGAAATAAGAGAATTAGTTCACATGAGACCAAAAATATAAGCATAAGTATAATGATAAAATAAGTATAACCATAATTATAAAAGTATAAATGTATATAATAATTATAATTATAAAAGTAAAATATTACATAATTATAATAAACTTAGAATTAATAGTTCTACTTTCCTGATTATGAAAGTGATTCCTGCTTATTATCAAAACATTCCAATAATAATCTTATAAAATACAAGATGAAAATCCTACATAATCTTCTCTGCCTAAAGTAAATCACTGTTAATAATGTGATTCATATCTTTCCTGACTTTCATTATTGCCACACAAGTATGCATATTATTTTAAAACCAAATAATATAGATTATGCTATAAAGAATGGTTCCCAGAATCTTTTAAAAAACCATGACTAAACATACACACAGACACACGCACATGCACACACAAGACACATTTTTTAAAAATTAAGAAGATATTTATGTACTGATGTACAACATATGATTTTTTCCATAAGTACATGGATATCTAATTAATTTTTTTTTTTTTTTTTTTTTAACATCTTTATTGGGGTATAATTACTTTACAATGGTGTGTTAGTTTCTGCTTAATTAATTTTTTGACAAGTTATATTGCGTTCCATTTAATGGCTGGTATACAAATTATCTAATTATTATCAGTGCAGTTTAAGTCACATATATTTTTATTTTAAGACTTGCTCTGTATGTAAAGGAAAGCATAGCTGAAATTTTGATATTGTCAAATGACCCTCCTAAAAGAGGTAGTATGACTTCAGAAATGTATAAAATGGCCTACTTCTCTATATCTTCCAAACTATGCATTGATCTTTTTTCACTTTTGCTAAACTGATAGGTGATAAATATCTCAAATGTATCTTTTATATATTTATTTATATTCCTTATATTATTACTAAAACTGGGACCTTTCTATGTGCTTACTAAATATTATTATTTCTTCTATGAATTGCTCATTTTTATCTACTTTTTCTATATACGTTTTCTATAAAAATGAAACCCTGACTACCTGATTTTCTGCATAACATGTGATCTGATATACACAACGCCTATACTCATTTTTCACTGAAAGTGGATGATAAAAAATTTGATATCAGTTGATACAATAAATATTTATTTATTACAAAAACCATTTATTGGACACTGGTCTTTCCTTAGAAAAATATTAGGTGCTGAATACATGAATGTAAATAACTCTAAACCAGAATTAGGCAAGTCTCTCTTGAAAAAAATGATTTCCCACATCACCTGAATAAAAGTAACTATTTAATTCCCCTAAGTTGTTTAACAGAACCTGAAAAAAAAGGCACAATGTTCAACTTTGGCCTTTTATTTTATTTTTTATATTTATTATTATTATTTTTTTTGCGGTACGTGGGCCTCTCACTGTTGTGGCCTCTCCCGTTGCGGAGCACAGGCTCCGGACGCGCAGGCTCAGCGGCCATGGCTCACGGGCCCAGCCACTCCGCGGCATGTGGGATCCTCCCAGACTGGGGCACGAACCCATGTTCCCTGCATCGGCAGGCGGACTCTCAACCACTGCGCCACCAGGGAAGCCCAACTTTGGCCTTTTATTGGTGTTCTGTGCAGATTGCTTGCAAATCTCAGACATCATCTGCTGCCCTCTGCCTTTACGGAAACATATTGCCTTCCACATAGTCCTATAACCCGTAGAAAGGGACCTGCCTCAGTATACTTGCCTGGCTCAGTGGTCATCTGACATTAACCCATAGGAAGTGTGGCCTCTGTGTGAACTTGGTGGTGGATTCAAACCACAGCAGCTGGGGTCCTTCATCCGTCATCCTCCCCATAGCAGGAGATCTGAGTGGTGCATCTTCATGGCTGCAGGAGGATATCCCTCAACTTTTGTTGGTTGTATCCTGGAAAGGTGTAAAGGCCAGCAAGTTCAAAATAGTGGCTAAAGTCAAAGCACTGTTGCAGGATTGGAATCACAGTAGAATTCAATGACAAGAAAGAAAAAAAACAGTGGAAATAAGTGCTCTTTTCATTTTTTAGCTGTAGTTTTGGAGCAGACAGAAGCGATGAGAATAGGGTAACAAGGGGAGCAAAAAGCCCTATGTCAGTTCTGGGACACAGAACTGACAGGGAGCTACCTGCCCCTGGTAGCAGTAGTAGATAGATCCATAATCAAATCGTGAACAGGTCTTCAGAGTTACAAAAAGTACGGTGACGGATACTTTTTCTTCTGAACAGTCTTCCCAAGCACTCTTTCCCAGTTGAGTTGAAGTCACTGCCACAACACGAACACCAGGACCCAGTGTTATGTTCATAGGTTTAAGTATTAAAAAAACACCGAACCATCTGTGCTCTGCCATTTTCCCTTATGTTAATTCAAGATGACAGCTTCTTTGGTGAAACAATTTTTTTTCTGTTTTACTTTACACTGTGCCCCATGATGATTATTGTAGACATTATTTCACATGGGGTGGTCCACAGTCATTTAACACCTTCTATCCCATTGGGATCTCTGGATAAGGACTCATTAATTAGGTGGACAGAAGATAAATGTTTCTGTAACAATGGCAAGGAGCCAGGGCTTACTCCTCCCAGGTGTTCAGAGAAGTTGCTAGAACCCAGTCCATCCTCAGAGAATGACTAAGATCCGTTCAAGATGGGGAAACACTGACATGGAAGAATGCTATTTTATTTTATTATTTTTTAAAACATCTTTATTGGAGTATAATTGCTTTACAGTGTTGTGTTAGTTTTTGCTGTATAACAAAGTGAATCAGCCATATGCTTACATATATCCCCATATCCCCTTCCCTCTTGCATGTCCCTCCCTCCCACCCGCCCTATCCCACCCCTCTAGGTGGTCACAAAGCACCGAGCTGATCTCCCTGTGCTATGCGGCTGCTTCCCACTAGCTATCTATTTTACTTTCGGTAATGTATATATGGCCATGCCACTCTCTCACTTCATCCCAGTTTTTTTTAAATAATCATTAAAAATAACGATGGATTTACTCATTCAGATGAAATTCCTTTAAATAAATCTCCCCAAAGAGTTACTAAGTAATGGTCTTGGAGTATTTCCAATTCTGGACTGACACAGCTTCCTGGAGAGTCTAGTAAATGTTTTGAGGGATTCCCATATTAGGGTCACTTCATTAGGACCTAACTAACATCAATAAAGGTACTCATAAAATATACTAGAAGTGGCATTCATTTGGAGAAAATGAGAGGGTCTTTTATGTCTAGGAAATGAAATTCTTTGAACAAGAAACGTTTTCACTCACATGTTTCTCTTTACTGAGGTCTTTTATATATCTCAAGTAGTATGACTTTTTTTTTAACTGTCAATGTTTGGGATTTTTTAAAATAAATTTATTTATTTTATTTATTTATTTTTGGCTGTGTCGGGTCTTCGTTGCTGCTCGTGGGCTTTCTCTAGTTGTGGTGCGTGGGCTTATTCTGGTGGCTTCTCTTGTTGTGGAGACGGGCTCAAGGTGCACAGGCTTCAGTAGTTGTGGCACGTGGGCTCAGTAGTTGTGGCTCGCAGGCTCTAGAGCACAGGCTCAGTAGTTGTGGCACACAGGCTTAGTTGCTCCACAGCATGTGGGATCTTCCAGGACCAGGGCTCGAACCCGTGTCCCCTGCATTGGCAGGTGGATTCTTAAACACTGCACCACCAGGAAAGTCCCTGTCTGTGATGTTTTGAATTAATTTTTGTTTGACAATCAGAACAAAGTTTAGTTTATGATGATTCATATTCTGTGAAGTTTTTTTTTTTAAAGATACATCTCCAAAATAAGGCTTTACCTTGATGTAAGGTACCTTGTATTGTACTTGGTGATAGCCGTGAAAACCAGTCAAAGGTGGCTGATTAGAAAGTGGCCTGAAATTGTCTACAAAAACGAAATTTGGGGGATTTCGTGAATTTGTGTATCATGTAAATATATTCTAAGTCATAAACCTTACTGAAACAAGTTTTAGAAAATCAAGTCACTTAAAAATTTCAGCTATTGGGAACACTACACAACTATAAGGACCGGCACTGCCCCAGCATACCATGAACAGAGACATTCCATAGAATGGGGAGAAAAATGCTTTGATTTTTCAGGAAAATATTCTTACTCTTTTCCTTACATTTGAGATATAAACTAACATGTTGATGTTTAAATTCTACTGTAATCATACACTTATTCTTAAATGTTGTAAATGAATCAAATACTATGAACAAGTCTATGCTTGGAAAAATACCTAAAAGTGAGACCCAGATGTGTATTCTGCCACTTCAAATGTTGATTACACAGTATTTGAAATAGGAATGTTTATCATTGACAAAGGATCTGTATTATTATCAGCCTCTTTATTTCATCTTCACTGTGTCCTGTTTAGCCACCAGAATAAAAACTCAAAAGAATTAGCAATTGCTTGCCAAATCCCATGTCTTCTCCAGGCGTTTGAAAATAAAACTACCCCAAATTTTATGGTTTGCCATTTTTCAGCACTTACCAATTATATTTTGAGCTATATATTTTTTTTACCAGTGAAGAAGTGATACCGAAAAAGCCACGATGTTTAAAACTTCTCTTTTCCTCTCCTTTTCAAAGTGCAACTCTTTTAAAAGGAAAGCATATTTGTCTTTATAATCTCTCGACACCTTCCTTTCAAAGAGGAGTTTCAATTTTTATGTTTCCAATGTTATTCTTAAAGCTGTATGTCATTGCATCATTTTTTAAAATTCCTACCAGAAGAGATACCCTGGATTTCTCTTTGACTAATAAAACACACTTTGTAATCAAAGTAAGCTAAGAGATGTTCCTCAGATATCTTTTTTTTTTTTTTTTTTTTTTTTGCGGTACGCGGGCCTCTCACTGCTGTGGCCTCTCCCATTGCGGAGCACAGGCTCCGGACGCGCAGGCTCAGCGGCCATGGCTCACGGGCCCACCCGCTCCGCGGCATGTGGGATCTTCCCGGACGGGGGCACGAACCCGTGTCCCCTGCATCGGCAGGCGGACTCTCAACCACTGCGCCACCAGGGAAGCCCCCTCAGATATCTTTTGATTTAGAACCTAGGAAAGCAGTAATATCTGCTATAGATTATAGAGAATTCTGGGGACTAATAGGAAGAAGAAATTCAGAGGTAAGGTAAATAAGAACTGGATTATGGGGTACAAAGACACAAAAGTTCTTTTATACTTTGTCATGTATTAATTTATTTAACAAATATTTGGTGAACTCTCACTAGGTTTCAGGAACTGTGTGGGAACATATGTTCTCCGGTATTTAAACTAAGAGAATAAGAGTATATCGTTAGTGTTAATAGCATAGATGAATGAATGATACAATAAATAGGTAGATTTCCCTTTTGTTGATTGTGGCATTAAGATAAATTCTTTCTACAGATGTTTTAGAAATTGGATTGTTGGTCAAATATAAACCACTGCTTCACTCATTAACACTTAAGAATAACATTTGTCATTCCTTATTTTCCTGAGGTCACTTTCAATTTTAAGTATCAAAATGAAGTGTAGCATATTGTCAGTTTTACAGAATAGTAATGGTAATCATCTTAAAAACAGAGATACGATCCTCTAATGAGTTTGCCATGAAATTCTTATCAGAGTGACTTTGTTTGGATCTGTTTGTTTTTTATAATTAAAAAGGGATTAATCTCCAAAATATAAACACAGCTCATGCAGCTCAATATCAAAAAAAACCAACAACAACCCAATCCAAAAATGGGCAGGAGACCTAAATAGACATTTCTCCAAAAAAGACATACAGATGTCCAAGAGGCACATGAAAAGATGTTCAACATAGCTAATTATTAGAGAAATGCAAATCAAAACTACAATGAGGTATCACCTCATACCAGTCAGAATGGCTATCATCAAAAAGTCTACAAACAATAAATGCTGGACAGGGTGTGGAGGAAAGGGAACCCTCCTACACTGTTGGTGAGAATGTAAATTGGGACAGCCACTAAGGAGAACGGTGGAGGTTCCTTAAAAGAGTAAAAATAGAGCTATCATATGAACCCACAATCCCACTCCTGGGCATATATCCAGAGAAAACCATAATTTGAAAATATATATGCACCCCAATGTTCACTGCTGCACTATTTACAATAGCTAAGACATGGAAGCAACCTAAATGTCCATCAATAGTTGAATAGATAAAGAAAATGTGGTACATATATACAATGGAATATTACTCAGCCATAAAAAAGAATGAAATAATGCCATTTGCAGCTACTTGGATGGACCTAGAGATTATCATATTAAGTGAAAGTAAGTCAGACAGAGAAAGACAAATATGATATCACTTATATGCAGAATCTAAAAAAATGATCCAAGTGAACTTACTTATAAAACAGAAACAGACTCACAGACTTAGAAAACAAAGTTATGGTTACCAAAGGGGAAAGGTTGGGAGGAAGGATAAATTAGGAGTTTGGGATTAACATATACACGGTACATATTTAAAACAGATAACCAACAAGGATCTACTGTATAGCACAGGGAACTCAATATTCTGTAATAAACTAAATGGGAAAAGAATTTGAAAAAGAATAGGTATATGTATATGTATAACTGAATCATTTTGCTGTATACCTGAAACTAACACAACATTGTAAATCAACTCCAATATAAAATAAAATTTTTATAAAATAAAATTTTTTTAACTTTTTTTCACCCAAAAAATATAAAAATATATTTTCTCTGAGTATAACCATAGGACAATACATTTAAAAGAGAGGTTTCCACTCAGGTTGAATAAGCATTTATATAGACAGGATGTAAATGTGCCACCTAGCTTTGTTTCAGAGCAGATGAGCCAGTTACTAGAATTACGTGTGTTTTCAAACCTACTCATCTCTGACCAGAATACAATCTCCCATGATCACTATTTAAAATTTTAATGTGGACAACGTTCATCATTACTTTTCCCCAAATATGGTTATCTCTTACGTAATGGAAAGGATTCTTTTAATAGAAATCCCATTCCTTTATTTCTATTCCATTTAACTTCATTCCCTGCACCTTTGAGTTCATACTTGTTTATTTTGTTGTTGCTTAAATATAATTAAGGTAGAGACTATTTTTAAAGTAAATTAACTAGTTTATTACTATTGCTCTTGATGGTACCTCAGATTGTTGTCTTGGCTTTTATCTCACATTAATCTCTTTAGGTCATTTTATATTCTATCTGTCTTGCTGAAATGTGGACTTAGTGTTACTGATACTCAAATCAAAATCTCCTTTGCAGAACTGTCTTACATTTGCTCCACCAGCATACATCCAACTGCCTTCCAGGACCTCTACTTAGACATTGCACACATTTCTAATCTCCACAAGTCCAAAACTAAAGCCATTACCTTCACCCAAATGTATCAAAACTCTATTTCTTCCAGAATTTCCCATTTTGATTTGTAGCCCAACCACAATCTCTGGTCACAAAGCCAAACTACTGGAAATCATTTATCATGATAAGGGTGTCAGTTTATAAGCTAGTTGACATAATTGATAAACTCCTCGAACTTGATAGCCTAACTTAATACAATTTATTTCTCACTCTTATCACAGTAAAAAACAGGTATTCCTCCTGGCTTGTAGCCCTTCTGCAATATTGACTCAGAAATGTAGATTCCTTATATCTTTTGTCTCCAACTTTAACTTTTGGCTCCCAAAGTCACTATGAGAGTCAGCTCCATACAGGAAGTCAATAGAGGTAGAAAGCATAGAGATTTTTTCTTCAGTGGCTTTTATGGACCAAGTGTAGAACAACATGCAAGTTTTCTGCCATAATTTTATTAATTAGATCTCTCTCTGTGCATGACTAATTGCATGGCAGTTGCAAAATTTAGGCACCTGTGTGTCTGGAAGGAAAATAAAATGGGTTTTGATAATTACATACAAGTATCTACTCCATCATCATACAGTCTTCTCCAAAATCTCCCCAGCTAATTTCCAAATATCTTTCTCAATGTTTAGGTGGCTGACTCACTCACTCTCTCATTCTCATTCTCTCTCTCATTCTCTCTCTCTCTCTCTCTCTCTCTCTCTCTCTCTCTCCCACACACACACCTCTTAACAATTACAATGGGTTTTTAATTGGTCTGTAAAATAGAATTATAATAGTGTCAAAATTTCAAGTTTATTTTAAGAAATAAAGATGATCCATGTCACATTCCTTGCATATAATAGTGTTTAATAGATGGTAGCTATTCATCATTATCAGATGCTACATCATTTGGTTCCCATGTGGATCAAGAGATGCTTGAAGATGCTGTACATGTTTCAACAACTTAGTATCCACCTATCTGTTCTATAAGATTTAAAGATTCTTTTGATAGTGAACACAACAAAATGACACTAAGATAGGTCAAAGGGAGAACTGTCTGTTATACATCTCCAAACAAAAGAAGGCTGCCAAGGAAGGCTACAAAGGTACTTGCACCTGAGAACTGAGCAACAGAAGATTGGAGCTCCAGGGGGAAGCCTACATACAGCAAGAGGGACTTATGGTTACCAAAGGGGATAGTGGGCGTGGGAGAGAGAAATGAATTAGGAGTTTGAGATTAACAGATACACACTACTATATATAAAATAAACAACTAGGATCTACCGTAGAGCACAGGGAACTATACTCAAGATCTTGTAATAACTGATAATGGAAAAGAATCTGGAAAAGAATAAGATATATATACATAATATCTGAATCACTTGGCTTTACACATGAAACTAACACAGCATTGTAAATTAACTATACTTCAATAAAAAATTAAATATCGACTTCATTGTTAAAAAAAAGAGGGATGGGGCTAGCTAGGTTTCCAGGGCTCCCTATAGCTGGACTAATTTGAATAATTTTGCAGGCTCTGGGGAACAGAGGAGTGCTCTCTCGTTTTCTGGTACCTGGCATTGGGCAATTAGGGCAGGTGCATAGTGGCCCCCAGTGTGAGAGCCTGATAAGGGAGTGTGGACTTCAGCTGGTCAAGAAGAATTGACTGGCTCCTAGTCAGGGCTTCAAAACTGGGTCAAGACAAAAAAAAAAAAAAACTATTTAAATATATTACAGAGTCCTTGATTAAAAAACAAACAAACAAACAAAAAACCTGTTTATCTTTTAAATAGAATGAAATTAATATACTGGGAAAATATTATTCAACATTATTTCTTAGATCTTGTGCTTAGCATTAATGTTTGGCTAGACTGACATCAGTGATGAATTTAAATAGTTATTGCAATGCCTTTTATTAGAAATCTATTAGGAGATAGTGATATATTGCTCAATATGTCTAATTTTCAGTAACCTTTTAAAATTCCAGAAGATTTTAAAAATAATGGATTTTCACTTCTGACCATAAGTTAACTCATGTTTTTTTGTGTCATGTTAGACAATGTCTCCAGACTCTCACCTTCATCATCTGATGCAGAAAACATCATGTGCTCAGCTTTCATATCAATTGCATCCATTTCACATTTAACCAATCAAAAAGTATTCATACTAAGTCTCCATTTGCCATACATTCTATTTCAGTGGTAATTAGCAAATGGAAACATAGTCACTGGTCTCAACATCTGTGAAAGATAATGGACATCCAAGAGGAAAACAAAGTTATTTTATTTTATTGTGTATCATGCATCCTAATTTTGACTCGTTTTCACTCTTAATCATTTAGGATGCCTTGCACAATTCCATCTGCTACATAGAGCTGGCATGGTGGTCCCCTTGGAGTCAATATGCATTTCTATTACGTCTCCCTCATCTTGATAGCAGAAAGAAGAGAAACCATTTTCATCTCTCCTAATGCCAGACACCTGTTTCAATTATCTGCTTTGGTTCATAAAATTCAGTCATTTCCAGGATTATTATAAACTTACATTGGGAACAATTCTGGCAGAAGACACACTTTCATTTGAAGCTCTTGCTTCTGGATCCACCTTTGTACCATTCACTGTCCCGTTGCTGCCAGCTCTTTCTCCTCAGTCTTCATCCATTTTTTCCCCCTAATTTTCACTACTGAGTTACCTCCCTATTTAGGAATACTTTAAGATTTCCTTGTTTGACATATGATATACTCTCTGTTATGGTAATGATGAGATTGAGCTGAAAAGATCTTGGTTTAGAGTATGTCCAAGAAAACCTTATACTACAGAGCAGTTTACAAAAATTATGGCAACCTAGATAACAATAATATTACCTGTATTAATATGGTGCTTTTATGTAACTTCCTTATACATACATCAATTTATTTGACTTTTACACATCTTGTGAGCTAAGTAAGTCAGTATAGTTTTTTCCATTTCATAGATGAGGGCTGAGGCTGAGACAGGTTAAAAGAGCTGCTGAAAGGTCATTGCTTTTTCTATTAGTTATCACAAAGTCATGTCTAATTCTTTGATATCTTAAGAAATCTGAAATAACTAATCCAACCAATCTTTTAAAATAATATGATATATTATAATAAATGTCAGAATAGGTAAAATGAAATATTCATAATTCAAATTGATTCTTAATAATCCTTAGTCAAAAACCACATGGAAATTCTATAGCTAAGATATTTGCCAAGTGTCTTTGATTTGTAGTAAATAAATTTAAGTCCTTTGATTAGAGTAAATAAATTATAAAATATAATTCTACACCTGAGTTTCCAGTCCCATAAATGCTATCTTGTGTACTTCTTTGAAATTAAAAAGAGAACATAGTGCTATAAAGAAATGAAAACATGGTACTATTTATTGTAAATCACATTACCTATCAGTGAAGGTAACTGTTGATACATTTTTACTTTTAGATTTTTTTATGATGCTATAAATTATTTGTATAACTGATGTAATATACTGTTTGAACAAACCTGTCCTCTATATAAATATAATCATATAAAACCAAAAATATTAAACATGGATGAGCTCAGGATGGTGGAGTAGGACGTGAGCTCACCCCCTTCTTATGAAAACACCAAAATCACAGCTAACTTCTGAACCATCTTCAACAAAAAAATGCTGGAACCTACCAAAAAAGATACCCTACCTCCAAAGACAAAGAAGAAACCACAATGAGATGGTAGGAGTGGTACAACTGCAATAAAAATTAAACCCCAGGCCTGCCAGGTGGGCAACCCACAAACTGGAAAACAATTATACCACAGAAATGATCCCACAGGAGTGAAAGTTGTGAGTCCCATGTCAGGCTTCCCGGCCTGAGGGTCTGACAATAGGAGAAGTCCCCTGAGAAACTTGCTTTGAAGGCCAGTGGGGTTTGATCACAGGAATTCCACAGGACTGGGGGAAGCAGAAACTCAACTCTTGGAGGGCACACACAAAGTCTCATGAAAATGAGGACCCAGGGGAAAAAACCAGTGACCCCATAAGAGACTGAGCCAGACCTACCTGCCTAGTACTGGAGGATCTCCTGCAGAAGTGGGGGGTGGCTGTGGCTCACTGTGGGGACAAAGAAACTGGCCGCAGCAATTCTGGGGAGTACTCACAGGTGTGAGCCCCCCCAGAGCCCACCAAACAGCCTGTTGGCTCCAGTGTTGGGTGACCTCAGGACAAACAACAAACAGGGCAGGAACACAGCCCTACCCATCTGCAGACAAGTGGCTTACAGTCTCTCTGAGCACAGCCCTGACCACCAGAGGGACAAGACCAACTCTACCCACCACTGGGCAGGAACCAGACCCTCCCATCAGGAAGCCTGCACAAGCCTCTTAGCCTCATTGACCAGATGGAAGACAGCAAAAGCAAGAACAACAATTCTGCAGCCTGTGGAAGAGAAACAGCAATCACAGAAAGTTGGACAAAATGAGACAGCAGAGGAATATGTCCCAGATGAAGAAACAAGATGAAACCCCAGAAGAACAACTAAGTGAACTAGAGATAGCCAAATTAAGGAAAAAGAATTCAGAATGATAGTGAAGATGATCCAAGATCTCAGAAAAAGAATTGAGGCAATGATCAAGAAGATGCAAGAAATGTTTAACATAGACCTGAAAGAACTAAAGAACAAACAAACAGAGATGAACAACACAATAACTGAAATGAAAAACACACTAGAAGGAATCAATTGCAAAATAAGTGAGGCAGAAGAACGGATAAGTGACCTGGAAGACAAAATGGTGGAAATCACTGCTGCAGAACAGAATACAGAAAAAAGAATGAAAAGAAATGAAGACAGTCTAAGAGACCTCTGGGAAACATTAAATGCATGAACATTCACATTATAGGGGTCCCAGAAGGATAACAGAGAGAGAGAAAGGACTTGAGAAAATATTTGAAAAGATAATAGATGAAAACTTCCCTAACATGGGAAGGGAAACACTCACCCAAGTCCAGGAAGCACAGACAGTACCAGGCAGGATAAACCCAAGGAGGAACATGCCAAGACACATAGCAATCAAATTGATAAAAATTAAAGACAAAGAAAAAATATTAAAAGCAATGAGAGAAAAGCAAAACATAACATACAAGGGAACTCCCATATGGTCATCAGCTGATTTCTCAGCAGAAACTTTGCAGGCTAGAAGCATGATATACTGAAAGTGTCCAAAGGGAAAACCTACAACCAAGAATACTCTATTGAGCAAAGCTCTCATTCAGGTTTGATGGAGAAATCAAAAGCTTTACAGACAAACAAAACCTAAGAGAATTCAGCACCACCAGACCAGCTTTGAAACAAATGTTAAAGGAATTCTCTAAGTGGAAAGGAAACACCACAACTAGAAACAAGAAAATTACAAATGAAAAAGCTCACCAGTAAAAGCAAACATAGAGTAAAGGTAGGAAATCATCCACACACAAATATGATAACAAAATGAACAATTATGAGAAGAGGAGAGCACAAATGCAGAATATTGGAAATGCATTTGAAATTAAAAGACCAGCAACTAAAAACAATCTTGTTTATATACAGACTGCTGTATCAAAACCTCATGGTAAACGCAAATTGAAAATCTACATACATACACACACAGAAAAAGAAAAAGCAATCCAAACATAACACTAAAGTTAGCCATCAAATCATAAGAGAGGAGAACAAAAGAGGAAGGGAAGAAAAAAACCTACAAAAACAAATCCAAAACAAGTAACAAAATGTCAGTAAGAACATACTGATAATTACGTTAAACGTAAATGGATTAAATGCTCCAACCAAAAGACAGACTGGCTGAATGGATACAAAAATGAGACACTTATATATATGCTGTTTACAAGAGATCCACTTCAGATCTAGGGGCACATACAGACTGAAAGTGAGGGGATAGAAAAGCACAGTCCATGCAAAAGGAAATCAAAAGAAAGCTGGAGTAGCAATACCCATAACAGACAAAGTAGACTTTAAAGACTATTATAAGAGACAAAGAAGGACACTACATAATGATCAAGGGATCAATCCCAGAAGGAGATATAACAACTGTAAATATATGTGCACCCAACATAGGAGCACCTCAATATATAAGACAAATACTAACAGCCATAAAGGGAGAAATCAACAGCAACACAATAATACTGGGGGACTTTAATACCCCACTCATAGCAATGGACAGATCATCCTGACAGAAAATCAATAAGGAAACACAGGCCTTAAATGACACATTAGACCAGATGAACTTAATTGATATTTACAGAACATTCCATCCAAAAGTAGCAGAATACACATTCTTCTCATGTGCACATGGAACATTCTCCAGGATCCACCACATGTTGGGTCACAAAGCAAGCCTCAGTAAATTTGAGAAAACTGAAATCATATCAAGCATCTTTTCTGAGCACAGTGCTATGAGATCAGAAATCAAGTACAAGAAAAAAACTGTAAAAACACAGGGAGGCTAAACAATATTCTACTAAACAACAAATTACTAAAGATCTTTAGATCACTAAAGAAATCAAAGAGGAAATTTAAAAATACCTATAGACAAGTGAAAGTGAAAGCACAATGATCCAAAACCTATGAGATGCAGCAAAAGCAGTTCTAAGTGGGAAGTTTAGAGCAATACAATCTTACCTCAAGAAAGAAGAAAAATCTCAAATAAAGAACCTAACCTTACCCCTAAAGCAACTAGAAAAAGAAGCACAAACAAAACCTAAACTTAGTAGAATGAAAGAAATCATAAAGATCAGAGCAGAAGTAAATGAAACAGAGATGAAGAAAACAATTCCAAAGATCAATGAAATTAAAAGCTGCTTCTTTGAATAGACAAACAAAATTGATAAACGTTTATCCAGACTCATCAAGAAAAAAGGGACAGGACTCGAATCAATAAAATTAGAAATGAAAAAGGAGAAGTTACAGTGGACACCACAGAAATACAAAGGATCATTGAGATCAAGGAGACTACTAAAAGCAACTATATGCCAATAAAATGGACAAGCTGAAAGAAATGGACAAATTCTTAGAAATGTACAACCTCCCGAGACTGAATCAGGAAGAAATAGAAAATATGAACAGACCAATCACAGGTCCTAAAATTGAAACTGTGATTTAAAAACTCCCAACAAACAAAAGTCCAGGACCAGATGACTTCACAGGTGAATTCTATCAAACATTTAGAGAAGAGTTAACACCTACTCTTCTGAAACTCTTCCAAAAATTTTCAGAGGAAGGAAGACTCCCAATCTCATTCAACAAGGCCACCATCACACTGATACCAAAACCAGACAAAGATATCACAAAAAAAGAACATTACAGGCCAATATCACTGATGAATATAGATGCAAAAATCCTCAACAAAATACTAGCAAACAGGATCCAACAGCACATTAAAAGGATCATACACCATGATCAAGTGGGATTTATCCAGGGATGCAGGGATTTTTCAGTATCTGCAAATCAATCAGTGTGATACTCCACATCAACAAATTGAAGACTAAAAACCATATGATTGTCTCAATAGATGCAGAAAAAGCTTTTGACAAAATTCAACAACGATTTATGATAAAAACTCTTCGGGGCTTCCCTGGTGGTGCAATGGTT
Organism: Tursiops truncatus; assembly: GCF_011762595.2. Lineage (NCBI taxonomy): Eukaryota > Metazoa > Chordata > Mammalia > Artiodactyla > Delphinidae > Tursiops > Tursiops truncatus. Next base: position 6,176,420 of record NC_047038.1, read on the forward strand.
GAGAGTCTGCCTGCCGATGCAGGGGACGTGGGTTCATGCTCTGGTCCAGGAAGATCCCACATGCCGTGGACCGGCTAGGCCCGTGAGCCCTGGCCGCTGAGCTTGTGCGTCCGGAGCCTGTGCTCCAGAACGGGAGAGGCCACAACAGTGAGAGGCCCACGTACCGCAAAAAAAAAAAAACAAAAACAAAACTCTTCGGAATGTGTGCATAGAGGGAACCTACCTCAACATAATAAAGGCCATATACAACAAACCTACAGCAAACATTAATCTCAATGGTGAAAAACTGAAAGTATTTCCTCTAAGATCAGGAACAAGACAAGGATGTCCACTCATACCACTATTGTTCAGTATAGTTTTGGAAGTCCTAGCCATGTCGATCAGAAAAGAAATATAAATAAAAGGAATCCAAATTGGAAAAGAAGAAGTAAAACTGTCACTGTTTGCAGATGACATGATACTATACATAGAAAATCCTAAAGATGCTACCAGAAAACTACTAGAGCTAATCAATGAATTTAGTAAAGTTGCAGGATACAAAATTAATACAGAGAAATCTCTTGCATTCCGATACACTGACAATGAAAGATGAGAAAGAGAACTTAAGGAAACAATCCCAATTACCATTGCAACAAAAAGAATAAAATACCTAGGATAAACCTACCGAAGGAGGAAAAAGACCTGTACTCAGAATACAGTAAGATACTGATACTGATGAAAGAATCAAAGACAACACAAACAGATGGAAAAATATACCACGCTCTTGGATTAGAAGAATCAATATTGTTAAAATGACTATACTACCCAAGGCAATCTACTATGAAATTACCAATGGCATTTTTCACAGAACTAAGTCAAAAATCTTAAAATTTTTATGGTGACAGAAAAGATGCCAAATAGCCCAAGCAATCTTGAGAAAGGAAAATGAGTTGGAGGACTCAGGCTTCCTGACTATACTACAAAGCTATAGTCATCAAAACAATATGGTACTGACAGAAAAAAAAAAAAAAAGAAATATAGATTAAAGGAACAGGATAGAAAGCCCAGAAATAAGCACACACACCTATGGTCAATTAATCTATGACAAAGGAGGCAAGACAATACAATGTAGAAAAGACAGTCTCTTCGATATATGGTGTTGGGAAAACTGTACAGCTACATGCAAAAAAAATGAAATTAGAACATTCTTTAACACCATACACAAAACTAAACTCAAAATGGATTAAAGACCTAAATTTAAGACCAGACACTATAAAACTCTTAAAGAAAAACATAGGCGGAACACTCTCTGACATAAATCGCAGCAAGATCTTCTTTGATCCGTCTTCCAGAGCAATGGAAATAAAACAAAAATAAACAATAAATAAAACAATAAATAAAAGCATACAAATGAACTTATTTACAAAACAGAAACAGACTCACAGATTTAGAGAAGGAACTTATGGTTACCGGGGGAATGGTGGTGGGGGAGGGATAGTTAGGGAGTTTGTGATTGACATGTACACACTGCTATATTTAAAATGGATAACCAACAAGGACCTACTGTATAGTACAGGAAACTCTGATCAATATTAAGTAACAATGTAAATGGGAAAAGAATTTGAAAAAGAATAGATACATGTATATGTATAACTGAATCACTTTGTTGTACACCTGAAACTAACACAACATTGTTAATCAACTATACTCCAATATAAAAGTTAAAAAAAAGAAATTTTAAACATATAATTTAATAGGATCTCTAGAATTGTAAAAGCTAATACCAGTGTCAAAAATTTTATTTTTAGTAAACACTTGGAAGAGAGCAATAACCTTGGCCAATTTGCAAATAAAATTTTCTTGGCCAGCTTTTCTACAGAACATAATCAATTTTTTCAATAAAACCTGTGTAGGAAAATGTATGTGGAAAACTTAGCATTATTCACTTTGCAAATTCATTTGGCAAATATGTACTGATTATCTACTATGTAATAATATGTGCAGAGACCCTCAGTGCTCTATTAAGCTACAACTCCAACAAATAAGCCTAGAGACAATAACGGCTCGGTAAATATTTGTGTCAGTAACTTCCAAATAAAATCAATACTCTCAAGAATTTTATAAAATAGTTTATTTTAAATATTGTCTTCACCAACGAATATAGATGCTTATCAAAATTTCTTGAAAATCTGGCTACTTATTATCCTAAAATTTGCTATGATCATCATGGAAAGTCACATCCACTTCACTAAATACAGAATTTCAGCCCAGAATCATTTTCTTATCCTCTTTCACACCACCTCAGTGTGGAAAAATTCTCTCATATTTTAGAAAAATGTCCTTATCTATCTTATTACATTATTCCAGTCTGTGATACAAGACAACAGACAGCTAACGTTCCCAAAGGGGATGGGCTTTCTTTTAAGGATGATATATTAGTCTGCTTATGCTGGTAAAACAGGGTACCACACACGACATGGATTAAACAACAGAAATGTATTTTCTCAAAATTCTGGAGAGTCAAATCTGAAATAAAGGTGTCAGCAAGGTTGGTTTCTTTGGAGGCCTTTTTCCTTGGCTTATGGTTGGCCATCTTCTCTCTGTATCTTCCTCTGGACTTGCCTCTGTGCATATCTCTGTCCAATTGTTTTCTTCTTATAAGGCACCAGACATACTGGATTAGAGCCCATGCTAATGACCTTAATACCTCTTTAAAGGCCCTATATCCAAATATCATCACATTCTGAGGTACTGAAGGTTAGGACTTCCACTTTGGATTTTTAAGAAAGCCCATAAATGAGGTCAATATCCACCAATCAAGGTATACACACCAGGGATCCATCCAGAGAACTTCTCAAGACATTATTTCTTGCCTTCCCAAATCTTAGAAACTCATGTATTCTTTTGCATTCCATTTGGAAACCTTAAGCATCATTGTGATTGGCATTCTATGTATTATAGTGATTGTATTATGTATTGATTATACATCTGTACAGAATTCTTTGGGGGGTATTTATCTGTTTTGCATTATGCATTATACAAGCCAGTAGAGTTCTCAGGTACTTAGAGAAGTCCTGGATATTTAGAAAAGCCTGTGTCTCTCTAGATCTAAGTGCTTTTACCTCTTTTTCCTTGGAAAGCTGATACCTTCTAATGCTGATCCTTAGCAGAATCAAAATAATAATAAATTTATTAAACATTTTAAACTTCCTGACTACTAAAAGATGTGTATGTATGCACTTTTTGACTAATATTTTCCTTGTATAAAAAAATCAGCTAGTCTGCATTCCACTCTGATTGCTCTCACTGCAATGACACAGCTAGGCTTCTTAACCACTTCCTTCAGAAGAGTAACAGTTTTCTGCCTGACCATATTCAGAAATTTAAAATTTTCTGTATGAGGCCTCTAATCTTAAGGTAGTTCATGAAGTATTCTTCTTGTTTATTTTAAATATTTTCCTATTCTATATTCCATCTTCTTAATGTGTTTATTGAGAGTTGCACAATTTTTTCACACTAAGCAACCATTCACATACATAATATTTCAACTCATAAATTGAAGAATGGAAAGATTTATGACTTCCTAGCTATTGAAATAAGTGAGAAAATTCCTTTGATCTGTTATTTCCCCATCAGAGTTTAAACTGTTGAGATAATTATTTCAAGTTCTTTTCCTTATATTTTAGATTCTAAATTAAAACTAAATATTCCCAACAGTGAACAAAGATGTTCAAACTCTTTAACTGTTTCCTTTATTAACCAAAACACAATTACACAAAGGTGAGGACAATAAACTTTCAAGCATACAGAGAGTGGCATCTGTTTGTATATTTGCTGCTTGTTTGGTTTGTGTTTTATTACCATATTATTCTTAAGTTAGTAAATTGAAGCAGATATAAATATATCAGAGGGGAACCAGATCTAGACTTCACATAAATTATTTTCTGGTAAATTTCCCAACATATATAAAATCAGTAGGAGTTAAAATCCAAGTTATTAATTCTTCAAAGCACCTCTAGTTGGGGCTTCCCTGGTGGAGCAGTGGTTGAGATTCCGCCTGCCGATGCAGGGGACATGGGTTCGTGCCCCTGTCCGGGAAGATCCCACATGCCGCGGAGCGGCTGGGCCCGTGAGCCATGGCCGCGGAGCCTGTGCTGTGCAATGGGAGAGGCCCCAAAAGTGAGAGGCCCGAAAAAAAAAAAAAAAAAAAAAAGCACCTCTAGTATCTAGTGAATATCCCCTATGATAATTTTAAATTATCACCTATTTTTATCAGACAGATCAGTTCTCATCAATGAATTGGTCATGAAAAGCTTTCTGAAGCATAAGAACCCTCAGAGTTCACAAGGTATCTCCTGCATCCATGACTCTTCAGCAGAGCTCCAAGACCTACAAGAAAAGCTCCTAAGGAATCCCTATACCTTTTTAATTTTTATCAGTTGACATTTTCATAGTCCCTAGAGTATCACTCAGTTCTGGAAGGGTTCCTGGCATCCTAGGGTTTCCATAATAGTTTCTCTCATTTCTATAACTATTATGACAAATTTAATATTAGAAGTTACAAATTTTTCATCAGCTCCTCCAATTAGATGATCTTAGCAATGCATTATATTGACTTTAAACTTTTCTTGTTATAGGTTTACTATAATGGATTTTCTGATACAGAAATGCTGTCTATTAGAAAGGGAAACTTGAAAGGCCAGGAAAGATTCCAGCAAGCTGCCTGTGTTAGATGCTACAGTACAGGGTTCTTACAGCTCAGGCAACAAAATCAAGGCAATGGGATTTGTATAACGATTTCAATTTGACAAAAACGTTGCATCATTATTTCCTCTTTCAGTTCAAGCAAATGCATCTTAGATCACTTAAATGACCTATTTATGGCCCTAGAAGTAGTAGGGAAGTGCTAAGATTTGAGGCAATATCTTCTATTTTTAATAACAGAAAATTGAAGCAATTGTGGGAGAGGTTGAAGTATGATGAATGGTGTTAATGAAGATTGTTATCCACTTTGTTGTCTTTGAAATTCACTCTTAAAAACATTATTAAACTAACAATAATAAGATTCTAACATGTTTATCATAAGATATCCCTTCTTAATCTCTCTCTCATCATGAAACCACGCCCAAGATATGAGAACAAACTTAGGCCAGTTTTCACAAATAATGACTTTCTGTCCAAGATTGAAAGGCAATATTCCAAGTATAGTATTAAATTACCAGCATGGCTCTGTGCACTGTTCCACTTTCAATTCACTGTCAAACGAAATTGGTATAGTATCAAAACCTACCAAACACCTAACACAACAATTTCTCCCTGGAGAAACATACTGTAACTATTACAAGGCACATTTAAGGTTTATTGATTTGGAGATAGGGAAGCACAGCTAGATGGGAGAGATGGCAGAGACGAAGTGCGTATCTCAGCATAATAAACATGCTCCCAAGTCAAGGATCATATAAATATAAAAACAGAGCGTCATTTAATTGTCACATGTTCTGCTTTTACAGCTACATTTGCACCAGATTATACATATCCAAAAGACAAAGATATTGGTTTTTGAGATGCTGGTACCAATATTTACATTATCTCTGAAAGGAAAATGAGGAGGACAGTTTTTTGTTTGTTTGTTTGTTTGTTTGCAGTACGCGGGCCTCTCACTGTTGTGGCCTCTCCCGTTGCAGAGCACAGGCTCTGGACACACAGGCTCAGCGGCCATGGCTCACAGGCCTAGCCACTCTGCTGCATGTGGGATCTTCCCGGACCGGGGCACGAACCCGTGTCCCCTGCATCGGCAGGCGGACTCTCAACCACTGTGCCACCAGGGAAGCCCAGGAGGACAGTTTTTAAAAGTCTAAGAACTAGGAGGCTCTATGTAATATCATGATTATCAACTTTAGCAAAATTCAGAAAGTTGATCAGCCAATTTCCCATATCTGTTTTATCCCTATTTAGTATCTTCCTGTAGAGCAGGACCTTTATAATGTGTTTCTGGGTAAAGGTGACTATTGAATTGATTTTTCCCTGGGAGAATTATCATTATAATTATCCCTGTTTAAAGTACTAAAAAACAGTACCAATAGAGTAAAGTATGATCTTAAGTATTCTCTATTCAAAACTATGCTACTTTGCCATACAGGTTAAAGAGTGTCACCTCAAAATTATTTGACCAAATTTAAATTCAGTATTAAAATTAGCAGTTGAAACAGTGACTTAAAATAAAAGCTATATTAACAAAATGCATAACCACTTTCTAATTCAAGGATACCCATAGTACATTTTTCATTTTGTTTTAATACTAAGAATGCTATTTCCTTTATAATAAGTCAAACAGATTGCTTATGTACACTGATAATAATAGAATGAATCTGCTTCATTATTTCACATATTTGTAAGTTCAAATAAAAATAGCGTTATATAACTATCAGGTATGGAAAATATCCATGTATAGTAAATTAGAGTAAATGGTCTTTGAGAGTTTTCAATAAACATTTGAATTTTGTGAAAATGTCCAAGATTTTTTGTCATCATTAAACAAGATGTATAGCTTTCATAAGATTTTCAAAGAGGTTTATGGCCCTAGTAGATGAATGACTACCACATTAGAGGCATTTTTACCCAATTCAAGAACAAAGAGATGTTCTAAAAATTATAGCTTATGTAGGAAGACATAAAACCAAAAAAAAAAAAAAAATTAAATCATAAGGAAAGTGTTTTTATTTACAGAAGTCATAACATTCTGAATGCTATTTAAATGATGAATCATTATATCAGCAAAGAAAGTTTAGTGCAGTAGGCTTGTATATGAAATATCCTGACAAGGAAATTAATAATTCTTATATCCTTAGATATAAGAATTGTTATAATTCTAACTAAATATCTTAATTATAAATATATAATGGGAAACTCCCTCATTCACAATAGCATATATAGTCACAAAATCACTAGAATAACCATAAGAATATGAGTCATAGGTGAAGAAAGCAATAAAAACTATCAAATATATAAAAAAGGAAGACAATGAGAGGTTTAGCATATTAGAGTGAAAAGTTTGAGCATTTGCAATATAACTTCTTAAAAAATAATGCAATTTCAATCTGAATCATAGTTTTTTATTTTATTTTAAAAGTTTGAAAAACTTAACTTCCATTTAAAAATATCAAATAGATAAAAATAAAATTGAAGGAGCCATAATCCCATAACACACTGTAAAAATACAAAAGCAGAAATTAATTTATGTTTTGGGAATTAGCAGTATTAATATATATGCTTAGGAGGAAACAGAGTTAATTGGGAAATGAACATTTATTTAACAAATGATGTTGGCACTCGTTAGCCATTTAAAAAAAATTTAACTAACATATATAAAAAGAAGTCCACTGCACACAAATAAGTAGCTTTCTATATGTCACTATTAAATAATTTAAAAGAATATAAAATTAGAAAATATAAACTCTAGTCACAAAAATAAATAAAATATTTAAGAATAAAACTAGCAAAAAGTATGCAAGCTTTACAATGTAAAGACAATAATACTTTACCTAAAGGCTCTAAAAGATCTAAGGGATGGAGACATGCCAAAACCCTGGATGAAAAGACTAAAAATTCAAAAAATGCCAATTCACCCAAATAAATCCATATATTCCATGTGCTTCTGAATACAACAAAAGTTTGTAAGAAGATAATTATATTTGAAAGGGAAAGTGAAGATGAATATTTTAAATAGCTTTGCAACAAGTAAATAGCAAAGAAAACATCTTTTCCAAAGATTAAAGATTACTGTGAAACGATAGGAATTAAAAGACCAAGTAACTGCAATAAACAAGCAAGGGGACCCAGAACAGAATTCTACAAATTGACTTGACTATCTGAAGATTTACTTAATGATAAAGGTGGGACTGCAAACCAGAAGGAAAACTGTAAGTTATTCAATAAATGGTCTGGTTATTCAAAACATATAAAACATTCCAGATGGATTAGAAATTACATTTCAAGTTATTTAGAGTTGTTGTATAGCTTAATATACATAAATGTATACAAATATTAAGAGTATATATACAAACATATTTGTTCAGTGGGATATCATTTAGAAAAATAATTTTGGAGTAAAGAAGGCTTTCTAAGTAAACATTAAACTCAAAAATCATAGAAAAATAAAAGATGTGGCTAGAGAAATAATTCTCTATTTTAAGTGCTATTATATTTAATGTTGAAAAGTCTTCTACAAATCAATAAAAATTTTTAAAAAGACAAACAGCCTACTCCCAGAATAAAGTATGGCATAGGCCAATACATTTATAAAAGTATGACCTAACACAGGGCTTCCCTGGTGGCGCAGTGGTTGAGAGTCCGCCTGCTGATGCAGGGGACACGGGTTCGTGCCCCGGTCCGGGAAGATCCCGCGTGCCGCGGAGCAGCTGGGCCCGTGAGCCATGGCCGCTGGGCCTGCGTGTCTGGAGCCTGTGCTCCGCAACGGGAGAGGCCACGACAGTGAGACGCCCGCGTACCGCAAAAAACAAAACAAAACAAAAAGTATGACCTAACACAATTATTCAGGGAAGTTTAAATAAAGCAACACTGAAATGCTGATTTTTATCACTCGGATATTAAAAACAGAAAATAAATGTTACTGTATTATTAATAATATAATAAATTGGAACAGCCCATTTAGTGAACAATTTAGCAGTATTTAGCAAATTTAATATGCTGAAATACATTGACCTAGAAATTCTATTTCTAGGTACCCTATAAAATTTCTGTTCTCTATGTAAAACTATATAAAGCAAAATTTTAAGTCTTGATACATGTGAAAATAACTGTAAAGGAGCTATATTTCCATCATCAGTATGTGGTTAAATAAATTATAGTGCACCTATACAATAGCAGAACAAGATTGACCTCTATGTACTGACCTGGAATGAAGTCCAAAGTATATTGATGAGAAAGACAGCAAATAAAAGAACAATATGTAAGACATATATTCATTTATGTTAAATAAAACAAACTTAAAAACACAACTGTGTATTTTATTTCATTAACTATTTATTCTTTTCATGTTAGAAAAGAATAAACATCAAACTTTTAACTCTGGTTGCCTCTGGAAACAGTAGTGTTTGAGAAGCACTAAGGATAATAGTATTGGGAAAATGGAACATTTAACTAACTATATTCATCTATTATTTGAGATAAGGATATACTTAGGTATTACATACAACTTTTAGAAATCAAAAATTTGATGAAAAACTAATACAATGATAAGACATAACACTAAACAAAAATAACTTTCTAAATTTTAGAAAATTTTAGAAAATAACAAAGCAACAGCAGAAAACGTTGATTGATGGGGCAAAATTAAATAAATAAGTTTCCATATCCAATAATAAAGAAAACATTTTAATGTAAACAATAAACTGAGTACACTTGAGCCAAATACATTAGAATAAAAGGGTGACATTTTTAAGATGAAGAATTGGAACAAAGGAATAAGAAACTATTATGAGTCCAATTGGCAAGTAAACAAAGAGCATAAAGAGACACATGGTGATATGAAAAATACCAGTGGCAAAAAGTGTTAGTTATATGTGAAGTGTGCAAATTTAAGCAACAAAACGTATTTCAGAGAGGGGAGGCAATGTCCCATTCACTCCCCACCACAACATCAGAAAAGCCTATGTCAAACAAACATGTTAAATTGTCCTATATTGTTATCTGGCGAGAAAAAACACTGCTAATAACAGACTCCCAAACACCACCTGATAAAGGACACTTTTACAAAGTTTTGTTTTGGTTTGTACTTTGTTGTTGTTCATAGAGATAAGCTAACGTTGGAACCTGAGGGATTTAGGGGGGATGAGCTTTGGAAGGGGGGGCAGGGCACAAGTTAGGACTTGGGTAAAACAGGCCAGGCAGAAGTATCTTTCAAGTTGTGGGGCTTTTTAAAGCTGTAATTTTCTGAAATATTTGTAATCTTGTCTTTCAAGAGCCAGTTGTGGCCTCAGAGCTCACTTCTGCAAATTTATAATCTCTGTAAATGTTTATTTCTCAGCAATGAAAGATACGATGCGTTGAGACAGATTGTATATGCTGAAATCTCTCAGGAGAGTGGTTTTCTAGGAAGTATTACATCAGGCACTTTAGATGATCCACCTTCATCTCTGAGTCACATGAGTTAATCTGGAGCTGTGGACAATCCCTAGAGCCCTCAACACTTCCCACATGAAGCATCTGCCTTCATCTTTTCAGCGATTCTGGAGCTGTGGACAATCCCTAGCGCCCTCAATGCTTCCCACATGAAGCACCTGCCTTCATCTTTTCTACCTGAGGACCTTCTAGCTCACCATGTCCCCAGGACAAACCTCAGTCAATGGGTGAAGGGAGTCTCAGCCTTTAGCGTCTAGTGGCACAGCTGAAGCCAATTTCTACAGAGTTTCTCAGTTCCTCCTGGGACTCCAAATACTGCTCTTCAAGATGGGAACAAAGCTGCATTGCCATTCCAGGTCTTTAGACTGTCCTGAATATCTGCACAGCCTCTATATTTATTCTTTTAATTATACATCATTATTTTTCCTTAAATAACGTGGTCTCTCTATCTTACCTAGGCAAGTTACTTCACTCTGTAGCTCAATTTTTGAATTTTTTAAACAAAGATAAAGTAACTGTATCAAGAGTCATTGTAAGGGTTGAATTAATTTAAGTCAAATGCTTAGACCTGTGTCTGTTAATTAATACTAATAATTATAATAACAGTGATTACTATTAGTTGCATTTTTATAGTTATTGTGATTGTTATTATTCAAGTTTCCTGAAAATATTTTGACTCTAAGAAAAAATTTTCTGATGGCCAGAAAGCACATAAAAAGATGCTCAACATCACTAACTATCAGAGAAATGCAAATCAAAACTACAATACAATGAGGTATCACCTCACACCAGTCAGAATAGCCATCATCAAAAAGTCTACAAAGAGTAAATGCTGGAGAGGGCATGGAGAAAAGGAAACCCTCCTATATAGTTGGTGGGAATGTAAATTTGTTCAGCCATTATGGAGAACAGTACGGAGAGTCCTTAAGAAACTAAAAATAGGGCTTCTCTGGTGGCGCAGTGGTTGAGAATCCGCCTGCCAACGCAGGCGACACGGGTTCTAGCCCTGGTCTGGGAAGATCCCACATGCCGCGGAGCAACTGGGCCCGTGAGCCACAACTACTGAGCCTGCGCGTCTGGAGCCTGTGCTCTGCAACGAGAGAGGCCGCGACAGTGAAAGGCCTGCACACCACGATGAAGAGTGGCCCCCGCTCGCCGCAAGTAGAGAAAGCCCTCGCACAGAAACGAAGACCCAACACAGCCAAAAATAAATAATAAATAAATAAATAATTTAAAAAAAAAGAAACTAAAAATAGAACTACCATATGACTTAGCTAACCCTATTCCTGGACATATATCTAGAGAAAACCATAATTCGAAATGATACATTCACACCAATGTTCATTGCAGAACTATTTACAATAGCCAAGACATAGAAGCAACATAAATGTCCACTGACAGAGGAACGGATAAAGAAGATATGGTACATATATACAATGGAATATTACTCAGCCATTAAAAAGAATGAAAAAATGTCATTTGCTGCAACATGGATGGACCTAGAAATTATCATACTAAGTGAAGTAAGTTAGACAAAAACAAATATCATATGATATCATTCATATGTGGAATCTAATTTTAGAAATTATATAAATTAACTTATTTACAAAACAGAAACATGCTCACAGATTTCAAAAACAAACTATGGTTGCCAAACTTATGGTTACATAGTGAGGAGGGATAAATTAGGAGCTTGGTATTAACATACACACACTACTATATGTAAAATAGATAACCAACAAGGACCCACTTTATAGCACAGTGAACTCTACTCAATTCTGTAATAACCTATATGGGAAAATAATCTGAAAAAGAATGAATATACGTATATGTATAACTGAATCACTATGTTGTACACCTGCAACTAACACACACTGTAAATCAACTATACTCCAATTAAATTTTTTAAAAAAGAAAAAATTTCGCATATTGTTGAGACTTTAACCATTTACCATTAACCACTTTTAAGAATTTGCTCAAAATAAACGTTTAAAAAAATGTCATGTTTACTCTCAAGCTAATTATTTGTCGTTTTCTCAATACATTTAGAATTTTTTAAGTATAATTTACAGAATAGAAACTCCTATCATATAATAAGTGCATACCTTGATGACTTATTCCAAAATGCACATAACTGTGACCCCAATGTCCAGATCAAGACCCAGCATATTGTCAACACCACTCTTTGGACCTCCTTCTATAACAACCTCCTTCAAGGGCAACCACTATTCTAACTTTGTAAAGGATAGACTGGCTTTGTCTGTTTTATAGTTTATATTAATCAAATCATTAATATGTCATTCTTATCTGACTTCTCTCATGCAATATTGTGTTTGAGAGATTTATCTACATCATTGGCGCTTTCTAAAGCTGATGTTAACTTGCATCCAAAATGTATTAGAAGCTTAAGAGTTAGGATCCAGACTTTTACTTGGATCCCCTTGAACACCCAAGGTACATCATACTGTGACAGACACTTGGTAAAACCTTGAATAAATATTTTGGCTCCTTGTTTCTCAAAACAGTAATTCCTCACAAAGATTTTTCACCTTCCTGCTTTAACACACTAACCTATCATTCCTTGTGGTTCTCTTCACTGTAATCTTCCCCAAACCTCCTACTCCATTGCAAATATTTTTATATAATGATGCATATTTAAATATAGATTTATAAAAGAAAAATATAAAATATTCAAAGCTATCCATCAGCAACAATCTAGCATGTAACAACTGGCAACACGCTTTTACTGAATTCTATGTTAATTTTAACTTGGTCACAGATATTCTTACAATTCAGTTGGCTTAAGTCTCAGATATCATTGCATCACCTTTTGTGTCATCTCTTTCTTTCCTATTACTGGATCGTATATGTAGATCATGTTCTTTATTATTCATACTATTCATCATCTTAAATGGAAATTTTTAGCTGGTTGATTAAAAGACTTAGGGGAAATTGGTGGGGTTTTTTTAAAAGTCTATTCCTTATAGATGATTCTACTTTCCTTTTGTAGGAGCACTTTTAAAAGTTCATTCCAATTTTGGATTATGGACTTGAGAAATGTCTCAACCTGTTTATCTGTTGCTTCTTAAAATACTTTTAAAAAGTCCCTATTGAACTTGACAAAGAAAAATCAGGAAGAGTCAATGATAGGGAAAAAAAAAACTATAGCAAACAGACTACAGTGTTTATAGAAAAGTAAAAGTAAAAACCATGTGGCTGAGGGACAGTTATTTCTTTTCTTTTGTTCAAAGAAAAGAGAAATGCTTGAAGTAAATGGAAGGTATTTTAGTTTACTGTGAACATAACAAATACACTACCCACAAGTCTGTTACAGCACAGATGAAGAAGTTAGTTCACAGCGACAGGGAGAAAAAGCACCATTCAGTTTTCATAACTCTGTTACCAAACTAACACTCCAAACACCTGGTGAACTTGCATATTGAAGAAAGGTAGAAAGAACTTCTAAAAAGGAAACAGAAAAACTTCTGATTGCATGCAGGTGTAGTAGCCATACTCTGAAAAATATGTGATTTTTAAAGTGCACAAAGTTCTTAGAAATTAGGTTGTCATTACTTAAATCATTTGGAACATTCTAGCTCAAAATGTTACTCAGGTAGGTGAAGAAAAAATATTCCTTCTTTGAATTATTCTTACTGATTCTTTTAACTCTATCTTGAAAATAATATAAAATTTTGAATTTTAGAATTAACTCACAACGTAGAAAATGTTTTTCCTCTTGTTTATGAATTCTGGACAAGAAAACATTTTTTAAGTTGAGGAAATACCTATATGCATAATATCTACTTATATACGAACCATATTCAAGAATGTACAGATGGTGATGTTTATTTTATTAATGAGGAAAATTGTTGTTTTTGTTTTCTTTTGTTGCTCATACCTAGATTTTTCTATAATCATTAAGCACGTTGGCATTAGTTACCTTTCGAGACTTACCCATGTCAATGGAGCTTTTCCACGTTTATACTGGGCCTGAAGTTCAAGATAATTATTTCTCATTTCTCACGTATTTATGCTTTATATCTTTATGTAGGCAACTTTCCTTGAGATAGCTTTGAAATGCACATAGATTTGAACTTCAAGTAGCTAGAGTTCCTCCTAACAACTTATTTTCTCCCCAAATCAATATTTCAAAAATAAGAACTTCTCTTTAAATATTGACTGCTTGTTTGAATGTCAAATATAGTGAACTTTCTATTTGTCAAGACCTTTCCAGTCAGATGCTTGCAAAAATTTACTCTGCTTCCAAATTATTCATTTTAAGCACCTTGTTCCATTTCTTATATCCTTTACATGTTTGAAAACACTTAAAGGGTTTTTCTTAACTCAGACAGAGAAAGCTGAAAAAAAAAACAGACCACTAAACAGTTTGAAAAACTTTTATTTAAACAGTCACATGAGGTGTAAAAGGTGGATATAACTAACTTGTTTTCAAATTTTTCTTTGTAGAGATCATTTTTAAGGTGGAGTCATCACCCCTGAATTAATACATTTGGTTATGTCAATCAGCAGTACCAAAAATAAAAGTGGTTGTGATAGGTAACTTACTCATGGCAGCTGTGGCTCTCATTCTCAAAAGAGCTATAGAGCATTGGAGTTTTAAAAGAAAAGGTGTTCTCATGTTAACACTGCATTATGATTCTGCATTATGACTTGGGATAATTAAGCAGTGAAATTTTTGTTCTACATGTTTTTTGTTTTGTCATAAGGATAAAAATCCCTGATTAAAACTGTGAACTTGGGACTTCCCTGGTGGCACAGTGGCTAAGACTCCATGCTCCCAATGCCAGGGGCCCAGGTTCGATCCCTGGTCGGGGAACTAGATCCCACATGCATACCGCAGCCAAGAGTTCGCAGGCCACAACTAAGGAGCAGGCAAGCCACAACTAAGCAGCACTCCTGCCCCAACTGAGACCGGGCACAACCAAAAACATAAACTAATAAATTAAATAAATCTAAAAATAAATCAATCACCTCTTTAAAAAAAATGTGAACTTGGAGCTCAAATCTAGTGTCGTGGCTCAATTGAATTCACAATGGTGTGTGTGTGTTATGGATTACAATAGAATCTCACATATTATATTACTGGATTACTTTAATTCAGGGGAAGGATCATCTTTCTTTCTCTAAATTGACAAATACACTGCTGAATATATCTAGCATATATTGGCAGAAGTCCAGGCACCAATAGAAATATCCATCCTTACAAAATCATCATCTTATTTTCACTTCTTTTATTTTGATTTTTTCAAGTTTCAGTGTTACGGTTAGGAATGTTCCAACCAAATAGCTTTGTAACTTTTTCTAAATTACTTAAGTGTAATGTCTCAGAATCTACAATTTTGAAATTGGTATACAAAATATCTATCTATCGATAATAATTGTGAGGATTAAATTTAAACAACTTACCATAATGTCTACAGATAATAAAAAATAATACTCAACTAAAAAAATATATATATATATATTTTTTTTTTGGCAGTATGCGAGCCTCTCACTGTTGTGGCCTCTCCCATTGCGGAGCACAGGCTCCGGACGCACAGGCTCAGCGGCCATGGCTCACGGGCCCAGCCACTCCGCGGCATGTGGGATCTTCCCGGACCGGGGCACGAACCTGCGTCCCCTGCATCGGCAGGCGGACTCTCAACCACTGCGCCACCAGGGAAGCCCCTAAAAATATTTTTATAATAGCTTCCTGTGACTGTTTTATCATAGCTGTTAAAACTCTCTCAAATGATTTTGGGAACAATTTTTTATAGGAATCTATGATTCTGAAAGAAGGGTGTTATCATGTGTATATTTTGTATCCCCATAATGCCAAGCATATATATTATATAATCATATTATAGATATTTAATAAGCATTCATGCAAGTGACCAATAGCTCCCAAACTGCTTCACATCTACTAGATTCCAGCACTAGAACTAGAAAGATTTACATACCCTGAGGAAGAGCTCACGTTAGCATAGATCTGGATATTGTGATTCTAGGAATTACCACCAACACGTAACAAAAATAAAGCCATTTTATTAAAAGAACTAAATGTCCCAGCACTGAAAGACTGCTTTTTCCAAGATATATAATGCTTGGAAGATAACTAAGAATAGTTATTATTCTACCTGTTAGTTCAACGATTTAAAATCTCAGATTTGTAAGAGGTATTATCCTGTATTTGCTGAGTGCATATAAACAAAAGATTATCTAAAAGTCTATTGGGAAATATGACAGCCATGAGTATTTCTTGAACAAAAGTTTGATAAACCATTCTGGCATGTTTTTGACACCCTAATATTATTTTGAATACAATGGCAGCAACATCTACATGGTTGCGATAAATTATGTTAAGTATATAGGTTTGTTCTGGACCAGTGCGGCCTTTGTGAAACAGAGCTCTAGCAGTTAAATTGTTAGAAAAATTTTCAGATCACTGTTGTAATAGTGTAATCTGAATAGACCTGTTGGTGCTTCAATGTTCTACATTTACACATACATAGGAAATAAAACTTGAAAAGCATTTTCAAAAAGTTCCTTTCTAAATGGTCTATGCCTAAGCCATAGACCTGAACTGAGACCTGGTGATGTTTGCAAGGGCCCCTCTTTGTTTCTGAGCCCCAAATTCCAGGTGGTGTCTTTCCTGGAGAAGGAGATTGTTAAAAAAACCCAACAACTCTGTTTAACATTTTTTAGCTTTCTAGTAAGTGTTTTTTACTTAGTGTTCTGCCCTTGCCTTCCACATACACAGCATTTGGCAAATGCCTAAAGGGATAACTGCATGCAGTATGTTAGACTCACTTCTCTTTGATTTCCTTTTCTCAGAGATCCTGTCCCTTAATTCCTCCCTTCTTGGGTGCCTTGGTTGTTTTTCAATGCCACTCCCCTTTAAAAAAATCTAGCTCTCATAGTTATTCTCAGTTGGAGGCTTAGTTTGATATAAGCTACTCCAAATAGCCTACAGCAGTCAACTGGAGATAATGATTTTTTTTTTAAATGTTACATGTATAGATTTTGTGTATCAGGGCACAGCAGTTAAAAATGGGCTTCCTGTAAGGCCAGACACCATCAAACTCTTAGAGGAAAACATAGGTAGAACACTCTATGACATAAATCACAGCAAGATCCTTTTTGACCCACCTCCTAGAGAAATGGAAATAAAAACACAAATAAACAAATGGGACCTAATGAAACTTAAAAGCTTTTGCACAGTAAAGGAAACCATAAACAAGATGAAAAGACAACCCTCAGAATGAGAGAAAAGATTTGCAAATGAAGCAACTGACAAAGGATTAATCTCCAAAATATACAAGCAGCTCATGCAGCTCAATAACAAAAAAACAAACAACCCAATCCAAAAATGGGCAGAAGACCTAAATAGACATTTCTCCAAAGAAGATATACAGACTGCCAACAAACACATGAAAGAATGCTCAACATCACTAATCATTAGAGAAATGGAAATCAAAACTACAATGAGATATCCTCTCACACCGGTCAGAATGGCCATCATCAAAAAATCTACAAACAATAAATGCTGGAGAGGGTGTGGAGAAAAGGGAACCCTCCTACACTGTTGGTGGGAATGTAAATTGATACAGCCACTATGGAAAACAGTATGGAGGTTCCTTAGAAGACTAAAACTAGAACTGCCATACAACCCAGCAATCCCACTACTGGGCATATACCCTGAGAAAACCATAATTCAAAAAGAGTCATGTACCACAATGTTCACAGCAGCTCTATTTACAATAGCTAGGACATGGAAGCAACCTAAGTGTCCATCATCAGATGAATAGATCAAGAAGATGTGGCACATATGTACAATGGAATATTACTCAGCCATAAAAAGGAACGAAACTGAGTTATTCGTAGTGAGGTGGATGGAACTAGAGACTGTCATACAGAGTGAAGTAAGTCAGAAAGAGAAAAATAAATACCATATGCTAACACGTATATATGGAATCTAAAAAAAAAAAAATAGGTCAGAAGAACCTAGGGGCAAGACGTGAATAAAGATGCAGACCTACTAGAGAATGGACTTGAGGATACGGGGAGGGGGAAGGGTAAGCTGAGACAAAGTGAGAGAGTGGCATGGACGTATATACACTATCAAACATAAATTAGATAGCTAGTGGTAAGCAGCCGTATAGCACAAGGAGATCAGCTCGGTGCTTTGTGACCAACTAGAGGGGTGGGATAGGGAGGGAGATGCAAGAGGGAAGAGATGTGGGGACATATGTATATGTATAACTGACTCACTTTGCTATAAAGCAGAAACTAACACTCCATTGTAAAGAAATTATCCTCCAATAAAGATGTTAAAAAAAAAAAAAAAGAAAAGAAAATGGACCTGGCACACACAAAAAAAAAAAAAAAAGAAAAAAAAATGGGCTTCCTGGTGAGATGCTTATTCTTTAGGGCCAATGGCAAGGTAAGAGCAGTGATTTGGATTATTGTTCTAGACTCTGGAAAAATTCTTTAATTTTATCCCTTACTCAAACGTTCTTATAAGATGAATCTCAAAACAGACAATAACATTTAGAGGCTGTACACATTTTCATATACAATGTGCATCCATTATTCAAATTAAAAATGCAAAGTATGCCATAAAACAGGAAAAATGACCACAGAAGAAAAATTATTTATTAAAAATAATATAATTACTTCAAAGTATAAACATATTGGAGTATTGGGTATAGACTTTAAAAAGTATGATTAAAAAGATGGAAAAAGAGAATGTCGCTAGTGTGCTCTCTGAAATAATCAACCATGAGTCATCAAAGTAAAAAAACACAATAAATAAAATTAAGAATTCTGTGTAACATACAGCAGAAGGAAGTGTAATAAACTAGAAGAAAATTCTGAAGAAACTCCAAATAGATGAAAAATACAGGAAAGCACATTAGAGATATATGAGCTATAGTGAAAAGGTCAAACACTTCACTGGAGTCCTAGAAAAAGAGAAAAAAGAGAATGGGGCAGAAGCAATATTTAAAGGATAATGTTTGAAAATTTCTGAAACTGATGAAAGATACCACTCCACACATTCAAGAAACTCTGTGAATCCCAAGAAGAATAAATACAAAGAAATCTTCATCTAGGCACAGCACTGTGAAACTACTGAAACCTAAGGCAAACTTACTAGCAGACAGAGATAAAAGACATGTTATCTTCAAAGTGCAACAATAGAACTGATAGCTAATTTCTTAAAGATATCATATAAGTGGAGCTCAGTCTCATCAGACAACTCTGAGAGACAGTATAGAACACACCACAGAGTTTTTTCAAACAAAGGGTGCAGTAGCTGAATGCTGGTTATTTATGTATCAGTTCCTTTATTCTTCGGCTGAATTGTTAACTCCTTGGCATTTCAGCCCTCTCTGTGTGCAGACAAGGTAGGATTTAGGGGGCAGGAAAAGTCCTCATGTGACTACCAGCAGAAAGCGCTCTGCTGGACAGTGTTGACTACATGGGATTTAACATGTATGTAGACATTTTTAAATGACAAAAAATAGCATGAAATGAGGGAGGGAACAAATGCAGGTAAAGTGTTGTAATATCCTTGCATTGTCCAGAATACTGAAAAAGTATAATTTAAGGCAGTCTGTTATAAGTTTATAATACTGTAAACATTAACTAATAATAGACTAAAATAATGAGAACTTATGAAAATAATAATAAAAGAATTATAACTGGGGTCTTCCCTGGCAGTCCAGTGGTTGAGACTTTGCCTTCCAATGCAGGGGTTGTGGGTTTGATCCCTGGTCGGGAAGCTAAGATCCCACATGTCTCAGGGCCAAAAAACCCAAAACATAAAACAGAAGCAATATTGTAACAAATTCAATAAAGACTTTAAAAATGGTCCACATCAAAAAAAAACTTAAAAAAAAAGAATTATAACTAATGAGCTAACAGAGGGGCAGAAATCAAATAATAAGAAGTGTTAGCCCAAAAGAAGTCAAGAAAGAAGAAAAAAGAACAGCTAATACAATTGTAGATGGCAGATTTATAAAAGGAAATTGTAGATCATAGATTTCAACCCAACCATATTTACTATGTTAATGTAACTGGGCTAAATGTTACAATTAAAAGACACAAGACTGGATCAAGAAAAAACATCATAACTTCCAAAAAGAACAAAAAACCCAACTACAGGAGGCATAAGTATAAGAATGTAGAACATGAAAGTAAAATATGAATAATAGTTTTACCATACAAAGACTAACCAAAAGAATGGTAACATAATCATACACAAAGTAGGCTTTAAAGCAAAAAGTATCAGTAGAGAGAAAGTGACATTTTATAAAATCAAAACCAGCATAAATTATCTACCTTGATAGTTTCTTAGTAGGCAATGACTTGATACCTTTGAAATAAAAATCTTTTCCAATGAAATTAGAAATGTGCTATTAGCTTTTGACAATGAATAGCGTAATAGAACGATTTTTAAAATAAATATTTAAAAATATATATTTGTTCAGAGAAGTGCAAAGAAATATTCTGATACATATTATAAATGAAGAAAACATATAATTTCTATTTATTGACAATCAGAAACTACCTGTATATAGTCCATTAATTTCACAAAATTGTTAAAGGCATGGCATATTGGATATGGGTGAGAAAAGACTCCAGGGGGGAGACATAATTCATTATTTCAATCTATTCTATGCCATTACAATTAAATTCCTTGTCATTCTTTACCTTGCCATTTACCTTCTAGTCTTATTGCACATGCCTCACAAATCCTTACACTAAAGATTCTTCTAAACATTCACCTTCCTATGGCAACGTGCAGGTTCCTGAACTGCTGGAGAAAAGCATATAATATGCAGAGTCTGTGACTATGAATTCATGACATTCAAATTCAACTGGATCCTCAGAGCTGCCAGCAGATTACTTATGAGTCTCTCTCATTCGTCACAGCTTATTTAAAATTGTCATCTCTCTCCCCCAAATGACACTGCTAAATCTGCCACTGTTACTTTTAGAAGAAGTTTCCTCTCAAATCCCAAAGGCTATTGAATCCAGAGATCTTCACTAATTTTCTGGTGCACAACTTGCCTGTGGAAGCATCTTTCCTCTATCTTCCTGGTAGGATCAAAGAAGCATTTCTCTAGCCCCAGGTTAATCCCTGTAAGGATACTCTAGATCTCATTAAACTTTTCCTTCATAATGACTTCACTCTATCTTTTATCTCATCTGACAACGATAATCAACCTCCTCTTTTTGTTGGTTTCATTTTATCAGCATTTAAATAACTTCGAAGATTTCCAGTCATTAAAAATAAATGGAAAAACCACCTCCCTCAACTCTCATCTCCTTCCTTCATAGCTGGACTAGATTACAGGGCTGTGCATACGCCCTTTCTTCATTTCTTCACAGCCCATTCACTCTGTAATGCACTGAAATATGACATTTGCTGCCATCAATATATTAAACATCTCTCAACAAGATCGTCTTCATCTACAGATTAACTGCATATGTATTTGTATGTATGCTCGTGTATACATGTATAATTATCTTACTTGGTACCTCGTAAGCCTTTTATTTTATTGCTGATCATTTCCTCTTTGGAACAGTTTCTTCCTTCCCTTAGTTTCAGTAACCATGCTCTAGAAATCTACCTTGCTCCCTGGTTCCTTCATCCTTGTCTTCTTACAAGTTTTTCTTTTCATATCTAACCCTTTTTCCTCTAATTATTAAATATTTCATGTTTACAAGAAACTATAATAATGACAACCCATGCACTTACTACCAAGCTATGTCAACCCTCAACCTTTTTTTTTCCAAAAAAGTAAAGAATTAGGGCTTCCCTGGTGGTGCAGTGGTTGGGAGTCCGCCTGCTGATGCAGGGGACACGGGTTCGTGCCCCGGTCCGGGAGGATCCCACATGCCGCAGAGCGGCTGGGCCCATAAGCCATGGCCGCTGGGCCTGCGCGTTCGGAGACTGTGCTCCGCAACGGGAGGGGCCACAACAGTGAGGGGCCCGCGTATTGCAAAAAAAAAAAAAAAAAAAAAAAAAAAAAAGTAAAGAATTAAAACAATACATATACAGTTGAACTGTCTTATGTACCCCACTTTGATCCCATTTCTTTAACTTCCTATGAATTCTTCAACAATATCCTATCTGTTCAACAATAGTATCAGTGTTTTCCTTTTGAATTTAATCACGTTTCAAGATTGCATGTGTGCCTGAAAATAAATTGTGTGGATATAGTGATCTACATATGACAATTAGATCAACCTTGACTGTGTTGTATTCAAAACTTCTGTATTTGTATTATATTCTGTTTGATATATCAATTTCTGAAAGGACTGTATTAAGATCTCCCAGATATTATGGATTTATAAATGTCTCCTTATATTTTTTTCAATTTTATTTTATATGAGTAACTGTTTTAGCACTTAGTGGTTAGAAGTTTTTCATCTACTGTCTGGTATCCTTAAAATAAATTATAAGGTCCTTAATGATTTATATATAAATTATATATAAATTATCTCTTTCTAGGTTCATCTCATGTCTCTTTCAACTCGCAATGTATATACTGAGCATATAGAACTAAAGCCAGTTTCTCGAACTTACGTATTTTCTTACTTCTGAAAATGATTTCCTTACTTCTGAAAATGATTTCCTTTTCTGTACAGATTAGAACATTCCTCCCTTTACCTTACACATGTTGTCTGGTTAATATTTAAGCATTTTTTTCTGTCTCAACTAAGAGATCCATTCTTCCCTCTCAGTTCCACTGGAGTGGATGTACTGTGGTGTCACCTGGAACTGCCTGTACTTAGAATAAAAGAGCACTTAGAATTACTTCTCTTGAAGGTTCCTGTCTCTCTTACCCTTTGTATCTCTACACTTAGCACTTTGCCGTATAGAAGGAGCTTCATAAATGGATAGCGGCAAGATGAACTGACATAGGCCTGCCTCTGTCTTTAAAAGAGCTAGTAGCCTAGTGCCGTGTGTGTGTGTGTGTGTGTGTGTGTGTGTGTGTGTGTGTGTGTGTATGCATGTATACTGGTAGTAAAGAATATACGTTTGGAATGTGAATTTATTCACAGTTCCTCATGATTCCAAACTAAATTATGGATGTTAAGAAGTTGCTCCATGGGCTTCCCTGGTGGCGCAGTGGTTGAGAGTCCGCCTGCCGATGCAGGGGACGCGGGTTCGTGCCCCGGTCCGGGAGGATCCCACATGCCGCAGAGCGGCTGGGCCCGTGAGCCATGGCCGCTGAGCCTGCGCGTCCGGAGCCTGTTCTCCACAACGGGAGAGGCCACGACAGTGAGAGGCCTGCGTACCACAAAAAAAAAAAAAAAAAAAAAAGAAGTTGCTCCTTCAAAAATTGTACCAACATCATGGTGGGGAGAGTCCTACATGGATTTAGAATCAAAAGAACTGATTGTATAGAAAAGCCATTCTGAAACCATGTCCTAATTACGAATGTGACTGTGATATGCTAAAATACAATCTATCTATATAGAAGGCTCATGTTGAAATTTTACTAGTTCCCATAAACCCAGATCAACTCACACTCTCAAGTCTAGCCTTTTCTGAGCACCCAAGTAGATGTGGCCCCTCTCCTTCTTTTGTCTTGGGGCTCTTCTCTAAGACTCCCTTTTTTAATGTATGTAACCATCATATTTAGCTACTTGATTATTTTTTTAACTTACTTATTTTATTTTTGGCTGCATTGGGTCTTCGTAGCTGTGTTCGGGCTTTCTCTAGCTGTGGTGAGCGGGGGCTACTCTTTGTTGTGGTGCGCGGGCTTCTCACTGTGGTGGCTTCTCTCGTTGCGGAGCACGGGCTCTAGGCACACAAGCTCTTCAGTAATTGTGGCGTGTGGGCTCAATAGTTGTGGGCTCTAGAGCACAGGCTCAGTAGTTGTGGCGCATGGGCTTAGTTGCTCTGCAGCGTGTGGGATCTTCCCGGACCAGGGATCGAACCCGTGGCCCCTAGCATTGGCAGGCGGAATTTTAACCACTGCGCCACCAGAGAAGTCCTCTAGCCACTTTATTATTAATTCCTGGGGCATTAGTTCCTAAAGCAGCAACATTTGTGATTTATTCGTCTTTTCATTTCCTACAACAGCTAGCACAATGGCTTGCACATTATAGATGCACTATTATGAAATTAAACTTGGATTTTTGTTTTGATAGTATAAGAGCAACCAAAGTCCTAATTTCAATCAAAAAAATTAGTAGAAACTTATGGTCTCTCCTACTTGTCTTGTCCTTTACACTGAACAAACTTGAGTGCAAAGAATTATGATCATACAAAAAATGGCGAATTTATTATCAAAAACAAATCAATTCAGTCTATGGTGGCATAAACTTTAAACTTTCAAACTAAAATAACTCCAAAAGCCCCTAGTAAGCAACATTTTATCACACATGCCATGATATATAAAATATCACAAACTCCTCCATATTTACCTGACAGCTGGGTTATGGTCACTGTGGGGACTATAATTTCAAATCCATAACACATATTTAATAGTTCAACATTTATCCTGCTCTGACATAGGGTTCTGTACATAATAACTATCTTTTATTTTTGGTTTCATTTTTAGAAAGTAACACTTAGACTTCAGAAACAAAATATGTTCTACACAGATGGGGATACATTTTCACCATGGATCTTTTGGCTGTGTGTTTTACAACAATTATGGGCAGAATTCTTACGAGTTGTCCAGAAGTATTCTGAGGCCTTGGTTTTATTCCTATTTCTCTGTTGGAGAAATTCAAAAAATGCCTAAACTCCTCTTAGAAAACATACTGTCATTACAAAGTAATGATGACATCCCCTTTTTTTAAAATTACAAAAGAGTACATTTGAGCATTCATTTTTAATAGAGAATTATTAGATCACTATGAATCTAGAGCCAGCTTTAGACACAATTACTTGGTAGTAAACTTAATTTAAGGAAAAGTACCTATTATTTATCACTTTCCCACCTCTTATCTCCTGTCCCCAGTCTCTTATTTCATAGTATTCTCAGATACTTCATTCTCAGCTAAGGTAAAAATGGTCAATTATTATTTAAAACATTACCCCTGGAAGCAAAAATTTTATTCCCATAAGGATCAAAGTGTTTCAATTAAGGAAATGGGTAACTTCTATCTTTTTGCTAAATTTGGGCAGTTATACTTAAGAGTAAATAGATATGTGTTGAAGGCTATACACTAAGTGCTTCTGAAGTTCAACATTCAGCATTTGTTTAGGAATTGCTATGAGCGAGGCACAGTGCTAGACTTAGCAAAAATAATAGCAAGCAAAGCAGACTTGGTTTTGTCCTCATACAGTTTATAATCTTGGATGAGAGCAGGGGGGAACATTAATCAAATAACCAAAATTAATCAAACAATCACCAACACACACACACACACACACACACACACACACACACACACACGTATGTACGTGTTTGCAAACCAATGAATTGATGGTTTGACCCATGGAGGGTGATATAAGATTGTGTAACCAGGGGACCTGGTCTGTTCCGGTGGGACAAGGAGGGCATCTGCAAGAAGGCCACCTGAATTTGCAGGGTTAGATGCTCACGAATATTAAACAATAAGGCCAGTGTTATTCATATGACATTACTTAAAGTAAAATAAAATTACTTGGAAAAATAAACTTGTCAAATAAATAGAGAAGAGAAACAGTAACCAAGTAAAATGAGAGCAATATAAAGAACACTTTATTCTCAAAATGCTTTGAGAAGTGATTAATAATGTGGTATTATTCCATATGATATCACTTATATGTGGAATCTAAAATATGACACAAACGAACCTATCTATGAGACAGAAACAGAATCACGGACATAGAACAGACTGGTGGTTGCCAAGGGGGTGGGGGGGGTGGGAGAGGGATGGTTTGGGGGTTTGGGATTAGAAGATGCAAACTGGTATATATAGAATGGATAAACAACAAGGTCCTACTGGATAGCACAGGGAACTATATTCAGAATCCTGTGATAAACCAGAATGGAAAAGAATATGAAAAAGAATGTATATATTAATATATATATATGCATAACTGAGTCACTTTGCTGTACAGCAGTAATTAACACAATATTGTAATGCAACTATACTTCAATAAAAATAATGTGGCATTATTATAATAAACCATGTAATATACTGATTTTAAAATCTTGATTTTTGAGTCATGTGCCAGATTATTGTTTTATTTTGTTTTCTTTTTGTCCTTATTTAAATACATTAAGCTTTGATTAGTCCAGTTGATTCTTTGTCATAACCTGCTGGAACAAATACTCAGAAAAAGGTGATCCAGGGGACACAGGAACTAGACAGACCACATTGTGAACTGCAGAGCACTAGAAAATCATTTTTATTGGGCAGGCAAAGGATAGGGATAAAGGATTCTCAGTACTGTGTAAAATGCAAAAGTAGGGTCTAGTCTGATATTTCCTAAAGCATCACCATAAAAAATTATATAGCACAGAATAAAGTTTGAAAGTCATGTTGATTTTATACCTAACTATCTAATCATCCAGTTTGGAGATTCACAATAAACAAATACTCAGTTGTTTATGAGACATTTGAGTATATCAAAGTCCCTGGGAATTTCTGCATTAAAGAAATCTACTTAATTTTCTTTAAGTTTTTTACAAAGCTGTTCACAAAGCTAATGTAATTTACTTATACCCAGTAGAATTATGTTATTTGCTGTAATATGATTTTGACATGTTGACCTAGCCCAAATCTTATCAACTGGCAGATGAAAATTACTTGATCCTTGGAAGTTAAATAATTTTTAAGTTATACACACTTAGTGGTATAGCCAGTATGAGAAGCAATGTGTCCTTACTTCCGTACTCTCATTGTCTCTCTTGCACCATTTTAACACACATTAGTAATATATTTTGTCTTAATACATTTAGATACCAGTTTTACTGCAATATTCATCTATATTTGAAGAACTAATCCTATATCAACATACAATCATAATATATACCAATGAAATAATTACTATAAAATAATACTTATAAAATATATAATACTTATAAAAACTAATAAGTTTTTATAAGTATTCACGAACTGATCGTTGGGATGTCTAATTCCTCATTTCCTCTATCGGGGAAAAGGAGGGAGTGAAATTGGTAATTCTTTTCTCATTAAGGCTACATGACAAGCTGTGAAATGCTGTTAATGGACTTTGATCAGGTTGCTTTCATTGTGGTCTTCCGAAATGTGTTAGGAACTTATGAACATATGCTGCAGTATAATTGGCTCCCAAAGTGGTCATAATGTGGGTACTATAGAAAAACAACCAGTTACACTCACACACTTACAAACAATTATTTTCATGTGGCCATTTGATGTCAATAGAGGGAGCATATATAAAAGTTGCTCTTAGTGGCCATTTCTTAGTGCCTTAATTGGACAGGAACATTTAAAGGAATGAAAGGACAGAAACAGTGAACCTGAATGTTCTACCAGGTAGCTTTTCAAAGTAGTGTTGTACCTAATATGGGTCCCCATAAAAACCTAATGACATTGATAGAAATAATTGCATACCATATCATCGTGAAGAGAGCTTTGCTGTATTGTCATAGAACAGCAAAAGTTCTACCTAAACCAGAATTTATTGGGCAGATGGAGAAAATTGCAACTCTTCTCCTACTTTTGAAAGATAATTTTCAGCAAAACAAAGCAAAATAAAGCAAGAAAAAGGAAGAAAGAAAACAGAAAAACACAAGAAAGCAAGGCCTGCTTAAAGGCAGCAGTAAAATTAATTGGGGTCTGGGTAGGGGTGTGGCCCATACTGCTCATTTTCTACCATATTAGTGTACCTTTGAATTGATCCATTTTATCACCATTCTCTGAGCCCTGGTAACACTGGCATCATCCAGTACTGCAAATGATCACTTAATGGTCTCTGATACTGAGTCTCTAGTTAATTCACTTCTTAGACCATTGCATGGTTGATTGCTAAAAACCAGGTTTACTTTTGAGTGATATTCATTTATATCCTCTTTTCATTAAGAACACTATGGTCCTTTTAATCACATTTTCTCTCTTCATCTGCATTCTTTGTCAAATTTACCTTTTCATTAGATTTTCCTCTATGTTAGAATGACTACTGACTCTTAGTCTCTCATCACATCAAGCCCAAATCCTGCCTGATTTTCAAGTCTCCCCACGTGCTTGCCAGTGCGTACCTAGCACTGCATGCTGATACATCCATCTACTTGCACTGACCAAGTGGTTCATTTCACATGCTCATCAGAAATTTGTACTCATTTCCCATTGCCCCCCATGTCTGGTGAATGCTATGCATTCATCCTATGCTATGCATGTTCATTCATTTAGGGGAAACAGCTTCTTGCCCTTTTCCTTATCTAAATTTTACTTCGTTTCAAATTTTGTCCCACTAAAACTGCCTTTCGTCATTCTGACATTTATTTATCTTACCATCCCTTAACATTCTACAGCATTTTTCGTTCTTCAACATAAATCACCCTTTAAGAATATGCTGTGAACTTTGCTAATTATTTCATATGTATTGTTTTTACCTCTTCAAACCAATTTGCATACTTTTTCAGTTTGGGTCAATGTCTTACACTCCCTTTATCTTTGACACACTTCCCTTACATCTAGCACAATGAGGAGAAAACGGTGTGTGCTCAAAATCCTGGTTGATTGACTGAAATAATTGCATACCATCAGCTCGTTTTTGTCATCAGCTGACAGAATCAAGTTTTAGAGATCCAGTTAAATGCCTGCCTATCAACCTGCCAAGAACTGGTGCAATTGGAAGTCATCATCCTGCGAGTCAGACAACTCATTCACTAACTTGAAAGGAACCGCCACATATTAAAAGTTCTCTTTATGGATTTTGATGAATTGCACTGTTTGATTCATTCTTTTGTATCAAACCATATACATGATGTATCTAGAAATAACATTACTTTTGCAGTATATTAAAAAATGTCACTCATTTTCCTGAGTTGTCATCTTAGTTTACTATTAAAAAGTTGAAAAAAAGAAAATCACATGACTTTAGCCAAAGCCATTTTCTGCGTAGTACGGGAGATGCAGAATGATTTTTAGGGAAACTAAAAAATAGTAAGCTTATTGAGATAATGATATTCCTTGTTAAAATAAATATCTACATAAATCAGCTTAAATAGAATTGTAGCAACATTCTATTTTCTAAATATAATTTTATTTATTTAGATACATGACTTTAAAAATCTATATATATAGTAGAGTGAACAACTATGACTTTCAAATGAAAGGAGAATCACAAACCCTGACCATGTATTTTTAAAATAGATTTTAACATATCTTTCAGAATATGTGGGTAAAATTAGTAAATCTAAATTTTTATTACGAAATTTTGTTTCACAAATATTTTTAAATTTTAAGGAAAAACATAGCATAAGGAAGATTTACTTTTCATCTGATTTTGAATTTCTTTGGTAGATTTTATTCTTAATTCTCAAAGATTTGCCTTCTCACTGATTTAGTCTTTATTGATCCTTTTAATCTCCAACTGTTTTTATTTTCGCTTTGGAAAAAGTTTTCAGTTTTTTGCCCTTTATCTTCCCACAGACATTTCTTTTCTCTGTGAAGACAAAGGTAGCAGATTTCCCACAGTTTTCAGACTCTGTTTATTTTCTTCCCACAATCTGTATTTTTCTGATTCCCCATTTCTTCTCTCCATCCATCAACACACTCCATACTTTCTCCGCATTTTCCTCAATAGACTCCAGAAAATTATGTACACACACACTACACACACACACACACACACACACACACTTAACTAATGAGTAAGAGGTGCCTTTTTGGTTCAATAGCAGTTTTCAATTATTAGTAAAACATTTTACTTTTTAAATTAGTTAATTCACTTAATTCAACTTTTTTAATAAATAAAAGGAGAAAGGAAGTTATGCTCCCCATAGTTTGGTACTTTTGTCAGACTGTGTCCTTTGGGGGACCCACAGAAAAAGGCGGTGAATGGAAAGATTAGAGTTAGGGTTCAAACTTTCACACTGGCAGATTCTCACACTCTTGATGGGCAAGCAGTTGGTTTTTCAAGTAGGCTTATCTTACGTTCTGTTTTTTGGTGGATTTAGAAGAGCCAGGGCCCTCATCTGTTCATTGTGTTAAAGCTGAAGCTTCAATAAATTGGCAATCAGGCTGATTTGAGTGTGTGCAGATGGTAGATGGTATACAGTCAAGTGCATATTTTCATTGCAACAAGTTTAACTGCGCCTCCTATGTGCAAAGAGTGGTGTCAAGTTGCGAGGATCTCCAGCCCTCTGTTGAAGAACGTTGAAGAATTCTTGCTGTCTTAAGGCTAGTACTTCCTCTTCAAGTGACATGAATCAGCACCAAGCAATGCTATTTTTTGCTCTTTGGTGGTGAGCCAAGAATATAAAAGGAGAACATCTGGATTTCTGTCAGTTCCAGCCACGCTGAAAAGCTCTCTATAGCGTGTTTGTTTTGATAGATTCATACACATTCTCCAAATGTGATTTTCCAAGGCAGCCACATTTCAGAACTGTGAACCTTATCTCATTAAGTGCTAAAACTAAATGAAATATCTTTTAAGCTCCCACGTGAAGTTCTAGTTCTGTGATTCGAGTCACTTTTCAAAACACATGTTTCAAGCTTGACTCTAATTTCCCTTCTTCCTGGGAATCATGACTTGACTTTGAGAAACACTCTAAAAATGTCTGTGTTCACTGTTTAATGATAATTAACAACTCGTAGGTGGGTTATTTTTGCAGTCTCTGGAAAACAAAAAAAGCCTTTTTTTGAAGCAGTTGGCACCTCTGAAGTATAAGGTAGTAGTTTTATTTACAGAAGGGGTTGGAAAATAGGGAAAAGTAATATAATCTTCTTCTAATTGTTTAGTCAGTCAATCTCAAATCCAAATAGGTAAAAAGAAGTCTTCAATTAGGAAAATTATTTTAAGTCCCAAATTCTTGGTTGATTTTTACAAAGGTGTTAATTTATCTTTAAACAAGGACAATAATTTAAGGTGAGTGAGTTTGTCACCAACATGGCTGCTTTTTCTCCAAAAACTGAACAAAAATAACCTTAACACTGATAATGAAGTCACTTCCTAGGGCCATCTTTGGCTGCCTGTTGACTCAGTTAGTGTGAGACAGAAGAAACCAAATTTAAATGTTTTAGAACACATTCCAAATCCCTGAAACTGTATTTCCAGCTTAAGTTTCTTAATGTTTTAACATGAATGTCAACTCCATTTTAGGTTTTCAATTTAGATTATAAATCTAGGGAGAGCTAGGTTTTAAATTTCTCCATGTTCTCAGCCCCAGTACTAAATTCATTATTAGCTATTGATAAATGAAAAATAAGAATTCATTTCTCTGGGACTTCCCGGGTGGCACAGTGGTTAAGAATCTGCCTGCCAATGCAGGGGACACAGGTTTGATCCCTGGTCCAGGAAGATGCCACGAAGCAACTAAGCCCGTGAGCCACAACTACTGAAGCCTGCACGCCTAGAGCCCGCACTCTGCAACAAGAGAAGCCACAGCAATGAGAAGCCCGCGCACCGCAATGAAGAGTAGCTGCCTCTCGCCGCAACTAGAGAAAGCCCGCACGCAGCACCGAAGACCAAACGCAGCCAAAAAATAAATAAATTTTTAAAAAAGAATTAATTTTTCTGATATATCTATATAGTCTTTTCTATAAGTTTCAAAATTTTGTGAGCTAATATGATCACTGTCATTTAAATATATCTGAATTGTTTCTTGTCCACATCTCCTAAAAACAAACAATTGTAAAATTTTATTATTCTTAATTTTCCTTCCATTCAATGTGCTCTACAATCATTTTATTTTATGAAGTTTTTTTGTTTTTTCTTTTTAAATAGATTGTAAAAGTGTTTCTAAGAGGAGAGAAATATCTCAGTTACATTGTAACTGGAATTATGAGGTTCTAACTATCAACACTTCACCTGCCCCATGCCAACCACATATGTTAACAGAAGTCCATTTGAATCCTGTGTAACATCTTGGCCTGTTTGGTGCATAATTTGTAGCCAAACATATGGTGAGAGGCTTTGGAGAAGAGTCTTCAAGCTGGCAGGCTGCTGTTGATGTCTCTGGGATCACATGCCCCATTTAAGTCTGTGCAGTTCCAGATTGGAGTCTGACTCTTGTCTGCCTGTGCTGAAACATGAGGAGGTCCAGATTTTTTACAGCTTCCAAGCCTCCCAGACAAGTATAATTATCAGCACTCCAAAGAGCTAGGAATATAAGCCAAATGCAAACAAATGAGGGAGGGAGAGCAGAAGAGCTACAGCTGTTGGGTCAAGCTGGGTGCAAAATGGTTTGATATTTTCAGAAATCGGAGAAGAATGTCACCACAGTGAACCTTCTCTGATTAAAATGGGCTTATTCTTTAGCACTTTTCTTTCTAGTACTGGAGGAAATCAGCCTAAGAGGAGAATAGCTTTTAAATTTAAGTATGGATGTGGTGAAGATGGGTGGGCAAAAATGTAAAATTTCTGAAGGGATAAACATTATACGATCATTTGGAGATCACACATTTCTTGGAAAGAGATAGGCATCACTGGTAATTATAACAAATAGTTCTTTCAAAGTCTAAATTCTAGAACTAGAATTAGAAAGTCTATTAAATCAGAATTAGAAAGAATTGGAAATTCTACCAGAATTAGAAAGCCTACTTGACTTTTTCTCTAAATTATAGTATTTATTTTATTGCATGTCTTCTGAATGCATATTTTCTGATTTCAGGTTTAATTTTCTTGTAACTCTATCCTAGCTAGTCTTCCTCTTTTCTTGAAACATTGCTTTCATGGAACAGCATGCAGATGAAGGGCTTCAGTCAAACTTCCATTTCCGTATTGCACACCACTGATTCTCTGGTTTGGAGGCATGTTTTGTTCTCTGATGCCTTTGATAGTTTCATTCCTGTAGTGCTGGGGCTTGCTGGAGTCCTGTGGAGGCAGTCAGGCAATAAATGCAGCAGAGCGGAAGACCTTAGGGGAGTGGGAAAAGTTAAGGTAAACTGGAGACCATGTCCCCCTTCTAAAGGAAGCTTCCACACCTCAGCTCCAGCTGAGTTTTTTGTTGTTGTTAGGTGGGAATGAAGCCCCGAGGTCTCACAAATCTGGTTTATTACAAAGATGTTGCATGATTTTTAGATGTTGACAAATTGTCTTCTATTTTAAAGAAGATTGATATTCTTAAAAGTGTTGCCAATACAATTCTATGAACAAACCCCTCTGAAGTCATTCAGCCCAATGGCTGTCAATTTATAAACTTTGCTGTAAGACAAGCAAACTTTACCAGAATTTACTCTTACAAAGTATTCAGAACTTTGGTTTTGTCCTAAGGAGATTGGCATTTTTTTTCTCCCAGGACCTCAGCTTCTCTTCCTACCTTTCTAGGAAGGAAATACCTCCTTCATACACACCCTCTCCTTGGGATTCAATGAGTAGCCCAATCCCATCAATTACACTTTCTAAATATCTCTTAAATCCCTACTATCCTATTTCTACTACCATTGTTTTCCACTAGACTATTATCATCCCTTAATTGGAATCTCACCCATTGATCTTTTTCTAAAAATACCTTACCCCTCCCTCTACTTCCTGTCTTGTAGGTAGAATTTATTATTCTTTTGTTTTCTCAGCACCCCCTCCTCCAGACTGTTATCCTTATTAACCCCCTATTCCTTATTATTGTTTTCATAGCAACCAGTCTGAATATCATCTACCAACTCAGTATAAGAAACCCATAACAGTCCATTTCCTAGGTTCTCAACTTCAGCCCCACTATGGTGAGGAATTCAACTTCAACTATTCTTAGAGCTCTTTTGTCCCACGGTTGTTGCCAAGTTTCTGAAGGACTCTAATGCAATACCAAGGTGTGGTGAGAGCCCTCAGTCACCCATCATTTTAGTTTACTGCTGAAATATACTTTTTCATGTCCATATGGTCCTTAGAGGTGTGGCTTCTCTGCTTCTTCCATCTAAGCTTGGGACAGGAGTATCACAGAGAGGGTAGGACCCTCAGTGGGATTCCCAAAATTGGTCCACCTCCCTGGGCCAGTGTTTCTCAACTTTTTTTTCTTATTTATTTATTTAGGTTGCATCAGGTCTTATTTGCGGGCACATGGGATCTTCAGTGAGGCATACGAGATCTTTTTCATTGTGGCACATGGGCTCTTCGTTGTGGCACTTGGGCTTCTCTCTAGTTGTGGCTTGCAGGCTTTCTCTTCTCTAGTTGTGGCGTGGGTTCCAGAGCATGTGGGCTCTGTAGTCTGCGGCACACGGGCTCTCTCACTGAGGTGCGTGGGCTCAGTAGTTGTGGCGCGCAGGCTTAGTTGACCCGTGCCATGTGGGATCTTAGTTCCCTGACCAGGGATTGAACCTGTGTCCCTGCATTGGAAGGCAGATTCTTTACCACTGGACCACCAGGGAAGTCCCTCAACTTTTTTTTCTCAATACTTTTCTCCACATAGCTGCACTTTCCATCTGTTTAGTCTGTTGTGATCCTTTGGAAGGCCACAAAATATAATATGCAAGACTTTTTTCACCATTCAATAGCCAATTTTTGCTCTCTTGGAGTACCATCACCCTCGTTGATAATGCATGCCCTAGACCTGCTAGGAAGCCATGCTTCATGGAGTTTTGCCATGTCCTTGAGTTACCGCTAGAGAAGAGGGCCCAGAATGCTAAGGTTCTAGAACAAGATGCATTTTTTCCAGCCTACCCCCAGCCAGGGTGATCTCTGTCTGGTGTGATGTAAGCACTTTTCTTGCACCTTCAAGGCATTTCTCTTCTTCCTTCAAATCATGTCATTTTTTGACAATATCCTTTGATAAACCATTAAAATGAGATACCAACGTATTTGCGCAACAATTCTGTTTACCTTTCTTTTAAAGCAAGAGCAGGCCAAATCGTCATACTCTCCCAGTGGGTAAAAAATATACTTGCTTTTCTTCCTCTTATATAGTAAATAAGAGGAAGAGTTAGGTGAATCTATACAATAAAACTATTTAAAAGCTGTACATGTAGGGTATTTTGTCAGATGTACATTCATCTCTTTCTACTAGACTATATAAGCTTTGGTAAGGTAGAAATGATAATTTTTCTCATCTTTGTAATACTAAAGCTCTATAAAATTCCTGTCACATCATATGTGCATCATGTTCTTGAATAAATAAATGATCTAGGCCAAGGGTCAGTGTATTAGTCTACTTGGGTTTCCATAATAAAAACCACAGACTGAGTGGCTTACACAACAGAAATGTATATTCCCACAGGTCTGGAGACTGGAAGTCCAAGATCAAGGTGTCAGCAAGGTTGATTTCTGATGAAACTTCTGTCCTTAGCTTGTACGTGGCCACTTTCTTGCTACGTCCTCACATGGCCTTTCCTCTGTGCACGCACAGAGAACAGCAAGAGCTCTGTGCCTCTTCCTCTTCTTAGAAGGACAACAGTCATATCAGATCAGGTCCCCATCCTTCTAGCTTCATTTACTTTAATTACCCCCTTAAAAGCCTTATCTCCAAATATAGTCACAGTGGGGGCCAAGGCTTCAATGTGTGAATTTTGAGTGGACACAATTCATAGAGCCAGCAAAGAGTTTTAGGAAAAGTAGCAGCAACGTTTTCTGGTAAAAGGGGAAGACAAAATATTTTAGGTTCTCAGACCATCCAGTCTCTATTACAACTACTCAAGTCTGTTGTTGCAGCATGAGTGAGTGAGTGTGGCTGTGTTCCAATAAAACTTTATTTACACAAAGAGGCAGTGAGTGAGCTGGATTTTGCCCATGGGCTGTAGTTTGCTGACCCCTAATATAGACTTGCAAATGTTCTACCTGCCTTACCTATCTATACACCTCTCCATTTCTAGAAGTACTTCACAAGATTCCTACTTGCAACCATTTAATGACTTCTGCTTGCCTCCGGACTATGACATAAACTCCTAGGCATAAGGAGGCTTTTTTTTTCCCTTCAGCCTCGACGCGAGGCTTGTGGGATCTCAGCTCCCTGACCAGGGATCGAACCTGTGCCCCCCTGAAGTGGAAGCGCAGAGTCCTAACCACTGGACCGCCAGGGGAGTCCCATAAGGAGGCTTTTTATATTGATTTGATAGCATGTCAGCAAACTTCTTTTCTACTCTGTACAGTAAATAAATAATGTTCGTTTCTCCAAATAAAACTGAGCCCCTTCGTAGTTGGTGTTTTTGCCTAGGGTATCTCTTTTCTATCTGGAGTATCACTCCCTCCGTAGCCATCACTGCCCCTGTCCCATTTACCTGGAGAGCGGCACTCAGGCTGCGCCATCTTTGCAGCAGCCCAAAGTCTAGTCAAAGTTATTCGTTTCTTTTTCTTCTGAGCTAACACAGATCTTTATCATTATACCATTAGGTAATTACTAACTCACCTTCCCCAATGCATAGTGAATCTCTTCTGCATTTCTATAACCCCAGCTAGTCCTCAGCATTTTGAGAACATTCTGGGAACTCTGTAACCCTTCTGCAACAGGGTTTTTTTTCCTCTGAGTAGAATTCTGTGCTCTAGACCAATAGCTCTCACCCAGGGGTGATTCTGACCCCACAGGAAATTTGACAATATCTGGAGAAATTATTGGTCATCATAACTGGGGGGAGGAAGGGTGTGTTTTTCCTGGCAACAAGCGAGTAGATGCCATAGATGCTGTAAACATGCTACAATGCACTGGATACTCCCCATGACAAAGAATTATCCCGCCCAAAATGTTAGTAGTACTGAGGCTGAGAAACTATGACCTACATCAGTCAAGGATATTCCTTTCCATTAAAATTTGCTTTTCCTATAACCACTGTTTTAGGTGATTCCCCATTCTACTCAAATGGATTCAGATGGCTTTGTACTGCTTACCTCTTTATCCATTTGCTTTCATAGTAACAAGTTCTGAAGATAGACTCTATTAAAGAGATAAGAGTAGCTAGGTCCATCTGGGGTCCATTTTCATTTAAGTACATGAAATATTTGTAGGGAAGACATAGGAATGTTTGATAAGAAGCTATAGTCAGAATATGTCTTGCTGGTCAGTGACAAGTAGTAAATTCATCCAAGTTTCTATCAGCATGCTCCCTCTGGGGAGCCTGGAAGTTCTGAAATGAAAACAGTGGCTTAAAGTTATTTCAGGATGAATCACCTGTAAATACCTCCCCTCTGTGTTTTATTTAGAGTTTCAGAACAGTAAGAAGAAATTAAGAACTTGTTTGCAGAACATGGAAAATAAATGTTATGAATAAAATAATATAAATCAATGTAAAAAACTGAAATATGAATTAACTTATACCTTCTTGAAAGAAGGAGAGAAACAGAAAGAGAGAGAGGATGGAAGGAAGGGAAGGGGAGGGGAGGGAAGGGAAGGGTCAGGCAGGGAGGATGGAGAGAGGGAAGAAGGAAGAAAGGATGGATAGATGGATGGATGGATGGAAGGACGGATGAGGGAAAGACATAACTAGTAAATTAGGACGGAAAGCATGAAGTTTGGGTCAGGCAGAGGCAAGTTTAGATTTAGTCACTGAATGTAATCAGTGGTATGACCTTGGACAAGTGTCTTATTTTCTTCTCTTTCCTTAGCTCAAAAATGGAGATAGTATTGTTACGGAAATTAGATGAAAATATATACAGAAAACATCACTGTATCTGGTACATAGAAAGTGCTAAATATATGCGTAAAAAATAATGTTTGACAATCTGGAGAGCATAACTTCCTGGAAGTAATAGAATGTTCCAAGATAAAGCATTTTAGGACCAGGCAGACCAGAGATATGATTCCTATGGAAATATTTGTATGGGTAGCAGTAAAGTTAATAAAAATCTCTGTTTCCTCCTCTCCCCAAAGTGAGTCAAGCATTTTAAATGAACCCCCGGTTGAATTCCTCCACTGCCAGTTCTGCTTTTAAAGTAAAATGTGCTATAGACAGATGTTATTACTTTCTGCTACCACACTAGTCCAAGCCACCATCATCTGTCACCTAGCCAACACAGGCTTCTCCAGGCCACCACAGATGGTCTCCCTGTTTCCCTTTTTTCTCTCTTCCAACTTAAAAAAGTCCATTTTTTAAAGGTATAAATCTGCTTGTTTACCCTTTGTTTAAGATCTTCACTGGCTTTTGCTCTTCACATAAAATCCAGATGTATGGCTCCCAAGGTCTTGTTTGACCCCAATCCTGACTGCACCTCTGTCTCTCTCCCTGCTCCAGCCACAGAAGCCTGTAGACTTATCTTCAAGTGCACCACATTTCCTCCCTCAGGGGCTTTGCAAAGCCTCTTCCTCTACCCTTCACTATAACACTTCTGACACCTCAGGACTCAACTTAGAAGTCACTTAACTGCAGAAGAGTTTCCTTCCTTCTCTTTTAAAATAAGTCCTATGTTGCTGATCTCGAAATCTGCACTCCTTTTATTCCCTTTGTCATTTACCAGAAGTTGCATTTATATACATGTTAAATTGTTTATGTACATACATTTTGTTTCCCAACTAGGCTATCAATTCTATAAAGGGAGAGTCCACTTGTGTATAGTTTACAACCCCATAACTAGAATCTATTACCATGCCGCGCAAAAAATAAATATTCAGTAAATATTTGAATGTATGAATGAGTAAATGAATGATGAACAATAGGTTAGGAACTGATTTCCTTAAGAATTTACTAAACTTTTCTTGGACTTGTGGGAGATGGAAAAGGAGTACAATAAAAATTTTACAATGTCTTCAGTTTCAAGTGGTGATTTAAACATTTTTTAATAAAAATGCATGCATAGAAGCATAAAAGGATGACTTCTGATATTTCCATTCCTTGAGGTCTTTTTGTTCTTTATAGATAACAATGTGTCTTGTGTTCAGTAGGTACTCAATAAATTCTGGTTGAATTACAAATTGTCATAAAGAAAATATTCTAGAAATACAAGATGGTTTTTGTTTACTTTTTTTTTGGTGAAGAATGTTCGTATGTGGTACCATATTACTTAGGTAAGACAGTGTTTAAATTTTTTAAGAACTGAAATAAGAATTGTGTTGAAGTAACATATTTTAATATCAAAATAATTCTAAAAATTCTAACATCATATAGTTAAAAGCACTTTTGTCATTGTTGTCACATTTATGATTTAAGGCAAAACGCTTGGGACAAGTTTTATTATCTTACATAAAAAATGATGCTCAGAAAAGTTAAAAAAGAAAACTTGTTAAAAATCACACAGCTATTAAGAAATAGGGCCAGGAGTAAAACTCTAATCAGACTTTAAAATCCATGTTTATTCTTCTACATGACAGCTGTCTTTTCTGTAAATGCATACCTTTCCTTGTAAATCCACACCATCTATGTATCACTAAAGAGAATTTTATCATGGTTTTGAAATTAATAATTTTCTTTTTCTATGCTCTGTCACATTTCCTTAAAGCCATCTGAATGTCTAGACAGATTTTCTATGGGGCTATCAGTTGGATAACAGCCACCATATACACATTTTTGGAAAAAGTACTACGGCCTCTCAGCTACACTAGGTAATATAGAAGACAGAAAAGAAATACGAGACAAAGATGCTGCATTTTATGCGTATAAGTTGTATAAATTTTGATTCTCCAAGTGTTTGTTGTTTCATGCTATATGCAAGTCACTGAAGGAAGGGCCATGACCCATCCAAGAGAACACGAAGCATGCCAAAGTGCTTACAACTGAACAGGGGAAATAACTCATAAATACATGGATTTCCAAATAAAAGCATATGTCACTATATGACTGTTTGGGGGGAAAAAGCCCTGCAAACTCCTGGGAATAGAGTGTTGCTGTGGAAATTCAGGAGAGGGAGCAATTAATACAGACTATCATGGGTGATGTGGAATTTGAGTTACACTCTAATGTACATGCAGAATATGTCTAGACAGACAAGAGGGTGAGTCAGCAGTCTACACTGGGGTATCACATGAGTATCTCTTGTTAGGAACTCTGGAGAATTTATTTTAGAGTCTCTTAAGTATGAGAGAGTAACAACCAAACCAATTACAGAACACTATTAGATAATATATACTATTAAATCACATGGGGGCTTTAGCGTATCAAGTTGTAAAACTAGGGCGCCTTTAGAATTAGGCACTAACTTTAACTGTTGTGCTATTGATATATTTTCAATGGGTACGTATTCCTGTGCAATGTTGCACTTCTTGAGGTCAGCTTTCAGTCCAGGGAGTCAAAGAAACTAAGATAAACTACGAAAGGAAGCATAAATGCCCATCGGACAAACATATTCACTAGTTACCTACTTATAAATTTATCCCCTCCTCCATGATCTCAGTGTGTTTCTGGATCTGTGCCTTGCTGATGGTAGGCTATTATACACTGCTGAACGTTGTGTGAGAAAATCATGCAGATTGGTTGCTAAGTGAAAAATGGTCCCCTTTGAAAACAATGCAAAATTTCATAAAGCCAATGAAAATGTTGGAGACTTGTTCAGACTGCACACAGACTTGCAGTACACATATGGAAATACGTGTGTACTTCTCTATGTTTGTACATACAGAATAGGGAGCATGCATACATCATTTATACACAAGGAATGGATTCTTGGCATATTTGAATGTAATATTTGCAGTTTCATAAGTGACTCAAGAGGCTTATGATATTTTATACTATATAATAAATATCAATATTTACCTACCTCCCATGTAAAGCTGTTATACACATTAAATGAAATAATATATGTAACCTATTTAGAAAGAATAGAAAGAATTTGAACAGCACAAGCAGTGAACCTAACCTACTATCCTGTACTTATATAAGAATCAGTTATTTGTTAAATGCCTTTGGCAGCAAGAGAAGACATAAGAATGCATTCCTTATTAATGTCCAGAGACTCATCTATATATTTACCAAAAAAATAATTTGCTAATCTGATTCATCCTATTTTGTAATAGGGTTTCATTGCATCCTGGTGGCCTTCAAGAGGTATCGTTCATCCTCAATTAACCAGCAATAAGAAAAATAATACAGTGTGAGTGTGTGTGTGAGAGAGATTGTATATATACACGTGCATGTGTGTAAATTAGTTTTATCCTATGAAACCTGACTTACCTTTAAAGCACCTGGGATGCTTTAAAGTTATGACATTATTTTCTAGGCGCTACCTGTATCTTTATAAATATTTATTCAACTTATAGAACGAGGCGCGCTGATGCTTCTATTCTCATCTTACATATGGCATTTTGCATATGGCCTAGCTGAGGCACCAAAAGACTAAGTAACATACATCAGGTCACGGAAGTAATAAGGCTCAAAGCCAAACCCAGGCTTCTGGCTTCTGTGCCCGTTCTCTTAATCACCAACCAGTTCTCTGATTGAGTGGTTTACTCTGAAAAGTCATATGATGAATTCAATTCCATTTTCTTCTTTCGTTATAGATTAAATTTAGGACCAAATGCCACTCTAAGAAATTGTTTGAATCTCAGAGTCTTTGGCAAGTTTTCGGAGTTCATTTCCAGGGCCCAGTGGATGATAAGTTTCTTTATAATGAGTTCTTTAACACGTTTCACTTTACTTAGGTGATAGCTATAGGAAAATATTATGACCCTGTTTCCGAGACTGATCTTTCTATTTAGCTTCATAAATTACTTGGTGTCAGCAGGACATAAATACAATCTGTACGTAGGCTCTGTGGAAGCCGATATCCTGAATAAATTTCCAACAGCCTTTTAGAAAATAATGGACTGCAGGATTAACTCTTCTTTGGTATCTGTAGACAAGCACTGAAGGCAACGTCATCTACTAAACTCAGAGGTAAATAACCTCAAAGAGTCTTCCCACACCACTTGAGAACTACAGTAAGAAATCTCACCCTCTGGGAGAGTCTCAAGGATTACGCAACTGTTAAGTGTCATGAAAACGTCAGCAATTCTCTCTAGTCTCTGCTCCTGTTCTCTGCTAAGCAGTGGCTCTTCTAAACTGTCACCACACTCCTCAAGCCATCAGTAACCTCATCTCTGCAGGTAACACCTCCTACTTCTCCTCAGATAAGTTAAGACACTGAGGGTGACCTCCTTCCATGTCCTGCCTCTGTCTCTCAACGTTTTTTGCACATAGTGAACTTAGCACTTTTTCGGCTCATGAGAGAGGTTTTACCTATGGCTAAAACTCCCCCATGCACGCTAGATTCCATTCCTTTCTATTCTCTGATAACTTGCCCATCAAATTTCCCTCTTGTTATTTTTTTCTTCATCACTTTCCTTTTCATTGACTCCTTTTCTTTAGCACAGAAGTATATTTATTTTACCTCGAAAAACAAAGACCTCACCTGATACTGGAGGGTCCTCTGCCTGTCTCTGCTCCCTTTCCATTCATGCTTCCCGTAAGTTTGTCAACATTTTCTATCCTGGCTTCCTCACTTCCCCGTGCATTTTGATTCCCCTGCAGTCTGGATTTTCTCCTGAAATCTTCAATGAAATGGCTCAGTATCCAGAGCTGCTTCATTTTCAAAGATTTTCACAGGTAAGAATCCCACTTTCTGAATTCCTTCTTTACTTCAATTTTGTCCGTCTTTCAAAATCTCTTTCAACTTAGGCTGAGATTAAGTTTTAGTTCCCCTTGCTTCTGAGACATCTCTCTCTGGAGGGCATATCTAAGTCAAAAGGTCCAAACAAAACAAACCATACAGACTGACTCTCAAACCCACATCTGTTTTTCCTGTCTCGGCTAACAGCATAACCATCTTTCCATCTCCTAACCTAGAGAACTGGGATTCATCTTCAGTTCTTTCCTCCTCCTGGTAATTAAATCCAATCATACTTAAAAGTAGATATTCTAAACCTTCCGTCCTTTATTATTCCACTTATTCTAGCACATCACAGCTCTCTTGGACTAAAATAATTAGTTTCATGTAGTGAAATAGCGACCCCTAGAATTCATGTCCACCTGGAACCACAGAATGTGACTTTATTTGGAAACAGAGTCTGCAGATGTAGTTAGTAAGAATCTCAAGATAAAATTATCCTGGATTTAAGGTGGGCTTTATATTAAATGACTAGTGTTCTTAGAGTAAGAGAAGAGAACACAGATACAGAGAAGAAATACGAAGACAGAGGCAGAGTTAATGTGGTACAAGCCAAGGAAATGCCTGGGGACACCAGAGATTAGCAAGACGCAGAGAGGATCTTTCCTTAGAACCTTCAGAGGCAGCATGGTTCCACTGACACCTTGATATCAGACTTCTAGCTTCCAGGAATGTAAGAGAATCAATTTCCATTCTTTTAAGCCACTCAGTTTGCCATACTTTGTTATGACAGTCCTAGGAACCTGATAAATTTCCTAAGTGGCGTCCGTAACTTCTAACTCCATGATTCTTTACGGAATGCTTTGGTAATCAGTTGAAAACTATAGAACTCCCAGGAAAAGTGCACAGACGTACAACTCCAAATTTCACATACAATTTCACCAGTTTCCAGAACCTCATAGGTCTGTCTATGGATCTCTTATTATCCTTGCAGCCAATGAAAAACTCCTTTCCTACACGTAGTATCCAGAGTCCACTTACTACAATTCTGATCACGCCATCCTCTGATTTAAAAACATTAACATCTTTCCTAAACTACACAGCATGACTTGGTTCTTATACGCTACATCTCCCTGCTGAAACATCCTTTGTTTTTATCCCTCCAAACAAATACCTATTTCAGAGCACACATGCCTCTTTGCCTTTGCACTAGCTGTGCGTGCTGCCTTAAACTCCCTTCCTTCCACCAGCTCCCAGCCCTCTAAGGAATTCCTAGTCATGTTGATGTTTTATATTACTTATGTCATCTGTGAATC
Organism: Tursiops truncatus; assembly: GCF_011762595.2. NCBI lineage: Eukaryota > Metazoa > Chordata > Mammalia > Artiodactyla > Delphinidae > Tursiops > Tursiops truncatus. The sequence goes on from NC_047038.1 coordinate 6,220,391, forward strand.
AAATGGTCTCACTGGCAAAGTACTATTTTATTTTTACAAAGTCATTAAAGTCTTTGACTGTGACATATTTATGAAATACAAGATGCTTTTGAGTGTAAGAAGTTTTCAATTATATTGTAATATTTTGCTTAAATTTCTCTCTATATATCCACTATGTTTCCAATTCTTTACATAAATAATTATAATTATATAACATATAACATAGTACTAAATATACTACAGTACTAAAATTATAGGTGTTTATTCCAATTAATATATATTGGAATCTCAGAATCGTAATTTGTGGACTTTTCGACCTTGAACATTTTATAATGTATAGAAATATCGAATCACTTTGTTGTGTGCCAGGAACTAACATAGGGTTGTAGGTCAAATATATTTCAAAAGCAAACAAACAAACAAACAAACTCATAGAAAAACAGGTCAGATTTGTGGTTACCAGAAGTGGGATATGGGGAGAAGGGATTGGATAAAGGCAACCAAAAGGTACAAACTCCCAGTTATAAGGTAATTAAGTGCTAGGGATGTAATGTACAACATAATAAATACAATTAACAGTGCTGTATGCTGCTTATGAAAGTCATTAAGAGAGTAAATCCTAAGAGTTCTCATCACAAGGAAAAATATTTGTTTCTGTTTCTTTAATTTTGCATCTATATGAGATGGTAGCTGTTCACTAAACTTATTGTGGTAATCGTTTCATGATGTATGTAAGTCAAATCATTGTGTTGTACACCTTAAACTTATACAGTGCTGTATGTCAATTATATTGCAATAAAAATGGAAGAAAAAATACAAAAAGAATAAATGCTTAAACTTTATATATCTCAATTTTCTTCTATGTAGACTAGTAAAAAACATGCTTACTTACAGGATTGTTGTGAGGATTAGGAAGAAAAGACATCTAAAAGTTTAGCACAGCAACAGGTATGTACTAGTAATTGATTTTTTATTAAATTTAACAATGTCTTCGTTTATAAGATTATAAGCAACATCACCTAGTTTATAAATAATACGGTAAGTTCCCTACATACAAACAAGTTCCACTCTGAGAGCACATTCATAAGTCCAATTTGTTCGTAAGTCCAACAAAGTTAGCCTAGGTACCCAACTAACACAATTAGCTATATAGTACTGTACTGTAATAGGTTTATAATACTTCTCACACAAACAATATTGATACATAAAAAACAAAAAATAAAGAAAACATTTTTAATCTTACAGTATAGCACCTTGAAAAGTACAGTAGTACAGTACAACAGCTGGCATACAGGGGCTCGTATCGAGTGAACAGGCAAGAAGAGTTACTGACTGGGGGAGGGAGAGGAGGTGGGAGATGGTAGAGCTCAAGGATCGACAGCAATAGGAGACGGAGGGCAAGCTGCAATTTCACTCACGCCTGACGCTGATGGCACAGGTTCTGGTTCCTTGCTGGAACCAGAGGCACTGTTTGCATCTTTGAAAGCTCGCAACTTGAAGGTTCATATGTAGGGGACTTACTGTACATCCAACCCTATTTTTTCTTATAATTTATCTGTTTCAGAAGCTGGTATGTTGATTGCATGTTCATGGTCTAGTTGAACATGGCCCTTTTTCACTTTACTTCCTGCAAAATGGCTGTTGAATCCAGAGACTTAGATCTCTGTGGCATGATTATACATGATGTTTGGCAAGATCTATAGAAAGCATATACTGCTTGGTTGTCTCTCTTTTTGTGACATAGTAGAAACTGATTGTAATGCCTATATCTATTAATTAATTGGAGGTTGCAAAAATGATGGTATTTTATTCTATAAGTTCTTTTTTTATAATTACTGGGGCTATTATAGAGATATATCCCCACATCAATTATTTGGTGATCCAGTGGCAAAGTTCATATGGAATAAGCAAAAAAAAGTTTGACTGTTTCATTTCATGAATCAGTTCATATCATACTCTAAAGCTGACCAGTTCTTTTTCAGATGAAATTATGAACACATGGTTTTACCTATATTAGATGGGTTTAAGTCACTTGCAATTGTTATCATCATTGAAGCTCAAATTGTCTTATTTTCAGCCGGTGGAAGGCTCTTGAAGTTGACACTTGAGTCCTTGGCATAATCCTAGTAAGTCACTGCTACCTGGTATGTTAAGATGAGGCTCATATTGAACACTTCCTGCCCCAGACTTGGAATTAGCCATTTTTCCAGGAAACTTTTATTTTAGTGATTAATACAATTTCAAGACATTTGAACTGGATGCTAGAGAAATTTAATGTTACTGCATTGGTCACTGGTCATTATTTCTAGGTCTTTTCAGTGGAACAAGCAAGGATATACATATTCACACACACACAATACATATATATAAAATTTTATTTTAAATTTTATGTATAAAATATTTATATTTATATATAGTAGTCAAAGTACCACATGAGATTATATTGATATTTTTAATTCAAAAATCAAAACCAGGGGTTTGGAAGACTTGCTGGCAAGATGGCAGAGTAGAAAGTTGTGAGCTCACCCCTTCTTACAAAAACACCAAAATCACAACTAACTGTTGAACAATCATTGGAGAAAAAACCTGTGAAACCTACCAAAAAAGGTACCCTACACCTAAAGACAAAGAAGAAGCTACAGTGAGATGATAGGAGGGGCACAATCATGATAAAATCAAATCCCATACATGCCAGGTCGATGACCCACAATCTGGAAAATAATTATACCACAGAAATTCTCCCACAGGAGTGAAAGTCCTGAGCCCCACATCAGTCTTCCCAGCCTGGGGGCCTGGGAACAGGAGGAGGAGCCCCCAGAGAACCTGGCTTTGAAGGCCAGTGGAGTTTGATCACAGGAATTCCACAGGACTGCGGAAAACAGAAACTCCACTCTTGGAGGGTGCACACAAGGTCTAGTGCACACTGGGACCCAGGGAAAACAGCAGTGACCTCATAAGAGACTGGGCCAGACCTACCTGCTAGTATTAGAGGGTCTCTGGTGGAGGCGGGGGACAGCTGTGGCTCACTGGGCAGACAAAGACATTGGCAGTGGCAGCTCTGGCAAGTACTCATTGGCATGAGCCCTCCTGGAGGCCACCATTTCCCCCCCAAGACCTAGCCCAACCCAACAGCCTTTAGGCTCCAGTGCTGGGATACCTCAGGCTAAACAACCAACAGGGCTGGAACACAGTCCAACCCATCAGCAGGCAGTTTGCTTAAAGTCTTCATGAGCATGACCCTGCCCACCAGAGGGACAAGACCTAGCTCCATCCACCAGAGGGTAGGAACAAGGCCCTCCCACCAAGAAGCCTGCACAAGCCTCTTAGACTGGCCTCCTCCACCAGAGGGCAGGCAGCAGAAGCAAGAAGAAATAGAACCCTGCAGCCTGTGGAATGGAAACTGCAATCACTGAAAGTTAGACACGATGAGACAGAAGAGGAATATTCCCCAGATAAAGGAACAAGATAAAACCCCAGAAGAACAACTAAGTGAAGTGGAGATAGGCAATCTACAGGACAAAGAATTCAGAGTAATGATAGTGAAGATGATCCAAGACCTTGTTAAAAGAATTGAGGCACAGACTGAGAAGATATAAGAAATGTTTAACAAAGATCTAGAAGAACTAAAGAACAAACAAACAGAGATGAACAATACAATAACTGTAATAAAAAATACACTAGAAGGAATCAATAACAGTGTAACTGAGGCAGAAGAACAGATAAGTGACCTGGAAGACAGAAGGGGGGAAATCACTGCCTCAGAACAGAAGAAAAAAAGAACGAAAAGAAAGAAAGACAGGCTAAGAGACCTCTGGGAAAACATTAAATGTACCAACATTTGCATTATAGGGGTCCCAGAAAACGAGAGAGAGAAAGGACATGAGAAAATATTTAAAGAGATAATAACTGAAAACTACCCTAACATGGGAAAGGAAACAGTCACCCAAGTCCAGGAAGCACAGAGAGTCCCTGGCAGGATAAACCCAAGGACAAACATGCCAAGACACATAGCAATCAAACAGACAAAAATTTAAGACAAAGAAAAAATATTAAAATCAATGAGAGAAAAGCAAAAAATAATATGCAAGGGAACTCCCATAAGGTTATCAGCTGATGTCTCAGCAGAAACCCTGCAGGCCAGAAGGGAGTGGCACAATATATTTAAAATGATGAAAGGGAAGAATGTATATCCAAGAATACTCTACCCAGCAAGGGTCTCATTCAGGTTCCAAAGAGAAATCAAAAGCTTTACAGACAAGAAAAAGCTAACAGAATTCAGCACTACCAGACCAGCTTTGCAACAAATGCTAAAGGAACATCTCTAAGCAGAAAAGAAAAGGCCACAGATAGAAACAAGAAAATTATGACTGGAAAAGTTCACCAGTAAAGGCAAACATAAAGTAAAGGTAGGAAATCATCCACACACAAATATATCAAAACCAACAACTGTGAGAAAAGGAGAGCACAAATGCAGGATACTAGAAATGTATTTGAAATGAAAAGACCAACAATTTAAAACAATCTTGTTTATATATGATTATGTCAAATCCTCATGGTAACCACAAACAGAAAATCTACAATAGATACACACAAAAAAAGAAAAAGGAATCCAAATATAACACTGAAGTTAGTCATCAAATCACGAGAGAAGAGAACAAAAGAGGAAGGGAAGAAAAAATACCTACAAAAACAAATCCAAAGCAATTAAGAAAATGGCAACAGGAACATACATATCAATAATTAACTTAAATGTAAATGGATTAAATGCTCCAACCAAAAGACAGACTGGCTGAATAGGTACAAAAACAAGACCCATATATATAATGTCTGCAAGAGACCAACTTCAGATCTAGGGACACATACAGACTGAAAGTGAGGGCATGGAAAAAGGTATTCCATGCAAATGGAAATCAAAAGAAAGCTGGAGTAGCAATACTCATATCAGAAAAAAATAGACTTTAAAATAAAGACTTTTACAAGAGACAAAGAAGGACACTACATAATGATCAAGGGATCAATCCAAGAAGAAGATATAACAATTGTAAACATACATGCAACCAACATAGGAGCACCTCAATATATAAGGAAAATACTACCAGCCATAAAAGGAGAAATAGACAGTTAAACAATAATAGTGGGGGACATTAACACCCCATTTGCATCAACGGACATATCATCCAGACAGAACATCAATAAGGAAACACAGGCCTTAAATGACACATTAGACCAGATAGATTTAACTGATATTTATAGAGCATTCCATCCAAAAGCAGCAGAACACAATTTCTTCTCAAGTACACATGGAACATTCTCCAGGATTGATCGTGTGCTGCGCCACAAAGTGAGCCTCAGTAAATTTAAGAAAACTGAAATCATATCAGCATCTTTTCCAACCACAACACTGTGAGATTAGAAATCAACTACACGAAAAAAACTGTAAAAAACACATACACGTGGAGGCTAAACAATATGCTACTAAACGACCAATGGGTCACTGAAGGAATCAAAGAGGAAATAAAAAAATAGCTAGAGACAAATGAAAATGAAGGCACAACAATCCAAAACCCATAGGATGTGGCAAAAGCAGTTCTAAGAGGGAAGTTTACAGCAATATAACCTTACAGCAGGAAACAAGAAAAATCTCAAATAAACAACCTAATCTAACACCTAAAGCACCTAGAGAAAAAAGAAAAAACAAAACCCAAAGTTAGCAAAAGGAAAGAAATCATAAATCAGAGCAGAAATAAATGAATAACAAAGAAAACAATAGCAAAGATTAATGAAACTAAAAGTGGGTTCTCTGAAAAGATAAACAAAATTGATAAACCTTTAGCCAAACTCATCAAGAAAAAAGAGAGAAGGCTCAAATCAATAAAATTACAAATGAAAAAGAAGTTACAAGGGACACCACAGAAATACAAAGGATCAGAAGAGACTACTACAAGCAACTATATGCCAATAAAATGGAGAACCTGGAAGAAATGGACAAATTCTTAGAAAGGTATAATCTCCCAAGACTGAATCAGGAAGAAATAGAAAATATGAACAGACAAATCACAAGCACTGAACTTGAAACTGTGATTTTAAAACTACTAACATACAAAAGTCCAGGATCAGATGGCTTCACAGGTAAATTCTATCAAGCATTTAGAGAAGTTAACACCTATCCTTCTTAAAGTATTCCAAAAAATTGCAGAGGACAAAGTACACCCAAACTCATTCTATGAGGCCACCATCATCCTGATAACAAAACCAGCCAAAGATACCACAAAAAAAGAAAATTACAGGCCAATATCACTGACGAACATAGACACAAAAATTCTCAACAAAATACTAGCAATCCGAATCCAACAATGCATTCAAAGGATCATGCACCATAATAAAGTGGGGTTTATCCCAGGGATGCAAGCATTCTTCAATACATGCAAATCAATCAGTGTGATACACTGCATCAACAAACTGAAGAATAAAAACCATATGATCATCTCAATAGATGCAGAAAAAGCTTTTGACAAAATTCAACACCCACTTATGATAAAAACTCTCCAGAAAGTGGGCATAGAGGGAACATACATCAACATAATAAGGGTCATAAATGACAAACCCACAGCTAACATCATACTCAATGATGAAAAGCTGAAAGTATTTCCTCTAAGGTCAGGTACCAGACAAGGATGTCCAATCTCACCACTTTCATTCAACATAGTTTTGGAAGTCCTAGCCACAGCAATCAGAAAAGAAAGAGAAATAAAAGGAAACCAAATTGGAAAGTAAGAACTAAAACTGTCACTGTTTGCAGATTACATGATACTATACATAGAAAATCCTAAAGATACTATCAGAAAACCTACTAGAGCTCATCAATGAATTCAATAAAGTTGCAGGATACAAAATTAATACATAGAAATCTGTTGCATGTCTATACACGAACAATGAAATATCAGAAAGGTAAATTAAAGAAACAATCCCATTTACCATCGCATCAAAAAGAGTAAAGTACCTAGGAATAAACCTACCTAAGGAGACAAAAGACCTGTACTCTGAAAACTATAAGACACTGATGAAGGAAATTGAAGATGACACTAACAGATGGAAAGATACACCATGTTCTTGGATTGGCAGAATCAATATTGTCAAAATGACTATAGTACCCAAGGCAGTCTACAGATTCAATGCAATCCCTATGAAATTACCAATGGCACTTTTCACAGAACTAGAACAAAAAAAATCTTAAAATTTGTGTGGAGACACAAAAGACACCAAATAGCCAAAGCAATACTGAGAAAGAAAAATGGAGCTGGAGGAATCAGGCTCCCTGACTATACTAGAAAAGTTACAGTCATCAAAACAGTGTGGTACTGGCACAAAAACAGAAATACAGATTAATGGGATGGGATAGAAAGACCAGAAATAAACCCACACACCTATGGTCAATTAATCTATGATAAAGGAGGCAAACTATACAATGGAGGAAAGACAGTCTCTTCAATAAATGGTGCTGGGGAAACTGGACAGCTACATGTAAAAAAAATGAAATTAGAACATTCTTTAACACCATACACAAAAATAAACACAAAATGGATTAAAGACCTAAATGTAACATCAGATACTCTAAAACTCTTAGAGGAAAACATTGGTACAACACTCTTGGACATAAATCGCAGAACAATTTTTAGCATAAATTGCTGCAATATCTATTTTGAGCCGTCTCCTAGAGTAATGGAAATAAAAACAAAAGTAAACAAATTGGACCTAATTAAACTCAAAAGCTTTTGCACAGCAAAGGAAACCATAAGCAAAATGAAAAGACAACACACAGAATGGGAGAAACTATTTGCAAATGATGCGACCAACAGGGATTAGTCTCCAAAATTTATAAACATCTCATACGGCTCAATATCAAAAAACAAACAACCCAATCCAAAAATGGGCAGAAGATTTAAATAAGACACTTCTCCTAAGAAGACATACAGATAACCAAGAAGCACATGAAAAGATGCTTAACATCACTAATTATTAGAGAAATGCAAATCAAAACCACAATGAGGTATCACCTCACACCAGTTAGAATAGCCATCATCCAAAAATCCACAAACAATAAATGCTAGAGAGGGTGTGGAGAAAAGGGAACCCTCTCACACTGTTGGTGGGAATGTAAATTGATACAGCCACTATGGAGAAAGGTATGGAAGTTCCTTAAAAAACTAAAAATAGAGCTACCACATGATCTAGCAATCTCACTACTTGGCATATATCATGACCAGAGAAAAACATGGTCCAAAAGGATACATGAACCCCAATGTTCACTGCAGCACTATTTACAATAGTCAAGACATAGAAGCAACCTAAATGTCCATCGACAGATGAATGGATAAAGATGATGTGATACATATATACAATGGAATATTACTCAGCCATCAAAAAGAATGAAATAATGCCATTTGCAGCAACATGGATGGACCGGGAGATTATCATACTAAGTGAAGTAAGTCAGAATGAGAAAGACAAATATCATATGATATCACTTATATGCCTAATCTAAAAAAATGATACAAATGAACTTATTTACAAAACAGAAACAGACTCACAGACTGAGAGAATGAACTTATGGTTACCGGGGGGAAGGGTGGCGGGGAGGGATAGTTAGGGAGTTTGGGACTGACATGCACGCACTGCTATATTTAAAATGGATAAACAAGGACCTACTGTCTAGCACAGGGAACTCTGTTCAATATTCTGTAATAACCTAAATGGGAAAAGAATTTTAAAAACAATAGATACATGTATATGTATAACTGAATCACTTTGCTGTACACCTGAAACTAACACAACATTGTTAATCAGCTATGCTCTAATATAAAATAAAAATTAAAAACAATCAAAACTAGGAAGGCTTTATTTCCCCTTTCAATGCCGTTATGTGTCTTTCCTTCCATAGCACAAATACACAAAGACACACATAAATAAAAGTTCTCAAAGACACACATAAATGCTGGTTTATTTAATCCTTATATTACACACAGCAGTAGCAGAATGATAACAGTAATACTACCACTAATATGATTATGAAAACATTAAATTCTTTGCATGTATACTCTCCCCATTCTTCCCTATTTTTTAATAGTTGTACTATTGCTATTATCAGAGCACATAACTACTGAATACTATACTCACTCTAGGGCTCAGCACTGGTTTCTGTGTTGCAGCTCCTGTCATTCTGGTTATCAGACTAGGTATCTTTGGTTATCTGATACCTAGTGCATTTTCTAGCCAACATTGAGGAAGTACTCAGGGACAATACTCCCCCATCCCCAACCTACATGTTAATAGTTTTTCTGCGTCCTTTATACTTGAAAGTCAGTTTTGCTGGATATAAAATCCTCGGTTCATTATCTGTCTTTGGTTTTTGTTAATATGGTTCTCATTTTCTTCTGCCATAAAGCATTACTGTCAAAAAGTCTGATGAAAAATTGTGTAGATTTCCTGATGCCTGAAGCATTTTTTTCTTTTTCTGAAAGACCAATAATTTTATTAGAATGCCTTGATGTTGTCACACAGTGAGCTCCATCAACATGTAAATTCAAGTCTTTTATTTCAGGAAAGTGTTTATTTCTGGGAAGTTTACTTGAATTATGGTTTTAGTGATTGGCTTATTCTGTTTTTCTTTTCTACTCAGGGATTCCTACTGTCCCAATGTTGGCCAGCTTCTACTATCATTTTCTTAGTATCTTTTGATCTGTTTTTCAAGGTCATCTTTAAAGTATGCTTTCATTGTCATCAGAGAATTTATTACAGTTGACCCTTGAAAAACTCAGGGGTTAATCCACTTATAATATATAGTGGGTCCCTCAGAATCCACAGTTTCTCCACATCTGCAGATTCAATCAATCACAGACCAAGTCTTTCTGCAGAATTTACTACTGAAAAGTATTCACGTATAACTGGATCCAGGTAGTTCAACCCCGCATTGTTCAAGAGCAACTGTACTCTCTTTTTTCCGACTGTTATTTTGTATGGGATTTGACCCAATATTTTCCTGTTTCCCATTTTTATGAGAAAGTTGTTTTCCTAGACTTTTAAAATGAGAAAGCATTCTAAATTCACAGAAATTCTCTTTTCTGTTTTGTTTTTTATTCTTTCTCTCTCCAACCTTTTTTTTTTTTTTTTCACTTGCCTGGCTCTACTCCCTTCCAAAACTTTGGTAAATCCTTCTTTTTACTTCATTTCTGATATTCCTGCCTTGTTCAAATTCATTTCATTTATAACATTCTTCCTTTCTTGGAAGGGTATCCTGATAAGTCCATTTTTGAGGCTCATAGGAACCCAACTGTTCCAGGCCCTTTGGTCCTTCTTCCCAATAGCCTTTTGCACTCACCTGCTGTTAAAGCCCCCCAGCCCCGCTCCATGCTAGTTTCAGCCTTGTGTGCTTTCCACTTAGCTGATGCTCTCCTGTTTTCACATGCATCTGATGCTACCATGTTGATTCCTTCTTTTGCCTTTCACAGAGATGCTGGTACTCTATAGGTGTTGTTTCCACCCACCTAAGATTTTGTGCTCATAAGAATACCTTGTCACCCAATTTTATTTTTTTGGTAAATGCTGCCCATGCTATTTATTTATTTATTTTTGCCCATGTTATTTTTACTTATTTATTTTTGTCTGCGTCGGGTCTTAGTTGCAGCACGCGGACTCTCTAGTTGAGGTGCGTGAGCAGAGTAGTTGTGCGTGGGCTTCGTTGCCCTGCAGCATGTGGAATCCTAGTTCCCTGACCAGGGATCAAATCCACGTCCCCTGCATTGGAAGGCGGATTCTTTACCACTGGACCACCAGGGAAGTTCCTGCCCATGTTATTTTTACTAAGTGGTTTCATTGTTTTTGTCTCCTTTATACTAGTATATTAGTTTCCTATTTGTTGCTATAACAAATGACAACAAGCTCAATGGCTTCAAACAATGCAAAATGATTGTGTTTGAGTTCTGAAGGTCAGAAGGGAAAAATCAATCCCACTGGGCTAAAACCAAAGTGACAGCAGGGCCGTGTTCCTTGTGGGGCCTCTAGGGGAGAATCCATTTCCTCACCTTTCCCAACTGACAGAGGCTGCCTGCATTCCTTGGCTCAGGGCCCCCCTCTCCATCTTCAAAGCCAGCAGTGTACCGCCTTCACATTTCACTCTTGACACTCCTGTTTCTCTCCTTCCTTTGTGATTGCATTGCACCCACAGATAATCCAGGTTAATCTCCCATCTCAGAATCCTTAATTTAATCATATCTGCAAAATATCTTTTGCCATATAAAGTAACATTCACAGGTTTAGGGGATTAGGACACAGATATCTTTGAGGAAGCCATTATTATTCTGTCGACCACAGTGGGTATTCAGTGAGATTAAAAAACCATGCTGCCACCATCTTCCCAGAATCCTCTCCTGAACTATCATAGTTTTCTCACCATAAATACTGATGCTAGCCTGAAATTCTGAAAGAAGATGAATTTGGATTATTACAATTCTATCATGTTCCCCATAAACAAAAATTTTTGTCTGACTTAGTATATGCTACTTTAGCATATGTTGACCAGAAAACATTTTAAACAAATATAAGAAGAATGAGATGCTAGATATCCTTGGTGTGTGTGTGTGTGTTTATAAATCCTTGACTATAACTTGGTAAGGTGCCTTACAATAACTAGATACATTTAAATGAAGAATGGTTAAAGTTTGCAAATCATTAAATCATGACAACAAAAAAATCATTAATTCATCTGCATGTGGGTTACAGACAAGTAGTAACAGAAAAGCCAGTCCTCCCATATCTGGTCTGAATTAAAGCTCTTCTGAAGAAGGATGTGGAAGTCATTCAGGCTTATACATTCTTTAATTTCTTTTATTAAGGCCTGAGCAAAGTCAATGTAGCTAGAAGGCAATGTACAGCCTTCTAGAAACTACAAAGTGTAACAGCTGGTTCCAATTACTCTCAATAGAGTGTGACCATATGCACAAATGTTCAGCTTTCTGTTTAAGTTCACGAATTAAAAAAAAAAAAGAATTCCTTATAAAAATTTAAGAAATGCTGTGGTCTGTGCATACATTTGTTTCTGCTAAGTTTTAACCTGTTAGTTATGGTCAAATGTATGGATAAAACCTTTCAAATAAGACAAAGAGCCTCAGCTGACAGAAGAGAAATCTTTTAACTTTAAATTAACATACAATGCATAGTTTTTTAAAAGTCCATTTCCTGGAGCAAACATGTTTCAAGAAACACAGATTCTTAAGATAATCATTTAACAACTAAATCAAGCAGCCTTGTATTAAGCATATAGGCAGTATGTAAATCAACTATGCTTCGGTAAAAAAAACAGTTCTTTTAATAAAAAGATAAAAATAAAATTTAAAATTAACATTAAAAAAAAAGCATATAGGCAGTGGGTAGTTTTTATAACAGCTGAGTAAGACTAATGTGATTTGGCATTTCTGACTCCAGTGACCTTTACGAAATAATAAGTTTTCTCGTAAATACATCATATTGAACTAGAGATAACAAAGACAGATGCTGAATTGACCTTTTTAATAGCAATCTGAGGTTGAAAATCACACTTTTCATATTCTTTACTTGACGTGCCAAGTAGGTTTTAAATACTACAGTTGTCTCAGTTAATTTAAATTCTTAACTCTTTGTTTGAATCAATATGCTTTAGTTCCATTTATATTACTTACAGGAATGAGTAAAATGTAGCTAGCTCAGTTAAAGACACTTTCACTAACATTGAAACTCATTATCTAATATGTATCTTAATAAAATATGCCTTATTCTTCTTAAGTGGGAATATAGCAACTTGCTCAGTTGAGGAATATGCATCAACTCTTTAAGTTAGTAACAAAATGATAATAAAATGCATTTTTTGGTTAACTAAACGGTATTATGGACAAGTAAAGGAGAAATTATGTGCTGCCTTGAAAACAGTATGTTTACCAAATTTAAGAAACAAAGCAATGAGAATAAGAACAGAGAGTATATTTATACAGGTTAGGAATTCCACAATCCCCCTGTCTTACAAGTATTTACTATTTGAACAAATGTGTTTTTCTGAAAAAAAAAATGTATTTAAGTAGGTATTTGAGGGCATAAGTTTGTAGCTACAATTATATTTTATAGAAATAGTAGTAGATGGATACTGTTTAATGTGTTCCCAATGTTAATTATGATTTATTAGTTTGCATAGCCTGGAAAGGGAGAAATGTCAATAATTAGGCCTTCTTTCCAGACATATTTTAGTTACTGTTAATTTGGAGGCCAGGAAGTGAAAATAAATTACTGGAAGGCAAATGGATTCCCATTTGTGTGGTTTGAGCTTTCTCCATTTGCACAGTTTGAATCAGCATATTAGAACACATTAACATGCTTACTTTTTGTATGAAACTTTGTTAAACTGGATGAAGCATATTCATCAAAGTCCCACTATCTAAACTTTATTCGAACATTTCACTGACCTTTCGCTACTGGGAAAAAATAAAATTAGTTGTCCAAATGGCACTAACCTGTTCTAGGAATTCTATTGTAAAGAATTTCAACGATCTACTTGCACCATGTTCTAGAATTCTGACAGAACATACTTTTCCAATTTATTTAATATTTGGAGTACTAATTCATTTCGAAGTATTAGACACAATGCCATTCGCAAGGTTGGAAATGTTTTCTGCATATTTCTATAATATACAAAATTTCTGTTTAATTTTCATAACTAAAGGGCAACCTTATTTAAATTTCACATTGTAGCTTATTAACTATCACTTAATCTCTTTGAACTTTATGCTGTTCTAAGCCTAACCAAGAACTGGTATTCCTCCAGCTATGTGATTCTATGATCTGTAAAACTCAACACAACTCTGAAAGCTGAAAAGGCTCTTCAATCATCAACTGAATCTTTCATCACGCAACAGAAGTGTGAACATTAATGATCTATTTAAAATTCACTGTCAGAAAGATTTCAGGTTGACAGGAAAACACCTAATATTTCATTTTGGTATATTTCAGTAATAGATGATGACTCAACTTCAACTCATGTGTCAACCACAATATTGAATATTCTTCTGGGAAGATTATTTCAAATTATAAATCAAAATCCAAATAAACAACAGTGCTTCATTTGAAAATCGTAAATGACTGCCAAATATCAATGAGTGGCTTATTATACAGATGTCAAAGATTGACAGATGGGGTGGCTTGCACATTTGTTATTGCCATTTTCAAATCTGTCCATGTTTGGGAGTCTCTCAATGTGATCAATAGGCATCTTAATAGGATGGCCAAGATCTTCAGGAAAGATACTGCTTTTCTTTTTTCACCATGACTATGCTCTTCTACATTCTTTGCTATAAAGTTTTCTATTCCCTATTTGTGATATGTTTCAAACAAAGACCTAAACTGCTTATATCCTAAAAAGGAAAAACAAAAATTTTGGTAGCTGTTGTTGTAAGTCTGCGGTGTCTGGGAGAGGGACGATGCCTGTATATTGTCCCTTCCCCTGATCACTAAGGCAAGACCCCACTTACATTAGAATAGAACACCTTCAGTTTCTCCACATCTCTGTGCTGCCACTGCATTTAACTACAAGTGGAGGGTATTTATGCTTACATTCTGAAAAAAATGGTGAACTTTGGTAAGAGAACACCTCTGCACTGGAATTATTAGATTGTCCAGTCTGTGCAGCATCAATCTTCATTACTTCATTCTGATTAACTTTCATCGTGTTATGACTAAAAATATCATATGAGGTAAAATATCAATCGTAATGTAGGAAAAGTAGTGTTATTATAAAATAATATAGCATAGAAAACTCATGAAGGAGGATCTCTCTTTCTCTCTCCCTCTCTTTCTCTCTCTGTAGCTCTCTAAAAACTATTTAGAAATGAACCCAAAAGAACAGTATGAAGGAAAAACTTAGGAGGCATAGGAAACATTCCATACCTCCACTCCCATATTAGAGATGCATATGATAGTATGTTTCCACTATTGTTAAAATTTACTTTTATCCAAGTCACCATAATCTTTTCGGGCGCACACTAATGAAATGCACCATCATTCAGGTCAATAAATTCTCTATCTATTCAAGACTGGTTGGTGTGGGATGGTGGAAGAGATTTAGCGAGGCAAGCTTCAGCGTGAGATTCTCAGAGTTAATGCTGGCAGTCTGTGAGCCTTCTTAGAAAGCAACGAGAAGGACAGCTTGGTGCTTCAGTGAACTTCCACAGGGTTTGTTTTTTTTTTTCTAGTCTACCTCTGAGAGAATGTATTTGAATCTATTCTGTGCTGTATTAACAGCCCTATTTTCCTTTCCACATTGGGAAACACACATGCTCTGCAGACTACTTATTGGAGGAAAGAGGCCTTTGGGGTACACCTAAAATAATTATGTATACAGAGAGGAAATGTGGAGGTTTGAAAGGGGAGAGGGAGAAGTTGGAATAAATTCTCATACTAATATTTAATATTAATAACTCCCCCTATACAAAAGTTGAATGTGGTATTATTAAGCTTCTAGAAGAGTTGGTTTTTTGCAACTTTGAGCTCTATTAAGTACTTGGGAGCAGAATAAAGAACTATGTTTAAAATTTTCCCGAGTGCAAAAAACTTCTCATTCTAGGAAATTTCTTTCCTCAGGCCAATTCCCCCCCAAAAAAGCCACAGCAGCAGAATTTTCAAGGGGATTTTCCCCTAGAATAAAAAATTCATTAATAGGAATTAATTTTCCCTGAGTCAATCCCAGAATATATTGTTACTTTTTAGTATATAAAAATGCACTTTTTAACTCAACCCAGGATTTTCAGGGTTGGCGAAGTCTAGCTTCAACCAGGGCCCTGTAGGCCTAGGGTTATCCCAGTAATTAAAATACTTCTGAGGAAAAAAGAAGAGGAGATGGAATAATTAAGTTTCTAGTTGAGTCTAAGAACAGAATTAAAAGCACTTTGGCTGGTGTAAGCCATAGCAAACTTGATACTAGAGTTTTCCTCCATAGACAAATCTATGATCCAGTCTCTTAAAGGGAGTGAGACAGGTGAATCACAGGTACAGTTCTACACCTGTTAATCTGAAACGAGTCGTCTTTTCTGTTCATTCTAGGGAAACAGTATTGTGATAGAAAAGAGCAAATGCAATCTGTTCAACATCTGTGCTTTAGAATGCTCTAATTTTATAAATAGGAAAGAGATAATTCCTCTCACCTGGACTCAGTAGCTAAAGTCAAAACTCTTGACTCAGTAATTAAGCAATGGCTTAAAACTAAACATCTGTGAGCTCCTTTGCATTCTCCTTTTAAAATATATTCCTATTTGCTTTCCTCCTTCCTCCTCCTTAGTCTACCTTCCTCTTCCTGCACTGCTTCTGTTGCCCCTCTCCTCTCCCCCCCCGCCCTCCTTCCTCCTTTTCCTCTCCCCCCCTTCTCAGATGCCAAAGGAGAAATGGATATGAAGGAAATGACACAGATATTATAATCGTTTCCAGCTTCTATGGTCCCAAGCATGCCTTGGTTTATGGCAGCTTAACTCTAATCTTTACCTTCATTTTCACATGCCCTCCCTGTCTCTGTGTTACTGTGCCTTTTTTCTTATAAGGGCACCAGCCATTGGATTTGGTCCCCACCCTAAATCCAGGATGATGTCATCTTCACATCCTTAACTTAAATCTGCAAAGACCCTATTTCCAAATAAGGTCACATTCACAGACACTGGGGATTAGGACTTGGACATAGATTTTCTTTTGCATGTCAGTGGGGAGGAACACAATTCAACACGAAACAGAGAGTAATGACAAAATACAAAAAGATAAGGCTTCTTCTAAGTGCTGTTTGACTAGTTATGTTTTTATTTCCCCCTCATATCTTAAACACCAGTAGCTACATTAAACAGAACCTGCCAGAGGAATGCACTTTGTACATACTTCAGCAGCAGGCTCAAGGGGGGAAAAGAAATGGGTAGAGCAGGGAAACAAAACCCCCAAAGCTTAGGTGTTCCTCTTAGCCATTGATACAAAAAGTATACACTGACAAATTCTTAGAAATCTCAGAATGTAAAATATACATGGATACATTGTCAGAAATAAACAGTATTTATTCTTTATATATTCCCACCTTAATCTATAAAGATTTTGAAAGGTCTTACAAAAATAAAGTCATAAATAAGCTTAAATGAAGAAAATTAAAACAAAAATCAGAACATGGGATGTTTGAATATAATTAGAAAGTCAACAAAGGGGAAAAGTATTGTGCTGACAATACACGTTTGGGCTTATTTATGACCATAAACACTATATGTTCATATTTGAATACTGAATTAGCTCTCAGATTTCTAGCAGTAAAAAAAAAAGACAGAATCAGTATAATTTGTTTTCAAACTTTTCAATATATAGAAGAAAATACTATTTTCTCCCATCATGTAGTTAGAAAGTGATTAATTAAATGGAAGCTTAATATAGAGAGGCACAGGGTAAATTTTTCAGAATGTTTTTCCATAGAAAGCAGAAAAATAATTTATTCCAAAAGATGGCAGAAATAAGAAATTCATCCCAGAAATACACTTTGGTATAATTCTGTTGGGAGAGATCTTCCCTCTGAATTCGTTCTCCTGTTGACTGCCCCACTGGAGTCTTATTGTTATAACAGTTCTTAAACACTTTGCTGATTCCCATGTTGAGAGCAGGCAGGAGCCATCTTCACAGCCACAGGTTCCAAGGAGAGAGTAACACATTTCTCAGAAGAATAGCACTTTCTACCTCAGAGGAGTACATAAACGTTTTATGGACTCAGCACAGTTTAGGTTGACTAGGCACATAACTCATCAAAGTATAAAAAAAGATGACAGGAAAAAATACTGCATTGTAGACATTCAAATGTGGTGTGATCATTTAAGGTAGCTGGTAGCCAAAAAGGCGAGTCAAGGAAGGCGGTCTGGGTATGGAGACAATTTTGCATCTAGAGGAGTTTTCTTCATTACCTCAATCACTGCACACTGGAGAGCACGTCTTCTTCCTGAAAGCCAATGATGCTTGTGGTACCAGATGGTTTCATTTTTCAACTGCGGTCCAGAGAGGCTTGAGTTGGGTCAGAACGAAAATCAGCCAGAAGAGAGCAGCAAACTGAACAGGTCGCCAACATGGTAATGATAACGACCTGATGGGGGCCTGAGGGATGAACCAGAATACCAGGAAGCCTTTGAAGCCTCAGAACATGCTCCTCATGGTGAGGATACCATGAGGCCCTTATACACCATGGTTGCCACAGGAGCTGCCAGTCCCTGCTCCACCGCCTCACTTTGGTTAATTTTTCAAAATTTTAAAAGTGAATACAGTAATAATGCTCACATGTCAGATTTTTCCAACATAAGTTTATAAAGGCAAAAAGGCAGCGTTAAAATCCCGCTAAGAGAAAGAAGATGAATCTAAACAAAACTAAGGTAATTTTTTCAGGCTTAATCCAATTTGATTGAATTGTCTAGAAGACAGTGTGACTTTGAATCTTTCCAACTCATTCATAAATAGCCCTCTTATCTTTTTGGCCTTTGGAGGGTGTTTTCTTGAGGTAGCAGTACTCACCAATGACGGCAGTAAGGTCTACCAGTGTATTAGTTTCCTCTTGCTGCTATAACAAATGACCACAAATTCAGATTTACTATCTAATAGATTTCCAAAGGTGGTGGGTTGCTGTAGGTGTGGGTATCTCATTGTTTTAGAAGTCAGGTGGGCTAGGCTAAGGCCTCTGCTTAGTCTCACAAGGCCAAAATCTAGGTGTCAGCAGGGCCATGCCCCCATCTGGAGGTGAGAATCCATTTCCTGGTTTCTGCAGGGAAATGGCGAAATCTAGTCTCATGCAGTTGTAGGACTGTCTGTCAGTATGGCTTGTTCTCTACTTCTGAAGGCCACCACATGTTCCTTGACTCATGGCCTTCTTTGTCTTCGAAGGTAACAGTCGTGCATAATGCCTTCTCATGTCTCTACTCTCCCGCCTCTCCTGTTTATAAAGGCACGTGTGATTACTCTGGGCCCAGCTGATAGCCCAGGAAAATCTTCTTAAAGTCAGCTGATTAGCAACCTTAATTCCATATGCAAAGTCCCCTTTGGGTCATGTCAGGTAACGTTCACAGCTGTAACATCAGGGGATGAAGATGATAGGGACCAAAATCCTGCCTACCACACTAATCTTATATTGTTGGCTTAATGATAGAGCATACGCTTTAGGAACCAGGTGAGGAAAAGATGAGCTTGTAAACTTTCATGGAAACCTGAAAAGCTTAATCTGGTCTCCTTCAAAAGTCTGTGACTAACAGAATACCTAAAAGCAAAACCAGCATTTCTCTTTCGAGACTTTTTTCCCCTCCTTCTTCCTTCCTTTTTCCCTTTCTTTCTTCCTACCTTATTATTATTATTTTTGGTTCATGTGAATAATCACTTGAATTCCTCAAATTTTACTCAGTGGCACATGACTAATACAGTTTTAGCCTGGAAGATGTTTAATGTCATGTTACTAGTCAACCATTACAACCCTAGAAAAGCCTTAATGATGCTTTCAAGAACAGTCAATTTGGGCAACATGCCTTTTCATACTCCCATCAAACTGAATCAGTTACAATATGATGTACATAAATAAAACTAATAATCTGCTTTGTATAAGTTAGAGATCAATTGAACTTCGGTAAATAGTTGTTAAAAACTGATATGCAAGTTTCAAAATAATCAACATTAAGCTAATGTTTTTGAGAGTATCTGTTATTTCATACTGGCTTTTTAGTAAGGCATGAAATTGTTTGGTGTTCTTTGCAAGTATTTTAATGACCATGTAAATCCCTCCAACAATGTTATATTATTTTCTTATCCAGTTCTTTACTTGTATCCATTTTATTTAATTAATTAGTTTATTTCATTTATTTTTGGCTGCACTGGGTCTTAGTTGCAGCACACAGGATCTTCACTGCGGCATGCAGACTCAGTTGCAGCATGCATGTGGGATCTAGTTACCTGACGAGGGATCGAACCCAGGCCCCCACTGGACCACCAGTAAAGTCCCTTGTGTCCATTTTAAATTGTTTCTTTTTTATTTTCAAGGGTAGATGATATTAAATTCATTTTCATTTTCCAGCATTGAGTTTTTCCCCCTCTCTTAATATTTTTTATTCTTCGCTAGTGCTACATTTGAAGATATGAGATTACTTGCTCCAAGTGGAATTAGAGAGACTTTCTAGTTGTTTATCAAAAAGGAATCAATCATTATTATCACTAGTGATGTAGGAGAATCATCAATTTCACTGTATCATACCAATAAGCCATTATTTTTTGAAGTTTTGCAAATTTTGGAAAAAAAAGTCTTTATCTAAATATGTGAAACCCCATGTAAGTTCCTACCCTTTAATACTGTTTTCATGCATCTTTTCTCCCTCTCTGTCTCTCTTTTAAAATCAGGATTCTGGGCTTCCCTGGTGGCGCAATGCTTGAGAGTCCGCCTGCGGATGCAGGGGACCCGGGTTCTTGCCCCGATCCGGGAAGATCCCACATGCCGCGGAGCGGCTGGGCCCGTGAGCCATGGCCGCTGAGCCTGCGCGTCTGGAGCCTGTACTCCACAATGGGAGAGGCCACAACAGTGAGGGGCCCGCGTACCGCAAAAAAAAAAAGAAAGAAAGAAAAAAAAGAAAATCAGGATTCTGAGAACCGAGATAAGAGTAGATGGTTTCTTTAGGGAATTATATATAAATATCTGTCCTAGACTAAAAATAGTTACACTCAAAGGAAGTTGGTCAATTCAGGCTTACAAATAACTAAATTAAACAATGTTTGCCACAGCCTGAATTTTTAAAGAACTATTCTTTATTTTTTAAAAAAAGATATGCTTTTCTTTCAAACATTAATCCACACAATGATGTTGGAAGGAATGAGATAATGTCTCTAAAAAGTGTTTTGATTTATATGATGGAAATAATCAGATAAAAGCCTGCTATTATTATTTTAAATTTAGCTGAAATAAAATTATTGCCTAAAGATTTCTTTGTTCCTCTGCTTGATTTAAGCCTAGCAAGCCTAACTTCTTTTTCACTTGTTTATTTTTCTCTCAAAAATCATAAAATATCTAAAGAGTAATTTTTGTAATAACAGACAAAAATAAAAATATGGCTTTTCATTAATTCATTCATGTGTACAAACGTTTTTCTTTGTTTAATATATAAACACAAGTTGCTCTATTAACAACTACAGAATATTAAATGTTTTTGAAGTATATTTAAATTGTCACTCAGTATACTCATCACTCATTTCTATAAAGTCAAGCACGGGTGGTTATCCTAGATTTTTTTTAAAGGAACTTTTCACTTTAGAATGATTTTAGATGTACAGAAAATTGAAAAGGCAACACAAATAATTCCCATATACGGAACACCCAGTTTCTGCTCTTTTTAACAATTTACATTCATATGGTATATTTATAAGAACTAATAAACCAATATTGATGAATTATGAACTAAAGTCCATACTTCCTTTACATTTACTTAGTATTTACCTGGTGCCCTTTTTCTGTTCCAAGATACCATCTAGGATACTACTACAGCTTTAGCCAACCTTGTCTCCTTAGACTCCACTTGATTGAGATGGCTTCTCAGACTTCTCTTGTTTTTGATAACCTTGACATTTTTAAGGAGTATCAGACAGTCATCTTGTACAATGTTCATCAATTGGTATGTGTCTAATGCATTTTCTCATGATGAGCCTCAGGTAGAAGACCACAGAGGCAAAGTACCAAAGGAACATCACATCACATCAAGGCTGTGTATTATAATATGATTTATTATTACCGATGTTAACCTTAATCACCTGACGGAATTAATGTTTCTCAGTTTGCTCCACTGTAAAGTCATTCCTTTCTTCTTTTCATACTCTACTCATTAGAAGAAAGTCACTACGAGTATCCCACGTTTAAGAGGTATTAGGATGGCAGAGTAGTAGAACATGGAACTCACCTCCTCTCCCACAAATACATCAAGAATACATCTACAAATGGAAAAGCTCTCACAGAACACCCACTGAACACTAGCAGAAGACCTCAAACACCTGAAAGGACAAGAAAGATCTCCACGTAACCAGGTAGGACAAAAGGAAAATAAAAAAGAGGAAGCAAAAGAGGAAGCAGGATGGGACCTGCACTCCTGGGAGGGAGCTGAAGGAGAGGAGAAGTGTTGCAATCTGGGAAGAGCCCTTACCAGCGGGAAGATCGGCTGGGACATAAAAGGAGCTTCAGAGGCTCGGAGGAGAGTGCAACAACCAGTTTGTGGCAGGCACGGCAAAGAGAGACCTACACAGATGGTCCGTGCCACCATCCTGGGTGCTCCAGGCTGAGACGTGCATGTGCTGGTGCGGGCAGGGGCTGGGTGCTGGAACGCAAGATTTAGAGGACAGACCCGGGGAGAGGACTGATATTGGCTGTGCCAAGACAGCCTGAAGGGGCTGGAGTGTGGGGCGCCATAGCCAGGAGTGTTCGCTGCAAAAGGCCGGGCCACCATAGAAGAGAAGCATCATTGTTAAGTGCCGTGTGAAGGGAGGGGAGGGGTAGCCACTGCAGTCTCTTTCCCTACACGCCAGCCCCCACCTCCACAGACTCCAGGAGAGGCTTCCACCTGGGGAGGTTCTCATGCCCCAGGTGCTACATTGGCCGACTCCAACCTGGACAGGCTCACGCACCCTGGCCACTGCCTCAGTGGCTCTTGGAACAGACACTGGTGGGTTGCCCACATGCAGAGGTGGGGCTGAGGCCCAGGGGCTGTGCAACTTAGGAAGCAGAGCTAAAATCTCTCCCTGCAGCTGTGTCAATCGTGGATTTACACCTCCACCACTGGGTCTGTAAACTCAGCACCTGTGGGACATCCTAACAGAGAACAGGTGCTCCTGCAGCAGGGACAGGTCTGGCCTTAGCAGCTGTGGGGTTTGTGGACATGTGCACCCATTGTCTGGGCTGGGCCAGCGTCTGAGCTGCCTCCATAGCTCCTACAGTGGGTCCAAGTACACACTTACTGCGGTCCTGGGACCTGACCTCACTGGATCTGTGCTGGTGGCCTTGTGAAAACAATGCCTGAGAGACACCAGGGCCAATGGACAGTATACCCATGACGGAGGTGGGGCCAGGGGCAGTGCCACCAACAGTGTTCTTTGTGAGCCCACACCACAAGTGACAGGTGACAGAACAGAGCACACTCACCAGTGAACAGCTGCAGCAGAGGAATACTCAGTGGCTCTTCTCCCAGTGCGAGCATGCCAGTCCTGCCTACCTTGCACCGCAGCTCAGAAACAAATCTGGGGGCTTCTACTCCAACAACTAGGGAGCAGACCCTGCTCCTGACAATACAGTGAAAACCACAGAGCAAACAGGAGGTGCCACTCAATATCCAGTGCAGGCTCTGGTCACCACAACAGTCACACCTCCTATCAAGGGGATAAGGCCAGCATACACTGAGGAAAGAGGTGGCAGGCATCCACACTAAAAACAGCCCTCTCACCAAAACATATTAAACCCATGCAGGGTACATAGGACGTTCTCACAGAAACATAGCCCTCCAAGACCACAGTGGAAAGATAATTGTTTCTCCTAAACTCACAGAGTAAGAGAAATATCAGTCAAATGGAGAAGCAGCAGAAGCACTCCCAGTTAAAAGATCAAGAGAATTCCCCTGAAAGAACAAACAATGAAACAGACCCCTTCAGTCTACTGACACTGAGTTCAAAAGGAGATAATGAAAATACTGAAGGAATTAAGAAAGGCTATCAACAGAAATGCAGATTATTGTAAAAAGTAACTAGAAACTATTAAGGAGGAGCCAAGAAAAATTAGAGAATTCATATGAAGAGATGAAAGCTGAGCTCAAGGCTATGAACAGAAGAATGAATAATGCAGGAGAAAGAAAAAGTGAGCTGGAAGATAGAATAATGGAAATCAACAAATTAGAACAGCAGACAGAAACCCAAATGAAAAAACAAATGAAAGCAATATAAGAGACCTATAGGATAATATAAAGCATGCCAATCTACACACAATAGGGATCCCAGAAGGAGAAGAAAAAGAAAAGGGGACTGAAAATGTATTTGAAAAAATCATGGCTGAAAATTTCCCAAACCTAAAGAAGGAAACAGATACAGGAAGCATAGAGGGTCCAGAACAAGATAAACCCAAACAGACCTACACCAAGATATATTATATTACAAATGGCAAAAGTTAAAGAGAGGATTCTAAAGGCAGCAAGAGAAAAACAAAGAGTTACTTGCAAGGGAACCCCCATAAGGCTATCAGCTGATTTCTCTACAGAAACGTTGCAGGCCAGAAAGCAGTGACAATATATATTCAAAGTCCTAAAGGGAAAAATCTGCAACCTAGGCTACTCTACCCAGAAAGATTATCATTTAGAATAGGAGAGAAAGAATCTCTCAGACAAGCAAAAACTAAAAGAATACAGCAATACTAGACGTAACCTAAAGAGAACATTGAAAGGTCTTCTCTAAATAGAAAAGAAGTAAGACTCTATAGGAAAAAGAAAATCACAGCTGGAAAGTAAATCACTTAAGTAAGCCAGTATACAGATTAAAAAAAAAATCCAAAAACTTTTATTAAAGCGATGATAACCAAAATTAACAGCAAAAGGAAGAACATGAAGATGCAAAAGAGAACATCAAAAATAAAATGTGGGGGGTGAGAGTAAGAAAATGTAGATTTTTTTTTTTTGGTTGAATATGTTTGAGCCTATATGACTATCAGTCTAAAGCAAGTAGATGTAGGAAGGGGTTAACATACTCAAAAAACAGGGCAACCACAAATCAAAAACATATAATAGATTCACAAAAACCAAAAGAGAACATAAGCATAATACAGAATAAAAATCATCACACCACAGAAGGAAAAACAAAAACAAAAAAGAAATATAAAATCAATGGGAAACAAGGTTTAAAATGTCAGTAAATACATATCTATCAATAATTACCTTAAATGTCAATGGACTAAATGCTCCAATCAAAAGACACAGAGTGGCAGACTGGATAAAAAAACAAGAGCCTACAAAATGCTCCCTTACCTTAGGGCAAAGGACACATAGATTGAAAGGGAGAGGATGGAAAAAGATATTTCATGAAAATGGAAATGAGAAGAAAGTGAGGATCACAATACTCATATCAGACTAAATAGACTTTAAAACAGAGGCTATAAAGAAAGACACTATATAATGATAAACGGATCAATACAAGGAGAGGATATTACATTCGTCAACATATATGCATCTAATATAGGTGCACCTAAATACATAAAACAAATATTGTACTAACAGACATAAAGGGAAAAACTGACAGGAATACAATAAGAGTAGGAGACTTTAACACCCTGCTCACATCAATGGACAGATCTTCAAGACAGAAAATCAGTAAGGCAACAGAGATCCTAAATGATACAATAGAACAGTTAGAATTAACTGATATCTTCAGGACATTACATCCAAGAAATGAGAATACACATTCTTTTCAAGTATGAATGGAACATTCTCTAGGACTGATCACATACTAGGGCAAAAAACATGCCTCAACACATTTAAGAGTATAGAAATTATTTCAATCATCTTTTCTGGCCACAATAGCATAAAACTAGAAATCATCCATAGAAAAAGAAATGAGAAAAAACAGTTACATGGAGACTGAACAACATGCCACTAAAAAAAGCAATGGGCCAATGATGAAATCAAAGAAGAAATTTAAAAATACCTTGAGGCAATGACAATGAAAACACAACCATACAAAATCTTGGGATGCAGCAAAAGCAGTTCTTCAAGGGAAATTCATAGCAATACACGCCATCTTTAAGAAACAAGAAAAATCTCAAATAAACTTCCTAACCCACCACCTAAAAGAATTAGAATAAGAATAAACAAAACCTAAAGTCAGCAGAAGGAAGGAGATAATAGAGATCAGAAAGGAAATAAATAAAATAGAGACAAAAAAAATAGAAAAAAATCAATAAAACCAAGAGCTGGTTCTTTGAAAGGGCAAACAAAATTGACAAACCTCTGGCCAGGCTCACCAAGAAGAAAAGAGAGAAGACCCAAATAAAATAAGAAATGAAAGAGGAGAAATCACAACTGATACAGAAGAAATACAAAAAAACATAAAAGAAAACTATGAACAATTATATGCAAACAAATTTGACAACCTTCAAGAAATGGACAACTTTCTAGAAACATACAGCCCACCAAAACTGAATCAAGAAGAAATAGATAATTTGAGCAGACCAGTCACTATAAAGGAAACAGAATCCGCAAAAAACAAACAAAAAAAGAAACAAACAAAAAACCTTCCTACAAACAAAAGTCCAGGACCAGATGGCTTCACTGGGGAATTCTACCAAACATACAAAGAAGAACTTATACTGATCCTTGTCAAACTCTTCCAAAAGACTGAAGAGGAAGGAACACTCCCAAAGACATTATATGAAGCCACAATCACACTGATACCAAAACCACATGAAGACACTACGAAAAAAGAAAATTACAGGCTAATATCTTTGATGAATATAGATGCAAAAATTATCAACATGGGCTTCCCTGGTGGCACAGTGGTTGAGAGTCCGCCTGCCAATGCAGGGGACACGGGTTTGTGCCCTGGTCCGGGAAGATCCCACATGCCGTGGAGCGGCTGGGCCCGTAAGCCATGGCCGCTGAGCCTGTGCGTCCGGAGCCTGTGCTCCGCAACAGGAGAGGCCACAACAGTGAGAGGCCCGTGTACCACACACACACAAAAAAAATTATCAGCAAAATATTAGCAAACCAAATCCAACAACACATAAAAAAGGTCATACACCATGACCAAGTTGGATTCATTCCCAGGGTCACAAGGATAGTTCAACATATGCAAATCAATCAATGTGATATACCACATCAACTAAAGAAAGGATAAAACCCACGTGATCATCTCAATAGATGCAGGAAAAGCATTTGAGAAAATTCAACAACCATTCATGATAAAAACCCTTAAGAAAGTGGGTGTAGGGGGAATATATCTCAACATAATAAAAGCTATTTATGACAAACCCAGGGCCAATGTCACTTCAGCAAGTGGTCTTGGAAAAGTTGGACAGCCACATGTAAATCAATGAGGTTAGAACACACCATCACACCATACACAAAAATAAACTCAAAATGGCTTAAAGACTTAAGCATAAGACATGACCCATAAAACTTCTAGAAGAAAACATAGGCAAAACATTCTCTGATATAAATCATACCAATGTTTTCTTAGGTCAGTCTCCCAAGGCAATAGGAATAAAAAGAAAAACAAATGGGACCTCATTAAACTTATAAGCTTTTGCACAACAAAGGAAACCATAAACAAAATAAAAAGACAACCCACAAAATGGGAGAAAATATTTGCAAATGATGTGATTGACAAGGGCTTAATTTCCAAAATATACAAACAGCTCACACAACTCAAAACCAAAACAATAAACAACCCAATCGAAAAAATGGGCAGAAGACCTAAATAGACATTTCTCCAAAGAACACATATAAATGTCCAATTGACCCATGAAAAGATGCTCAACATCACTAATTAATAACGAAATGCAAATCAAAACTACAATGAGGTATCACCTCACACCAGTCAGAACGACCATCATTAAAGTGTCTACAAATAACAACTGCTGGAGACGGTGTGTAGAAAAGGGAATCCTCTTACACTGTTGGTGGGAATGTAAATTGGTGCAGCCACTATGGAAAATAGTACAGAGGTTCCTCAAAAAACTTGAGTTGCCATATGACCCAGCAATCCCACTCCTGGGCATATACCCAGACAAAACTTTAATTCAAAAAGATACATGCACCCCTGTGTTCACAGCAGCACTATTTACAATAGCCAAGACGTGGAAACAACCTAACTGTCCACCAACAGATGAATGGATAAATAAGATGTGGTGTGTGTATATATGTACATATTTATATATACATACATACACACACCATGGAATATTACTCTGCCATAAAAAGGAATGAAGCAATGTCATTTGCAGCAACATGTATGGACCTAGAGATTATCATACTAAGTGAAGTGAGTCTGAAAGAGGCAGACAAATACTATATGATATCGCTTATGTGCGGAATCTAAAATGAACATATCTATGAAACAAAAACAGACTCACAGATATAGAGAACAGACTTGTGGTTGCCAAGGGGCCGTAGGGGTGGGAAAGACTGGGAGTTTGTGATTAGCAGAGGCGAACTATTATATATAGGATGGATAAAAAACAAGGTCCTACTGTATAGCACAGGGAACTATATTCAGTATCCTGTGACAAAGCATAATGGAAAAGAATATAAGAATATATGTATATATACATACATATATTCTTATACATTGTAAATCAACTATACTTCAATAAAATTTTTTAAAAAGCAGTATTAGTTAATGCTCTACCTCTCTGAGAGTAGGCTATCTGCAGAAATTATTTGCAATTCTTTTGCAAGGGAAATTTATCCCCATTTGTTTCCTTATTCACTTATCTCTTTACATTCGTTTAGATTCATGGATATTTAGTTTATACTTTGGGCAATAATTCAATACCAGTCTCCTTATTTGTGGTACAAACTGTTCTTTGTACATTGAGAAGAATTTCAATTGGCACCTGTGTACCTTTGACATATCCCCCCCCCCCCATCATTGTGAAGATTTTGTTTGTTTGTTATTTAAGTAATTCCTTACCTTTGGGCACTGTGAGGTACTCTGAGTCATCTTATATATTCTCTGCCTTAGCTCTAGATTCAGTCATTTCTCCAAGTAGCCCTAGTTCCTTTTATTGAAGGATGATATTGGCACCAAGAGCTGCCTGCTAGGTGCCCTAGGGTATTTTTGATATCTAAGTCTGTCCTACAGGCAGAAACTCTTAAGACCATTTGCCCATGTGTATCTTTGACTAAGTCCCAAAAGTGTCCCTCTGATGCATGTTTCCAGCTCTGGGCAAATACAGGACGCCAGTCCACAAGAGTGTCATGGTGGTTTTATGATCTCCTGACACTGTCAGTCATGAATATATGTTGGTGCGTCAAGTTTATAATGTACCAATGTTGTCCTCTTCCTTTTATGAACCATAACATGGATTCTAAAATTTAAAAATGATTAGAATGAAGAGCTAAGATGGTTGACTACATGTCTCACTCTGTCAGCTATCCCCCTGACACCTCTCTCTGGCACCAGATACCAGAATGGTCACAACTTCTAGTCCTGGCCAAACCCACAGGAGAATCACTTACAAGGCCACAGTCTACTCCATTTATTTTATTGAGCAAAAATTGATTGAGCATTTACTTTTTTCCAAACACTATTCTAAGCACATTGAGTACAGTGTTGAACACAACAGAGAAGGGCCCTACCCACTACGTCATTCTAATGGTAAAGGTAGGCAAAAACCAGTAAACAAAGACACATAAGAGAATTTCAACGAGTGGGAAATATCATTAAAACAATAAAACAATGGTGTATTTTATATGTTCAGGAAAGGTGACATTTGGACTGAGACCTGAGTGACAGGAGGGATTCAACCAAATAAAAATATTACAGATGAGAATTCTAGGAAATAAGCCAGGCAAGTACAAATAAGTAAAGCAAGCTGGACGTATTAAAGGAACAGATTAAAGGCTGGTGGGACCAGCTAGATATAGAAGTGGAAAGTGGCACAAATGGGGCAGTTAAGTAGGAAGGGGCTGATTTCACGTGTGACTTTCAGGAAGCTTAGAATCTATTCTAAAAGTGATTGAACCCCAGTGGATGGTATTAACAGAGGGCTGCTCTGACTTGATCTGGTGCTGCATGGTAAGGAAATTTTAAGAGGAGAAATTTGTAGCCGTTCCAATTTATCTAGCTCTTATGACATGCCCCGTACTATCTTAATGATTTTACATATCTCTTTTACAGTCATTACTTGACATAACACTATGAGGTAGGTATTAATAATTCTGTTTATATTCTAGGAAATTGAGGCTCAAAGACATTAAGAAATGAAGACCACCTAGCTAGTAAGTAGCAAAGCCAACATCTAAACCCTCCTAAATTAGCAGCTATTCCATAGATGCAAAGTTTAAAACTGTATGATTAAGCCAGTTTAGAAGAACTGTCATATATGAAACAAATATTAAAGAAAGGACATACCTAAGGTGTGATTTCAAATAATATTAAGGTGATTTTGGCTAGTAGTATCCATAATATTTTAATTCTGCCCTCACTCAAAACTATTTTACTCACAAAGACTTTAAGAGGAATATTTGTAGGAGGGAGACAAAAGAACAAATTGTTGTTCACTGGAGCGTTTTCTGAAATCCTAACGAAAAACTTGGGTAAGCTAGATTGGGCCGTACAAAGTCTGGAACTAAGTATCAGAGTTAATCACACTCTTCAACCTAGAGACAGAGAGTAAGTGTTAAAGCCATTTTCTGGTTCCAGTTCTTAGACCTGCCTACGTTACGGCTTTTTGGGTAAATACTTCGTAAGAGCCTTTCTAGACTTTATAGGAGGAGAAGAGAGGCTAGAGATTATGCCCATTTGCACTCTTCCATTTTCTTTGAAAGCTGTACTCAAATAATGTGCTTGAGCCACTATGACGCTCCTTCAGGGTGGACGTGTTTAATGCTGACTCAGCAGCGGGGCGTGGGTTAAACTTGAACTTCCCATAGAGTTCAGTACACTTTGTAGCCTGATGCTGCACATTAACACATTGAAGACTCCAAGATCCTTGCAGTAAAGACACTTGTTTAACTTCTTTAACCCTTCCCTATCATTTCAAAACAAAAGTTTTGTTTTGTTTTGTTTTGCGGTACGCGGGCTTCTCACTGCTGTGGCCTCTCCCGTTGCGGAGCACGGGCTCCGGACGCGCAGGCTCAGCGGCCATGGCTCACGGGCCCAGCCGCTCCGCGGCATGTGGGATCTTCCCGGACCGGGGCACGAACCCGTATCCCCTGCATCGGCAGGCGGACTCTCAACCACTGCGCCACCAGGGAAGCCCCGAAACAGTTTTTTTAAACGGGAATATTTTCTTTTCTACGTGGCACCTATTAACATTCTATAGGAAGGAAGTGCTGTGTTTCACATTGAGAAATCTTGCCTTGGATCACTGAGGACAAAACCTACAGTTTTGTTCCCTAAAGTTAAAGGTAATTCAGGTTTAACAGTGCCTTCTCCAGCCAGTGCCATCTTTGGACCAAAAAATCCAATGGTTTCGATTTCCCAGAGTAAAGTCATTATTTGTTGATGTCGATTGAGAAGCGTGATACATACAGCATGAACTCTGATTCAACTGCCAGAATTTACTGTCTTAAGTGCTGGGAAGAAACAGAAGGAGGATGGTCAGTGTCATATTTCTGTCAAAATCAGGGCCAAAGCGGTTTTTGCTCTGGGATGTGAAGTGACTCCTCAGAGAATGGGGAGAAGCAATCTCAGGCCCAGGGAAGATGGAAAGCAGTGAGCTCACCCCAAACGTAGGATGGAGCAAAAGACACCAGTGAAAACAAAATGTGTGACATTTTAGTAAAGTATAAACATTAAATTACAATAAACTCATAATACCATGAGGAGGATGGTTATCTGATGTGGGTTTTTATAGCTTCGTCAACGGAAATGTAATTCTTGAATTTCCCTTGTAGAACTAGACTACATGGTGCCTTCTGACATTTGTGTCTAGAAATATCTTAACTTTAACACAGCAATTTCAAAACAGTAAGTCTCATGTCCTCTTACCTCACATAAACAAAATATTGGTATCCAGAATTTATTTACATTAAAAATATCAAATAAAATAGGGAGTGTTTTTCTGTCTGAGAATGAATAGTTTTTTTATATAAAGAAGAAAGAAGAGTTCAGAGAAGACTGCGGATTTGCACTAAAAGCTCAGATTTTATTTATTTTCCTTTTGGAGGGTCTATTGATATTTTTTTCCAAAATAAAGATAGTAAACTTATAAGTATCTTATTAAAGACAAACACAAAAAATAAAATTTCTCTGAAAAATATTTCTCTGTTCATCCTCTCTCCACCCTCCTACCTTATTTCTCCATCCTTCTCTTTGATAACGAAGTATTATGTCAAACATAACCCTATGACACCAAAGTGTATGGTTAAGATCTCTGTTTTGATTATAATTTGCTAACAGTTTATGTCACAGTATAGGGTAAATGACTTTCAAGTATTATCTGCAGTATTCCTTGCACCGGAGTTTAAGTTTAATGTTATTTGTTGACCATTTTCCAAAACACTGTGGCAATTTTTGGCTTATGACATACATTATTCTTGGAATATTATTTGATACTCAATGCAGTACATTTTATTTAGATCTTCTAGATTCAGCAAGACTACCTTGAAATGAGGGATCAATATCTCTATTCTCAAAAGTACCATCTTTAAACAAAATGTGCCACATAAATGCCTTCCATAGCATAACTACTATGGTGATTCTGAGTGACACATTGATATATATTTGCTTTCTGTAGTGTCCTCTCTCTATACCTACATATCGATGTAGATATATAGATCAATAGGCACCATGTAGCGTAATTCTACAAGGGAAATTCAAGAATTACATTTCTGTTGACAAAGCTATAAAAACCCAACCGCATATTTATATTTCTATCTGTGTGTAAATATATTTTTTCAGAAAGTAAGTGAATTTAACTTTTGTGATGATTTTTTCAAGAGATAGTTATAGGATAACTAATAAGCAACGACTACATGTAAGTATTGTTTGAGATACTGAATGTTAACTCATCCACATGCTTCTTTGTTAAGTGAATTGATCTTTAATGAGACACTTACAAACCTTAAGTGCTATATATGTGAGGGAAAAAAGAGCATTCTGGGGCTTCCCTGGTGGCGCAGTGGTTGAGAGTCCGCCTGCCGATGCAGGGGACACGGGTTCGTGCCCCGGTCCAGGAAGATCCCGCATGCCGCGGAGTGGCTGGGCCCGTGAGCCGTGGCCGCTGAGCCTCCGCATCCGGAGCCTGTGCTCCGCAACAGGAGAGGCCACAACAGTGAGAGGTCCGCGTACCGCAAAAAAAAAAAAAAAAAAAAAAAAAGCACTCCGAAAAAAAAGAATTTTGAATGCAGTCGAATACAAAAATTAAAAGTGACGGCAGAAGAGGCAGGTGTAACAGTAGCAATAGGTTTATAAAAGAAGACAGAAGTCATTTTTATTTATACTCCTATCTAAATATTTGAGAACTTTCCACATTAAAATGAGGTTCCAGGATGGGTCAAAGAAAAATAACCAAATGTTGCAGAACATAATTGAAATAGCATATCTTTCTATATTAGGAAATGGTCTTGAACACATGCTTATACTAAGAAGTCGACTGTGATTTGGAGTTTACATTAGTTGTACAACCAGAAAGTTGTGGAATTTGCAAGCTGCAAAGCTATGAAAAAGCTGAGTGCAATAATGAGCTATAAAGCACGCTGTGTGAGAAAAGAAACAGACCCTAAACCCTCGCAGCTTTGCTCCCTTGGGATAAGCCTTGAGCTAACACAAGGAAACCATGCCTGTGGAGGTCTGTTCATTTTTCTATACTCCATGGACACAATTTTTTCCCTTTCTCTAGCCAGTCATTTTATAAACCCATGTTATTTGTCACAAAAGGGACCAGACAAAGGAAATTATATAAACCTAGAATAATGATGTATCAGCAACAGTATTATTTTATACAAAGGGCATAACCATATAATCTTTCTATTATACATTATCCTCTGTTTACAAAGAATATCAGGATAGATTCTGGAAAAATACTGCTGATATTTGAAATTCTAGATATAAACTTTCTTATTTACTTTTTTATAATATTGTATTTGTCCTCCCATTTCATATTTTACAAACAGTTTTGGGTTTTGTTGTTGCTTCTCATAATAAGAATATAAGAAATCTTATAAAGGAATTCTTGGTTTAATATCATTTGTGTATTAAAAGTAAACATGCATTGGGTGTGTTTAATCCTACAGCATACAGTACATGATGAAATCACACAGCACTGTCTTCTTCCCCACGCCTTTGAAAACAACACTAAAAGAGCACTAATTCATTCAACCGATAGTTATTAATTAGGTCCCTCCAATTCCAGAGACTGAACTGGTTTCTGATTATTTAGTAATAAACCTAGGCTGGCATAGACCTTGTCTTCAAAGACCTCACAGTCTAATTGATAAGATATTTAAACAAAACAAAACCTATAAACAGAGTCATAATGTAAAATAGTTGAAAACAGAGCAAACGAAGGACTTGGATGGTATGTGATGAAGTAAGACAGAATATTTTGATATGTAGCCGTTCTCTTTATGTACAATATGCTTCATTAAATCTGGATAAGCACAAACCCAATTATAGCATGACAATATTACAAATACTTAGGAAGATAACCTATTCCATGCACCTCTTGACTGTTTCAAATTAAGGCTTTTGAAATATTAAAGATGATCAAATATTAATATCACGTACTTCACCTATTCCGAAGTTTCTAAGGGTACAGCTTTACTGCACATGCTTACTTAGGAATCTAAACTTCATGTAACAGCAGAGAACTGCATCGACTTCCTGTTCGTATTCAAACACAATTAAGGTGCTGCTTGCAGTCTGTAAAGCTTTATTGCCTGAGTCTTCCTTACCTGAGGGACCACTTATCTGCTTTCCACGAAACAAACTTTGGAGCAGTTATGCTGACAGTTCTTTGCCTCAGTTCTGAGAGGCTGATGAGGCAGCACCACTCCTGGCAAACTGCTTGAACACTGGTGCTCCTGTTACTGCCATTATGACCCGATCCATATTCGCAAGTGTAAGAAGACATGGCTGGGGCTTCCCTGGTGGCGCAGTGGTTGGGAGTCCGCCTGCCGATGCAGGGGACGCGGGTTCGTGCCCCGGTCCGGGAAGATCCCACATGCCGTGGAGCGGCTGGGCCCGTGAGCCATGGCCGCTGAGCCTGCGCGTCCGGAGCCTGTGCTCCGCAACGGGAAAGGCCACAACAGTGAGAGGCCCGCATACCGCAAAATAAATAAATACACTATATAAGTTGTCCAAAATGAACAGCAAAAAATATTATTTCTATGTCCTTTCAAATACTGAGAAACCGTGTGAACAGCAAAAAATATTATTTCTATGTCCTTTCAAATACTGAGAAACTGTGTCCTGTGGTACACATGTATATTGCAACGTTCCAATGGACTGGTTTAATTAATTTTCTTCTCTACAGTCTTGATGACTCTCAGGATGTTAATTCACGATTATCATCATTGCCCACTTTCTAGAACTCACATTAGCGTAGTGCATACGAGGCTGTTCTTTTCTTTCGCTTAAGTAAATATCAATTTAAAAGTGGAGTAACTAAAGTTTCAGGATGACAGAAAAAAATGTCAGTTTTGGTTCTGTAGGAAGATTTACCTCTATACTTAATTACTTCCACCATCTATGCTAGCTCTCTAGAACACAATCAATTTATTTAACGTCCATGGTTATTGCTTTCAGTACAGTGAAGCACGACAGAGTGAAATGAAATGCTAGGAACAAAATGGAAAGAAGGTCAGACAAATAAAGAATATAAAAGATTGGTGGCCACGCATAGAAGTTGTGTAATGATATTTGTATTTCAGGATTGCTGCCTCCATACACATAAAAATTATGAACTCTCATTTTCAACTTGCTTATCTGTTTAGAATTCAGCTTAAGAAGCAGAGAAGTAGAGGGGACTCCCCTGGTGGCTGAGTGGTAAAGAATCCGCCTTACAATGCAGAGAACACATGTTCGATCCCTAGTCAGGGAACTAAGATCCCACATGCAGTGGGGCAACTATGCCCGCGCACCACAACTACTGAGCCTGCGCGCCTCAACTAGAGCCCCTGTGCCGCAAACTACAGAGCCCACGTGCTCTGGAACCCGTGCCCTACAACTACAGAGCCCGTGCGCCCTGGAGCCTGCGCACCACAACTAGAGAGAAGCCTGCGTGCCGCAACAAAAATCCCGCCTGCCTCAACGCAGATCCCTCATGCCGCAACTAAGACCCGACACCGCCAAAAATAAATAAATAATAAATAAATCTTTAAAAAAGAAGTAGACAAGTAGAAATTTTTTGCCAAAGGGAAAATCATTCTATTACTGAGAGGCTGGATATATGGCATCATAACTGCTGCTTGAAAGTTGGAGGACAGCTATGGTGTCTTCTGCTCTCCTCTGTGCCAATAGGTTAGTTAGGTTCAAAAGGTTGGCAGGAATCATATCACATAAAGCATGGTTCCTCAGAATTAGATGGTGAAAATTAAGGGGAGCCATCCCAGAATTCTATGTACTGAAAAGATATCCTAACACTTTAGGAAGATCGATCTGTTTGCTAGAAGATTAATTTTAAGAGAGCCAAAAGGGGAAAAACCTGTTGCGTGCTGGTCACAACTACTGAGATTTTAAAAAATGATGATGAATTGAACTAAAATAATGATAATAATAACATAAACATACACTGTGAATGTTGCTCTTTCAATCTTCATTTTACTGATGTGGAAGCTGAGGTACAGTGGAGTTAAATAACTTACCCAGAGTTACACAGCTAGCAGGAAGTAGAGCCAGGGTTTACACATAGGGAGTCTCTATAGTATACTGTTTATAAGACTGGAGATAGTGAAAAATTGTAGATTCAAGTGAGATTTGTAGGTAGGACTGATAGAAATTCGTCACTAAAAGGGTGTAATAAGTGAGGGAAAACCAGAGGCTAGATGTACAGATCTGGGAATCATCAGCATCTACTGTGCAACTAACTCTATGGAAGAGGAAGAGGGAACATGTGTAGATGAGGAAAACACTACATCTAAAAATGACACCCTAGGAACCCCTAGATTTAAAGGTATGTGGGAAGAAAAGGAGCCTATCATGGTGATTAATGCAGAAAAAATTTTGTCATAGATATCAAGGGGGGGATGAGATTTCAAGGAGGGTGCTGTCAAGGGAACCAAATTCTAGAGAAAGTATAATAAATACACAGTGAAAGCTGACCATTGCTTTTTGATTTCATAATAGGTGACCAGGGAAAGATTGATTTCTAGGTGGTAGAGACGTGATCTAAGTCTTAATTAGGTCTAGCATAGACTTGACACTGAACCTGATGATGTATATCTTGGGGAGTAGCAGGCTTGGAAAGGATACACATTTTGAGTATATGCTAAAAATAGGTATCGCCTAAGAAAGAACACGAAGAGATTTACTGGGAGAAAGAGAATGGGCTTCCCTGGTGGCGCAGTGGTTGGGGGTCCACCTGCCAGTGCAGGGGACGCGGGTTCGTGCCCTGGTCCAGGAAGATCCCACATGCCGCGGAGCGGCTGGGTCCATGAGCCATGGCTGCTGAGCCTGCGCGTCCGGAGCCTGTGCTCTGCAACAGGGGAGGCCACAACAGTGAGAGGCCCGCGTACAGCGCCCCCCCCCCAACAAAAAAAGAGAATGAAATATAAAGAGAGAGAAGGAAAGGGTATATTAAGTGATATTTTGAAAAAGAAGGTACAAATAGATCTAAAAAGTAGGAAATAACTGCTAAAGGATGATTCACTGAAGGATACAAAGGAACCATGACACTAGCATTATTTGAGAAACTTGTATTGTCCAAATGTATACCATATGGGATTGGTCACACTGCGTCTCTTCTCCCAGAGATTTATCACTTTTGAAAAATAAGTTCCTTTCCTTTTCAGTCTTTGTAATCTGTCACTTTGATGTCTCCACACAAGGTCTGTACTGACAGATATTTTTATGCAGAAAATAGCACTAATTTCCCTTTCTGTATATAAGTGTGTGAACGTATGTGATTATAAGAGAAAGATTGGAATCGTGAAAGCTAGGGTGAGGCCCTGCATTTTTTTTTTTTTACATATCCTTTAAAAATAATAATTACTTGAAGTCTGTTTCCAGAGTTATAATGGTTCGAGCCACACTGTTTTCTAAATGCTCAAATTTGGTATGTAGCTTTATGACAGGAAGTTGGCCTTCAGAGCAGGAATGTATGTAAACAAAGAAATGTGGCTCACGGGAAGGTTTAGTTAAATCAAATCCCAGAGGCTGCTCCCACTCTGAGCTTCTTTCTGGATCTTGATTATTTGCAGATGCTTCACATGAAGCTAGAGATGAAACCCAATAGTTAATCTCCCTGAAACTCCCAAAGCTGTTCACAGTCAGCTTGGAGTGTCAACCAGCTAAACCAAACAATGAGAAGGAAGGAAGAAATTTAATGCCATCCTGCTTCAAGATAAATGAAGTCTTTTTTCTCCCTTGGGAGTCAAACCTCAACACTGGACTTTGAAAAGAGACACAAAAAGTCAAATAATACAACTGCCTGGAATCATCACTCCAAACACGAAGGGTTAAATGTTATAGTTGTTTGGCCCTTCGACATGATTATAAAATCACACACCTGCTGAGGTTCAAATGCTATTGTCTCGCCAGAAGTGCATAGCTCTGCCTCCTTTCTTGGCTGTAAAAGTGCTAAGACGCCAAGGGCTACAAATCGTTTTATATAAAGTCATGGAAACTTTATAGAATAAAATAGATGAAGAAGAAGAAAAAAAGAAGACACTTTGGTCCGTCTTAGAAAGTCTGTCTGCATGAGTGAAAGTAAAAAATTTCCTGATTCCTGCCATGCTGTCTAATACAAAGATGTAACCCCACTCCTCTGGAAACTAGGGGCTACTTCCTTTTCCCCAAGCTAAGCAATTAGGGGAAGTGGCAAGAAGGTAAAACTGGCGTGATGTTCTTGGAAATCTGCTGGGTGTCATGCTTTGTGTGAATGGCACAGTAGAGAAATGAGCTGAGAAAGGCCTGGCAGAGGGGGTCAAGGTCAGGGACCACCACACTGCTGCCCCAGCAGCTCCCACTTCCCAAGAAATATGGGAGGTGGATCCTGCAGGCGCCCAGAGGCCCTAGAATTAACCCTCAAACAGATACAGTTGGGCTGGGTGGTTTTGCTGACATTGCTACAGAGAGGCTTGCAGCTTGAGACCTCCAACCTCCTGGAGCTCTGCTGGAGAGCATAGTAAACTCTCAAGGAATTGACAGTTCCTAAGGGCGCTGCTCAGAAGTGAGCTACCAGGACTCCCCTGGCAGTCCAGTGGTTAAGACTCTGTGCTTCAATGCAGGGGGCGCCGGTTCAATCGCTGGTCAGGGAACTAAGATCCCACATGTCGTGCAGACAAAAAAGATAAAATAAATTTTAAAAAAATTTTAAAAAGAATGCTCATTGTTATTAAAAAAAAAAAAGTGAGGTACCAACTCTCCACATTGAGGCTGTGGATAAAGTGCTGGAACAGTGGGCATGGGTAGCAAGTGGGGAGACAGGCAGGAGGGTTGCAGCCGTCAAGTGAGAAAGGGTCTGTGTTTGCGTTCTCCTGTTCCACTCACCAGTACCTGAGAAGCTGACATCCCGAAACGTGCGTAAGAAGTACGAGAGCCACATGAAACCCACCTCATGTGGTAGCTATTACAACTTCAGCTCATACGGGGGAAAGGCAAGAATTTTTTAGAATATGATACGAACTTTTAAAATAAACAAGGATGAGTTGTATAGACCAAGAAGAGACTGACTAAACTGAAAGTGGCTGAAAAACAATGAAATTGGGCCAAAGAATTATTAACAAATGTGACTTTTAGCCGGCGAAAATATGAGCTTCAATTTTGCAGAAATGTGGGCAAGTCACCCAAAAAAAAATAAAATTGTTGCATATTTACAACTTGGTCAGATGAGGCTGCTCAATAAACTCATTACATATGACGGCTCAGTTTTGGAGTGAATATACTAGACAAATTGTTATGTACTCTCATTTTTGTGTTTCCTGTTTATTGACATTGAAAATAGTTCAATGAGTTCTTTATTCACAGGTAGGTAGTGCATTTCTATGTCTGGATATTTCCTGAATCTTTTGAGGAAAAAAAAAATATGGGTGTTATGTTTTTAAAGAAAAATCTGTTGCCTTTCTCACTGTTAACACAGTCAAAAGCCCCAAAGCCTCTGGGTTTGTTGAGTTATGACCTCACAGTCTGCTAATTCTACAACTTGCAAATTTATTTCTATTTCCACGTGCACTTGCCTAGTACACACACACACACACACACACACACACACACACAGAGAGACTCTCATCTCGCAGATGCACACAGGTCTAATTCTAACTCTATTTCATACTGACATGGTCCTTCTATTGCAGTGGGAGGGAGAAATGTACATGGCATCATGTCACCTGACTACAGTAAGCAGTGGTCTGGCCTGGCTTCAAGTGCCCTTTTTCTATGAGCACCGACCTCAAGAAGCTTGGCAGTTACCATTTTATTGTTGAGACGAGACCTTTCTCTTATCTGAGCTTACTTTTATAAAATTAGGTATGTTTTTCACCCTTAGGAGAATTTTTTTAAACAAACAGGACATTTAAGAGTGCACATTGACCAATCGAATCTGGGGCCAGAGCCTGGGTTTGGAGAGAGTGCTCATGTACTGATCAGTGCCTCCAGAATTCCTCTGGGGAAATCAAAGCAGTGGCTAGGCATACAGTCATGCCAACAAGGCTTCACCTCAAATGTTTGATTTGGTTCACATGATTAAAATGTCAAAATAGCATTTATTATTTCCATTCCTTTCCTAAAAGAAAATAATATTTCACTTCCACTATGCTTTAGGTTTCATTGTTCCTATAATTATCTAAAAATATATTTTACTTTTTCCATGTGATAGATAGGAAATATCTAATTTTACTAATGCCAAAATGTTCTCTTTTTGATAATGTATAAATGTTCTTTTTTTTCCCCGTAATTTGATTTGTTGAAAGTAAGTTTTCATTAGTAAGCATGTCATAATAATGTAGACTTTTATTATAAGTATTTCCATCTCCTCTAGCAAAGCTATGCATAGCATAGTAGACTTGCTAGGCTTCGAGAAGAGTAAGATTGCACACAGAGTTTGGGGGGGAAATGCAAATTGTACAAAAAAGGCAACATATGAAAAAAAGGTGAATTACTATGTTCATGTGAAAGAGAGCTAATGAGACTGAACAGAACCACTGAGTTAACTTCCTATGTCATTGAAACTGAAGCCTAGGGAGAAATTACTTTCGTGGGTCATCCAGTTAGAACCAAATTAGATTCTCCTATTTTTCTTCCCTCCTGACTTAACCATCAGGTCGTCTCTTCTACTGCTTTTTACTGGTTTGGGATATTTAATGAAGAGTAGGGGGCATTCTGAGAAGAGAAAATAGCTGTATGATGCTACAGATACAGACATGGAGAAGAGGGAAGTAATTCTAAATTAGTTACCTCGGTGGGAGAGCGTTCAGACTGAGGCACCCTGGGAAAAGCACCTGGAGAAACAGGTGTAAGTTCTAAGTGTCACTCTCTAGATATGACTTACAGACTGGAGTCACTGTGAATTCTTGAAAAACGTTTTTCTTTGGAGTCCGAAATTTGGCACTAGGCATTCTCAGCCCTGAGGCTGAAGCGTCATTGAACAGTGAGGACTGGAAATGCTATCTGGGTCATCAGCATAGAGGAAATATTTAGAGCTATGAAAATTTATGAACTCTCCCAAGGAGTGAACTTAAAAGGTCATTGGTAAATACAGAATCATGGAGAAGCTTAGGCATATGGGCCAGTAGGAAGAAGAGAAGAAATCAAAACTGATAGCATAGGAAAAAAACTGTAAACGTTGAAATGGGATTCAGTTTTGCGCAGTATCAGAGTAACATATAAACAGACAATTTCAGGGAAGAAGCCATCTGTTAAGTAGAAAATAATGAAGAATTAAAATAGACATTTGGATTTTGTGGGAAAAAAATGTCTGTGAGTTTCCAGACTAATTTTAGTAAACAACAGCTTTTCAATTGCTTTAAAGACTTGAACGAATAAAAGAATAAATGAATAATTTAACAGATATTTATGGAGCAACTACTACATGCTAGGCATATTCTATTGATGTTTTCATGTTATTTATGACCAACGCCTTAGAACAGCACTTCAGCCTTAACTTTTTCCACCATGTTTATCTCTAGTAAGTATAAACACTCTCCTTCAAATTATTCAGTAATGCCATGATCTCTTTGGATTATTTGGTGCAGGAAACCCTTAGACAAAATGATCTTACGAGATTTCTATCTTTAGGACTGTATTTTGGCTCCAGTTGGGAAAAATACTTAAGGATCTTCATGAAATTCCTGTTAACTAGTTGGAAGAACAATTATTGTGGCTTACAGATGAGAAGGTTTTCATTTTATTTCATATTTTATTTCATTTTACAGTAAGAATTTCAGAATAAGAACCTTTGCTGTACGTCTCCTGTAATTTCCTATTTGGTTTGGTAAGATATGACAGGCTAGTAGGATAAGTAGCAAGAATATCCCTTTAACCCCTGGAGTAAATAACTCTATGCAATGGTTGCTTCTTAACCTCTAGGTCAGTGTTCTCAAGAGACACTGAAATTCTTTCAGAAAGGAAAGGATAAGACACAGTTTGAGATCATAGGGAAAGGAGAATTTCAATATAACTAAAGTTATTTTACTAAAATTTTCTTCTGATCCAGACTTTTAAGAGACTTAGGCCAGGTCCCTATGCCAAGGGATGTCCATTCATTGTTTATTCATTCCATCAATATTTATTAAGCAACTATTAGGTGCTGGGTAACGGGGCTAAAGCAAGGAACA
This sequence comes from Tursiops truncatus, assembly GCF_011762595.2. Taxonomy (NCBI): domain Eukaryota; kingdom Metazoa; phylum Chordata; class Mammalia; order Artiodactyla; family Delphinidae; genus Tursiops; species Tursiops truncatus. Next base: position 6,263,074 of record NC_047038.1, read on the forward strand.
AGAGAGACAAGGATTTTTTTTCGTGTATGTGTGTCTCTTATTTTCTAATATATAGAGTTATATAATAAATAAGTAAACCGTTTTGGGTATTTTGAAGTACTGTGAAGAAAAATAAAGAAAGCTAAGGAGAAAAAAGCGAAGTATATATATATGGGGGATGGGGCTAGGTAATGGCTTATCATACACACTGAAGCAGTGATATTAGAGCCTGGACCTCAGTGACATGAAACAGTGAGTAATGCAACTATCTGAAGGAAAGAAATTCCACAGCAAAGAAATACAAAAGCACTGCCCTACAAGAGGATGAACTAGGGGCATGTTCGAGAAGCAAGAGATGGGGTGGGGAGGTAGTGGTAGAAATACAGCTGAAGAGGTACTATTTTTAAGTCATCAAGTCGTGAATTGGGCTTTTATTCTAAGGGAGATGGGAAGACACACTAGGTTTTGCATAAGGAAGTGATACTATCCGATTTTATTTTTTAAATATCACATAGCTACTTTGTGTAAGGTAAATTAAAGTGGGACAGGAGGGAAAGGAGAGGAATCAATTAAAGAGGCTGTTCCAGATGTACAGGAGACAGAAAAGTGGAGTAAGATGGCAGCTAAAGAGGACATGAGTGGTCCAGTCAAGCTGTGCAATATAATCAGTAGCAAGTTGAGAGTGCAAGCCTTTTTTTTTTTTTCTTGGGCAGATTTTATGACAAATAGGACAGTAGTTCCCCTAACTTTGGCATGGTGGTGATGGGACCAACGCAAAAAAAATAGCTAAAAAAGAAAAAAAAAAAAAAAAAGAAGAGCTATAGGTCTTCCCTGGTGGCGCAGTGGTTGAGAGTCCACCTGCCGATGCATGGGACATGAGTTCGTGCCCCGGTCCGGGAAGATCCCACATGCCGCGGAGCGGCTGGGCCCATTAGCCATGGCCGCTGAGCCTGCGCGTCCGGAGCCTGTGCTCCTCAACGGGAGAGGCCACAACAGTGAGAGGCCCTCGCACCACAAAAAAAAAAAAAAAAAAAAAAAAAAGAGCTATAATCATGTGAGCATGAGTTAACAGAAGGAAAACCAGTTATATAAAAGTAAAACAGTTTCCTTACTTTAATACTAATCAGATAAAAATAATAGGAATTCAGATGATGAAAGAACAACACTAGAATCCAGTACTACCAAAATTTTGGATTTTACAGACCTTAAAAAGAATGACTAATATTGTGATGTCCTCCTTTACTTCATCAACTAAGCATATTTTAAAAACAATAGCAGAATAAACAAACTAAAAGACAACCCACAGAATGGGAGAAAATATTTGCCAATGAAGCAACCGAAAAGGGATTAATCTACAGAAAGTTTATGCAGCTCAATATCAAAAAAACAAACAACCCAATCAAAAAATGGGCAGAAGATCTAAATAGACATTTCTCCAAAGAAGACATATGGATGGCCAGGAGGCTCATGAAAAGATGCTCAACATCGCTAATTATTAGAGAAATGCAAATCAAAACTACAATGAGGGAGCACCTCACACCAGTCAGAATGGCCATGATCAAAAAATCTACAAACAAATGCTGGAGAGGGTGTGGAGAAAAGGGAACCCTCTTGCACTGTTGGTGGGAATGTAAATTGGTACAGCCACCATGGAGGACAGTATGGAGGTTCCTTAAAAAACTAAAAATAGAGCTACCATATGATCCAGCAATCCCACTCCTGGGCATATCTGGAGAAAACCATAATTCAAAAAGATACATGCACTCTGGTGTTCATTGCAGCACTATTTACAGTAGCCAGGACATAGAAGCAACCTAAATGTCCATCAACAGAGGAATGGATAAAGATGATGTGATACATATATACAATGGAATATTACTCAGTCATAAAAAAGAATGAAATAACGCCATTTGTGGCAACATGGATGGACCTGGAGGTTATCATACTAAGTGAAGTAAGTCAGAGAAAGAAAGACAACATCACGATATCACTTATATGCAGAATCTAAAAAAAATGATACAAATGAACCTATTTACAAAACAGAAATAGAGTCACAGATGTAGAAAACAAACTTATGGTTACCAAGGGGGAAAGGTGGGAGAGGGATAAATTGGGAGACTGGAATTGACATATACCCACTACTATATATAAAATAGGTAACTAATAAGAACCTATTGAACAGCGCAAGGAACTCTACTCAATACCCTCTAATGACCTATATGGGAAAAGAATCTAAACAAGAGTGGATATATGTATATGTATAACTGATTCACTTTGCTGTACAGCAGAAACTAACAGCACTGTAGATCAACTAGACTCCAATAAAAATTAATTTAAAAAATAAAAATAGTGGAAATATCATCTCTTCTAATGCTCATTTATTTAATCACATTTTTTACCTTTATTATAAACTTTATCCATTATCTTTATTTTTCTTACTATTCAATGAAAAAATGAAATGTTTTTTCATTGACAAAATTTTACTGACAAATGAAAACTTCATGATCAGGCCCCCAACACTAGCCATCTTCTAAAGACTGACAACAAGCTTCAAGATTACTTTGGATAATATTAATTTTGGAGTCACTTTAGTACTTGCGGAGTAACTCGGTTGTTTTTATACCAATTTTAAGCCAAAATTAGGATTGCCAGATAAAATACAAGACATCTAGTTAAATTTCAATTTCAGACAAACAATAAATAAGTTTTCAGTGTGTTTCAAATATTTCATAGGACATACTTACAGTAAAAAATTATTTGTAATTTACCTGAAATCGAAATTTAACTGAGCGTTCTACATTTTTATTTGCCAAATCTGTCAACCCTGACCCAAATCCCTTCAGGAAGTTTCTACGTACATTTTCCTTTGTAGTTTACACTGAAGTACCTAAAAATAGGTCAGTATAGATACATTTAAAACGTATCTATACTGTCACCAAGAATACTGGTACATTATCATTTTCAGACTCCTAAAAAGAGCATTTTTTAGTTAATATACCAATCTCGGTTTCCCTATAAGCATTTTCTATTTAGTTATGAAAATAATGCAGTCTATCTACTGAAGTGGAAACAACTTCTGATTGCTGTCAGTGAAAGGTGTAGCACTTATTATATTGATGCATATGTACCGATTCATCTGAAGCCTGTAAGTCGAGTGCTTAAAGGAAAAGCATCCTTAATTCTTTTTTTAAGGGAATTTATTACTTTCAATAGTTTGACCAAGCTTGTAAATGCAATAATACATTCTCTTTCTTCTTGGGTTCTGTGTACATATTATACACCTCCTGCAAGGCATGGAGTGACTAGATGAATGTTTGAAAATAATTGGGATGAAGTGAGTTTTCCTCACTTGTGTACACATGATTGTCCTGCTACTGCCCTTGGTATTGCTTTGACGATTTTGCTTCCTTCCATTAAATGCTAATACAGTGCATCATTTGGTGGTATTTCTAGCTAATGGATAGCAAGAGACTTAGGATCCTTATAAAGAAATGTTTCTAATCCAAACCCACATACTTTTTTTAATGTCTCAAATCTGTTTGCTATTTTTTAATAGAATCTTGGATGAATGTTATACAGAGGCAATCTATACCTCCACTGAAGCTTTTCAAAGTGTTTTTTTTGTTTGTTTGTTTTGGTAGGAAAGAAGAAAGACCATTCTTTAAATTATACTTATCAATCTGAAATAGGCAGCGAGTCTGAAGTCTTTGAAAAGACGGAGACACCGAGTAAGGGAAAAGAGAGAGACCTTGTTTCCTTGTAATTTGCAGATGTAATTATCCTGAATATTGAGGAGCAAGCTGAAGCAGCTGGCATGGATTTTGACCACATTTAAATTGTTTATAAGCAACGCTCTCCAGTAAACATGGGTGTTCCAGATGCAAGGGGAGATTGTGGTATTTGAAATCCGAGAAAGAAGAAAAAAACGGGTATACTCAGAGAGTATGAGGTAGGATACAAGGCCATTTATAAACAGAATGAACACCAGGCAAGCAAGGCTAGGCCTCTTGAACAAGCACTGAATATCTCTGCACCACTTTCAAGATGTGGAAATCTGACTTGAAACTCATTAAAAGGAACTGGAGAGAGAAAAGGCCCAGATACAGCAACTTAAAAAGAAAACAGTCATATACATTTCCAATATTCTTATTCAGGATTGCATGAAGGCAGTGAAGGACGTTTACGCAAGTAACGAGCCCTAGAATTTCAACACCGACAAGAAAAATTTATACTTCTAATCCCCCCCCCCAAAATGGCTTTGGATGCGAAAGGGAAAGATTGTAATTTGTAGCTTAATAGTACAGAGAGATTGAATATGTTTCTATTCCATCTCTGGCATTTGAGGAGCTTCTGATTTTTCAGTTCAGATTCTCCTGCAGAAATAGAAGACTGAGGAGAGAAAATGTACCATGAGGCAAGGCTGTGCAGTAGAGTGGGCCACACTGGGGCTTGCAAGCACGTATTCATGTGTGTACTGGATACCCGTGTTGAATGTCCCCTCAAGACACATCCGCAGACGCTGGCGATGTCACACGGGTGTCACAATGTCTTACCTGCCTCCCTGGAACTCATCTCAGGGCCGAACAGGGTGGGTCCAGTTCACTGACTGTGGGACTTTGTGCAACTTCAATTTACTCAACTTCAGTTTCTCCCTCTAAAAACAAGAACAAAATAGATACACAGCCTTTACCTCAGGTAATGTTTTTTTCAGTTTTCAAACATCAACTCTGTTAGGATTATACTTTTCATTCAATCGAATTCAGTGTTTTGTGAGGACCTCTGACAAATGTATACAGTCATATAAGCACCAGCATGAGCGTGATTTAGAACATTTGCATCACCCTAGAAAATTCCCTTGGGCCACCTGGCCATCATTCCTGCCCTGAAGACTAGCCCCTGACAAACTCCGATCTGCCTCCTGTGTCCTGTCACTATAGTTTTAACTTTTAAGATTTCATGAATAAAAGCAATCATACATCACATCCTCTTTGGTATCTGGCTTCCTTCACTTAGTAGAATGCTTTTAGAATTTACCCTCGTTTTGTGTATCAGTATTATTTCATCGTACGGACCTTATGTGTTGCTTAGATAATTAAGTAAGAGAGTTGATGGTAGAGGCTGGTGAGCAGTTCCTGATTTACAGAAATTGTTGAATGTGTGGCAACTGTTGTTAAATGATTCTCTGACTCAGACATTATTTTCTGTTGAGATTTAAGGAATAATAGCACATTGAAGAAGTAATAGTTTTGGCTAACGTCCAGAGGCTCCAGTTATAAATATAATAAGAAACTGGAGAATTTAGACATTCTCTGGAAAAACCGAAGCTGCTTTTGATTCAATTAGCGAACATGCTCTTCAGATTGATTTATCAAGTTACATTGTCTCAATTCTATTTTCACTCTGTATGTGTAGATAAGGCCACGCTTAGAAACATAATCTCCAAGGGTCAGTCTTTATTGTCGCAGACGTGACAAGTCACGTCATTGCACCTCTAGCAATCACAGTCTCTTAATGGCATCATAAAACCTGACACACCATTTTTTTTTTCCTTCAGGAGAGAAAATGAGGAAGTTCAGTTTCAATATAGAAATGGCACTCAGAAAAGTGATCACAGATAAATCTCGAAGCTATTTTCAGAAAGAGGTTTAATTTCCTTGTACACTAAAAGTATGTAGTGTACAAGTCTTGTACACTAAAAGTATGTCTCTGAAATTAACTCATTTTTTATGTGTGACCACCATCCAAACCATGTTATAATTTCTACAATCCTCAAGTTACAGTCTATTTGATGCCTAGAATTAGAAGGCTAAATTTGGGAGGTAGCTTGACCTATAATACTTTACTAATTCAAAAGAGAACTGCATGCTAGCTCAGAACTTGAAATTTGAACTTGACTTTTGCTTCTGAGAACTGGTGATCAGGATTTGCAGTTTGCAACTTCAACCAATCCAGGATTCATTATTGAGATCAGTAGGCTGCCTATAAACGCAACCCTAGGCTGCTTCCACTTAAATATAACTTAGCTGTAAACAGCTTAACTAGAACTTGTGGAAATGCCATCACTTTGCATGTGTAAAAAATTTACTCCATCACATATATTATTTATGCCTAAAATATTATTTGGCAGGTTAGTTTTACTATTACTATGTTATTGATGGTCAGAAGCTTTAAACCCAAATTCTGATTTTTTTTTTCAACCATTTGTACCCTACTGCTTGACTGAAGACAGTCAGTTAATCATTACTGTGTACCAACTACAGCGTTCCTGGAGGGGCTGCATCAATGCACCCATGTCCTCTTTTAATTCCATACTCCTCAGTGTAAAAAGGAAAAGAGCGATATCAGTAGGCTGAGGAAGGTCTGGCATTTGTACCAAGGAAGGATGGAGCCAGCGTTCACCTGTATTTCAGTTCAGATCCATTTCACCTATTTGAAAAGCTACTGTTAATGAATTTGCTTACAACTATGATTCATATGCAATAACATCTTCCTACTCTTCAACAGCAGGGTGAGGAAACGCCAGGAGAATTTCATTGTTGACACTATCTTCAGGAACCAATGAGGACCTGGTGGTGGTGGTGGTATGTTTTTCATACACTTTTTTTTTTTAATTTCTTTTTGGCTCAGTTTGAGGATGATGAAGATGAGTTGTGAATTGTGAACTCCAGAAGGGTAGAATTACCGTAAAAACAGAGGTGGGGACAAAAGAGAGAGAGACAAGGATCTTGTCTATCCACAAACGATCCACATAAAGTAAAGCTCTTTGAGATGGCTCACGGGATGCATTTAATTAACAAAATAGCCTGTCTTTCCATTTCCAAAGAAATTTTTCATAAAAACATACTGTATTTTTGTCATCACCATATTTCTTGCAATAAGACTTCACATCTTTGTTTCCTTGTCTTTTTTCTGTCTCACACAGGATACATTTCTTAGGGAATATCTACACCCAGTGGTCTGAAAACATGTTTTTTTTTTTTTTTTATTACTGTGACTGAGACAAAAATATATTTTGCATTTGCAACCACATGTACACATTTATACTTAAATAAAGTTATACTATAACTTAAATAAAAGTTAAACAAAACTTGTATAACACTTTACTTACCCTTACCATGAGTGATACACCCTTACTTTTCTATTCTATTTTATAAGAAATGTCTTCATGATCTACCATATTGATCTCACTACCCACGGATGGTTTGCAAACCACATATTGGAAAACTGGTATAAATATGTTTGCATCCTGCAATGGCTTGGTAGGATCTATGTATGCCTGCGAAAAGTTGAATTTAGACTTTTTAAATATAGTCTCCCTGTAGTATAAAACTCTGTTCTTAAGAGGAAAGAAAAAATTGTTCATTTTGATTAATTTTTGTTGTATTCAATAAATTTTTGCATCCAAACTGTTTCTTAAACAAAGTATCATTAGCGTAGGAATCAGGAGGCCTGGCTTCTAGTTTTTGCCCTTCTGCTAATTAGCAATATGTCCTTGGGCACTTATTTCACCTAAAGGAGCCTCAAGAATTCTCTCTGTATGTATATAAATATAATATATATATGCATGTGTATGTGTGTATCTTTGTTTTGATTTTTTTTACCATGTGTTTATGTTTATCTTTTTAATATAAAGAAAAATGAATAAACTTAACTGGATTGCTTCTAAACTTCTGTTCAGGTTAAAAAAGAAGCATTCTGTTATTTGCCATCAGTAAGTTATAACCATGTAATTACTTCTCTAGTAGAGGTAACAAGATTGCCCAGCTCCATGGCCTTTTTCTTGACTGGTTCTCCTGAGAAATTTGGATCTCATATTTTGTTTGTTTGTTTGTTTTGTTTTTATGGGTTTTTTTGCGGTATGCGGGCCTCTCACTGTTGTGGCCTCTCCCGTTGTGGAGCACAGGCTCTGGACCCGCAGGCTCAGCGGCCATGGCTCACGGGCCCAGCCGCTCCGCTGCATGTGGGATCTTCCCAGACCGGGGCACGAAACCGCGTTCCCTGCATCGGCAGGTGGACTCTCAACCATTGCGCCACCAGGGAAGCCCGAGGATCTCATATTTTTTAAGATAACCTATTAGAGCTACTTTGTGGTACAGGTGATGGTGAGAAAATATGCAAGACTTGTAATAATCTAACACACAATCTCTGCTAATGACTAGCTGGTAACCCCTAACCCTAAATCTAACTTTATTTTTTAACTCCTTTCTTTTCTTTCCCAAAAGAAACCCATGTTTCTATTGCTTATATGAGGTCTAAGACTTCTCTATATGGAACAGTGAAATGTGAACTATTCACCACAATGCTTTCCTCTGCTGTATTAATTTTTCAAGAACAAGTATTGGCTAAGAGATACTAAAATGTGATGCACCCTTATAATAACTTAATCACACTGGTAAAACTCAATTGTATGTTCTTTTCTGTCCTTTTCAACAAGGGTGATATTTAATTAAATGTAATGTAAAGCCACATAAACAAAAAACCTTTCTTGTTATTATAAACTCTCATTTAACACGTTTTTCTTCTAGAAGTTTTGATATAAAGCTTTCAGATTTTCTTATGAATTATACTCTAGACGTGCTAAGTAAGATGTCTCTATTAAATTTGTGGATCCCTATTCAAGACATAAATTTATTGTTTGACCACTGCAGCATACACATACAGTGATACAAGCTTCATGTTTCTGTGCTGTATTTAAACCAGCTTTAGACATCAAAGATTTGCATTATACTGATGTGAATTGAACTATAGGGCCAAAGAATAGCCTTTTGTAGGGGGATATGGAGCTTAAAAGAAATAGCTAAGCGGTCATCCTTCACCCTTTCAAACTGCATATTTCATATTCAGTACCACAAGATGGTCTTTCTCTGAATAGCCTTCATTTCATGTGTCTGTTGGGGTGAGATAGCCTGTCTCAATGCAGGCTGGCTAAGTACTTGAGAACTGAAAGTTTCTTAATATACATACCCAGACCTCTCAGTCTGCAAGGGTAGATAAATTAGTTTAATTGGAGATGTATACTGAATATTTGTTCATGTAAATATTTGCATTAAGGGTAAAGTTTTGAAATACTGTCTTTATAGCATTAGTTACATAAAAGCTGTGTGACATTTCGCGTGGATGACCAACAGGGACCTACTGTATATCTCAGGGAACCCTGTTCAATGTTATGTAGTGACCTAGATGGGAAGGGAATTTGAAGGAGAATGCATATATGTGTATGTATGGCTGAGTCACTTTGATGTACACCTGAAACTATCACAACATTGTTAGTCAATTATATTCCAGTATAAAATAAAAAGTGAAAAAGAAAAAAAATTTAAAAAGCTGCGTGACAAATATGGAGTCCAAAAGAATAGGAGAAAATTTAGGAATCTGCATGTGGACTTCATGGGTCTCAGAAGAGGTATGCTTCTCTCTCTATCACACTATAAAAAGTACTTCTGGTGGCCAAAAGGTACAAACGTCCAGTTACAAAATAAATAAGTCCTGGGGATATAATGTACGGCATGGTGACTAGTATTAGTAATACTGTACTGCATATTTGAAAGTTTCTAAGAGGGTAAATCTTAAAAGTTCTCATCACAAGAAAAAAATGTATAACTATGTGAGGTGATGGATATTGACCATATTATTGTGGCGATCATTTTTCAATCCATACAAATATCTAGTTATTATGGTGTACAATTAAAACTAATACACCATTATATGTCAGCTATATCTCAGTATAAATACATACTACATAAATAAATGAATGAATAAATAAAATTACTCTAGTCCCTTGTAAATGTTCTATATGCCACATTTAGTTATGCATTTTTACTTGTAAAACTATAAAACTCAATAGTAAAAAGAATAAGCAAAAAATACATAATAGGTACTCAGCATTTGGCTAAGGGGATATTTAGGACCTAAAGTTGATTTTAGTCATGAATTGTCTCCCTGAGAGGTGATTCTGTCAGAACTGAAGGGTGATGTGGGAATTGAGAAGTTGCGAGGAGAATTCTGGATTGAGCTACTCTAACTTTACATAAACACATCCCAGAATCTGCTTAACTACCTTATTCCTGCCAAAGATTTCTTTCAGATGAGAAACGTATCAACAAGATATAATAACATTTGAGACTCCATGAGTCTAATGTGAAGCCAGAGAAAGTATCAATATAGATTAAAACCTTCAAAGATTAAAAAAATCTTAATTGTATGTTTTCACTTATGACTATCAATTATAATAAAATAACCGTGATTAGCTGTCAAACTGACTAGAGCTAATTAGATCATTTTTATGTGTAAGTATGTACGTTATGTATCAGGATCATTAAAGAAAACAGAAACCACACTAGGTAATTCAAATAGAAAGAGATTTAAAATAAGGGTTTGAGATAAGGGAAAACATTTTTTTAAAATAAAAAACATCAATGAAACCAAGACCTGGTTTTTTGAAAAGACAAACAAAATTGATAAACTCTAGCCATGCTCACCAAGAATAAAAGAGAAAGGACCCAAAGAAACAAAATAGGAAATGAGAAATAATAACCGATACCACCCAGATATAAAAAGTCGTGAGTAGACTGTGAACAGTTATATGCCAACAAATTGGATGACCTAGAAGAAATGAACAAATTTCTAGAAATATACAGGCTGCCAAGACTGAGGCAAGAAGAAACAGACAACTTGAACAGACAGATCACCGAAAGTGAAATTGACTTCATCATTTAAAAAAAAAAACAAAAAAAAACCTCCCAGCAAACAAAGGTCCTGACCAGAAGGCTTCACAGGAGAATTCTATCAAACATATAAAGGAGAACTAACACCTTCTCTTCTCAAACTATTCCAGAAATTTGAAGAGGAGGGAACAATCCCAAAGTCATTCTACGAGGCCACCAACACCATGATACTAAAACCAGACAAAGACACCACAAAAGAAAATTATATGCTGATATCTTTCATGAATATAGATGCAAAAATCCTCAACAGAATATTAACAAACCAAATCCAAAAATACATAAAAAGCATACTATACCATGATCAAGTTGGAATAATTCCCCGGTCAAAAGTATGGTTCAACATTCACAAATCAATCAATGTGAAACACCACATTAACAAAAGGAAGGATAAAAATTACATGATCATCTAAATAGACACAGAAGAAGCATTTGATGAAATTCATCATCCATTAATGATTAAAAATTCTCACCAAACTGGATATATGGGGAACATATCTCAACATAATAAAAGCCATTTATGACAAACCCACAGCTAACATAACATTCAACAGTGAAAAGCTGAAAGCCTTCCTGCTAAATTCAGGAACAAGACAAGGATGCCCACTTTCACAACTTCTATTAACGTAGCCCTAGCCACAGTAATCAGATAAGAAATATATGGTATCCAAATCTGGATGTGAAGAGGTACAACTGTCGCTATTTGCAGATGACAGAATACTGTATATAGGGAATCCTGAAGTCTCTACCCAATTAGAACCATTAGAAATAATAAATGAATTCAGCAAGGTTGCAGGATACAAGATTAATATATAGAAATCTGCTGTGTTTCTATACATTAATAATGAAATTTCAGAAAGAAAATTTTAAAAACTCCCATTTAAAATCACATAAAAAAATACCTAGGAATAAACTCGACCAACCATAAACTTAACTTAACCATGTCTTAACATGACATTTTTCATAGAACTAGAACAAACAATCCCCAAATTTATAAGGAACCACAAAAGACGCTCAATTGCCAAAACAATTCTGAGAAAAAAGAACAAAGTTGGAGGCATACCCCTCCCAGACTTCAGACTATACTACAAAGCTACAGTAATCAAAACAGCAGTGTGGGGCTTCCCTGGTGGTGCAGTGGTTGAGAGTCCGCCTGCCGATGCAGGGGACACGGGTTCATGCCCCAGTCTGGGAAGATCCCACATGCCACGGAGTGGCTGGGCCCGTGAGCCATGGCCGCTGAGCCTGCGCATCTGGAGCCTGTGCTCCACAACGGGAGAGGCCACAACAGTGAGGGGCCTGCATACTGCAAAAAAACAGAAAACAAAAAAAACAACAGTGTGGTTTTGGCACAAAAACAGACACACAGATCAATGGAACAGAATGGAGAGCCCAGAAATAAACTCACATACCTATGATCATTTAATCTATGACAAAGGAGGCAAGAATATACAATGTGGAAAAGACAGTCTCTTCAACACGTGATGCTGGAAAAACTGGACAGCCACATGTAAAACAATGAGATTAGAACATTCCCTCACACTATATACAAAAATAAACTCAAAATGGTTTAAAGACCTAAATTTAACACCTGAAACCATAAAACTCCTAGAAGAGAACACTGGCAGAACACTCTAACATAAATCACAGCAATATTTTCTTGGATCAGTCTCCAAAGGCAAAAGAAATAAAAGCAAAAATAAACAAATAGGACCTAATTAAACTTGAAAGCTTTTGCACAGGAAAGAAAATCATCAACAAAACAAGAAGACAACCTATGGAATGGTAGAAAATATTTGCTAATGATGCAATTGACAGCTCATACAACTCAAAGTCAAGAGAACAAAGAACCCAGTCAAAAAAATGGGAAGACCTGAATAGATAATTCTCCAAAGAAGACATACAGATGGCCAATAGGTACATGGAGATGCTCAACATCACTAATTGCTAAAGAAATGCAAATCAAAACCACAATGAAATATCACCTGCCATCTGTCAGAATGGGTATCATCAAAAAGTCTACAAATAAGTAATGTGGGAGAGGACGTAGAGAAAAGGGAACCCTCATACACTGTTGATTGGAATGTAAATTGGTGCAGTCGTTATGGAAAACATTATGGAGGTTCCTCAAAACTAAAAACAGAACTACCATATGATCCAGCAATTCCACTTCTGAGTATATACCCAGAAAAAAGTGAAAACACTAATTTGGAAAAGATACATGCACCCCGATGTTCACAGCAGCATTATTTACCAAGACATGGAAGCAACCCATTTGCCCACCAACAGACAACTGGATTAAGAAGATGTGGGATACATATGCACAATGGAATATTATTCAGCCATAAAAAAGAATGAAATACTGCCATTTGCAGTGACATGGATGGACCTGAAGAATATTATGCTTAGTGAAATACGTCAGACAGAGAAAGACAAATACTGTATGATATCACATGTGGAATCCAAAAAAATAATATAAATGAATGCATATGCAAAACAAAAACAGACTCACAGATATAGAAAACAAACCTGTGGTCACCAAAGGGGAGAGGTAAAGGGGGAGAAACAAACTAGGGTATGGGATTAACAAATACAAACTACTATATATAAAATAGATAAACCACAAAGATACTGGATAGCATGGGGAATTATACCCATTATCTTGGAATAACCTATAATGGAGTATAGTCCGCCAAAATACTGAATCACAATGCTGTACACCTGAAACTAACGCAATATTGTAAATCACCTATACTTCAATTAAAAATAAATAAAAAGGTAATAAAGCAAAATAAATAAATAATACAAGGGTTTGGGAGCTTAGAAAAAATCATTGAAAGGCTTAAGAGAGTTACAATTAAGATGGAGGTGGATGTCATTAGGTTTTAGTTTTGGTGTCTCAGTTTTGCTCCTGAGAGTTAAAACCTTGTTGCTCCCACTTTGAGTTACAAAACTGTAGGACACAGGTGTCAATGACACAACTGATCAGTAGCCTCAAGGCTGGGTATTGACAGGGAAGCATAGTCTAGCTGGCCACAACAAAACCTTCCATCTGCCAAAGTCCATGGGCCCACAGCCCTCTGGAGCTAGAACAAATGCCACAAGGTGGCAGCATGGTTGGTATTCTGGGCTTGGTATTGGGGAAAAAAACCAAAAAAACTATGCCTAGAAATATACTAGAAGAAAATTCACTAAAATATTAACAGTATCTTACCTGTGTTATGACAGTAAATGAGATTTTGGTCTTCAATATGTGTTGATTTTTTAAAATTACATGGGATTATTGTAGCAATTCCATTTCTACTGATATCAGTTTCTTATCACTGCATAATAAATCACCACAAACTGAATGGCTTACAACAACCCATTTATCATCCTAGAGTTTTTTGAATCAGAAATCCGGGCACAGCTTAGCTGGGTCCTCTGCTAAGGGCCTGGTAAGACTGCAATCCAGGTGTCATCCAGGACTGGGGTCTCATGTGGAGGCCTGACTAGGTAAAAACCCATTTCTAAGCTCATCATACTGCTGGCTGAATTAAATTTTTTGTAGTTATAAAACTCATGGGGGCTTGCTTCTTTAAGGCTTCTGTGAACTCAGGGAAAACTTAATCCTGGTTTTAAATGTCTTACCTGATTATGTCAGGTCCTCCCAGGATAATCTGTCTTTTATTAACTCAAAGTCAACTGATTCAGAGTCCTCAATTACATCCTTTAGCTTTTTCCTATATGGAGAAAGTAACATAATCTTGGGAGTGATATCCCATCACATTCACAGGCCCTGCCAACACTCAAGGACAGAAGATTACACAAGGGCTTAGGTCACTGTAAATTATTTTAGAATTCTGCCTACCATAATTGTTAAAACAGAGATGTATTGGGAATTTTCTGCTTCATGCTACAGGGCACAACCTTTCAGGGTGTTCTTTAGTTGGCTCCATCAGAGTATTAGGATAATAAATTTCTGAGGTGGGAAGGGAGTGGTCATGAGAAGTATTATTTTTCTCCACAGCAGAGAGAATTGGTACAATTTAATTCCGGAATCCTAGATTACATCATTCCAGAAATAGAATTTGCAGTAGGATGAACCTTGACATTCCTTAACATTAAAAAAAATAAATAAACAGAACGAGAATATGGGTTGTACAATGTCATAGTTAATTAGAAGTGTAGCCACAATCAGAACCTTCATCTCTTGACTCCCTAATCCAGTAGCATTTTTCGTAATACCACCCTATTGAGGCCAGGAGATTATAACAGGCACATTTGTTTATTAGAATTACAACTGTTTTCCAATTTCAATATAAGAAAGATATGACTCCAATCTTGTGCCTCGTTTATTGTTTTAACTGTACATATTTTTAACTGAGGCCTTGAGATTGTTCTATCTGTGTTACACCCAAATAATGGGTATTTAGAGCACAGTGATACAAAGAAAAACAGTACCAAAAAAGAGACGCGCTAGCTCCCAGATCTTCCCCTTATATTTCCATGGCCTGCTCTCTCATCTCCTTCAGGCCTTTAGCCAATGTGACTTTCTTATTTGAAACAAAAACACTCTCCCAATTCTTCCAATCTCCCTTGCTCCAAAGTACTGATCACCACCTTGTTAGCTTATTGTCGATATCAACCCAGTAGACTGTAGGCTGCATGATGGCAGGGAAATTTTGTCTGATGTGCCCAGTGTTGTACCTTTGGTACCCACAGTAGTAACTGGATATGTGTGGAATGAAAAAAATGAAAGAGTGGGTTAATTAATATTTAGTTGTAAGAGACCAGGCTCATCCTGAGAAGCAACATGGCCAAGAAAATGCATAGAAAATATGGATAAAAACCCGAGTAAACCTGGGAAGTTTTATTATAAAAATACTGGAAAAGTTTAAGTGGTAAAAACATTTGGTTGGCCTAGGACATTAGACTCACTGCTTTAGATACCATAAAGCTATGACACGGGCTCAGCTGTCATGAGCAGTTTAGAATACCAAACAGTAAGGCCCTTGATCAAACAAGTAACCTCCAACTCTGCTATTCAGGCCCTGGGAAATATCAATCAGAGATATATCATTGTTACAGGATGATGTCTTAAGGAGACATACTAGCTACTTACTGCTCAAGTATTTTATATGCGTTTTATAAACATAACTGCTCAGAAACTTGCATCAACTCTTTAGATGCTCACAGAAATACATTTATTTAGTGCAATCCAGGCTTAGAGCTTTACTTTTCCAAAAGGCAACGTAAGAATTAGCCCTATAGGTTCTACATCTATTTTGGGGTTGGTTGGTTGATTTTTTTGAGAAACTGACATAGAATCCTAAATGTTATTCAGTACCTCCTATATAATGCTTAACCTAACTTTTCTTTGAATTTAGTAATTAGCAATAAAACAAGCAAACAACACACACAGACACCAGGTTTCACAGAAGAACTGATATACTTTATTCCTCCTCATAATGAGTTACATGATAAATAGCAACTTTTCATCTTTGCTTTGGCTGCCAGGATGTTTAGAACTATTGTTATGTTCTTAGGGATGACCTGTTGCCCTGGTTCACCCGGGATTCTTGGGTGTCTCAGGACACAGGTCTTTCAGCACTAAAATTGGACAGTTTCAGGCTAACCAGGAAGGCTGGTCACCCTATATTTGATTACAAAAGAAATATATGCTTGTCTCTGAAACTTTAAAAGTTATAAATTAAAAAAACTGCATTTATTCAATAAATATATTTTACTTGTATATTTATACATTTATAAAATTTAAAAAAAGTAAAGTAGAGGGGAGACTTTCAAGATGGCAGAGGAGTAAGATGTGGAGATCGCCTTCCTACCCACAAATACATCAGAAATACAACTACATGTGGAACAACTCCTACAGAACACCTACTGAACGCTAGCAGAAGGCCTCAGGCTTCCCAAAAGGCAAGAAACTCCCCATGTACCTGGGTAGGGCAAAAGAAAAAAAGAATAAACAGAGACAAAAGGATAGGGACGGGACCTGCACCAGTGGGAGGGAGCTGTGTAGGAGGAAAGGTTTCCACACACTAGAAGCCCCTTCACTGGTGGAGACGGGGGCTGGGCGTGGGGTAAGCTTCGGAGCCACAGAGGAGAGCGCAGCAACAGGGGTGCGGAGGGCAAAGCGGAGAGATTCCCGCACAGAGGATCAGTGCCGACCAGCACTCACCAGCACTCACCAGCCCGAGAGGCTTGTCTGCTCACCCGCCGGGGCGGGCGGGGCTGGGAGCTGAGGCTCGGGCTTCAGGCGGAGCACAGGGAGAGGACTGGGGTTGGCGGTGTGAACACAGCCTGCAGGGGGCTAGTGCGCCACGGCTGGCCGGTAGGGAGTCGGTGAAAAGTCTGGACCTGCCGAAGAGGCAAGAGACTTTTTCTTCCCTCTTTGTTTCCTGGTGCGCGAGGAGAGGGGGTTAAGAGCGCCGCTTAAAGGAGTTCCAGAGACGGGCGCGAGCCACGGCTATTAGCGTGGACCCCAGAGACGGGCATGGGACACTAAGGCTGCTGCTGCCGCCACCAAGAATCTTGTGTGCCAGCGCGGGTCACTATCCACACCGCCCCTCCTGGGAGCCTGTGCAGCCCGCCACTGCCAGGGTTCCGGGATCCAGGGACAACTCCCCCGCGAGAACACACGGCGCGCCTCACGCTGGCGCGCAACGTCATGCTGGCCTCTGCCGCCAAAGGCCCACCCCGCCTCCATGCCCTCGCTCCCCCCGCCTAAGTAAGCCGGAGCCCCCGAATCAGCGGCTCCTTTAACCCTGTCCTGTCTGAGTGAAGAACAGGCGCCCTCCGGCGACCTACACGCAGAGGCGGCGCCAGATCCAAAGCTGAGCCCCTGGGAGCTGTGAGAACAAAGAAGAGAAAGGGAAATCTCTCCCAGCAGCCTCAGGAGCAGCGGATTAAAGCTCCACAGTCAACTTGATGTACCTGTATCTGTGGAATACCTGAATAGACAACGAATCATCCAAAAATTGAGGCACTGGACTTTGAGATCAACAATATACATATTTTTTCCTTTTTCCCTTTTTGTGTG